>NC_083351.1:83229575-83829575 GCF_030254825.1 Meriones unguiculatus
TACCTACCCAACAGTGAAGACATGGTGTATAGTTTAACTCTCTCTTCATGCCCATGTTTCTGGGTGTGGTGTTCCCCTCACATGATCTATGAGAAGTATTTTGGAAACAGTGTTTTAGATCTGTGCCAGCTCCTCATCTATGGAAGTCAACCATGGATGAGGATACCTGCCCAGAGCATTGGTTCTTATTCTCCTGCCTCCTCCAGACTCAGTGAAGCTAACTAGGGGTGGAAGTTGGTAGGGGACAGGAATCCCTAACGTATGCACTAGAACAATTCCAGCCTTCATGACTGATTGCTGGGGGACCCTACATGTTTATTGATTTTCCTGCTAGTCCTGCTTTCAGAACCTCCTCTCAGAGCAATTATTATCAACAAAGATTGACCTGTCCCACCAGAGATCTGTCACCAGAGATCCTGAATGGGGGAATGGGAATGAAAAAGGGGACAAGGGCACAAGAAATGAAGACCAAGACAGTATCTCTGATCAAAGTCACCATTTATTCGAATTTTCCATACAACTACATAGGCAGAAGTGGAAGGAATGTAATTGCCTTTGGCAGAGTTACTAAGTGACTAGAAATCACAGGATGGCCCACCAAGATGTGCTAATAATGGTAATTTGGAAAGTTCCTCAGAAGAGTTACTTAGGAAGCCCCGAGGGAGAGGAGGATTTAAGGTATTTCAGGAAGATGATCTTATCGAAAGCCCCAGGTCAGCCAGAAATGCACTATTGTATCCGGGCAGTAGTCCGGTCAAGCCAGATGCCAAAATTCAGGGGGCAGCAAGGTGCCAGAAGGCCCCCAACAGAAGATTAGCTGGAGTGTCTGCCATGAAACAGACACTAACAAGCACCTGGCTGTAATCAAGAACAAAACTGTCAAAGGCTCTGCACTCAGGGATCTAGACATTTACAAAAGAATACTAACAGGACCAGAAAGACATTATTTCAAGTTCTTTTGTTTGTTATTGCTATTGAAACAAACACACAAAAAGTACTGAAGAACTTTGGGGAAGTTTAAGGAAAAAAAATGTTTAACTAAAAGCAAAAGCAAAAAAAAAAAAAAAAGCAGATGGAATGTCTGGATTTAAGTATAACTTAGGACAGTGGCCTAAGCAATTTCATTTCCAGGAAAATGAAACATCACCAGGACAACAGACAAAGCCTTTCTGATCCAGTACATATAAGTCCTTCAGGAAAAGCAGATGTGAATGGGTGGGCTCCTGCAGGCAGATCTTGGGTTTCAGCATGCTTGAGTATGGGACTAGGAGTATAGTCAGGGGTACAGTGGTTGAGGCCGTGGAGTTGCTCTCTAGCATGAGGCAGGCAGGGAGGGATTAAATATATATAAGCAGAAACAGCTCCTATGGCTAATTAGAGCCCATGAGCTTTTTAAAAATAAATGTTAAAAAGAAAGACTTCTTTGACTTTTGGAAATCCAGAATCTGATCTTAAGAATGGACAGGAATGAAGTGAAAAATAAATGGAGCTGTTTAAGTGTATCAGCTACATGGCTCTTGGTGCTGAGAGGCTGGTTAAGAAGCAATCCAACTGGAGTATCCACCATGGAAACCAATACATCAGGAAGAATCCTGCCTCAGGGTCCTTCTCCCCGAAGCACAAGGAGCTGGCTGTGTCTCCAAGATGTTAGGAAAGGGTGGAGAGAGGGATCACTAAGGGTATTTCTGGAAAACACTGTAAATGGCTTTTCTTCTTAGCTTAGGAGGGAGGGACAGAAAGGTGGGTGGAAGTGGTGGCCAGAACCTCTGTGAGCAGAGCTGGCCTAGGTGCTCAGTGATGCTCAAATAAAGCTTTTGCTTCTATTTCCAGGTATGGAAGAAGAGAAAGTGAAGCCTAAGCTGGAATGAGATCCCAGGCTAAGAGGAGAAGCAGAAAGAAGCTGCCCTTGCATTCTTTGGGCCCTGGGCACTAGCAATGAGGAGACAGAACTTCAGAGGGGGCTGTGACATCAGTTCTGTCTCCCTGGCCCTGAGGGAGAGCAACTTTTACATACAAATATATACAAAATAGGACACATTGCCTTTGAAAAGAACTCACCCTCATTTTTTTAAATTCTCTATCCAAGTTCATTATTGTTGATTTTTTGTTTCTTTTTTTCTAGTTTTAAAACTAAAGTTGATCATTAAAATTTCATTTTGGCAGTAATTCCATTTAATTGAGAAAAAATCAAATGTACTTTTTGTTGAGGAATCTCATAAAATTGGAGGAGCAGATGTGGATTGAGGATGGAGTGATGACTCTAGGATACAGGATGGACCCAAGAGTTAGGTAGTTCCTGTGGTGATAGTGTCACACTTGTCTGAAATGAGTAGAGTTAGTAATAGGGTCTGTGAAACACTGCCCAAGTGTTACCATTAATAAAGACCAACCAACCCAAACCTGGTCTCCATGGTCTATCTCAGTCTTTTTTTTAATTTGATTTTGTTTATATATATTTATTACAATTTTTTCACTTTGTATCCCCACTGTAGCCCCCTCCATTATCTCCTTCTAGTCACACCCACCCTCCCTCTATGCCCTTTCCCTAGTCCCCTGATAGGGGAGGACCTCCTCCCCTTCTATCTGACCCTAGCTTATCAGGTCTCATCAAGGCTGGCTACATCGTCTTCCTCTGTGGCCTGGTAAGCTGCGAGCCCCTGGGGGAGAGGTGATCCGGGATTGCCTGATTGAGTTCATGTCATAGACAGCCCCTGCGCCCCATACTAGAGAAACCAATTGGAAACTGAGCAGCCATGGGCTTCCTTTGAACAGGGTCTAGGTCCTCTCCATGCATGGTCCTTAGTTAGAGTATTTGTCTCTGCAGGGCCTCCTTGCCCATGTATTTTGGCTCTGTTGTTCTCCGTGTGGAGTTCCTGTCCCCTCCAGGTCTTTCTATCTCCCTCTGATGTCCCTCAGTGGAGGAATGGATACAGAAAGTGTAGTACATTTACACAATGGAATACTTCTCAGCTATTAAAAACAAGGAAATCATGAAATTTGCAAGCAAATGGTGGGAACTAGAAAACATCATCCTGAGTGAGGTAACCAGAAGCAGAAAAACACAAATGATATATACTTATTCATAAGTGAATATTAGCCATATGATATAAGATAAACATGCTAAAATCTATAGCCCTCAAGAAGCTAAAGAACAAGGAGAACCCTAGGGAAGATGCTTAATCTTCATTCAGAAGGGCAAACAGGATAGAAAGTAGGAGAAGACAAGGAACAGAACAGGAGTCTTCCACAAAGGACCTCTGAAAGTCTCTACCCACCAGGGTAGCGAAGGAGATACTGAGACTCAGGCAAACTTTGGGCAGAGAGCTGGAATCCTAATGGAAGACGAAGGAGATAGAAAGACCTGGAGGAGATATCTCAGATTAACACCTGGTTGGAGTATCTATTCTTACTTTGCTTCTTTTGAAGGAAATGTGTTGAAAATAGAGACTATACCTCATTCATTCCTGTGCTTTTCTTATTTTAAAATAAGAAAATTTTATGGTATGTTTTTAAATTTCCAGCAAAAACACTTTAAAACCTAACTTATAAAATCTTGATCATAGTTATCTGAATGGTGGAAAACAGTGCTGTACCACGTATAAAATATTACTTAGTATAAGTTGTTGGCTATACATACTAAGGTAGATCAACAAGTGATATAAAACCATTTATTCTAAAAATGACTTAATTGTTGGCACAATTTTGGAAGTGCTAGAAAACTCCTCCAATAATCACCTACACATGCTTTTTTTTTTTTTTAACTAGAACTACTTCATAAAGGAACATGATTATCCCCCATTGACTATTGGAAAGGGCTCAGGACCCTCAAAAGAGAAAATTTTGTGGAGGCTCCTGATAATTTATTTACAAATAATTTAAAGAAGTATGCATTAGAACTAAACATGTCACAAAATATACACCAAAATTTAAACACTATTTTCTTAAAAATTTCAACCTGAAGAAGAAAATTTCAATTAATAGCTTCAACTAATAATTTCAATTTTTATGCTTATAAAAAATCTAACAAGTTGCATAAAATACTTGAAAGACTTATGAATAACCACAAAAGAGTTAATGTGCTGAAAGAAATAGATTTTTCAGAAAGGTTCTCAAAGAAAAACACAACTCTACGCTGTACATCACAAAATAACTTCATCCTGCAAGACTGCAAAGAGATTATTTGAAGGACATATGAATGAAATGGACACAAAACAAAACAAGGATTTCTGCAATCGAGAACCACTCCTTGATGGTGACCTGAGAAGAATCTCCATATTGGTTCGCTATCTCATGGAGCCAAAGCTTACAAGCAGTAAAGATGCAGAAATCTACTGAAACAGAAAAGTAGAGCAATACCACATCCTTGAGGATAGCTCCTATAAATTAACAGTGCCATTGTCAGTCTGAGAGCTACCTGTTCAAGACCATGAGACTTTTCCTTACATAGGAAACCTGGAGGAGTGGACTGAGTGGAGTTTGCTGGTAAATTCATCTTTGGGTCTTTGTATACTGAAATCCAGAGCTGTTTCTGTAAAAAATTATAGGGATAGAATTTAGATTCTAGTTGATTAAGGACAGTTGGTGGCTTTTCCAGGTGGTAAAGAAGCTGAAGTAACCATTACAGAATGCTATTTCAAGAACAGAACTTACATAGACATTGCAAAGGTTGAGAGGAAAATAGAATCCCAATGTGAACACGCTCACTCAGTGGTTCTTCTTGGCTAACCATAAGAGAAAGCACCTCTGTCTCCCACTGTCACAGGAAAGAAGAAAGCCAGGAATTTGAAAATGAGTTTGTAGGTCAAAGGATAAAGTTTGCTAGTCTATGGCTTCAGTGGCTGAAATTTCCTCCTTAAAGAATCGTCTGAAGAGGGAGAAGATATATGGTGGGGTTCAAACTTGCTATATACCCTACAAACAGCAGCATAGGCTGCAGAGACAGAAGGCTTCAAGAGCTGACTGAACTCAGGGCTCAGGGCCCAGGACAAGTAGTATTTGGTTTCACCCTAGCACCTTAGGCTATCTTGTATCAGGTTTTTGGTCACCTAAGAAGTGTCAAGTAAGGGTTCTACCTTGTGGAGTGGATCTCCAGTCAAATCAGATACTGGTTGTGTCACCAGTGTGGCCATTGTCCTCACATATCTTGAAGGCAGAGAATACCATGGTGGATCCAAGGGTTTGAGGCTGAGTTGATGTTTACTTTTCTCTTTTGGTAGAGAACAGAGTATCCTCCTGTACTAAAGACACTAGAACATAGGGGTGAAGGCTTTATGTAGGTACCACCTTGATGTCTCCGTGTTCAGTAAGTTGTGTAGGTTTTGCCTTTAGCAATGAGGCCTTGCAGTCAGTTTGTGAAGAACAATCTACAGTCTTGGCAACAGCCTGGAAGACTGGATTGTTGGGGGTTCCCATAGGATTCAACAGTTCAACCAGATAAAATCCAATCATGGGGCTGGAAGCTGAACTTGGTGACTAGAGATAGCCAGTTGGGGCTCTATTTCCCCTATCATTTGGGGATTATGTTGCCTCAAACTGCCCTTAATTTTAGCTGTCTCTCTAGGTATTCCCTCTCTTATCTCCCTCTGTCTTCCTTCTCTCCATTTGATCCTCCCTTTCAGTCTATCCATAAGTATCTATTCTAGTTCCTTTTCCTAAGAAACCTATATGTTCCCTTAGTTCCTTAGTCTATACCCAACCTCCATAGTTACATAGATTATAGCTTGGTATCGTTGATATAAGAACTAATCTCTACGAATAAGTGAATATATACAATGTTGATCTTTCTTTTTATCCCTAACTCGGGTTGCTTTTTTTCTAATTCCATCCATTTGCCTGAAACGATATCATTTTTAACAGCTAAGTAATACTCCATTGTGTGAATGTACTACATTTTCTTTATCTGTTGTTTCATTGAAGGGGCTCTATGTTGTTTCTAGTTTCTGGCTATTATGAACAGAGCATCAATGAATGTGGTTGAGCAAGTGTCCTTGTAATAAGATGAAGCATCCTTTGGGTATATGCCCAAGACTGGCATAGTTGGATCTTGAGCTAGATCAATTCCCATCATCCTGAGGATCTACCACACTGATTTCTAAAGTAACTATACAAGTTTGCATTACCACCAGCAATGTAGGTGTGCTCCCCTTACTCCAAATTCTTGCCAGTATGAGATGTCACTTGTTTTATTGATCATAGCCATTAAAGATGTGGAAATCTCAAAGTAGTTTTGAATTTTGTTTACTTAATGTCTTAGAATGTTCAACATTTCTTTAAGTATTTCTCAGCCATTTGAGTTTCATCTTTTGAGAATTTTCTGCTTAGATTTGTATCTCATTTTAAATTGGGTTATTTGCTTCATTGGTATCTAGTTTTTTGGTGTTTTTTTTTTTTAGTTATTTATATATTTTGGATATTAGCCCTCTACTGGATGTGTAGTGAGTAAAAAAATCTTTTTCCATTCTTGTAGGCTGCTGCTCTGTCCAAATGATGGTGTCGTTTTCTGTTCTATGAGGTCCCACTGTAATTTTTAACAGCAGCAATGGGAAAGCAGTATGTTCATATCGTTAAAACTGCTTAGTTTTGTGCTATATCTACAAATAATAATAGCCAACATATGATTAATATCTAAAACCAATATTTAGATCATTGAGTGACCAGTACTGTTAGCTTTTCATAGCACAAACGGGTTATATAATTCTCATTGAGCATTTATCTTGAAAAGGAAGTTCTGAGGTCATAAAGAATTCCTCATTGAGCGGCACTTGCTGTTCAAGGGCACATAAATGCCTTTCTGTCCACCCCCACCCCCCGGTAAAGCAATGTAATTTTTTTAGAAAGATGACCCAAATCTTGAGAACAATTCAAAGCATTTTAGAGTAAAGGCAAATGCCTGTGCTTGGTAAAGGGAGGTTTGCTAAGAAAAGAAGGAATATCTTATGGTCAGGTCAAGCTTTATTAAAGAAATATATTTTTAAAGTCAGTCAAAACAGTAATTCAGTGAACTTTTCTCAAGGGAGTTTTGAAAGTATGCAGTGCTAACCGCAGTGGAAGTTGCTTTCACGGCTGTATTGGTTTTACCTATTTGCACAAGCACACTGTTTGATCAAATAGGCTCAACATAAATATGTGTAAGAATGAACTTTATCCACTTTCAAACATCACAAAAATTTGGAGCTTCGACTATGCAATTTGACTAGGCCAGAAATACTTCTTCATACTACTCAGGTTTAGTATTCCATCCAATGCCTTTTGAAATTCAAATTATCAAAACTTCCTGTCTCTCCCTCTATTCCTTATGCCTAGTTTCAAGAGAGAACTATCTTGGCTTTCCTAGAACATAGCATCAGAAGTGATAGTTCCTTTCTCTGACTCCCAGTCCGATACTAAGACTGTGAGGGCTTCTAAGAAGAATTGAGACTGTGACTCACAGGTACCCAATCCTTTTCCCTCATTACCGTGGCAATAAGTTGTCCTCCCAGAAGTCTATACTTTTGGCAGATTCCATCTACCTTCCTTGATAGGTTTTCATAGTGCCTTGTCAAACCAAGAAACACAGCCTACATGGGGTCATTTATCTCCAGCATCAGCATCACTGAATGCTCTGTCAGAATGCTTCCCACAGCTACATCCTTTCCCACAGCCTTTCCTGGGAGTGGAGGAGTCCAAGAGAAGAGGGTGGAACAAATGGAAACTTCTTTGAGCCCTGACTCCCAGGCTGTTCACTGAGAGAATGGAAGAGAGGGCAAAGGCAAAGGGCATTGGTAATGCTTCATAAATTCTTAAAAAAACAAAACACACCCTTGTCTCTTTTGTATGATTTAGTCTATAAAGAATAATCCAAACCCAGCTACAATGGGTGCTTTCTGTTAGTAATTTCCCAGTGCACAACCAGCATCAAGAAGACGTTTCTCTGAATTGAAAAGGTGAGGCACTTGCAAAGTTTTATCCTAATATACAAATTTCAGGTGGCAGCTGTGGTGGTTTACATGAGAAATGTCTGCTCTAGGTTCTGATAGTTGAACACCCAGTTCCTAGTTGGTGACACTGTTTGGGGAAATTTAGGTGGTGCAGCCTCGCTGGAAAAAGTACATCACTGAGAAAGGCCTTTGAGATTGTATAGATCTCTCTTCACTCCTGTGTGTTGTGAGCTGATGCCTCACCTTTCTGCAAATGCCACCATGCCTGCCACTTTCTGCCATGCTGTCCCATCATTACTGACCCTACCCTTGTGAGCCAAGATAAACATTTTAAAAGTTGTCATGGTTATAGTATTTTATCAAAGCAACAGAAATGAACTAATACTGCAACTATGGAGAAACATAAATATCCCTCATGACATCTTTTTTTTTAACTTATTTTTTTAATTTTATTTTTTTCTTATCAGTTACATTTTATTAACTCTGTATCCCAGCCGTATCCCGCTCCCTCATTCCCTCCCAATCCCACCCTCCCTCCCTCATCTCCACCCTGCCCCTTTCCAAGTCCACTGATGGGGGAGACCCCCATTCATCCGACCCTGTTTTATCAGGTATCTTCAGGACTGGCTGCAAAGCCCTCCTCTGTGGCCTAACCCTCATCACATTTTTAATCATCAATTTTGAAAATTTTATATTGCAAAATGTTTTGTCAAATATAGTTTCCCCCAGTTTTTAGCACTACATCTTGAAGAAGTAAGTTTTTTTTTCCAGTTTAAACAAGCTCCATTTGAGACCAGAATCTTGTTATTAATTCAATTATAATTTTGAAGCTCACTGTATTAAGACTAAAAAGGTAGAAGTTTGGGGAAAAAGTTTTCTATGAATTGAAGGTAGGACAATGATGGAGGAAGAGTACAAATAAATAAACCTTAGCATTTGGGGAGCCAGCAAGCTAGCGATTTGTCTCCAAGCAGAGTACGGAGGTACAGTTCAAAGCATTTCCAGGGAACTTCTGCTTCCTCATGTGAAAAAGTAGTAGGGTCTAGGACTAATACACACACACACACACACACACACACACACATACACACACCGCTGCAAATAATTAAAAAAAAAGTTTTAAAAACAATTGTCAGAATTGGTCAAGATATGTTTAAGATAAGTACACTGAGGCAAGAGAAGTATAGTGTGGAAGCCTTTGATTTCTGCCTGGAGCAAATTTCTAGTTTGTAGCAACAGAAGAGCTAGTGGTATCACTGAGTCATGGCACTCTGCTGTTAAGGAGAAATAAGTAGAATTTCTGAAGTATAGTTCTAGGAGAAGGGCCCTAGAAATTTGGATGGGACCCCCTTTCATCTTTAGATAAGCATAAGGTTGGGTAGGAATAGGGTAAAACTATAATTTTTGACTGTTGAGATAAAAATGTAATGTATTTAAAATGTATGAAAGTAGTCTAAGCCTGTCAATCAAACATTGATTGACAGCACCGAGGAAGAGACCCTGGTTCCGCCAGGCGCTTGGTCGCCAACCCAGAGCTACACACCAACGTGATCTGGTCACTGTCCCATACTGAACTGTGGGCCCACAACATCACAGACTGGATTTTCCAGTCTAGAGATAACCCTATGGAGCAGGAAACGATTGGGACTGACCTTAGGTCACCCAGACATCCCCTGGAAAAGACTCGGGTTCCGCGGGCACCCCAGGAGCCAGCCCAGAGCCAGAGCCTGGCGCTGGCACAGAGCCCTGCCTGCGCACCTGATTCACAGCCTCAGATAGAACTGTGGGCCCCAGGGCACCAGAGACTCAGTTTCACCGTTGGGTGCAAACCCACAGGGAGGGAAACGGCTGGTCTGATCTCAGAGCACTCAGCTGATAGCACCACCCCGAAAAGGTCTCGGGAAAATTACCCAGTTTAGGGAGACACCCAGGATCCCAACTGCCAGAAAGGCGGAGCCACAGGCGGGCGTCTGTGCCTGTGGGTTCTACTCGCCGCCACCCCAGACAGAACGGCAGTCTCCAAAGCAAAGACTGGGTGTCCCTGACAGGAGGAAACCCCCAGCAGAGGGGATCATCAGGTCTAACACTCAGGACACCCAGCACCAAAAGACTTTTTGGATTCACGCAGACTCTAGGCTCTAGCTTTCTAATGCAGGCAGGAGCGCTGTGCTCATCCGCCATTATTGAGTACCCCTAGGGCACTGGGGCACACAGCTGCATCCTCAGACCCACAAAAGCCAGAGAGCCATTACAGCAGCCCTCAGATACTGTGCCAAGGATCAACCAGTTACCCCTAGCTAGCCTGACAAAACTGTGGGAATCCCTGGTCCTTCAAGAGGGCTGCACCCACAGCTTCTGGACCAGAGCAGTGTCTGCAGCCGACATCCCAGACTGAGGCACCCAGCCTCCAAACCAGAGCGGCACCCCCAGGCGCCAACTCAATCTAGGTGCACATTCTCCGTGCCCAGAGCGGAGCACTCAGCCTCTGGCCCAGAGACTTGCTGGGTGCTCCTCTCACTTTCCCAGACAGAACTGTGTGCCCCAGGATAACAGACTGAGTTTCCCTGTTGGGAGAAAAACCCCACAGCTAGGGAATCAGCAGGTTCTTCAAGAGGACTGTACCTGGAAAACTGTAACAACAGCAGCAGCTCACTAAATTTATAACGAGAAACCCAGCAGTGGGGCAGCTGACTTGAGAACTTCTATGGGGAAGAGGAGAGCCGCCCCCTGCCTAACAAAGACCACAGCTACTACTCAGGGCTATACACCTGAGGTGAGCAGTGGCAATTCCTGAGAAACACTGGCCATACAGTGACCATAACCAAAAAGCAGAGGAGGACTCCTTCAGGAAAAATCATCTTCTGGCCAAGGGGATTCTCCCTACCTCAGGACCCCAGAAAGCACAGAAACTAACAGCCAACACCTAAAACAGCCAAATGGGTAGAGGTCAGCGTAAAAGCTCAACCAACAAAAGACAGAGCAATATGGCATCACCAGAACCCAGCCATCCAGGGGCAAACAGCCCTGGACAACGCAGCATAATAGAAAATCAAGAAGATGACCTAACATCTATGCTGATGAAGAGGATAATAGAGGAAACAAATAAAATACGTAAAGAATTAGAGGAAGATTAAAAACAAACTGATCATGGTTATCCGTAAAAAAATGGAGGAAATTAAAGACAAGCAGATTATGGCCATTCGTGAAGAAATATGGGAAGATACAGCCAAACAGTTTGCGGCCTTCAGAGAAGAAATAATTAAATCACTGAAAGAGGTAAAAGAAACAGAATTGAAGGAACTAAAAGAAAAAGAGGAAAATACAATCAGACAGGTGAAGGAAGTAAACAAAACAAATCAAGACCTGAAGATAGAACTGGAAAAATTAAAGAAAACACAAATGGAGGAAATAATGGAGAGGAAGAATTTAGGGAAGAAAACAGGAACTACAGAGGTAAGCATAACCAACAGACTACAAGAGATGGAAGAAAGAATCTCAGGTGTAGAAGATACAATGGAAGAAATCCATGTATCTGTCAAAGAAAATGTTAAATCCAAAAAATTCCTGACACAGACCGTCCAAGAAATCCAAGACAGTATGAAAAGACAAAACCTAAGAATAATAGGTATAGAGGAAAAAGAAGACTCCCTTCTCCAAGGCCCAGAAAATATTTTCAACAAAATCATTGAAGAAAATTTCCCCAAGTTAAAGGAGAAGCCAATAAGGCCTACAGAACCCCAACAAATTTGACCAGAAAAGAAAATCCTCCCGTCACATAATAATCAAAACAGTAAGTATACAGAACAAAGAAAAAATACTAAAAGCTGCAAGGGAAAAAGGCCAAGTAACATATAATGGCAAACCCATTAGAAACACACCTGACTTTTCAACACAGACTATGAAAGCCAGAAGGGCCTGGACGGATATCATGCAGACCCTAAGAGAACACAGATGTCAGCCCAGGCTACTATACCCTGCAAAACTCTCAGTCCTCATAGACGGAAAAAACAAGATATTCAATGACAAAAACAAATTTCAACAATACCTACACACAAATCCAGCATTTGAGAAGACACTGGAAGAGAAAATACAACCCAAGAAAATTAGCTTCTGTCAAGAAAAGACAGGAAATAATTAACCTTACTACAGGAAAACAAAAAGCAACCAAGCACACAACCTATGACCACAGCCAACATCAAAATCAAAGGAGCTAACAGCCACTGGTCATTAATCTCTCTCAACATCAATGGACTCAACTCTCCAGTAAAAACACACAGATTAACAGAATGGATACGTAAACAAAACCCAGCAATCTGTTGCATACAAGAAACACACCTAAGGCACAAAGATAGACATTACCTGAGGGTAAAAGGTTGGAAGACGACTTTCCAAGCAAATGGACCCAAGAAACAAGCAGGAGTAGCCATTCTAATATCTGATAAAATAGACTTTCAACCAAAATTAATAAAAAGAGATAGAGAAGGACACTTCATACTCATCAAGGGAAAATTCCACCAAGAAGACATCACAATCCTGAACATCTATGCCCCAAATACAAGGGCACCCACATTTGTAAAAGAAACATTGATAAAATTTAAACCACATATAGATCCCCACACATTGATAGTGGGAGACTTCAACACCCCACTCTCAACAAAGGACAGGTCAACAAAACAGAAATTAAACAAAGAAACAATATCTCTGACAGAGGTCATGAATCAAATGGACCTCACAGACATTTACTGAACCTTACACCCAAACGCAAAAGAATTTACCTTCTTCTCAGCACCTCATGGAATGTTCTCCAAAATAGACTATATACTTGGTCACAAAGCAAGCCTCAATAGATACAAGAAGATTGAAATAATCCCTTGCATCTTCTCTGATCACCATGGAATAAAGTTGGACTTCAACAACAACAGAAATAGCAAAAAGCCTACACTCACATGGAAACTGAACAACTTGTTACTAAATGACAGCTGGGTCAAGGAAGAAATAAAGAAAGAAATGAAAGTCTTCCTACAACTCAATGAAAATGAAGACACAACATACCCAAACTAGTGGGACACAATGAAAGCACTAAGTGCCTTCAAGAAGAAATTCGAGACAGCTCATTCAAACAACTTAATGGCCCACTTAAAAACCCTAGAAAAAGAAGAAGCAGACACACCAAAAAGGAGTAGACAGCTGGAAATAATCAAACTCAAGGCTGAAATCAATCAATTAGAAACAAATAAAACAATTCAAAGAATCAATGAAACCAAGAGCTGGTTCTTTGAGAAAATCAACAAGATTGACAAACTCTTAGCCAAGCTAACTAAAGGGCAGAGAGACATCACCCAAATAAACAAAATCAGAAATGAAAAGGGGGACATAACTACAGACACTGAGGAAATCCAAACAATCATTAGGACTTACTTCAAAAGTCTATATGCCACAAAATTTGAAAATCTAAATGAAATGAACAATTTTCCTGATCGATTTGACTTACCAAAGCTGAATCAGGATCAGGTAAATCAATTAAATAGTCCTATATCCCCCAAAGAAATAGAAGTGGTCTCAAAAGTCTCCCATCCAAAAAAAGCCCAGGACCAGATGGCTTCAGCGCAGAATTCTACCAGACCTTCAAAGAACAGCTAACACCAATTCTTTTCAAACTATTCCACAAAATAGAAACAGAAGAAACATTACCAAACTCATTCTATGACGCCACAGTCAACTTGGTACCTAAACCTCACAAAGACTCAACAAAGAAAGAGAATTTCCGGCCAATCTCCCTTATGAACATTGATGCAAAAATACTTAATAAAATACTTGCAAACCGAATCCAAGAACACATCAAAGATATTATCCACTATGACCAAGTAGGCTTCATACCAGGTATGCAGGGGTGGTTCAATATACGGAAATCCATCAATGTGATCCACCATATTAACAAACTGAAAGAAAAAAACCACATGATAATCTCCCTAGATGCTGAAAAAGCCTTTGACAAAATCCAACATCCATTCATGTTCAAAGTATTGGAGAGATCAGGGATACAAGGCACGTATCTAAACATAGTAAAGGCGATATACAGCAAGCCTATAGCCAACATTAAACTGAAAGGTGAGAAACTTAAAGCAATCCCACTGAAATCAGGGACAAGACAAGGCTGCCCACTCTCTCCATATCTCTTCAACATAGTACTGGAAGTCCTTGCTAGAGCAATAAGACAGTTGAAGGAGATCCAGGGGATACAAATTGGAAAGGAAGAAGTCAAATTATCACTATTTGCAGATGATATGATAGTATACGTGAGTGACCCCAAAAACTCTACCAGGGAACTCCTACAGCTAATAAACACCTTCAGCAAAGTGGCCGGATACAAAATTAACTCAAAAAGATCAGTAGCCCTCCTGTATACAGAAGACAAAAGGGCTGAGAAAGAAATTAGGGAAACAACACCCTTCACAATAGCCACAAATGACATAAGGTACCTCGGAGTAACCCTAACCAAGGAAGTCAAAGACTTGTATGAAAAAAATTTCAAATCTCTGAAGAAAGAATTAGAAGAAGATATGAGAAGATGGAAAGATCTCCCATGCTCATGGCTTGGCAAGATTAAAATAGTAAAAATGGCCATCTTACCAAAAGCAATCTACAGATTCAATGCAATGCCCATCAAATTACCAACACAATTCTTTACAGACCTGGAAAGAAAAATTCTCAACTTCATCTGGAATAACAAGAAACCCAGAATTGCTAAAACAATACTCTACATTAAAAGATCTTCCGGAGGTATCTCCATCCCTGATCTTAAGTTATACTATAGAGCAACAGTTTTAAAAACTGCATGGTACTGGCATAGAAACAGAATGGTGGATCAATGGAACCGAACAGAAGACCCAGAAATAAACCCACACACTTATGGACACCTGATCTTTGACGAAGACGCCAAAACCATACAATGGAAAAAAGATAGCATCTTCAACAAATGGTGCTGGTCTAACTAGATGTCTACATGTAGAAAAATGCAAATAGATACATACTTATCACCCTGCACAAAACTGAAGTCCAAGTGGATCAAAGACCTTAACATAAAACCAGACACATTAAATCGGCTTGAAAAAAAAGTGGGAAATACCCTAGAACTCATTGGTACAGGGGAAAACTTCCTGAACAGAACACCAACAGCACAAGCTCTAAGAGCAACAGTCAATAAATGGGACATCATGAAACTGAAAAGCTTCTGCAAAGCAAAGGACACTGTCATCAAAACAAAGCGACCACCTACAGATTGGGAAAGAATCTTCACCAACCCTTTATCTGACAGAGGACTCATATCCAGTATATATAAAGAACTAAAGAAGCTGAAAAGCAGCAAACCAAGTAATCCACTTAAAAAATGGGGAACAGAGCTAAACAGAGAATTCTCTGTAGAGGAATGTCGAATGGCAGAGAAGCACTTAAAGAAATGCTCAACCTCACTAGCCATTAGGGAAATGCAAATCAAAACAACCCTGAGATTTCACCTTACACCCATGAGAATGGCCAAGATCAAAAACTCAAGTGACAACACATGCTGGAGAGGTTGTGGAGAAAGGGGAACCCTTCTCCACTGCTGGTGGGAATGTAAACTTGTACAACCACTCTGGAAATCAATCTGGCGCTTTCTCAGACAACTAGGAATAGCGCTTCCTCAAGATCCAGCCATACCACTACTGGGCATATATCCAAAAGAGGCTCAAGTACACAAAAAGGACATTTGCTCAACCATGTTTGTAGCAGCTTTATTTGTAATAGCCAGAAGCTGGAAACAACCCAGATGCCCCTCAACTGAAGAATGGATGCAGAAATTGTGGTACATCTACACAATGGAATATTACTCAGCAATGAAAAATAAGGAAATCATGAAATTCCCAGGTAAATGGTGGGATCTGAAAAGGATCATCCTGAGTGAGTTGTCCCAGAAGCAAAAAGACACACATGGTATATACTCACTCATATAGACATACAACATAGGACAAACCCACTAAAACCTGTGCATCTAAAGAAACTAAGCAAGAGAGAGGACCCTAACTAAAATGTCCAATCCCCATCCGGAAAGGCAAAGAGGATGGACATCAGAAGAAGAAGAAAACAGGAAACAACCTAGGAACCTACCACAGAGGGCCTCTGAAAGCCTCTGCCCTTCAGACTATCAAAGCAGATGCTGAGCCTGATGGGCAACTGTTGGGCAGAGTGAATGGAATTTTAGGAAAGAACTGGGAAATAGTAAGAGCTGGAGAGGACAGGGTCTCCACAAGGAGAGCAACAGAACAGGAAAATTTGAACACAGGGAACTTCCCAGAGACTCATACTCCAAACAAGGACTATTCATGGAGATAACCAAGAACCCCTGCACAGATGTAGCCCAGGGCAGTTCAGAGTCCATTTGGGTTACATAGTAATGTGAAGAGGGACTGCCTCTGACATAATCTGATTGGCCTGCTCTTTAGTCACCTCCCCCTGGGGGGGAGCAGCCTTACCAGGCCATAGTAGAGGACAATGCAGTCACTTTTGATGTGAACTGACAGACTAAGATCAGAAAGGAGAGGAGAACGTCCCCTATTAGTGGACTTGGGGAGTGGCATGCAAGCAGAGGGAGGAGGGAGGGTGGGATTGGGAGGGGAGGAGGGAGGGGCTTATGGGGGGATGCAGAATGAATAAAGTGTAATTGATGAAAAATTTTAAAAAAAGGGAAAAAATAATTTAAGAACCTTAAATGACTTTCAAAAGTGGAAGAAAACATGGAGTTAGTCAATTGGCATGGAGCACGTCTCGCCCCTGGGGGCAATGGTCTCCTGAACCTACTCAGACCTCGGACACCACCACTGCTAGTTCTAGAACTGACGCAGGATGTTCCAACGAGGGGGTTAAGGCTTCTCATAATATTTCCTATAAGCCCACACCTGTTTGTCTATATCCCCCATTTTTATTCATTATTAGCCAGATAGAGCCAAGTAATTGTGGTGATGATACTTGCTTTTTTGCCCAATGCTGGAATGCTAGTAAATTTAGGTATGCCCTGGTTACTCGCATGCCTCACTGAGTGTCTGTGCCCGTTGATGCCCCTCACGCTATGACTCTCTTCAGACAAAAAAGGGATCTTGGAACTACAGCCACCATTGTTACTACCATCTCATTGGCGGCTGTTGGAGCTACCACCAGGGCATTAGCCATGAGTCATACTGGGCAGACTGCTCAGACCCTGAACAATCATTTAGCCAATGTAGCTCATGCCTTAGTTGTACATAAAGGAATTAATGCTTAACTAAAAGGAAGCTTGATAGTGTTCAATCAGAGGATTGACCTTGTGCAGGAGCAAATTAATACCCTATGGCAAATCGCTCAACCTGGCTGTCAATGAAAGTATGCTGGACTTTGTGTCACTAGCATACAACATGAGAATTTTTCCTGTGCTGCAAATCTGTCTAAACAATTGTTGAGCTATATTTTAGGTAATTGGACTGGAGAATTCGATACTACGATGGAGCAGCTGAGTGTGGCCATTGTCATGGTAAATTCTACCAGAGTGGACACAGGACTAGCCACAGGATTATCAACATGGATTGCTGCAGCCATGAATCATCTGAAGGAATGGGTGGGCATGGCAGCGTTAGCAGGCCTTCTGGTGTTGGTCTTCTTGGTTTGCCTGTGGTATATATGCAAGATTAGAGTCTCACGACAGTGTGATGCAGCCTTGATCATTCAGGCCTTTACAGCCATTGAAGCAGGACAGTCTCCCCAAGCATGGTTGAATACCATAAAAAGCTAAAATGTTACGCTCAGGATGCGAGGCTAAGCACTGCACTCAGGGTCAGCCGCTTTGGACCCAGAGAAGAGCATGTCTGATTGCATGCGGGTTGATGCCCCAGGTCCCGCCTCTGAGAAAAAGGTATCGGACGGGTCTGATGCTCTTTGGGTGGATGACACCTAAATGAACATCAGTACAAAGTCCCAATTTATTTCTAATATCAGAGATCAGACCTCTACTCTTGCCCGATGCGTTTAAAACAAAAAGGGGGAACTGTAGAGAGCTGCGGAATGCTATGCCTTAAAGATGGAGCTGGTTTCCGCCTTCCACCTTCCCAATGGTGAGTGCTCTCTGTCACAAACAATTCCACATTTGGCTAAGGCTGAGGATCTGGCTTGCTTCCATGTATGTGGACCTATCTGCATTTCCCACGTGGCACGCCTGGGTTGGCTACCCAGAGGCTATTTAAGCTGTGGGCTGGCTTTCCCCAGGGTCCGAGGATTGTTCAAGGTTTCTGAATAAACTGCATTGAAAAAAAAAAAAATACTCACAAACCGAATCCAAGAACACATCAAAGATATTATCCACTATGACCAAGTAGGCTTCATCCCAGGTATGCAGGGGTGGTTCAAAGTACAGAAATCCATCAATGTGATCCACCATATTAACAAACTGAAAGAAAAAAACCACATGATAATCTCCCTAGATGCTGAAAAAGCATTTGACAAAATCCAACATCCATTCACGTTTAAAGTCTTGGAGAGATTAGGGATACAAGGCACATATCTAAACATAGTAAAGGCGATATACAGCAAGCCTATAGCCAACATTAAACTGAAAGGTGAGAAACTTAAAGCAATCCCACTGAAATCAGGGACAAGACAAGGCTGCCCACTCTCTCCATATCTCTTCAACATAGCTCTGAAAGTCCTTGCTAGAGCAATAAGACAGTTGAAGGAGATCAAGGGGATACAAATTGGAAAGGAAGAACTCAAATTATCACTATTTGCAGATGATATGATAGCATATGTGAGTGACCCCAAAAACTCTACCAGGGAACTCCTACAGCTGATAAACACCTTCAGCAAAGTGGCCGGATACAAAATTAACTCAAAAAAATCAGGAGCACTCCTGTATACAAAAGACAAAAGGGCTGAGAAAGAAATTAGAGAAACAACACACATCACAATAGCCACAAATGACATAAAGTACCTTGGTGTAACCCTAACCAAGCAAGTCAAAGACTTGTATGAAAAAAATTTCAAGTCTCTGAAGAAAGAATTAGAAGAAGATATGAGAAGATAGAAAGATCTCCCATGCTCATGGCTTGGTAGGATTAACATAGTAAAAATGGCCATCTTACCAAAAGCAATCTACAGATTTAATGCAATTCCCATCAAATTGCCAACATAATTCTTTACAGACCTGGAAAGAAAAATTCTCAACTTCGTATGGAATACCAAGAAACCAAGTATTGCTAAAACAATCCTCTACAATTAAAGATCTTCTGGAGGTATCTCCATCCCTGATCTTAAGCTGTACTATAGAGCAACAGTTATAAAAACTGCATGATACTGGCATAGAAACAGAATGGTGGATCAATGGAACCGAACAGAAGACCCAGAAATAAACCCACACACTTATGGACACCTGATTTTTCACAAAGATGCCAAAACCATACAATGGAAAAAAGATAACATCTTCAACAAATGTTGCTGGTCCAACTGGATGTCTACATGTAGAAAAATGAAAATAGATTCATACTTATCACCCTGCACAAAACTGAAGTCCAAGTGGATCAAAGACCTCAACATAAAACCAGACACATTAAATCGGCTAGAAAAAAAAGTGAAGAATACCCTAGAACTCATTGGTACAGGAAAAAACTTCCTGAACAGAACACTAACAGCACAGGCTCTAAGAGCAACAATCAATAAATGGGACCTCATGAAACTGAAAAGCTTCTGCAAAGCAAAGGACACTGTCATCAAAACAAAACGACTGCCTACAGATTGGGAAAGAATCTTCACCAACCCTTTATCTGACAGAGGACTCACATCTAGTATATATAAAGAACTAAACAAGCTGAAAAGCAGCAAACCAAGTAATCCACTTAAAAAATGGGGAACAGAGCTAAACAGAGAATTCTCTGTAGAGGAATGTCGAATGGCAGAGAAGCACTTAAAGAAATGCTCAACCTCATTAGCCATTAGGGAAATGCAAATCAAAACAACCCTGAGATTTCACCTTACACCCATGAGAATGGCCAAGATCAAAAACTCAAGTGACAACACATGCTGGAGAGGTTGTGGAGAAAGGGGAACCCTTCTCCACTGCTGGTGGGAGTGTAAAATTGTACAACCACTCTGGAAATCAATCTGGCGCTTTCTCAGACAACTAGGAATAGTGCTTCCTCAAGATCCAGCCATACCACTCCTAGGCATATACCCAATATAGGCTCAAGTACACAAAAAGGACATTTGCTAAACCATGTTTGTAGCAGCTTTATTTGTAATAGCCAGAAGCTGGAAACAGCCCAGATGTCCCTCAACTGAAGAATGGATGCAGAAAGTGTGGTACATCTATACAATGGAGTATTACTCAGCAATGAAAAATAAGGAAATCATGAAATTTGCAGGTAAATGGTAGGACCTGGAAAGGATCATCCTGCGTGAGTTGTCCCAGAAAGAAAAAGACACACACCGTATATACTCACTCATATAAACATACAACATAGAATAAACCCACTAAAATCTGTACATCTAAACGTACTAAGCAAAAGAGAGGACCCTAACTAAAATGTTCAATACCCATCCTGAAAGGCAAAGAGGATGGACATCCAAAGAAGAAGAAAACAGGAAACAACCTAGGAACCTGGTACAGAGGGCCCCTGAAAGCCAGAAGAAGAAAACAGGAAACAACCTAGGAACCTGCCACAGAGGGCCTCTGAATGCCTCTGCCATGCAGACTGTGAAAGCAGATGCTGAGCCTGATGGCCAACTGACAGGCAGAGTGAATGGAATTTTATGTAAGAAGTGGGAAATAGTAAGAGCTGGAGAGGACAGGAACTCCACAAGGAGAGCAACAGAACAAGAAAATTTCTACACAGGGAACTTCCCAGAGACTCATACTCCAACCAAGGACTATTCATGGACATAACCTAGAACCCTGACAATGCAGCCACTTCTGATGAGAACTGATAGACTAAGACCAGAAAGAAGGAGAGGAGGACCTCCCCTATCAGTGGACTTGGGGAGGGGCATGCATGCAGAAAGGGGGGGAAGGGTGGAACTGGGAGGCGAGGAGGGAGGGGTTTATGGGGGATACAAAATGAATAAAGTGTAATTAATAAAAGTTAAAAAAAATTAAAAAAAAGAAAAAAACAAAACAAAACAAAAAAGAAGACAATGATCATAAGGGTACCCACACCTTATCACAATTCAAAAGGCAAAAGTGAAAAGGGAAAGTCTACATAGTACAAGAATCTTACAGATATCTAACACATAATAAAAATACTATGAACAACTTTGTGTCACTAATTTCAATTTTGACTCAAGCCTCGTACACTGAGAGAACAAAAGAGGGGTCTCTCCTCATTCTCTAAGGCTGAAACTTAGGTCCCATCTCTGGGCTAGGCACCTCATTTGACATATTATTATCATTTTAAAAACCCCTCTGGTGCCTGTAAGTCAGTAAGGCTGGTAGAGCTGTCAGAATGGAGTTCATTGAGTTTGTGCTAGGACCTTCATAGTCCCTTGTTCCAGGGTCTCCTGTTTTTGAATGTATACCTGCACGTAAAGTCAACCAGATGGCCCAACAAGCCAAAGAACTTACCCTTCGGCTATCAGGACCTCATGGCCAGGCTCCTATTCCAGGAGGGAGGCCTGTTTACTAACAAGAGGATTGTTTACTACCAACTTTAGGTGATGTGTAATACTCAGACTGGGAAACACAGCATTGGCTCTCCAGGGTGGTGTTGAAACGCTGGTAATGGGAGCCTCATGTAAGTTAACACAAGGCAAGGTAAAGCCTCTCAAATGCTTGGCCGTCCTTGCTCGAGAGCCACAAATTGGTTAATGCCCGGAACGTTGCCACGCATGCTCTCATTGCAGTGCTGCACGTGAACGCGTTAGCCCCATATTCTTGCATCTGAAGGCCATTTGGTGCCCTGTCCCTTCTTCTGGCTCCACACTTCACGAAGTGGTTGTCCTACTTCTTCAGCTTTTGAAGTAATGGTTCTCTCTTGCCTATCACTTATGTGGCTATACTCTCTAAGCACGGCTTTATATTATACAAGAGATATATAGACATTGCTATACAAATGAAACTGCCTTCTTGCTCTATGGGCCATCCCTCTGCCCGTTGCTAGTGGAAGTATTGTGTGAGGCAACAGTTGGGCCAACATAGAAAGGTATCACATTATATAAATGTACTATTACAGTCTGAAGAGTTCCACACAAGGGCTGGTGATAAAACTTAGCCGCTAAGATTATTTGCTATTCTTCCAGAGGCCCTGCGTTTGGTTCCTGGCACACAGGTCAGGAATCCTACCACCACCTGTAGCTGTAGACCCAAGGACTCAGTGTCTTTCTCTGGCTCATTGGTTCCAGCACACTGCACTCAGATATATACACACATACACACACATTTTAATTTTTTAAAGAAAAAGGGAGTTCCATATGGAACTTGGAAGTTTCACATGAAAAAATATCATTCTTGTCCCCTGAAGATTCTGGAAATACCTACCTGTGTATTATAACACATCATAACACAGCCCAATAGCAGTCTGCCTGTGTCTAATTGGAACCCAGTGTTCCTAGACAGCCCTCCATGGACGCCTTGTGAGGACCAATGTGCCTGGCATTAGAGAAGGGTAGAGATGCGAGGATCTCTTCAGCGTGGTTGAGTTCTGATGCTCTAAAGAAAGCACTTTTGCAGTTACTCAAGATGTGAGCTTGGAAATGAGCCAGATGGAACACTTTTGAAGATAAAGACCAGGAAGAGATGCTTCCTTGACTGAACTAGGAAAACATAAATACTTCAGAGACTCTATGCTCATGCATTATATAACAAACAAAAAGTCCCTTTTCCACACCTGCTGTCCATATCAACAATATATCTTGAATATGGGTTTTATAGTATGTGGTTTGTTCGTTCTATGAGATGGCACTTCTATGTAGCCCAGGATAGTCTCAATCTTGAAATCCTCTTGCCTCATTCTTTCAAGTGCTGATGTTGCAGTGAAAATGTCACCATGCCCAATTCATAATGTTTCTCATCAAATATGAAAACATATTTTCTAGAGTCCATATAATCTAAAGACATCCTTGATAATACTCTAGACACATCATATGTAAAAGAGACCTACACACTAGCAAACCTCAAGAGCATCCTTCCAGAATTCTTCATAAGACATTAGCAAGTTAGAGCCAGCAACTCCTAAAAAAGATAACATCTCACAAAGAGTTATTCATCCCCATAGTACATGGTTTAATAAAATGGGTCAGTTTAGCATATTCGTTTAATGAGATGAAAGAACATATAAGACTCAACTCTAGAAAAAAATCATTTGACGGATTAAAGTATCCATGTGTGCCTCTGAACAGAGAGACACATGGGTCCCCTGAACAGAGAGTCTGATCTGTATCACCTACTATCCCAGAGTAGATAGGATATAGGACCAGTTACATCTTTTAGGGCCAACCGCTGATCCCTGATTGCCCTAGGATTCAACTGTTTTCCTACTTGTCTCTGTAGCACGTACTTGTCTCCACAGAACAGTATTTCTACATGCAGAAGAGCTAGTTTCATTTCATGGAACTATTTTTATTGCTGTTTTTAAAAAGTTGTATGCTGGACTTTGTGTCACTAGCATACAATATGAGAATTTTTCCCGTGCTGCAAATCTGTCTAAACAATTGTTGAGCTATATTTTAGGTAATTGGACTGGAGAATTCGATACTACGATGGAGCAGCTGAGAGTGGCCATTGTCACAGTAAATTCTACCAGAGTGGACGCAGGACTAGCCACAGGATTATCAACATGGATTGCTGCAGCCATGAATCATCTGAAGGAATGGGCGGGCATGGGAGCGTTAGCAGGCCTTCTGGTGTTGGTCACCTTGGTTTGCCTGTGGTATATATGCAAGATTAGAGTCTCACAACAGAGTAATACAGCCATGACCATTCAGGCCTTTACACCCATTGAAGCAGGACATTCTCCCCAAGCATGGTTGGCTACCATAAAAAGCTAAAATGTTATGCTCAGGATGCAAGGCTAAGCACTGCACTCAGGGTCAGCCACTTTGGACCCAGAGAAGAGCATGTCTGATTGCATGCGGGTTGATGCCCCAGGTCCCGCCTCTGAGAAAAAGGTATCAGACGGGTCTGATGCTCTTTGGGTGGATGACACCTAAATGAACATCAGTACAAAGTCCCAATTTATTTCTAATATCAGAGATCAGACCTCTACTCTTGCCTGATGCGTCTAAAACAAAAAGGGGGAACTGTAGAGAGCTGCGGAATGCTGTGCCTTAAAGATGGAGCTGGGTTCCGCCTTCCACCTTCCCGATGGTGAGTGCTCTCTGTCATGAACAATTCCACATTTGGCTAAGGCCGAAGATCTGGCTGGCTTCCATGTATGTGGACCTATCTGCATTACCCACGAGGCACGCTGGGGTTGGCTACCCAGAGGCTATTTAAGCTGTGGGCTGGCTTTCCCCAGGGTCCGATGATTGTTCAAGGTTCCTGAATAAACTGCATTGAAAAAAAAAAAAAAACTGCCTGGGGCTCAAACTGCAGAGCAGTGACAGCAAAGTGAATCCCACTTTCCCAGACTGTGAGGTAGCATGCTTGAGCTGGCCACCTGCCCCTCCCTAGTCTTGATCTTTCACATTTCAACTTCTGTGCCATGGCTAAGTAAACCGGATCTGTGCATTATTTATTTTGCTTTTAGCAAAAGCAGAGCCCACAGGTTTAAACACGTGAATATATGGATGGGTATAGGTATGCTAATAGTCACTTTCCTGTTAGAAAATGTAGTTGAAAAATCACATTTTTCCAAGCCTACCCTTAGGCACTTCAAACAAGTAAAACCAAGTAGAGCTGTTTTGGAGAAAAAAAAAAAAGTTGAAATGCTATTTCCACTATTAAAGAATATTTATTTTGTGTATTGATATGTTCAAGAATATATTTTTGAGACATGAATTCACTATGCAGAGATTATTATTCTTCCTGTTAGTGATTCAGAAGTAGATACTGTAGCACAGGACATTAATCTTGTTTGAGACCCTCTGTTTTTGTTTTTTTAAAAAAGGATGTAATAAAAATTACAAACAAAAAAAAAATAGGCACTGACTCCATTATTTAGTCAACACAAATCATTAGTTTTAGAAAGCCAAGAACTTACAAAACCATAAAAATCCAGGAGAATAACAAATATCTTTATTCATAAGAATGAAAATCAATCCTGCCACCCCTCTTATGCTACTTTTTCAGTACTTTATTTTTGTATGTGACTTTCAATAGAGAAAATAAAAGAAATTAACTTTTCTCTAGCAAAATCTATTTTTTCTTTGCGGTTGGCTTTAATTTCATGTGTTGTCATATAGATGTCTTTGGCTTCATACATAAAATTTCATTGTGTTTTATCTATATATTTATGCTTCCATAAATTTAGGTATTGCCAAAGTCTACCTTATGTATAGGAGGATATGTCCTGGCAACCTAGGTAGATATCTGAACTCGGTGGTACATACATAAATTTAGATAGATATGTATCGGTACATATGACACTTTTATAAATATCCATCAATGATAAAATTTAATTTGTATATTATGCATAGTAACAAGTTAGCAGAAATAACTAGTAGTTAAGTAGTTCAATTATTATAATACACTAACAAAAGATATGTGAGTGAAGTCTCTCAGTCTTGATAGAGTCAAGGGGAATATTGATATTGTCGGACCATGGTTGGCTACTGTAACCATAAAAAGTGAAATCATAAACAAAGGGAAGTTACTGAACACAATGTCCTCATAAATTGTTATTTCACAGTCGTATTAAGAAGAAAATGGCAAGTGGTATACTTATATACACACACCCTGCATTATCAATAATATTCCTAAAGGAGAAAATTACATACCAAAACCAAATTACAGGAAACCTCCAGCTGAGACCTCCTTCTCTATCCCTGTAAGGATTGGGTTAAACCCAGAAAGGCTGTGAGGTTCCCTGTCCTGGGATGTGCTGTAGTCTTCCCCAGCTGTCTCTTCTGCTGGTGGAGACATTCACCTGGTCAGGTTGGGAGTCAGTGGTGTCACACGGGCTTCTGCACTCTGTCTCTTGTGTGAGTTGAAGACATTTACATGCAAAAGACAGAAAATTGTCACCCTGTCTCTCAGGTTCCTTTAGATGTCCATTATTATTATTTGTTCTGAGACAAAAAGTCCCACAGAACCAGGAAAGGAACTGAATCAAAAAGTATGAGGAACATCAAACTTGAATTATCCGTTTGTTATAACACTAAATTCTTTGTCAGTGTTCTCTTTATGTTTTTTAACATATTTCATATTTGCAAGTTAATGTTCCCATGTTAACTTACTTCTACATAATCTAATTTTTAAAGAATCATTGTTTGTAGGCATGCAACACTCTATCATTTGAACATCAATTGAAACACAACCAGGAGAAAAGGCTGTTTTTTTTTGTTGTTGTTGTTCTTGTTGTTGTTTTTGTTTTTGTTTTTGTTTTTTTTTTCTGCAAAAGGCCCTTTGGTGGAAATATCTCTTCAGTTCAGCTGTATGGGTGATGTAGAGATAAACCCTGAAAACTGCAAAAGATCTTTGCTCCCTGAAAATTATTGGTTTTCATTTGCCTGCAATATATTTTTTCAGATAATAAAGAAGTAAAGTATCAGTCCTGCATCTCAGGTAAGGACCCATCTCTCCTTTCTCATCAGACCACCAAGGTTTAGAATCTGATAACCTACTCTGGGACATTCTCACACTATAAGAAAATGGATAGGATTTCTTCAACACAAAATCAGATGAAAATTGAAAAACTTTTTTTTAAGATTTTAATTTTTTTTAACTTATGTAATTTTATTTTATATGCATTGGTGTGAGGGTATCAGGTCTCTTGGAACTGGAGTTACAGACAGTTGTGAGCTGCCATGTGGGTGCTGGGAATTGAACCCATGTCCTTTCAGAAGAGCAGACAGTACTCTTAACCACTGAGCCATCTCTCCAGCCCCGAAAATCGAAAAACTTAAACATCATTTGATATATAAAAGCATTTTTTGCATGTATATGCACCCCAGGCAAAATTACACTCTTCAGAATTCCATAGATTAGTTAAGTGGAAGAAATGTCAAATAGATAATAGATAAATGCATGTGTATTTCATGTATATATGCAATATTATAGTTCAAACTATAGTACAAGAAAACCCATTTGTGAGTGGTCTCGTGATAGATTCTAAATTATTGAAAGTGTACACAAATCACTCCCTCAGGTGGGGCTTTCTTCTTCATCTTGCTTCATCTTCTGTTCTCCAAAGGGATCCTCCTACATCTTCTCACAAATTTCCCACCACGCCAGTCTCTCAGCGCATTATTTCTGTCCATTTATTGGCCTTTAGCCTCTGCTTTCTGGTCCTGTCTGTAACACTGCTTCTCCAACAGTTTTCACTCTCCTCCTTTAAAGGAGTGAGGTTCCCAGCAGGCAGTGGGGATGGTGGGTGTTCCTTGCTGCTGAGAGCCTTGACCTCTTTCCTGTAGATAAACGACAGGCAAGAGTGCCAGGGACAAGGATGTGGGTGTACAGACATGGTGGTCTTGGGATTCTGCCAGGCCTTTTACCACCCTTGCCGGTGTCTTTTTGTGCAGAGAGCCATGTGGGAATTAAACTGGAAATGATTTTTACTGCTGCATATCACTGCTAAATTTCCTGAGGACTGTGAAGGAATAAGCACACTGATTCCCCAAGATCCTCCAAAGTTCCCTCCTTTCTCTCATTGCCACAGCCATGACTGTAAGAAGAGACAATCATAATTAAGAGCAGGAACAAGAAAAGGCTGAAATGCTGGGAGTGGTGGGGTGGAGGAGGCATCAATGATGAATGCTCAAGGTCACCTTGACAGAAAACTGTTCAGTCAGAAAAAAAAAAACAAACAAACAAACATCAGAGTTAAGAGCACAGGCCCTACGGTCAGGCAGGTGCAGCTTTGACACAGCTGTAATTCACTGACCAGGGGACCTCAATCTCAACCCCAGGAAGCCTCAGCTTTCCCATCTGGAAATGAGGTAACACCTGCTCTTCAGTGTTCATTTCATGAGTTAGCTCTGAGTGCTCCGCTAACCAACACTAAGAAGCCAAAGGTATAGTTAAAACTCCACTCTCAATGCCATGTGATACAAATCACGAATTAGAAGATTATAAGATATGTTTTTTTTTCTACATGTAGACATCCAGTTAGACCAGCACCATTTACTGAAGATGCTATCTTTTTTCCATTGTATGGTTTTGGCATCTTTGTGAAAAAATCAGGTTTCCAAAAGTGTGTGGGTTTATTTTTGGGTCTTCTGTTCGATTCCATTGATCCACCATTCTGTTTCTTTGCCAGTATCATGCAGTTTTTATTACTGTTGCTCTATAGTACAGCTTGAGATCAGGGATGGAGATACCTCCAGAAGATCTTTTATTGTAGAGAATTGTTTTAGCAATCTGGGTTTCTTGTTATTCCATATGAAGTTGAGAATTTTTCTTGCAAGGTCTATAAAGAATTGTTTTTCAGGGGAAGCAGCCTTACCAGGCCACAGAAGAAGACAATGCAGCCACTCCTGATGAGACCTAATAGACTAGGAACAGAAGGAAGGAAAAGAAGACCTCCCCTATCAGTGGACTTCGGGAAGGGCATGCATGCAGAAGGGGGAGGAACGGAGGGATTTGGGAGGGCAGGAGGAAGGGAACTACAGGGGGGATACAAAGTGAATAAAGTGTAATTAGTAAAGAATTAAAAAAAAAGAATTGTGTTGGTAATTTGATGGGAATTGCATTGAATCTGTAGATTGCTCTAGGTAAGATGGCCATTTTTACTATGTTAATCCTGCCAAGCCATGAGCATGGGAGGTCTTTCTATCTTCTGATATTTTTTGCTCTTTAGGATTTCACAATTTAACTGAAAAATAAACGTGAACGTAAAATAGAATTTAGGAAAAAATTAGTGTTGTATGTATACACATACACTTATGTGTATTCTGTATAATTTTAGATAAATATAAAATGTCATTATTTCTTGAGGCTTTATCTAGCAACCTTCCTGTTACTCTGTCATTTTTTTCTCCCTTCCTCTTCTGTATTAACCCCATCCTTCCTCTCCAGTTGGAACCCACTGCTCTTTATTTCATTTTCTATTTTATATCACCTCTACTCTGCTGATTGCTTCCAAACCTACTCCAAGTGTGTTCCCCTTATACTTTTTCTAGTTTCTGTGGCTACTTCATAATGGATATTCACACCTGAGGATTGGGGACTAGGAACTTCAAAGGAGAGAGAACTTCAAAGGAAAGAGTTCTGGATTACCTCAAGGAAGTTAAAGCCCTTGGGCTGACAATACTCCCTACAAAAAACAAACTAACAAAAACCCCAGTACCAGTCACAAGAAACCTACTTTGAATAATAGGTAGTCCAAGTGATTCACAAAACAATACAGATTATTGATGTAGCCCTTGGTTGCCTCTCTGGGATTGAGGGAGGGCTCCTATTGCTAGAGATACTAAGTATATCTTAGGACCATTGACTTAGATGGTTCAGGAATGATCTTACAGGAAAGCCTTTTTTCTAGGGTCTAGGTTCCATGGTGCCAGGAAACACTATGCATGTTGCCAAGGAAGGAAAGCAATTAAATAGTCCTACACAACAGCAACACCTATTAACCACCTATGAATCCAGATGAACAACTATGAAGCATATGAAGATGGCATTAATGTGTAAAAATGGCATTTACATATCTGTGGCAGCCAATAGCTCTCTAATTGTACTTAAGGCCCATTTAATAAGATGAAAATCATGCTTGCTACCGAAAACCTATCTAACTTCCTGGAACTAGTAAGGCTGTGAACGTTAGGAAAGAATCTACTGCTGCCTCCTTGCTAGACCAGCATAATTCATCAATACATTCTAAATCCCATCCTTATACTGACTGATAAATATAGCAACCATACTTCTCTTTACAGAAAATGGAGAGTCTCACACAAAACCACAACTTGATACAAGTCAGAAAAGTATGTTCGTGGGGGACCTTAGGCCCAATGGATATCTACATCATAGCTCTTGCATCTTTGGCTCAGTGAATGTCGTGGGAGAGGGGGTGGAAAATTATAAGGGAAAGTCTGCTGTAAAACAGTCTGTCCTATAAGTGGCCACATAAGCAAGACCAGAACAATGGTAATGTCACTGGACATGTTAACACTAAAGGAAGAGAATTTCAAGAAATCCCATCCCTAGACAAGGAAGTACAGTCAACTGATGACAGCTGGGAAGAGAATTAGCCTCACCCAGGGATATGCCTGCTTGTTTATTGTCCAACGCAGAGTGCTCAGCCCTGAAACTGTGTATAAGCTAGCAACAAAAACAGATTCCGCAGGATCTTTTCTCTATATTGTGCTATAACAAAATGAGATTTAGTAATGCACAGTTGTGATGTTATCCAACCTGTGCTTTTTAAGGGCTCATTTTGAGGTTGCTATGGTGAAGATAGACTCAACGGGATAGGCTAGAATAATATCTTGGTCTTAATCCCTTCTATCACTTAGCTTTCTCATCTCTATAACCATATAGCTAACTGACAAAAGTTAAGAGGGAAATAATTTGATTTGGCTCATGCTTTCAGAGTTTAACTATCCTGACAGATTCCATTGTTTATAGGCTTATGGCGAGACAGACCACCATGGTGGCATGAGCAACAGCTTGAAGGCTCTGCTTTGTAGAAGACAAGAAACAACCATGGCAAGATGATGGCTTGGCAGAGTCTGTCATTTAGAGACACACCTCCAGTGACCTATTCCTTCCAACCAGGCCCCATCTTACACAATTTTCCAAACATGTAACAGTGCCACCAGCTGGAGATCAATCATTAAAAGTGTGAGCCTGTTATAGATGTTCAAGATTCAAACCAAAACATCCCCAGAACCTCTGAGTTTGTGTTCCTGTGGCAAAGGGGAATTAAGATTACAGAGATGTAATGGATGCAGAGAGGTGGGGTGTTTATGCTAGATCATGCTATTGGCCCCAGTGGAACTACCGAGAGTTTTATGGTGAGAGAGGACAGCAATAAAATAAAGATTTGGAGAATATAATTAATTGACCGAGCAATCTCAACCACAAGCAATAAATGTTTCATGAACAAATGAACAAAAGTAAATATAAATTATTTTTAACATGTACATGTCTCCAAAGAAGAAATCTATTTAATCATGCAATTGTTCAGATGTTAATTTATAGTAAAGTTTCAATTTTCTGTCTCAAAATAACTTTTTAAATATGGTTTTATGTGAAAAATAAAAATTAAATATTTTCCAGGTCACATCTTTCTCATCCCTGGAGTAGAAATTTTTCAGTGGGTTGGACCAAAGAAGCATGCTCATTATTTTATCTGCCTATGCCCATTTTGAAATCATATTTCTTTTCCCAGGCATCCAGATGGGGTCTAAGAAAAGCTGAACAAGGATTACATTCTGTCTGCTAGTTAACTGAATGAATATTGTCACTCTCCAAATTTAGTTGATGCCTTTAAGCCCAAATTCCAGATGAAAGAAAGGGTTTAAGAGTTCTGTAATCACAGATCTGGAAAGGACATCAGTGAATCTTCACAGATTTACCTTTGTTAGGCATTAAGTGACTGAAAAGAGGAATCTGTCCTCTGTAACAAGCGCTGGTGCTGCTCTGCCCTCCGACTGTTACCCAGATTCTTCACCTGAATTCTGTTGTGTCTAATCCACTCAGGCATCAGAGGAGAAAATCAAGTGATCACATCCAAGATAATTTTAAGTTATTCCCTGCTCATTAATTGCTATTATCAAGAGCCTATAGAGCTTCCTCTGGTGAATAGTTGATGCCCACTTGTGCCCAGAACAAACTCAAACACATTAGAATTCTGAGTAGGGTGGGGCACTTAAATTTTTCTCCAGGCAGAAGCACTGGGGAAATGTGAGGTACTATTATATTTCTGAAGACATGCAGAAAAAGTAGATTCTAAGACATAAAGGAATAAAAGCTTTTACCAAAATAAAAAAAAAACTATGTGTACCAACTCTCATTGTCATTTCTAATATGTATTAAATCCTCAAGCCTTGAACGTGGACTCATGACATAGGTGATCTCCAGATGTCAACACATCTGCCTATTGCATAGGATGCCCTAGAAAGTCTGTGAACTTTCTTCTGCACTGAGACAGTTCTGTCCTCATCTCCACTGAATGGTAACTCGACTTATCACCTGTCCCCTATTTTTCTTTCTTTCTTTGGATTTATTTTATATTTATGAGTATTTCTATGTGCAGCACGTGTGTGCCTGGTGGTTGCAGAAGTCAGAAGAGGGCATTGGATTCTCTTGAATGGGAGGTATGAACAGTTGGTAACTGTCATGTGACTGCTGGGAATCAAACCTGGGTCATAGACAAAAGGAGCATATGCTCTTAATGGCAGAATCATCTCTCCATCTCTGTCCCGCTTCTGTTTAGCAGCTAGTTAAGACTGGAGCTTTTCAGTTTTCATTATTTTGTTTCTTCTTCTCATTGAAATTGAAACATAAATGTGAACATGTGCTTTAAGGACTTAAAAGGAAACAAACTCTTGAGATGCTAAGCATGCCTATAATTATTTAGCATCTGCTGAAATAAAGGCAAGAGTTGTGACAAACAGAAAGTGTTATGTATGTTTTTTTTTTCTATCTTAAATACTGGAGAAAAATGGAAGAAATTTATGGAGAAAATATAATGTCCTAAGAGAAGCCAGCTAAACAGTGTGGTAGTTACAAATTGGCCAATGCTGTGTTCCTTCACTTCCTTCTGTGTTGATCCATATTTCAGATCACACCATCCTGTGGAAATGCTGCTATGCATGTCCTGGTCAGGACCTGAAAGCCCTGGGTGATGTGCTTTTAAACAGGCATGACTTAGATCAAGGAAACACCAGAGCAGATACTTAAAAATCATTCTATTAAGAAGTAGATCAGAGACTTGAAATTATTTCCATACAAGTCTTTGACTTGCTTGGTTAGGGTTACACCAAGGTACTTTATGTCATTTGTGGCTATTGTGAAGGGTGTTTCTTCACAATTTTCCCTAATTTCTTTCTCAGCCCTTTTGTCTTTTGTACATATACAGGAGGGCTACTGATTTTTTTTTTTTCAGTTAATTTAGTATCTGGACACTTTGCTGAAGGTGTTTATCAGCTGTAGGAGTTCCCTGGTAGAGTTTTTGGGGGTCACTCAGTTATACTATCATATCATCTGCAAATAGTGATAATTTGAGATCTTCCTTTCCAATTTGTATCCCCTTGTTCCCGTTCAACTGTCTTATTGCTCTAGCAAGGACTTCCAGACCTATGTTGAAGAGATATGGAAAGAGTAGGCAGCCTTGTCTTGTCCCTGATTTCAGTGGGATTGTTTTACGTTTCTCTCCATTGAGTTTGATGTTGGCTATAGGCTTGCTGTAAATCGCCTTTACTATGTTTAGATATGTGCCTTGTATCCCTGATCTCTTTGATACTTTAAACATGAATGGATGTTGGATTTTGTCAAATGCTTTTTCAGCATCTAGGGAGATTATCATGTGGTTTTTTTCTTTCAGTTTGTTAATATGGTGGATCACATTGATGGATTTCTGTGTATTGAACCACCCCTGCATACCTGGGATGAAGCCTACTTGGTCATAGTGGATGATATCTTTGATATGTTCTTGTATTCGGTTTGCAAGTATTTTGTTGAGTATTTTTGCATCAATGTTCATAAGGGAGATTGGCCTGAGATTCTCTTTTTTTTTGTTGGGTCTTTGTGAGGTTTAGGTATCAAGGTGACTGTGGCTTCATGGAATGAGTTTGGTAGTGTTCCTTCTGTTTCTATTTTGTGGACTAGTTTGAAGAGAATTAGAGTTAGCTCTTCTTTGAAGGTCTGGTAGAATTCTGCGCTGAAACCATCTTGTCCTGGCTTTTTTTTTTTTTTTTTTTGGATGGGAGACTTTTTATAACTGCTTCTATTTCTTTAGGGGATATAGGACTATTTAATTCAAGTCTCTGAAGAAAGAATTAGAAGAAGATATCAAAAGAAGGAAAGATCTCCCATGCTCATGGCTTGGCAGGATTAACATAGTAAAAATGGCCAACTTACCAAAAGCAATATACAGATTCAATGCAATGCCCATCAAATTCCCGACACAATTCTTTACAGACCTTGAAAGAAAAATTCTCAACTTCATATGGAATGACAAGAAACCCAGAATTGCTAAAACAGTCCTCTACAATAAAAGATCTTCTGGAGGTATCTCCATCCCTGATCTTAAGCTGTACTATAGCAACAGTAATAAAAACTGCATGGTACTGGCATAGAAACAAAATGGTGGATCAATGAAACTGAACAGAAGACCCAGAAATAAGCCCACATACTTATGGACACCGGATCTTTGATAAAGATGCCAAAACCATACAATGGAAAAAGGATATCATCTTCAACAAATGGTGCCGGTCTAACTGGATATCTACATGTAGAAAAATGCAAATAGATTCATATTATCACCCTGCACATAACTAAAGTCCAAGTGGATCAAAGACCTCAACATAAAACCAGACATATTAAATTGGTTAGAAGAAAAAGTGGGGAAGACCTTAGAACTCATTTGTACAGGAGACAACTTCCTGAGCAGAACACTAACAGCACAGGCTCTAAGAGCAACAATCAATAAGTGGGACCTCATGAAATTGAAAAGCTTCTGTAAAGCAATGGACACTGTCATCAAAACAAAACGACTGCCTACAGATTGGGAGAAAATCTTCACCAATCCTTTATCTGACAGAGGGCTAATATCCAGTATATATAAAGAACTAAAGAAGCTGAAAAGCAACAAACCGAGTAATCCAATTAAAAAATGGGGAACAGAGCTAAACAGAGAATTCTCAATCGAGGAATATCGAATGGCAGAGAAGCACTTAAAGAAATGCTCAACCTCATTAGCCATTAGGGAAATGCAAATCAAAACTACCCTGAGATTTCACCTTTCACCCATCAGAATGGCCAAGATAAAAAACTCAAGTGACAACACATGCTGGAGAGGTTGAAGAGAAAGGGGAACCCTCCTCCACTGCTGGTGAGAATGTAAACTTGTACAACCACTCTGGAAATCAATCTGGCGCTTTCTCAGACAACTAGGAATAGCACTTCCTCAAGATCCAGGCATACCACTCCTATGCATATATCCAAAAGATGTTCAAGTACACAATAAGGACATTTGCTCAACCATGTTTGTAGCAGCTTTATTTTTACTAGCCTGAAGCTGGAAACCCAGATGCTCCTCAACTGAAGAATGGATAGAATGGATACAGAAATTGTGTTACATCTACACAATGGAATACTACTCAGCAATGAAAAACAAGGAAATCATGAAATTTGCAGGTAAATGGTGGGAACTGGAAAGGATCATCCTGAATGAGCTGTCCCAGAAGCAAAAAGACACACATGGTATTTACTCACTCATATATATATATATATATATATATATATATATATATAGGATAAACCTACTAAAATCTGTATATCTAAAGAAACTAATCAAGAGAAAGGACTCTGACTAAAATGCTCAATCCCCATCACAAAAGGCAAAGAGGATGGACATCAGAAGAAGAAGAAAACAGGAAACAAGTTAGGAACCTGCCACAGAGGGCCTCTGAAGGGCTCTGCCCTGAAGACTATCAAAGCAGATGCTGAGACTTATGGCCAACTGTTGGTCAGAGTGTATGGAATCTTATGAAAGAAGTGGGAAACGGTAAGATCTGGAGAGGACAGAAACTCCACAAGGAGAGCAAGAGAACCAGAAAATTTGAACACAGGGGTCTTCCCAGAGACTCATACTCCAACCAAGTACCATGCATGGAGATAACCTAAAACCCCTGCATGGATGTAACCCATGGCAGTTCAGTGTCCAAGTGGGTTTCATAGTAATGGGAAGAAGGACTGCCTATGACATAAACTGATTGCCCTGCTTTTTGATCACCTCCCCCTGACAGGGGAGCAGCCTTACCAGGCCACAGAAGATGACAATGCAGCCACTACTGATGTGATATGATAGACTTAGATCAGAAGGAAGGAGAGGGGGACTTCCCCTATGAGTGGACTTGGGGAGGGGCATGCGTGGAGAGGGGAGAGGAAGGTGGAATTAGGAGGGGAGGAGGGAGGGGTTTATGGAAGGATACAAAGTGAATAAAGTATAATTAATAAAAGTTTAAAAATAAAGAAGTAGATCAGTGGGTAGGCAGAAACATATATTTGTGGTAAGAAGACCTTTCCCATGGAAAAGACAGAAGAAAGGAAAAAACAGAAGAATTTGGAAATTGGGTTAGAAAAGGTAAAAGCAAAGGGGAGTGATGAGGGCAACGATAAAATACCTCCTGTCCAAAACAGATAGGCTAATTTTCTGAGACACACTGTATCTCTGTCTTTGTTTCTCCCTCCCTTTCTCCCTCTCTCCCTCCCCTTCTCTCTCTCTCTCTCTCTCTCTCTCTCTCTCTCCATGTGTTAATATAATATCAGAAAATGAGTGTGGCCTCTGGAATCTGGATTCAAACAATAAGGATTTTGTCTCAGCTTTGTTTCCCTCCCTGGTGATACAAGCTATATGTATTAGTTATCTGGAACTACCATAGAATGTCCTGGCCTGGCTTTACCAACAGAGGGTATTTCCACATAGTTAGAGTGACTGGATGTTTAAAATGCCCCTGAGGTTGACTTCTTAGGATATCTTTTTGCCTCCTGCCTATATCTTTACACAGTATCTTAGTTAGTTTTCTATTGCTGTGATAAGATGCTGTGACCAAGGCAACTACTAAAAGAAAGAGTTTATTTGGAGCTGACAGTTATAAGCTTAGATGGCGGTAGGTGAGAGCTTTACAGTTGATCCACAAGCAGAAGGCAGAGAGTACTAACTGGGAATGGAGTGGGCTTTTGAAACCTCAGTCCCCCCCGCCACTACCACCATGTGATACACCTCTTCCAAAAGACCACACCTCCCAATCCTTCTCAAACAGTTCCAGGAACTGGGGACCAATTATTTAAATATATGGACCTATGGGGTGGGGGGAAATCTCAATCAAAGCACCACACAACTTTTTCTCCCTGTAGCTTTCTTTTAAATATCCACTCTTTTATTTCATGTGTGTGTGTGTGTGTGTGTGTGTGTGTGTGTGTGTGTGTGTGTATGTGGGGGGGGGATGGGGGCATCTGCGTGTTACAGTGGACATGTATGTGTGTTCATATGCAGTGGTCGCCCAAGGTTGATTACTGAGACTTTTTTGGCTGCTGTCTGTCTTATTCATTGAAGCAGATTCTCTCAGTTGAACCCAGAGTTCATCAATATGACTAATCCAGAAAGACAGTTTGTTCTAGGGATCCCATGTCTGTTTCTGCATTTTGAAATTGCAGGTCAGGTAGCACAGACATTTATGTAGGCTCTAGAGATCTTAAGGTCTGTCTTCTCCCTTGAAAGGCAAACACGTTACCCAATGAGCCATCTCTTATTTTTTAAGGCAGTCCTATATATTTGAGGCTTATCCTAAAGTCTCTATTAATGAATACCTCATTAAACGGCATATCTACAAACTCAGGCATATTTTGAGGTACTAGGTTAGACTTTCAATGTATGAATTTTAAGGAAACAACTCAGCATGTCTTAGAATACTTTGTGCTCTTTTCAGAATTCTCTTTTGGCAAACTTATTTATTTATTCATTTACGTCTCGATCAAAGACCCCTCCCTTCTCTCCTCAGGGTCTCATGCTCTTACCCCTTTCCCTCCTTCCCTGCTTCTCAGGAAAGGGGAGCCCCACCCCCCTACACTCGTACTATCCTACCCGTGCACATCAAGTCTCATAAGGACTAAGTGCATCCTCTTCCACTGAGGCCAGACAAATCAGCCCAGTTAGGGCAGAGTGATACAAAATCAGGCAACAGCTTCCTTGTCAGAGACAAGGGGGACCTTTGTGAAGATCAAGCTTCCCATCAGCTATGTATGTGTAGAGGGCCTAAGTTGCTCTTTGGTTTGGATCAGTCTCTGTGAGCTCCCATGGACCTCAGTTAGTTGACTCTGCTGGTCTTTTGCTGGAGTTCTTGTCTCCTCCAGTCCTTCTATCCTTCCCCCAACTCCCCCACAAGTCTCCCTGAGTTCTGCCTAATGTTTACCATGGGTCTCAGCATCTGTTTCTATCCACTGCTGGGTGGAGCCTCTCAGAGGGCTGTTATATTAGGCTCCTGTCTGCAAGCATAGCAAAACATTATTAACAGTGTCAGGGCTGGATTCTTTCCCATGGGGTGGGTCTAAAGTTGGAACAGTGATTGTTTGGCCATTCTCTCAAACTCTACTCCATCTTCATCCATGCACATCTTGTCTATCTTGTTGATTTTCTCAAAGAACCAGCTCTTGGTTTCATTGATTCTTTGAATTGTTTTGTTTCTAATTTATTGATTTCAGCCCTGAGTTTGATTGTTTCCAGCCGTCTACTCCTGTTGGGTTTATCTACTTCTTTTTTTTTTTTCTAGGCCTTTCAGGTGAGCCTTTAAGTTGCTTGTATGGAATATTTCAAATTTCTTCTTGAAGGTACTTAGTGCTATGAACTTTCCTCTTAGCACTGCTTTCATTGTGTCGCATAAATTTGGGTATATTGTGCCTTCAGTTTCATTGAATTCTTGGAAGTCTTTAATTTCTTTATTTCTCCCCTGACCCAGCTGTCATTGAGGAGTGAATTGTTCAGTTTCCATGTGAGTGCAGGCTTTTTGCTATTTCTGTTGTTGCTGAGGTCCAGCTTTAGTCCATGGTGGTCAGATAGGATACAAGGGATAATTTCAATGTTCTTTTTTTATTTTTTTATTTTAATTTTTATTAATTACACTTTATTCACTTTGTATCCCTCCATAAACCCTCCCTCCTCCCCTTCTAATTCCACCTTCCCTCCTCCTTCTCCATGCATGCCCCTCCCCAAGTCCACTCATAGGGGAGGATACCCTCTCCTTCCTTCTGATCTAAGTCTATCAAATCTCATTAGGAGTGGCTGCATTGTCATCTTCTGTGGCCTGGTAAGGCTACTCCCTTGTCAGGGGGAGGTGATCAAAAAGCAGGGCAATCAGTTTATGTCATAGGCAGTCCCTCTTCCCATTACTATGGAACCCACTTGGACACTGAACTGCCATGGGTTACATCCATGCAGGGGTTTTAGGTTATCTCCATGCATGGTACTTGGTTGGAGTATGAGTCTCTGGGAAGACCCCTGTGTTCAAATTTTCTGGTTCTCTTGCTCTCCTTGTGGAGTTTCTGTCCTCTCCAGATCTTACCGTTTCCCACTTCTTTCATAAGATTCCATACACTCTGACCAACAGTTGGCCATAAGTCTCAGCATCTGCTTTGATAGTCTTCAGGGCAGAGCCCTTCAGAGGCCCTCTGTGGCAGGTTCCTAACTTGTTTCCTGTTTTCTTCTTCTTCTGATGTCCATCCTCTTTGCCTTTTGTGATGGGGATTGAGCATTTTAGTCAGAGCCCTCCCTCTTGATTAGTTTCTTTAGGTGTACAGATTTTAGTATGTTTATCTTATATCTGTTGAGGCTTGCTTTGTGACCAACTGCATGGTCTATTTTGGAAAAGGTTCCATGAGATGCTTTGTTTGGGTGAAAGGTTCTGTAGATGTCTGTTAGGTCCATTTGATTCATGATCTCTGTGAGAGTCTGTTTCTTTGTTTAATTTCTGTTTTGTTGACCTGTCCTTTGTTGAGAGTGGGGTGTTGAAGTCTCTATCAATGTGTGGGGATCTATATGTGGTTTAAGTTTTATCAATGTTTCTTTTACAAATGTGGGTGCTCTTGTATTTGGGGCATAGATGTTCAGGATTGTGATGTCTTCCTGGTGGAATTTTCCCTTGATGAGTATGAAGTGTCCTTCCCCATCTCTTTTGATTAATTTTGGTTGAAATTTTATTTCATTAGACACTAGAATCCTGCACATCTTGTACATCTTATAACCAGGGTAACTTTTGGGTCAAAGATTTTGTGGATGTCCTCCTCTCTCCACTGGAAGTCCTGTCTGGCTATAGGAGGCGGCACCCTTCAGTCTTCATATCCCCGGCTGCTATAGTCATTCCCATATCTTCCCAGAACCCTACCCTGTTGTGTGTCTACAACTTTTCCCAGAGATGTCCCCCATCAGTTTCCTTTCTCTCTTCCAACCCACTCACCTCCTACACCCACTCTCTTCATACCTGATCCTCACAGTAGTTCTCCTCCACACCCAGTAATCTTTCTTCATCCACTCCCAGTGTCTATTTTATTTCCCCTTCTGAGTGAGATTCAAGCATATCTGCTTGGGCCTTCTTTGTTACTTTGGGTCTGTGGGTTGTTGTCTGCTTATCCTGTACTATAGGACTAACATCACTTTTAAGTCAGTACATACCATGTGTGTCTTTCTGGATCTGGGTTACCTCACTCAGGATGATATTTTATAATTCCGTCCATTTGCCTTCAATTTTATGATTTCCTGGTTTTTAATTGCTGAGTAGTATTCCATTGTGTAAATGTACCACAATTTCTGTATCCATTCCTCAATTGAGGGACATCTAGGTTGTTTCCATATTCTGGCTGTTACAAATAAAACTGCCATGAACATAGTAGAGCAAACGTCCTTATTGAAAGGTGAGACATCTTTTGGGTATATGCCCAGGAGTATTATAGTTGGATCTTGAGGGAAAACTATTCCCAATTTTCTGAGAAACCACCAAAATGATTTTCGAAGTGGTTTTGCAAGTTTACATTCTTACCAGCAATGGAAGAGTGTTCCCTTTTCTGCACATCCTCACCAATATGTGCTGACACTTGAGTTTTTGATCTTAGCTATTTTGATTGGGTGTAAGATGGAATCTCGGAGTTTATTTGCATTTCCCTGATGACTAAAGACGTTGAACATTTCTTTAAGTGCTTCTCTGCCATTTGATATTCCTCTATTGAGAATTCTGTTTAGCTCTGTACCCCATTTTTTAATTGGATTATTTGGTTTGTTGGTGTTTAATTTCTTGAGTTCTTTATGTATTTTGCATATTAGCCCCTGGTTGTACATAGGGTTGGTGAAGATCTTTTCCCAATCTGTAGGCTTCTGTTTTGTTCTACTGGCAGTGTCCTTTGCCTTTCAGTTTTATAGGTCCCATATATTAACTATTGATCTTAGAGCCTGAACTGTTGGTGTTCTGTTCAAAAAGCTGTGTTCTATACCAATGATTTGAAGGCTATTCCCCAATTTTTTCTTCTGTTAGGTTCAGTGTATCAAGTTTTATGTTGAGGTCTTTGATCCACTTGAACTTAAGTTTTGTGCAGGATGATAAATACGGATATATTTGCATTCTTCTACATGCAGACATTCAGTTAGATCAGCACCATTTGTTGAAGATGCTGTCTTTTTTCCATTGTGTGGTTTTGGCTTCTTTGTCAACAATCAAGTGTCTGGTGGTACTTTTACACAGTGGAATACTACCCAGCAATTAAAAACATGGAAATGATGAAATTTGCAGGTAAATGGTGGCATCTAGAAAAAATCATCCTGAGTGAGGTATCCCAGGAGCAGAAAGACACACATGCTATATACTCACTTACAAGTGGATAGTAGACCTATAAGATAGGACAAACATACTAAAATCTGTACACCTAAAGAAGATAAACAAGAAAGATGACCCAGGGTAATATGATCAATCCTCACTTAGAAAGACAAATGGGATGGACACTGGAAGTAGGAGAAAACAAGTAACAGGACAGGAGCCTACCACAGAGGGCCTCTGAAAGACTTTACCTAGCAGCGTATCAAAGCAGATGCTGAGATGCAAAACCAAACCTTCAGCAGAGTGCAGGGAATCATATGTAAGAAGGGGGAGTTAGTATGACCTGGAGAGAACAGGAGCTCCACAGGACAAAATATATCCAGGCACAGGGGTCTTCTATGAGACTGTTTCTCCAACTAAGGACCATGTATTAATATAACCTAGAACCCCTGCTTGGATGTAGCCCATGGTAGCTAAGTATTCAAGTGGGTACCCTAGTAAGGGGAACAGAGACTATTTCTGACATGAACTCAATGGCTGGGTCTTTGACCTCCCCACCCCACCCAGGGAGGAGCAGCTTTGCTAGGCCACAGAGGAGGACATTGCAGCCAGTCCTGAAGATACCTGATAAGCTAGGGTCAGATAAAAGGGGAGGAGGACCTCCCCTAGCAGTAGACTTGGAAAGGGGCAGGGAGGAGATGAGGGAGGGAGGGTGGGATTGGGAGGGAATGAGGAGGGGGCTACGGCTGGGATACAAAGTAAATAACCTGTGATTAATATAAAAAAATAAAAATTATTTTAAAAAATCAAGTGTCCATAGAGTGGGGCTTTATTTTTCGATCTTCAATTCAATTCCATTGATCAACCTGTCTGCTTCTATGCCAATACCATGCATTTTTATTACAATCCTTTGTAATACAACTTGGATTCAAGAATGGTGATAAATCCAGAAGTTCTTTTATTGTACAGGATTGTTTTGCAATCCTGGGTTGTTTTTTGTTTTTTGTTTGTTTGTTTGTTTTTTTCATATGAATTGATGGTTGTTCTTTCAAGGTCTATAGAGGATTGTGTTGGTATTTTGATGGGAATTGCATTGATTAGATTGCTTTTGGTAAGATAGCATTTTAAATATGTTAATCCTATCAATCCGTGAACATTGGAGATCTTTCCATCTTCTGATATCTTCTTCAATTTCTTTCTTCAGAGATTTGAAGTTTTTGTTGTACACATTTTTTCATAGCTTAATTAGAGTTACACCAAGATATTTTATATTATTTGTAGCTATTATGAAAGGTGTTGTTTCCCTTATTTTGTTCTTAGCCCTTTTATTGTTTGTATAACGGAGGGAAACTAGTTGTTTTGAATTAATTGGGTGTTAATTTTCTCAGAAAACCTAGTTTCATTGATTCTTTATATCATTCTTTTTTATTCTAAGTTATTTATTTCCACCCTGCATTCGATTTATTTCCTGTTCTCTACTCCTTGTTGGTTCACTTCTTTTTGTTCTGAAACTTTCAGAAGTGCTATTAAGTTTCTAGTATGTGATCTCACCAATTTCTTTATAAAAGAACTTAGTGCTGTGAACTTTCCTCTTAGTACTGCTTTCATTGTATTCCATAAGTTTGGGTATGTTTTGCCTTCATTTTAATTGAATTTTAGAAAGTCTTTAATTTATTTATTCTCTGACCCAGCAGTCACTGAGTAGAGAGTTGTTCAGTTTCCATGAGTTTGTAGGCTTTCTATTGTTTCTGTTGTTGTTAAGATCCAGTTTTAATCCATGGTGGTCTGATAAAACACAAGGGGTTATTTCAATCTTCTTGTATTATCTGCTGAGGCTTGCTTTGTGGCAGAGTATATCATCTATTTTGGAGAAGGTTCATTGTGATGCTCAGAAGAAGGTGTATTTCTGCGTGTGTTTGGGTGAAATAGTCTGAAGGTATTTGTTAGTTCCATTTGAGTTCTTATCAGCTAGTTTAATTATTTCTCTACTTAGTTTCTGATTAATTGACCTGTCTATTGGTGAGAGTGGGATGTTGAAGTCTTTCATTATTAATATGTTGGGTTTGATGTGTGATTTAAGCTTTAGTAATGTTTCCTTTAAGAATATGGGTGCCCTTGCATTTGGGGCATATTGTTAAGAATTGAGATATCATCTTAGTGGATTTTTCTTTTGATGAATATGCAGTGTCTTTCCCAATTTCTTTTGATTAATTTTGGCTGAAAGTCTATTTTGTTAGATATCAGAATGGCCACTCCAGCTTGCTTCTTGGGTCAGTTTGCTTGGAAAAGGTTTTTACAGCCATTTACTCTAAAGTGATATCTATATTTGCTGCTGAGTTGTTTCTTGTATACAGCAGAATGATGGATCCTGTTTTCACATCTACTCTGTTAGCCTGTGTCTTTTTGTTGAGGAATTGAGTCCATTATATTGAAAGATATTAATGACCAATGATTGTTGATCCCTGGAATTTTTATATTGGTGGTGGTAATGTGTGTGTGTGTGTGTGTGTGTCTGTGTCTGTGTGTGTGAGTGTGTGTGTGTGTATAAGAGAAAGAAAGAGAGAGCAATCCCCTCATTTTGACTTTGCTTTTGTGAAATTATTTATTTCTTGTGTTTTCTCGGGTGTAGTTAAACTCCTTATGTTTGAGTTTTTCTTCTAACACCCTCTGTAGGGCTGGGTTAGTAGAAATATATGGTTTAAGTTTGTTTTTGTCATGGAGTGTTTTGTTTTCTTCATCTATGCTGATTAAAAGTTTTGCTGGATATAGTAGTCTGAGCTGGCATCTGTGATCTCTTAGGATCTGCAAGATATCTCTTCAGGTCCTTCTGGCCTTTAAAATCTCTGTTGAAAAGCCTGGTACAAATTCTAATACATCTGCCTTTATATGTTACTTGGCCTTCATCCCATTACTATTCTTTCTTTGTTCTTTACATTTAGTGTTTTGATTATTATGTCACAGGAGGTTTTGTTTTTTACTCCATTCTATTTGATGTTCTATAAGCTTCTGGTATGTTTATAGGCATCTTTTTCTTTAGGTTAGGGAAATTTTCTTTTATGATTTTGTTGAAGGTATTTTCTGGGCCCTTGAGCTGGGAATCTTTTCCTTCTTCTATTCCTGTTATTCTTGGTTTTGGTCTTTTCATAGTGTCCAAAATTTCCTAGATATTTTGTATTAGAACTTTTTAGATTTAGTGATTTCTTTGACCAATGTATCTATTTCTTCAATTGTATCTTCTTTGCCTGAGATTCCGTCTTGCATCTCTTGTATTCTGTTGGTAATGCTTGTATCTGTAGTTCCTGTTCTCTTTCCTAGGTCTTACATCTCCAGGATTTCCTCAGTTTGTGTTTCCATTTTTGGGTCTTGAATGGTTTTATACATTTCCTTCTCCAGTTTGCTTGTATATTCCTAAATTTTTCTGAGGGATTTGTTCATTTCCCCTTTAAAGGCCTCTATCATCTTCTAAGATTAGATTTAAGGTCATCTTCTTGTGTTTCGGGTGTGTTAGGATACCCAGGGCTTGCTGTAGGAGGATAGCTGGTTCTAATGGTGCCGTGTGGCCCTGAATTTGGTGAATGTGTTCTTATGCTGGCCTTTAGCCATCTGGTTGTCACCAGTGTTGGCAGGCCTGGTGTTTCCTGATGGCTGTAGGCCTCTGTGATTGCACGTAGGCCTTGATGGTTGCAGGCCACTGGTAATCGCTGATGGCCGCCTGTCTCTGGGATTGCATGGATGTCTGGGGCATGGGAACTTGCCAGCAGAGGGCACAGAACAGAGCTTACCGCTGCTGGGCTTGCCCAGAGGAACCCGGAAAGGATGGAATTGAGGGAAGTATCTCACCTGGTAGTGTCTGATGGCTCCCACTTCTGGGATTGCAGGTAGAGTTGGGGTCTTGGTAACAAACAAAACTTATAAAGAGAAGTAACTCAGTTGTAATGAAATGATTAAATGAGCCAATAGTTTTCAAAAATAATATTCCCATCAATAAGAAATTGCAAAATTATATTATATGACTGAATATTTGGCGAAAATCCAGAAAACGGTTTTAGTCACATAAGAAAATGCCTATGCTGTCAGTAAAAGAACATATTTTTCATATGTACATAAGCATATATAAATATATTTACTTTGTGACAAAAACACACATCAGGACAAAATACATCAAAGTGCTAATTATAGCTAAACTTTAGGGGTGGGATTACTCATAAATCATCTTTATTTTTCTTATAGTAATTGTCTATAAATAAATAACTTCAATCTATATGCACTTGTTTCGTTTTGCATCAAACTTGGGTTTTTGTGGGGGGGGTTGTTTTGTTTTGTTTCATTTTTCTATCACTGTGACAAGACACCTAAAGGGAAGAGCTCACAGTTTTAAAGTTTCTGTTCACAGTCACTTAAAATACATCTTAGTGGGGGCTCATAGTATGGGAGGCCAGTCACCTCATGGATTGTGAAGGAAACAGAAAGAAAGAATGGGCATCAGTCCTAATACCTTCTTCTTCAAGGTCAAGTATCTAGTGGACTAACTTGTTTTCACTAGGACCCATTTCATGCAGATTCTACCACCTCCAAGCAGATCACAGGCTAGGGATTGAGATTTCAACACTTGGATTTGGAGAAAACTTTGACTCAAATTAAAGCAATAATAATATTGAATATTAGTTTTAAAAATCAAGTACACTGTCAGGCCCTGGCCCTCCTATTCTCAAAGCTTTGCTGTATGAGTAATGATCATTGTCTCCTCATTCTTTCTTCTGACATTTAACACTGTGCTTCTAATACAGGCTCGAATTTTAGTTTCTTGACCTTCCTGCTTTCTTCTACTTTCAGCTTTTCTCTATGGTTAATAAGTACCATGTCTGCTCCTCCGTCATTTCTATTTTCTACCATATTAATACAGTATTATTTAATAGTTAAGAAATATTTAGCGATAACATCTTAATGACAATTATCACACCTTTCATAATTGAACCTGGTGGTATCTGTGATGACTTTCTTAGATCATTCTTCTTTGAAGACAGAAGCAGTCAGGTTGGTTTTTCTTTCTCTCCCTTTCCTTCTTTATTCCTTCCTTCCTTCTTTCTTTCTCTTTCTTTCTTTCTTTCTTTCTTTCTCCCTTTGCATAACTACTAACACCGTCAGAAGGCATTCCAAGTCTTCAGTAAGTATAGTCAAAGAGTTGGACTTATCTTTTCATTTCAGTGTCTTTCTTAGCAGTTAACTGTGGGAGCGCCAACTTCCGTGTGTGTCTTCTGACCTGGCTACTTGCCTGTACCTCAGTGCTAGCCTGAAAGTCTCATCTCCATTGATCCCCTTTTAGAGCTTCTGCTTTGTGGACTCTATATCTTCTTTTTCAATTTAATTACTTATTAACATGAAAAAATATTCTGTAAGCTTCCTAAGAAAGAATAAATGAGGAACTAGTTTTTCTTTAATCCTCACATGTAGAGTAATAGCAATGAATGTTTATATTAAAAAACAGTGCTTTTTCTATTATCATTTTCTCAATGAGGAGGATATTTGTGTTCACATGTACACAGGCATACATGGGTTCTTTTTCATTCTACATATTGATGTGTAGCTGGAAGTACAGCAGTAGCCAGGTCAACTGAATGTGGTTTAAAACAAAACAACAAAACTGGTGTCTCAGTGACCAGTAAAATGATTCTGTGGATAAAGGCACTATCTACCAAGGCTATGACCTGGTAGGTTCTCAGGTCCCAGGTGGTGGAAGGCGAGAAGTACTAGCTCTTGAAAGTTTTCACCTGACTTCCTCACATGCTTCCTCAACCCATTTACCCACACAAGAAAATTAGTTACAATTTTAAATGGTACTTTGGTTCATAGCACAATTTGGGTGACTTAATAAACCCCAGGAAATTTTCATGGTTCTGGCATCGAGACACCTGGGACAGAGTTGCCAGCACAGCTGAGTTCTGGTGAGGGCTTTCTCTGAGTTGCTGATTGATATCTTGGGATATCTTCATAACCTATTGGTCCTTCACTTATAAATGTACTAACGTCATTCACAAAGGCTCCAACCTTGTGTCAGAATCACCTACCAACATTCGTACATCAAAGTACTATACAACAAGCCAGGCACAGTGGTGCACAGCCGTAATCCCAGCACTCAGGAAGGCAGAGGCAGGTGCATGTCTGTGAATTTGAGGCCAGCCTGGACTACACAACAAGTCCAAGTCCAGGACAGCCAGGGCTACACAGAGAAACTGTCTCAGAAAAGAAAAAAGAAAAAAAGAAAGAAAAAGAAATATCATGTAATAGCAAACAACAAATGGGTTTAGGGTTTGGGGGACACTAACATGCAATTCATTGTAAGTAGCTTAACCTTTACTCTATTACGTATCATTCACTTTATGTATTAATCATTCTATTACGTATTTCAATATGTTGCCTCCATTATTTCATAACCATCTTCTCAAATGCAATCTCTTTGATAGGAGAGGAGAAAGATTATAGAATCCACCCAAGGCTACTCAAGTAGTGACAACACCAAGATTGGAAGCCAGGATCACCTGCCATCAAAGCTCTGACTCTCTGCATGTGATGCTAACCCCAAATATATCAAATGACTATAAAAAATGGGCTAAATCCGTAATTGCCATTGCATATTGTTTTCATGATTATATTTTGTGTACAATACATGTAGATCAAACGTCACAATAACAAACCTTGAGAAAACACTTGTTCCATTTTGCTTTAGGGCAAAAGACTTAGAATCCTGTCATTTATTATACTATAAGTGAGAAGACACACCCAGTTTAAAATTGAAAAAAAAAAAAATTTAGACTAGCATCAAAGTAATGTTTCATTGAGACATTCATTTCTGTTTTATAAATAAATAATTTTATTTAGTAAATTGTACAGGCTCTGACACTGCTTCGTTAAACGTAGATTTTCTTTAACACAGGTATAACCAACATGCACAGAGTTTCTTTTGATTGTTGATGCCTTTCTATTGCTATTTGTCTGAATGTGGCCCCACTTAGGACCACATTTTCTGCGGTTGAGTTTGTCTGTCCTTCAGTTTGTCTGCTCCATGTATTTCAACATTCCTCTTGCCTCTGTCATTCCACTCTCAGAATTCTCTCTTTGTCTGCTTCCCTTCTTTCCTCCCTTCCCTCCCACCCACCTTTCCTCCCTCTCTTATTCCTTTATACACACCTCAGAGAAAGTAACTTTAAGGAAAATTGGAGGACTGATCAGCAGAGCAGAATGCATTTGTCCTTACTGACAAGGCAGAGTGTTTGGGTTTGTCAACCTTCCTACACAACTCAGTGTCCAGGTGAGTATTTGCTTTGCTCTCTACAGACCACAAAGTTGTTGCACTAGATTTCACACACTAATGAGTAGTAGGTAACAGAACTGGAATATTAAGTCCAAAAGGGACCTTAAGATAAGAGACCTCCATGATTAATAAACAAAAATACCAAGTCCTGTTAAAGGGTGACTAAGTTGGGGATGGAAGGATGGAACAGTGGTTAAGAGTACACATTGGCTGCTCTTCCAAAAGACTTGGGTTCAAATCCCAGCACCTAGTGGGCAGTTCACAACTGTCTATAATCCCAGTTCCAGGATCTGACACCCTCACATAGACATACATGGAGGTAGAATACAACACCAGTGTAAATACAATTAAATTTTTAAGAAGGGTGACTAAGTCACTGGAAGTGAAATAAGATGAACACAGAGCCCAGGTCTCTATAACTCCAGGGAACTTTCCCTATCAACCCACAATGAGTTCAAAATCACAAAAACACCATCTCCTGCTGAGATCTGAATAAAATAAACACATTTATATGAAAATCCTGTCCTCTGTTGGCTACAGTTTGTGATTTCCCTGGATGGAGATCATTTTTCCTTTCCTATCTTCCCAATCCAGTGATTCTAACTTCTTTTATCCCTGAAATGACTCATTGCTCATAAATACTTACCTGTAGGGATTTCAGGATGCAGAACAAATACTTCCTGAACAGAAAGAGAGGTGGTGGGAACATTGCCCCTTCCTGTGAAGAACTTCGTCATTCTCCCGGGTGTGCAATGACCGTGTGGTTGTTACATCTCCTGAAACCTTTATGGCGGCACTTCATATCAGTTCTCTTCGGTCATTATGGAGGGCCTGCTCCTCTTATTTTTCTGTGATTTTATTTTGAAATATTAAATCGTGGTTATAAAGAGACTCTTCATAACCAAGATTACATTCACATTTATATATATATATATATATATATATATATATATATATATATATATATTCTTCTGACGTATATAAAAAAGCAATTCACACATCAGAGCATTAGTCCTGGGCCCATAATTTGCATGGATGTCAAAGCCTTATATTGACTAAAAATTATAGTACTTAGGGACCAGTATTACAATTGCTCAGTCATATAAAAATTTAAATAATGGGCAAAGAAGAGAATGTGCTCAGGTCCCTGAAGAAGATTCCATCATTAGTCTAAGGATGTGCTTGCTATACTTAAAAAAGATAAGGAAAGGTGTAGTTGATTCTATCTTAAAGGAAGTTCAGCTTCACATGCTGTTATGGGAGTGACAAGTTAAACTGGTTTATTTCCATCCTCTCACCCTAGATGGGAAACAGTTACCTGACACTTGAACTTCAGTGGATTTGTGGGCTCAAATATGAAGCAGACAGAGTGAGGGGGAACATCACCCTAGGGGAAGAAGAGTTAACTAAGATGTGAAGGCAGGAGAGCCTTGGGAAATGAGGCAAAGTCCAACTGGGCTACAGTTGGGCAAGCCATAGCTCAGAGCTATTTCTACCTTGTTTTTATATGTGAGTGTAACTAGAGCTTTCTGTTAAGTTCCCCAGTGGCCTCCCAAATACTTTTATTATGTCAGCGTGTTCTCCTCATCCACCTTCTACTCTGATGTTTGTCCAGCTCATAAGCCTCCAAACTGGGGCTTCCATTTGACCCCAATTGTTGTTGGATCTGGATTCTGATTCTCTGCTAAAACAATCCAGCTAAGAAAGGGTTTCCTCAGACACACGAAGGCAGAGTTCTCAAAAACCCAGTCCAAAGGGAAGAAAGTGAAACCTAGAATTCTTCAGTTTGACTCATATTTCTCCAGTTCATAGAAATCACATTTTCCCTAGTGTAATGCAAAATATAATAATGAACATAGGAATTTCTTTCCCCAAATGATTTAAAAATGGAAAAAAAAATAAGTAGGTCCTCAGGAAACATTGGTTGAATTAAGTTCTTTAAATTAATTTTTAAATAATTAAACAACTAATTAAATAATAATTTAATAAAATGATTTAAAAAGCACCAACTAAACATGGAGTGAAAAAAACAGGTAACATCATGTTGCTTCATCAAAGTGTCTTGGACAAACCAAAGATGTCAATATAGAGGTTATTCATAAAATATAGCAAAAGCAATGATAGAGAAAAGTGAATAAAATCACAGAATCCAGAAAAGACAGAAAAGACACTGCAATAAGAGTAGCTTTTATCCAGAGTTCTCCCTCTTGATTAGTTTCTTTAGGTGTACAGATTTTAATAGGTTTATCCTATATTATATGTCTATATGAGTGAGTATATACCGTGTGTGTTTTTCTGCTTCTGGGATAGCTCACTCAGCATGATCTTTTCCAGTTCCCACAATTTACCTGCAAATTTCATGATTTCCTTGTTTTTCATTGCTGAGTAGTATTCCATTGTGTAGATGTACCACAATTTCTGTATCCATTCCTCCGTTGAGGAGCATCTTGGTTGTTTCCAGTGAAGAGTTTAAGTTAGCCAGAATATAACTCCATTTTGAAATAAAGATTTTGACTGGGAACTGAATTCAGGAACCAGGAAATATCACAGAATGTACACCTCGCAGAAAACAAAGTTAACTCTCCTAGCAACAACCTCTAGGAAATATAACAGAATAAATGTTTCATAGAAAATAGAGACAAACTCCCTGGCAATAATCAATGGGAATCGGTTGAGAATCAGGTGGGAAAATTCTCCCCAATGTTTCAGATATGGTTTAGAAAAATAGCCATTGTGATTATATGCCTTAGCCATTGTGTGCCTCAGAAAAGGTCACCCTGCCCTGCTAAACTTCACCCAATTCTGTAATGCCAAGGCTTGTGCCCCCCTGCTTGCTGCCAAGGAAACCCCCTGCTCATAGACTTTCCCTTTAAAAATCCTGTTCATTCAGAGCTCGGGGTCCCACTTCTCTACTGCTGCATCAGTGATACTTGGGTCCCAAGTTAGATCCCTCTCATAATAATAAAGCTCTCTTTCAATTGCATTGAGTCGTCTCCTGGTGGTCTCGGAGGGTCCAGTGAACCTGGCATAACACCAGCCTCTGGCTATTACAAATAAAGCTGCTACAAACATGGTTGAGCAAATGTCCTTATTGTGTACTTGAGCTTCTTTTGGATATATGCCTAGGAGTGGTATGGCTGGATCTTGAGAAAGAGTTATTCCTAATTGTCTGAGAAAGTGCCAGATTGCTTTCCAGAGTGGTTGTACAAGTTTACATTCGCACCAGCAGTGAAGGAGGGTTCCCCTTTCTCCACATCCTCTCCAGCGTGTCTTGTCACTTGAGTTTTTTATCTTAGCCATTCTGATGGGTGTAAGGTGAAATCTTAGGGTCGTTTTGATTTGCATTTTCCTGATGACTAAGGACATTGAACATTTAAGTGTTTCTCTGCCATTCAATATTCCTCTATTGAGAATTCTCTGTTTAGTTCTGTTTCCCATTTTTAATTGGATTACTTAATTTGTTACTTTTTAATTTCTTTAGTTCTTTATATATACTGGACATTATTAGCCCTCTGTCAGATATAAGGTTGGTGAAGATCCTTTCCCAATCTGTAAGTAGTCATTTTGTTTTGATGACAGTGTCCTTTGCTTTATAGAAGCTTTTCGGTTTCATAAGGTCCCATTTATTGATTGTTGCTCTTAGAACCTGTGCTGTTGGTGTTCTGTTCAGGAAGTTGTCTCCTGTGCCAATGAGTTCCAGGCTCTTCCCCACTTTTTCTTCTAACAGGTTTAATGTGTCTGGTTTTATAGTGAGGTCTTTGATCCACTTGGACTTTAGTTTTGTGCAGGGTGATAAGTATGGATCTATTTTCATTTTTCTACATGTAGACATCCAGTTAGACCAGCACCATTTGTTGAAGATGCTATCTTTTTTCCATTGTATGGTTTTGGCATCTTTGTCAAAGATCAGGTGTCCATAAGTGTGTGGGTTTATTTCTGGGTCTTCTGTTCAGTTCCATTGATCCGCAATGCTCAATCCCCATCCAGAAAGGCAGAGGATGGACATCAGAAGAAGTAGAAAACAGGGAACAAGTTAAGAGCCTGCCACAGAGGACCTCTGAAAGGCTCTGCCCTGCAGACTATCAAAGCAGATGCTGAGACTTATGGCCAACCTATGAGGAGATTGAAGGGAATCTTATGAAAGAAATGGGAGTTAGTAAGACCTGGAGGGGACAGGAGCTCCACAAAGAGAGCAACAGATCCAAAAAATCTGGATACATGGGTCTTCCCTGAGACTCATACTCCAACCAAGTGGCATGCATGGATATAACCCAGAACCCCTGCACAGATGTAGTCCATGACAGTTCAGTCTCCTAGTGGGTTCCATAGTAATGGGAACAAGGACTGTCTCTGACATGAACTGATTGGCCTGCTCTTTAATCACCTCCCCCTGAAGGGGAGCAGCCTTACCAGGTCACAGAGGAAGACAATGCAGCCACTCCTGATGAGACCTAACAGACTAGGCTCAGAAGGAAGGAAAAGAAGACTACCAGTGGATTTGGGGAGGGGTATGCATGGAGAAGGAAGAGGAAGAGAAGGATTGGGAGGGGAGGAGGGAGAGACACAAAATAAATAAAGTGTAATTAATAAAAAAATTAAAAAATAAATAAATATAAACAACAAAAAAAGGAATTTATGTAGACTATCACCATAATTATTTATGTCACATACTAGCAAATTGTAGAAAAAGGGATTTTTCTATAAGGAAAAAAGTTACTCTGTTTTGTCTTTGTTCTGAAATAAGCTTCATTAATAATTTTTATTTATTTTTAATTTTTGAAAGAACATTGTACTAGTTGCATCAAATATTGAGCATTTATGTGACAAAAACCATTGTCATTTATTCCTATTGTAGTATTCAGGCATTTTGAATAATGTTAAGCTAGAAGAAATAAGTTAAACAGATTTGTGTCTTAAACATGTACTGACTAAATCCACCATACTTTGTCCACAGCACATCATCAACCATTCCCTCCAGTCTTCCAAATGTGAATTATTTCAGGCTGATGCACTCACCTTATATGTATCCCACATATGAAATCAATAGGCCACAATTATTCTTCTTGCTGAACTTATGTTACTAAATAACATATCTTAAAGTTAAAAAATTGTTGACTTTGACAACTGCTATTAAAACAAAAAAACAAACAAAAAAAAAAAAACAGTAGCCCATGGCAGTTTAGTGTCCAAGTGGGTTCCATAGTAATGGAAACAGGGACTGCCTCTGATATGAACTGATTGGCCTGCTCTTTGATCACCTCCCCCTGAGGGGGAGCAGCCTTACCAGACCACAGAAGATGATAATGCAGCCACTCCTGATGAGATCTAATAGACTAGGATCAGAAGAAAGGAGAGGAAGACCTGCCCTCTCAGTGGACTTGGGGAGGGGCATGAGTGGAGAAGGGGAAGAAAGGTAGGATTGGAAGGGAAGGAGGGAGGGAACTAGAGGGGGGATACAAAGTGAATAAAGTGTAATTAATAAAAAAATGAATAGCTTTTAATTAAAGATTTGTGGGGTCTGTGTGTATGTATGCATGTGTGTATGTGTATATGTATATATGTATGCATATGTATGTATGCACAGAGGCCAGAGGTATCATATGGGTCATCCAGGAGTAATAGGAAGTTGTAAACCACCTAAAATGTGTGCTTGGAACTGAACTCAGGTCCTTTGCAAGAGCAGTGTCTTAGTTAAAGTTTCTAATGCTGTGAAGAGATACTATAACCACGTCAACTCTTTTAAAGAGAAACATTTAGTTGGGGCTGCCTTACAGTTTAGAAGCTTAGTACATTATCACCATGGGAAGCATGACAGCACACAAACATAGTGCTGGAGAGGTAGGGGAGGGTTTCACCCCTGGAGGGGTAGGCAGCAGAAGAGAGACACTGTGCCTGGCTTGAGCATCTGAGACTTAAAAACCCACCCCCACTGACAAATTTTCTTCAACAAGGCCACACCTACTCCAATACTCCAACAAGGCCACACCTCTTAGTAGTACCACTCCCTGTGAGCCTATTTTCATTCAAACCACCACAAACAGTAGAGTAGAAGGTGGATTGTGAAGAACAGAAGAGCCACTTAGGATGACACCACGGAACTTGATGAAAAGCTCTATTCACATGTGACTCCACCGTCTCCACATCCAACAGAAAAGATGGAGACACCCTGTGTTTGAATTCTTATAGATTCCTTGGAGGGCAGTCCTCTTAGTTAAGCTACAAGCTTAATTCATTGGTAGTATGGTCAATTTTAATTCATTGGTAGTATGGTCAATTTTCTAAACTAGAAACAAGCTATGCCAGCACTCCAACTAGACCAGTGTTTGGGAAAGCCACATTCACCTGAAATGAATTCAATTGATACCTAGTGTAGGTATTTACAAAGATGTCCAGGAGCTGGGCATGGTGGCACACATCTGTAAATACCAGGACTAGAAGACTGAAGCCTTTCTGAAAAGTTCTAGGCCAGCCTGGGCTGGCCTAGGAAGATCCTACTTCAAAAGTAAAGGTATAAAATAAAAAGAAGGTCTTTGGTCTGTGGGTGTGACAAGATGGAGATAGACAAGGTCAGCAAAGTCTGCTCTGAGATAGCATTTCTCTGAGTTTTGGATGGCGTTATAAACAAGCATTTTGGAGGCTACAATAAGATGAAACTATTATGTGATTACATGGTGAGGATTGTCATTTATAGTGAAAAAGCCAGCTGTTCCATCGCTTCTTGTGACTTTAGGAAATATTTCTGGACAAAGAATCACTCTGGATTCTAAAACTGCTGTGTCTAAAACACCACAGAATTGACTGTGATTTGGTCTAGAAAACAATTAATATCACAGGAGGGCCTGAGTGTGTCAAAACTCCTGAAGCGAAAATCACAGTTCACGATTTTCAATACAACTGCCATATGAAATGTTAGGGAATCATCTCTAAATTTGTATCTTATATGTGGAATTTTAATATCATGTATAGTTGAATTAATAATCTAAATATAGGTAGATATTTGACTTGGAGATGCTATTGGATTGCACAGTGTAGTTTTGGACACAGAATTGATGAAAGAGTACAGAGTGAATTCAGGGTTGCCTGGGACACAGACCGATGAAAACAAACCAATCACACAGAAAAGAATTGGTGAAGAAACTGGGAAGGTCATTCACACTAGAGCCCCAGAAGGAAGGCAGCCAGATCAGATCATTAAGAGAAAAGAAGCACAGAGACTTTGAGCTAATTGATGCAAGAGGCTGGGTGACTGCAGACAAAGATGGATGCTTTGACAAATAAGAAAGAAATGGCTTTGGGGTTCTTAATATCAGTACAGGTACTCACTGGAAACATCATCTGAGACCCAGCAGTCAAAGCCCAGCACAGCCAGCACTGGGCTTAGAGGAAGCACGGTGGCCTGCATTCTGAGTGAAAGGGTCTCAAGGGCTCAGGTGGTCCATCCATAAGGCACCAGGCCAGATCAGCAACTGGGTTCCTTGACACAAGCCTGCAGTTTGAAGGTAAAAGTGAATGGCATGGACATACACATTTACAGAGTAGATCTAATCAGTGTTCAAAACTGAGTGCTTTCCCCTACATTTTCATCCTGAAGCCCTAGTCTCCAGTATGAGGGATTAGAAAGTGGGTCTTCAGAAATGTTTTAGGTTTGGATTAGGTCATGAGGGTAGCATTTCCATGATGGGAGACCTCCACTGTATGAACACCTTGCATGAAAATAAAGATGGCAGTCTGTAAATTGGCAAGTGGGCCTTCACCGAGAATCCTATCTGCCAGCACTATATCTTATTTTCCCCGATCTTAAGAACAGTGAATGTAGATTTCCACTGCAGAGCAGCCAGCACATCGCACACTAAGCACATCATGCCTCGGAAGAACTGTTTGGATAGAAGGATTTCCATCTTGCTTTGTAAATGTGTGTTGGCATCTCCATCTCTGGAGAACAAGGCCAAGAACTTGATGATGCTAAGAGTAAATGACAAACTCTCCCCAGGACCTTGTCCCTTCATTCAGTCAACTATAAAATAAACAATGGGAGTCGCCGGCTCTACCCCTTCCAGACACTGAGCTTGGGGAAAGAGAGACTGTCTTCACCTCACTCCTTGGTCATACATGTTCCTTGACAGGGTCATGGAACTTGCTTTCCCTGGCTTGGTCCCTGGGATCACTGGCCCTCTGGACAGACACAAGCATCTTCTCTTTCCTCAAACATCTGTTCTGTTGGGCCTCCAAGTGAGAGGGTGGGCACTTGGTGGCTGCCTGGCTCGGAAACTGTCCATTGTGAGCAGTGGATCATCTTGCCTTCCATTAAGTGTGTGATTACAGCCAGATGCTGTGGTGATGGGCACAGCACTCCCCATAATAACCATAATTATGAGCCTTGTGTCTCTTCAGCTCAACAAACTCTGAACTTCTCAAGTCAGAAGAAATTGTGGAAGAATTGCTTATTAGAAGCCACAATCAAATGGAGGAGGAGAACTTTTTTAAGAAGGGGGAAATTCCTGCCTGACATATTGGCTTCTGTGCAACCTGCTCTGACATCTTGTGGGGGTGGCTCTGGAACCCAGAACAAGCATGACATTTTTGTTCACCTTCCTCCTCTGTCCTGCTCTTTGCTCCACCCCACCTCCACTTCTGCTTCCTTCTCAGCTGGGAGAGAAAATAAGCACCTGCTTGCCCCCAGCTCGCTCCTCCCTGCTGGGAGGGCTTGCCAAGAGGGGAGCTTCTCCTGCCCATTTGGGTGAAGTTCTTGGAATATCCAGGGAGAAGGGGGCTGTGGGAAGCTAAATTTGGCTGCCTGCTACATGACTAACCGCCACCTGGCCTGCTGTTCTTGTGGCACACAGAGCTGTTTGGGGGTATTTGTGTACAAGTTGATCTTTCCATGGAGGAGCACATTTAAAAGTGCGGGGAATCCAGCATTGGAGGAAATGCCATTTAAGATTGCTTGGCCTGCTGTCACAGGCCTAATGGTAGAAATTTGGTGTTAATTTTTCTTTTATTTATTTATTTATTTATTTATTACTTTTTTTTATCAGTTACATTTTATTAACTCTGTATCCCAGCTCCCAGCCGTGTCCCGAGCCCTCATTCCCTCCCAGTCCCTCCCTCCCTCCCTCATCTCCACCGTGCCCCTTTCCAAGTCCACTGATAGGGGGGACCTCCTCCCCATTCATCTGATCCTGTTTTATCAGGTATCTTCAGGACTGGCTGCAAAGCCCTCCTCTGTGGCCTAACAGGACTGCTCCTCCCTTCGGGGGTGGGGAGACCAAAGAGCCAGTCATTGAGTTCCTGTTCCAAATATATCTGGGCACAGGGTCTTTTCTGAGACTGACATTCAACCAAGGACCATGTATGGATATAACCTAGAACCTCCACTCAGATGTAGCCTGTGGTAGCTCAGTAACCAATTGGTTTCCCAAAGTGAGGGGAACAGGGACTATTTCTAACAGGAACTCAATGACTGGCTCTTTGGTGTTAATTTTTCAGTTTCAGGTAAAGTTTGGAAGTCCAAGATCAAAGCATCAGCTGGGCTAGTTTCTTCTGTGAAGTTTGAGGGAGGTCCTAGGCATGGATATGTCCACCATTCTCCCTGTGGTACCCTGACATCATTTTACCTCTGCCCATGTTTCTCTCCACATGGTGTTCTTTCTATGAGTGCCTTAGTCCTATTGGATCAGGGACATGCTAACTAATTACTTCTGTAACAAGACACTCTGAGCTCAAATAAGGTTATATTCTGAGGTGCTAGGGTCAAGCATACATATAGATGTGAGGGGTTGAGAAACATAGTCCAATTCTTAATGTGTTTTTTTATAAGCCTGGCATGGGCCAGATACTATCAGAATTCTGAAGATATACTTATGACCAAAAATAAGTCTGTTTCCATACAGGCCACTGAGAGGTATACAGAATACAAAGAAAAAGTATAGGATCGATAAGATGATGATTATCACAATAGGTTCTGGTGACTGGTAGGGTTGTAGGAGATCACAGGTAGAGAAAACAGTCAGAGGAGGCTGCCCCTGAGGAAGTAAAGTCTATAGGATGAAAGGTACCCACAAGGGAAAGGGTGGGTGGAACAGACAGGAAGTGATGAACAACACAAAGAACATATGGGCAAGAAATTGTGGCACAGACAGAAGTGAAGAAGATTCCCTGGGTTGGAATACACTCTGTGCCATTGTGGTCCATGTGTGAAGATAAGCTGAAGAGGAGTGAGATGCTGCTGGAAGGAAAATGATGCAGGCCTTAAAAGCCACCAAGGAGTTAGGATAGAAGCCTGGGATGACTTGGGAGGCACTAAAGAATGACACTTAGGAAACAGAGTCTAACTGACAGATTAGTAAAGTCTCACTGGTTATGGGCTTGGAGCAGGAGAACAGGGAAGGGAAACAGTTCAAGATTGTTTCTGAGGTCCTAGCAAAAGAAGGCCATGGCTGAGCAAGAGGAGGTCTGTAGTATTCGGGCCTTCAGACCTCATCTCAGGCTTCCCAGAGCTCACATGGCCATTCTCCTCAGACAACCATATCACCAATCTGTGTAAAGTCGGATGGTCTCTTTTCTCTTGTTATTTTATTGTTCATATACCTATATGCTCTTTATCATATGCCAGGCACTACTGAATTTAAAACATTAAGTCATCCATGTGTCAAAAAGTACCTATAACATAGGTGCAGGTATTTGATCATTGCACAGAAGACAAGAACTTGCCCAAAATCACAGATCTCATTGACGGTAGCAGTAAGATGTGACACTGGCCATTTAGATTCAGATATTACATTTTTCAGTGCTTCAGATTAAACTGAGAGCCCGCCCCCCCATACTAGGAAATGGTTTCCATCACACTACCACATCTAAGTCTCCCAGAGGTCATGGCCTTTCAACTATGACTCTACACTGCCTCTTACAAGCAAGCTGGAATTTCATCATTACACCTAACAGAATACTTATGAAATGATAATGGTGAAAATGATGGGGAGATGGGAGTCTTGAGGGGGTGGGCATTAAGCAAGATATCTAAACCGTTCAGCTAGGATAAAAGGTGAGGCTGTTCTCTGAGTTGGGAACCACAAAAAAGGCAGTTGCTTCTTGGGGTTGAAGACAGGGAGACATGGAGTTACACAGTGATCCAAATCAACCTGGCAGGGCAGAGGTGTGTGGGCATCTCCCACTTCAGCCTCCCCTCACCAGCTTCATGTCACCCAATTCTACAGGGAGGGTAAAGAACATCAACATGAAAGCACTTAGACTTTATCCCATAACGGATGAATAACTGTTATTAGCTTTGGACTCCAGGCATTTTTATGAGATCTTAGTTCCAAGGCTTTGAGGTTTGGCAGAGGAGACATATTATTCACACACAAAACAACTGCATTAAAATAGCATTAAGCATCTGGCTTACACTGACAAGACCTAGAAAAGCAAAAGTGATAGTGAAAAGCCTGTCCTGAGTTCACCCTCAACACCAGCCCTGGTGCTGTTCCTCCTCAGAGACACAAAGTACTCCAGTGTGCAGAAGTCATGTAGGGCATGAAGATGAGGTGAGAAGCAGGGAGGAGGATTCCCAGAAGAGCCACTACAGTGGTCTCATTTCCTTGACCAAGGCCTGAGAGATGTGTGTGGTGATACAAGCCTAAAGCACCGGACCAGATACCATGGCCCTGCTCTGGGATTGTCTTGATTTGAGAAACACACTCTCTCTCTTAGCTAGCTAAGCAACAGGAAAAGCAACTGCATTCATTTCTAAATTGATTCAAATAACTCTAAAATACCATCTATTCTTGGAAGTAAATTGGAGATCCATTTCATTTACCCCTCTTCTTAACTGGGAAAATAAAGAAGGCTCTAAGCTGCAGGTCAGTAGCTGAGTTGACAAATAAGTGCAAAAAGACCCAAGATTTTAAAAATGACATGGCAATCACTTTCCCAATATGCTATAAAATCATAATGCTGTGAAGTCTGGCTGGAAATGCATTAAAGGAGACACAGCTGGAAGCTGAAAGTAATTTGGGTGCTCCCTCTGACCTGTCACTTAACAGAACAGAGGCAACCTTGGCTCTGTCATTCTGCTATTTGTGTTACAGCTGTAAGTGACGCAGTGACATTCTACCAGAGGCCATTGGTGACAATGGTGACATCTCACCAGCCCCCACCCTTTAAATAAAAGGGTTAGGGGCAGGGAGTGGCCAGGCAACAGCAAGCTCAGAGCTGCCAGGGATGTTACAATACCATCAGAACCAGGTATCACAAAGCTAGGGACAGATCACACCAGTGGGGTTTTTATAGAGCTTCATATAGTTCTGTTCTGACTGGAATCTTATTTAACAGTCTTAATGAGTGCATTAGCTTTGACTTAATGCTAAGTTTGAATGAAAGGCACAAGGATTTGACATGTTTCTTGGCAACAGCTTTTGACAAAAACGACGTGTTTGTCTCTAGTTTTGTGCTAGGATTCTTTAGTGGGAAGTCTCTGGAATTAAAACATCCTCTTTGGAGGCTGATTTTAAGCCTTTTTTTTTTTTTACACACTCTTACTGCATACGCCCACATGAACTCACATGCACACATAAATCCACCAACCCAGGTGTGGGCTTGCTCAGCCCCAATGTAGCCACTGATCTACAGCAGCAGCATTGTTCTGTGGGGCAGGCATAGGAGATCTAAGCCAGTCTAGAATTCTACATCCCAGACAGCATTTCCCCCTGAGCTTGGCCTTCATGTTTTCTCCTTGAGCTGTAAAAACTCAGAGAAGAAAATGCAAAGCAATATGAGGGCTGTGGAAGAAAATGACAATCAAGACCAGTGGTTCACACACCTTGACCTTTTGGGGGTTGAATGACCCTTTCACAGGGGTTGTCTAAGACCATCAGAAAACACAGATACTTACTTACCTTATAACTCATAACAGTAGCAAAGATCGTGGTTACGAAGTACCCATTAAAATAACTTTATGATTGGGTGTCAGCTCACGATGAGGAACTGTATTAAACCATCATGGCTTTAGGGAGGTTGAGAACTGCTGACCTAGTCGGTTTCACTGGCTCATTTCCTGTGTTGTGCAGCTAAGCATCCCACAAGTGTGGACACAGCAGGCTATAAGTCCCTGTTAATCAAATAGCATGGGTCGCCAAATGAAGTTGACTGTGAATCCTTCCAGTTCAGAGTACCAGGAAGAAGATGGGGAGACGCATGTTCTAATTGTTCACTGGGTGATTTCTCCTGGCACCACTTGAGTGAGACCATACCTCACTGTAAGTTTATGCTGGGAATTACTGAACCCCCACAAACACTTGGCTTCCATGGAAACAGCCGGAATGCAGGCAGGCCTTGTTGCCTGGTTCTGGGCATTGAGCAGTCTAGCTAAGCTGGCCCAACCACTGACATCCTGTGTTGTCAGTTGACATCTCAACACCACTGTCAAGGCTAAAGAGACTCCACAGGTATCTTGTAAAAGTTCTTGGCTTGCTTAGGGCTGTTTACTTTTGCTCCTGCTGAGACAGGACAGAGGATGAGAGGACTAACTCTTGTCATGCACTGGCTATTGCTACTGCATAGGAAGGCTCCACGGGCTCTTCCTAGGGTAGCTTTCTGGCAAAGAAAAGCAGGATAGCCGTGCAACTCTGGGGTTCACAGTAGCATGTGACTTCATACAGAGCCACAGAGCTGAGTGTCATCTACTGTAGCAGCAGATTATTCTGAATGAATACATTCATGGGATATATTACATTTAAGGGAAGCAAGGAGGAGAGTGCCGTGGGGGGAATTCCTGGGACATGCAAGATATGAATCAAGCTGAGGGTGAGACCAAAAGGACCCAGCAGAGGGACTGAGCGAATGAGTTGATATGAAAAATTCTGTTGGATGAAATGATTTTGCTTTCTCAGCTTTCCAAAAAAATAAGTGACAGTGATCCTAGAGCAAGCAGACTTTTGGTGGGAGATACTTGTTCAGGAGAATGATTTTGCAGTTAGGTCTTTGTTGTCATTAATCTGACTCTCAAAACATACACCTGCACTTGCAACTAGCACCTAAGTAGCCTCTGGATCTACAAGTGCGGACCTAGCTGGTATGAGGGCCATGAGTAGTACCAACCATGTCTCTTTAGCCATGAGGCTTTGTTGTTTGTTGAAGAGAGGGACAAACTGTTGCTGGGCTGTCAAATGACAGACTGATTTGAAAGCAAACAAGTAAACAAACAAACAATAACTGCGTGATGAAGTGATGGGGAGAACGGAGCACACAACAATGGGGAATTAGGAAAGACCTCTCTGGATTGTGATTGCAGAGTCCTAAACAAGAAACAGCCAGTCTTAGGATGTGAGATGCACACTCCATGAAAAAAAGGACAGATAGCACAAAGGCTCTGAGGAATTATGACTGGCATATCACAGGGACAGAAAGAAAACTAAGGAAAAAAGAGACACAAAGAACCATAGTAACTGAAGAAAGTTGGGAGGAGGAGAGCTGGTCTTCCCCAGAGAAGAGCACAACATTTGGTTGTCCATTGTCAAATGGTCAGCCCTGAAAACATACATGCAAGTAATGTTATACAGACCAAACAAGTTATATTTAGGACTATATATGTATATACATATATGCATGCAATAACAATGTTTTTTAAAAAGGACCGTGAATTTGAAGGAAAATGGAAGGTATATGGGGGAAGGGTTTGGAGTGAGGAAAGGGAAGGGAGAAATGTTGTAGTTATTATCTCAAAAGTTAAAAAAAAAGACAACAAAAAATTGTTTTGTTGTAACCTTTGAAGATTAAATGAGATGCATGTGACATATTGCCTGAAAATAAATATGTACTTTTATAAAAAAGAAAACAAAAAGAAAGAAAGAGAGAGACAAAGAGAGGGGGGAGAGAGAGAGAGAAGAGGAAGAGAGAGATCCAGGAGAAGAAATATTAGAAAGGTGGGGTCCAGAGTTGTAGCGTAGCTTGGCAATAGGGAGCCTTATAATTCACAGTGAGTTATTAGAACTCTATTGTTATATTTAAGAGGAAAGCAGGCAGGAACTTAGATGCAATAAGCTTTACTTTGAACTTGTAAAAAGGGGTATAAATTAGATCCTGGTGGAAATCCCAGGTCTCAGAACACTTGCGATATTAACCAATAGATAAGATCTGATTAAAACAAGGTATGTAGCTGGTATTCTTTAAACAGATACATCCAGATGAGAATTCTGGGGTCTTCCCAGAGATTTTACTGCCTTTTACACATATATTTTCCCTAGTATAATGCTGTACCATGACTATCCAAATTGTGTATGTGTATTCCATTTCCTAAGCATGTGTGGTCATGAATGATGGCCAAATTTAAGATGCATTGCACTCTCCATATGATATACAACATTCTCAGTGGTTCTCCCGAAACACCACACCTGGTGTATGTGCTCTAGACAATCTGAAAAGGAGACCAGGGAATCTCAATTTTTATTCCAATCTAGCCATACCGAGAGGCCCTGAAACTTCAAGATGAATCCGACCAACTTTTCTATCCCTGTGACAGATCAGAACCTCAGGTACTAGTCTTTGTTTTCACGACCAAGATTTTTATCTCCAGACTGTATCTCACTCATTTCTGACAAAATGTTGAAGGTAAAAGTAAGTGTATGCTTGTCCATCTCACCCTGCTTTCTTATAAAATGCATGGGCTTATCAGTTTTGTTCACTGGAGGGTTTGAGGATGCACACTATCACTTGGGGCAGAGAGCATGAACAGGATTTAGTATGTTCAAATAAGGAACAGGACTGTGAGATCGAGATAGCACAAAAAAGGTCAACCAGAACCAGACTGGCCAGGAGTGAACTGGATTTATGCTCTTCAAAGGTCAGTCTGTAGGGTTCTGGGCTACAGAGAGGACCCTTCCAACTTTGGTTGTCTCATGACTATTAGACAAAAGGCCAGAAAGATAGTTCTTATGGATAACTTGGCTTGCTTGTTATGTCACATTGAGGCTGATGAGAGAGCTCTAGGTAATGTGCTCTGTTGCCCTTGTCCTAAAATCTGATCTTGGGACCTCCTAGATCTGACATCTACCAGTTGGCCTGCCACAGATTCTGTATTTACACTGCTTTAAATAGACACTCACCTCTTGCAGTATTAAGAAGCATCTGCATTATTGTTGTTTTGAACAGGGTCTCATTGTGTAGCTCTGGCTGGCCTAGAACTCTCCATGTAGACCAAGCAGGCTTCCAGTTCAGAGAGATTGGCCTGCCTCTGCATCCCAAGTGCTGGAATTAAAGGCATGTGTGGCCCATGGATGGCTAAACTAGAGAAATCTTACCCTCTGTTCTAAATCTTACAATGTATTCAAAACAACAAAAAGAAAACTCAAGTACACAATTATTTTTGAGGCCACAGTAGAATCAGGACAGGAAGTTATTTTCTCTTTTGTCAAAACCACCCAATTCAGAGCCACCCAGTAATCAAGTTAATAGTTACAGCTCTACCAGGACTCAGCCATAGATTTCCCAGTACTAAGTTACTTAGCAAAAACAAAAACAAACAAACAACAAAAAATACAAGGGTTATTCCTCCTCACTATGCTCTCCTCACAGTACTTCAGGATCCGCAATGCAAATGACAGTGAGGTCATCCTATTTGTATTCACCCTCTTTTTAAAGTATGTTAACCAAAACCTTCCATAAAACTGCATAAAATAAAGCTACACATCAGGAAACAAACAAAAAGGCACTAGTCAGGCAAACATAGCTCTCACTCCAAATGAGAGATTGTAGCAATTCCCGTGGATGTTCACACTGGCTCCTGTTTAATAACCTTTGAAAGCTTGTGTATAGAGTTTTCAAGCCCAAGGGAATTGAGAGTTACAAAGAAATAAAGGGAATCAACATTCCTATGGGCTGGGAGCCTCTGGCCAGAGCTAGTCTTAGTTACTATTTGATTGCTGTGAAGAGACACCATGATTAAGGCAACTCTTACAAAAGAAAACATTTAATTGGGGACTTGCTTACAGTTTCAGTGGGTTAGTCTGTGATCATCATGGCAGAAAGCAGACAGGCATAGCATTGGAACAGTAGCTAAAAACTTTACATCCTGATATTTAGGCTGTAGGCAGAGAGAAACTGGACCTGGGCTTTTGAAACCTCAAAACCTACCCCACAGTGACATACTTCCTCCAGTAAGTCCACACATATCCAACAAGGTCACACTTCCTACTTCTAATCCTTCCCAAACAATTCCACTCCTTAGTAACTAAGCATTCAAATATATGGGCCTATGGTGGCCATTCTCATTCATACCAAAACAACCAGATAACACAGAGCACAAAAGAAATATGCAAAAGAAAGGCTTCCTTTACAGGGCTCTGTAACCTAGCAAATTCTGTCAAAAGCTGAGGTTAAACTGAGGTTAAAGCTATACATGATTAAAAAGAAGTACCTTTATCTTATCCATCATGATTTGAAGAGACAATGTACATATTAGCAAAATTAGCAAGGCTGTTGGGTTAACAAGACCATAGCTGATAAGACTGCATTGCTCAAGGCTATAACACAAAATGAAAACACACCTGTCCTCAGCAAATTTCAAGGAGCCCTCCTGTGGGGCTATATGTGCCCAGTTCTCCCTGAACCCATCACTAGACAGTCCTCATTTTTATTTTAGGGATCCTAAGTAATTGGGGACCATCTCAATGCTGGTTTTACTTTGATACAGTCCCAAGGCTACGAACACTTACATTTTAACTATCTTAACTAATACTCACCTTGATTCCAGCTTCATTTAGACACTCAGCAAAACCTTTACAGTCAAGATTGATTCTTTCCCATGTCCTTCCTGAACTCAACACCCCCAAGCCAGAACTCTCAACTTCCTCTCCTTGTAAAGTGATTTGTTTGCTACTAGCATTTTCTTTTTATTATACCATGTTACTAACCTACTGAGCCTTCTATTGTTCTTGTTAAGTTTTGCACTGTATTTTTATCATTTCTCCTCAAAGAAAGTAGTTTTAATCAAAGTAAAATGAAAAGAGGAAAGTATATGCTATTCTGTGTGAATTGAATTCATGGTTCTGGAGAGCAAGGATGTGTATGGCAAGACCATTGTTTGTTGATGTTTGCTTTGTACTTGTTCAGGGCTTTGGTGTGGTACCCAGGTACCACAGGTTTAAGGAAAGAGCTATCATGCTATCTCAGGTTGCCTTCTTCAAGTAAAGCCACTAGGGCTATCATGGGGTCACACCATACCATCCTCTAATCTTAATTACTTCCAGTATCCCCACCTCAAGATGGCATCTACATATGACAAGTTGGGTTAGGGACAACACATGATCTTTGAGAGGACATTCACATCCTAGCAGAAGCCAAGAATATCATTTATTTTTTTTGGTTCCATTACTTTTCTTAGTTTTTTTTTAAGTTAGCATGCAGTGTGACTAGTTTCATTATAGCATTTTCATATATATATATATATATATATATATATATATATATATATATACTTTGTTCTTTCTTACTTATCTCCCTTCCCCATTCCCCCTACTGGACTACCTTATCTGGCCTCAGTGGGAAAGGATATGCCTGGTCCTGCAGAGACTTAATGTGCCATGGCGGGTTGGTACCCATGGGGACCTGCCCTTCTCTGAGGAAAGGGGAAGGAAAGAATGGGGTGAGAATATGTGAGGGGGACTGGGAGGAGAGGGGGCTACAATCAAGATGTAAAGTAAGTGAATAAATAAATAAATAAATAAATAGAGAAAATATATAACCAAAGAGATGGAAGACCTCTGTGATAAAAACTTATAGATTGAGGAAAATATGATGAAGATTCTAAAAAAATGGAGAGAATACTCATGTTCATGTTACTGAAAGGTATTGTGGAATCAAAACATTTAACGTCAAAATTACTATTACATTCTTCACAGATCTGGGAACAATCTTAAAACTCATATGAAAATACAGAAAACCCTGAAGAGTCAAAGCAGTTCTATGCAGTAAGAGCAATGTTGTATGCATTATAATACCTGATCTCAAACTATTGTAGGGCCACAGTTACAAAAAACATATGACATCAACACAAAACAGACATGAAGATCAGTGGGAGAGAACAGAGGACTCAGAAACACACACCAGCAAAAATCATCTCATTTTTGAGAAAGATATTGAAAAACATGCACTGGGCAGAAGAGCCTTTTCAGCAAATGGTGATAGAAATGCAGATGCCCACATGTAGAAGAATGGAATTAGAGCCTTCTCTCTAGCCCTGCACAAAAATTAATTCAAAATAGATCAAAAAACATTACAGTACAACATAGGGGAGACACTTGAAAACACAGGCATAGTCATGGGCTTTCATGTAAAGAATTCTCAGTGCAGAGGAAGCAACTTCTGAAGAATTGACAAGTGATACTACATGAAATTAAAAAGCTTTGCAAAGAAAAGGAAAAATTCATCAACGTTAAGAGACAACCTACAGAATGGGAAAAAAAAATCTTTGCCAACTAGAACCAGATTGGGGTTTGTTTAATATCTAGACTACATGATGCACTGTGAAATGAAACACCAAAAAACCCAAATCTTACCTGATAAAACAGGATCAGATGAAAGGGAAGGAGGTCCTCCCCAATCAGTGGACTTGGAACGGGGCAGGGAGGAGATGAGGGAGGGAGGGTTTGGGAGGGAAAGAGGGAGCAGATACAGAGTTAATAAAATGTAACTAATAATAAAAAATTAAAAAAAGAAAGTTAGCAAAAAAAAGTGAATAAACTGTAATTAATGAAACAACAAACAAATTAAAACAAAACAAAACAAAACAAAAACCAAATCTTCCAAATGAGCTAATGAATGGAATGGGCAGTTCTCCGAAGAAGAAATACAAATGGTCAATAAACTTCCAAAAGTATTCAACACCCTTAGCCATCAAAGAAGTGCAAATTAAAACTAGTGTGAAATTACTTCTCACCCTGGTCAGTACAGTCATCCAAAACAATACAAAAACCAATGGCAACAAATGCTAATCAAGATGTGGGGAAGAAGGGGTCTTTTATTTACTACAGGTAGATATATAAAATCTATGACCTCACTAGCCACTCCTGATACACTCAAAGGATGCAGCCAACATACACAGAAATAAGTGTGATCCATATTTGTTAACACACTACTCACAATAGCTAAGAAACAAAAGCTGCCCAAATGCCCACCAACAGATAAATAGATAGAGAAATGTGACACATATACACAATGGAATTTTGCTCAGCCATAAAGAAAAGTGAAATCATGGCCTTTATAGGAAAATGTATATGACTGAAGATCATTGTGGTTTTCCCCAATTAATACAATATTGGCTATATACTTCTCATGGATAGTCTTTATTACATTGATGTGTGTATCTTCTATTCCTAGTTTCCTTAGACTTTTATGTGAAAGGATGTTGATCTTTGTCAAAGTTATTTTTTTTTCTGTTTTAAATGAGACAATCATGTGACTACTGTTTTTAAGTTTGTGTTTGTGTCACTCAAAGGGCTCATATATGGGTACAATTTCTAAATACATTTTTTTCTCCAATAGCATGCACCATGCCTTCCGGAACTATGAAAGCCAGCCATGGGGATGAAACTTCTGGGTCAATACCAGCTTGATTTCTTCATGACTCAAGTATGTGGTATCTTTTGCAATATCTACTTTGATTTAATTTTTGTAAATTACATGTCTTGAAATTTATTTATTTCATCTAAATTTTCCACATTTGCAAACAAACATTTTCTAGATTTGCAAAATACTTTTCAATGATCCCTTACATTTCACTGGAATATGTTACAGCATTGTCTTTGCACCTCTTCATTTAACAATTTTGGTCTTTGCTCCCTCTTTAATTTGGTTGGTTTGGATAGGAAGTTGTCAATGTTGTTTATCTTTTCAAATATCCCTCTTTTGTTTGATTAATTTTATGTACCGTTCTTCTAGCCTCCATTTCATTAATTTCTGCCCTATTTTGCTGCGTTTGCACTTGGATCAATAACTTCAAAGAAAACGCAAACAATCAGAGGAATTCAAACCAGGACTTTCAGAGGAAAACTAGCAACACAGAGGAAAAGGACAAATTGATTGAGAAAATCAGCAATATGAATGGGAAAGTCAGCCGCGTGGAAGAAAAATTCAGAAAGGAAATTGAGATTGTGAAAAAAAAACACTATAAATGTTATGAATAAAAATTTAATGGATCAAATGAAAAAAATAATATCTACATAAAAGACATGGTTGAAGAAATGATATATCAACCCAGAATAAATGAGTATGACCACACCCAAGAACTCTGGAGATATGCATACATACACATATACATATACACATATATGTGTGTGTTTGTGTGTTTACCAAACCTGAACCTAAGAGTCAATTAGGTAGAAGAAGAAGCTGAGATTAAAACTAAGGGTATAGCGTATCTATTCAATGAAATCATAGGAGAGAACTTCTTAAATCTAGAGAAAAAAAAATGAATATACAAACACATGATACATTCAGAATCTTAACTGAAGATGAGCAGAGAATACCCTCTGTGTGCCATGAGAGTCAAAATGTCAAGGACATAAATCAAGGAAAACCAGCAAAAGTTGTATGGGAAAACACTACCTCACAGAAAAGGCAAACATACCAAAGTAATGTAAGATCGTTCATCCAAACACTTAGAGCCAGAAAAACATAGGATAATTACTACCATCCAGAGTTACTATATTCATCAGAGCTATCTTCTAACTTTTATGGAGAAATAAGAACATTTTAAGGCAAGTACAAACTAAGGGAGTTCATGAACACCTCACCTGCACTGCTAAGAAACTTAAAGAAAAATATTACTTAGAAAAGAAAGAAAGACAGACTTCATCATGAGAACACAGGAAAAGTGAATTTCCTGAGAGGAATGAATGTTCACAAGGAAAATAGGGAGGAGTCTATAACATCCAGCACAGTGTACAAGAAAAACTCTGAACACTATTAGCAGAAAGGAAGAGAACTCCCAACAATCCAACCAACAAGAACGCCCAACAAAACCACAGGAAACAGCAAACCCCTTTTGATAATAGCTTTAGGTGCAAATACTGAAATGCACAGATTTATTACCTGGATTAAAAAAAAATCAACTATCATCTCCAAGAAACATACTTCACTGGTTAAAATTAAAAATTTGTAAGCTCAGAGTCAAAGGATGAAAGTCACTATGTAAATAAATAGATGCCCCAAACAAGCTTTTTTCATATCTGATAGACTTCAATCCAAAACTTGTCAGAAGAAATGAAGATGATCACTACGTATTTAAAAAGGGACAAGTTAAAAGGTGGGATCAGAAAAGATCATCCTGAGTGAGGTATCATAGAAACAGAAAAACACGCATAGTATATACTCACTTATAAGTGGATACCTCTAAGATAGGATAAACATACTAAAATCTCTTACACCTAAAGAAGATAAACAAGAAGGAGGACCCGAGGTAAGATGATCAATCCTTACTTAGAAAGACAAAGGGGAAGGACATTGGAAGAAGGAAAAAACAAGAAACAGGACAGGAGCCTACCACTGGAGGACCTCTGAAAGACTCTACCTAGCAATGTATCAAAGCAGATTCTGATTCTCATAACCAAAATTTGGCCAGAGTGCAGGGAATCATATGAAAGAAGAGGTAGTTAGCAAGACCTGGAGAGTACAGGAGCTCCACAAGGAGAGCAACAGAACCAAAATGTCTGGGTACAGGAGTATTTTCTGAGACTGATACTCCAACCAAGGACCATTCATGGATATAACCTAGAACCCCTGCTCAGACATAGCCCATGGCAGCTCAGTATCCAAGTGGGTGTCCTAGTAAGGGGAACAGGGACTCAGTGCCTGGCTCTTGGACCTCCCCAACCTCGAGGGAGAAGCAGCCTTGCTAGGCCACAGAGGAGGACATTGCATCCAGTCCTGAAGAGACCTGATAAGCTAAGGTCAGATGGAAGGGGAGGAGGACCTCCTCTATCAGTGGACTTAGAGAGGGGCAGGAAGGAAATGAGGGAGGGAGGGTGGAATTGGGAGGGAATGAGGGAGCAGGATACAGCTGGGATTCAATGTAAACTGTAATTAATATAAAAAATAAAAATTTAATTAAAAAGGGGGGCAAGTTAATCAAAAAGCCGTAACAGTTGTGAGTTCATACAAATGTACACACACATGAATACATATACATGCACATACATGAATACACACACATATTCACAACTGTAAATTTAAATTCCAAAATTTATAAAATAAACACCAATGAGCACACAGGTACTAATACAATAATAAAGCAATTGACTTCAATACCCCATTCTCATGTCTAGATGAGTCACATAAACTACCTTCAATAAAGAGATCTAACAGCCAATGGACCTAACAGTTATCTAAAGAATAGTCTACTCAACAGAAACAAAATACAGAGTCTTCTCAGAAACACATGGAACATTCTTTAAAGCATATCACGTTCAAGTGCACAGAGTCTTAATACAATAATAGAAATAAAAGCCTTAAATCTGGCATTTGGAGGCAGAGGCAGACAGATCTCTGAGTTTCAGGCCAGCTTGGTCTACAGAGAGAATTCCAGGACAGCCACAGCTACAACACAAAGAAACCCTGTCTCAAAAAAAAAAAAAAAATAGAGAGAGAGAGAGAGAGAAAGAGAGAAAAGAAAAAGAAAAGAAAGAAAAGAACAGAAAAGAAAAAGAATTCCTTAATGCCTTATCAGATCATGTAAGAATAAAACTAAAATTAGTAACAAAAAACTTACATAAATTATACAAATGCTAGAGGTGAAACTATGTACCACTGTTTTCTTCTTTTTTCCCCCTTCTTTTTACTTTTTTGTTTGCTTGTTTTTTCACTTCCTTCGTAAATATTTTTGTTTTTTTTAATTTTAATTTTTATTAATTACAACTTATTCACTTTGTATCCCCCCTTCTCCCTCCTCCCCTCCCAAATCCATCCTCCTTCCCCTTTCTCCACCCATGCTCCTTCCCCAGTCTGATAGGCAAGGTCTTCCTCCCCTTCCTTCTGATCCTAGCCTATCAGGTCTCATTGGGAGTGGCTGCATTGTCTTTCTCTGTGGCCTGGGAAGGCTGTTCCCCCTCAGGATGAGGTGATCAAAGAATAGGCCAATCACTTTATGTCAGAGACAGTCTCTATTCCCATGGAACCCACTTGGACACTGAACTGCCATGGGCTACATCTGTGCAGGGGTTCTAGGTTATCTCCATGAATGGACCTTGGTTGTAGTATCAGTCTCAGAAAATACTCCTGTGCTCAGATTTTTTGGTTCTGTTGCTCTCCTTGTGGAGTTCCTGTCCTCTCCATGTCTTACTATTTCCCACTTCTTTCATAAGGTTCCCTGCACTCTGCAGGTTGCCCATAAGTCTCAGCATCTGCATTGATAGTGTGCAGGGCAGAGCCTTTCAGAGGTCCTCTGTGTCAGGCTCCTGTCCTGTTCCCTGTTTTCTCCTTCTTCTGATGTCCATCCTCTTTGCCTTTCTGGATAAGGATGAGCATTTTAGCAAGAGTCCTCCTTCATGATTAGTTTCTTTAGGTGTACAGATTTTAGAAGGTCTATCCAATATTATATGTCTAATGTCCACTTATATGTGTCTTTCTGCTTCTAGGATACCTCACTCAGGATCTTTTCCAGTTCCCACCATTTACCTGAAAATTTCATGATTTCCTTGTTTTTTATTGCTGAGTAATATTCCATTGTGTAGATGTACCACAATTTCTGTATCCATTTCTCCATTGAGGGGCATCTGGGTTGTTTCCAGGTTCTGGCTATTACAAATAAAGCTGCTACAAACATGGTTGAGCAAATGTCCTTATATCTGACAGAGAGCTAATATCCAGTACATATAAAGAACTAAAGAAGTTAAACAACAAAAAAAATCAAGTAATCTAATAAAAAATGGGGTACAGAGCTAAACACAGAATTCTCAATAGAGGAATATCAAATGGCCAAAAAACACTTAAAGAAATGTTCAACGTTATTAGTCATCAGGGAAATGCAAATAAAAATGACTGAGATTTCATCTTACACTCACCAGAATGGCTAAGGTAAAAAACTCAAATGACAACACATGCTGGAGAGGATGTGGAGAAAGGGGAACCCTCCTCCTCCAAGGCTGGTGGGAATGTAAACTTGTACAACCACCCTGGAAATCAATCTGGCACTTCCTCAGACAATTAGGAATAGCGCTTCCTCAAGATTCAGCTATACCACTCCTAGGCATATATCCAAAAGAGGCTCAAGTACACAACAAGGACATGTGTTCTTTTTACTTTTAAGGATTTTTTTTTTTTTTTTTTAAGAAAGAGCCTTAGGTATCCCAGGCTGGCTTCACACTATGTAGCCACTGTTGGCCCTAACTACCTAACTCTCCCCTGCTCCCAAGCGCTGAGACTAGAGATGTTTGTTATCATACCTAACTTGAACAATACACTGTTGAATGACTAGTGGATCATTAAGAAACCGTGGGTGAAATTTAAAAATTTTTAGAATCAAATGAAAATAGAACAATTTATCAAAACTACTGGGGTATAGCTAAGAGCAAAGTTTATGACTGAGTTTTACACTGAAAACTCAAAGATAGCTCAAATAAATAATTTAGTGATATACCTAGCAGTCTTAAAAATAAGAAAGGAATATTTTTTAAAAAATGATGTCTATAAAGGATAAGTTGTTTCTCTCCCCAAAGTTACAAAATACTACATAATCCTGGGCAAACTCCAGTCTCAATTTGGAAGCTGTTTACCAAAGCTAGCAAGCTCAACACAAAAATGAAGCCTCTAGGAGCAGTTGCTTCGCACAGGCAAGGGACTGTGCTCTGGTTCAGGAGAACAAGAGCAAAGCAGTAACTGAACCTGTTGTGGGATTGAGAACATGCCATTGAGAAAGAAATAGGCTCAGTGACTCTTCAGATATGCCTGCCTACAAACCAAAGCAGCTATCCAGGACAGCACTCATACTATTCAAGAAGAAAACAAGTGATGCAGTCTTTGTTGCTGCTTGATGAAATGTATGAATTACTCCCTGATTTGAACATTGAACCTGTTCATTTGTCTTTCTAGACAGTTGCTTTCCTGTGAAAACTCGCAAAGTCTACTGTAGTACCAAATCTAGCACAAGAAGCAAGAATGAAGGGGAACATTGCTAGAAGAGTGAGGGAGTGGGAGGGAGGGAGGGAGGGAAAGGGGGAGACAGAGAAAACAAAAAAAAAACCCTAATTTTCAACCATATGCATCAATATAAGTACAGGTTTTCTCTGCAGTGTGTATGACTAACTAATGGAGAGATGAAAAATAAGCATTGAAAAAGGTGTAAACAAATGAAAATTTCAAATAAGTTGCAATGTTTTGTTCACAGTTTCACATAAGTTACAATGTTTTGTTTCCAAATTAAACATGGTAAAAAGAAAGGTTTTATTTTACTTATAATACTCTCTCAAGACTCTTGAAACATATATATATATCTTCAGTGAAACAAAGAAATAGTCACAACCCCACAAGAAAGCAAATTTAGCCAGAAGTTCTAAGGCCTTGGCTAAGTAAGATGAGTAGAGAGGCTTGAGACCACATCATAGTTAGCTAAGGAAGCATTCCTGGGTCTTCAGTTAAAGAGAAAAGGCCCAGGGACCAGGCAAGCCAGGGATGAAGAAAACGCTCCCAAAGAAGTCCAGTTCCACAACCCAAGAATGGCAGAGCCCCTACTTGAGATTTTTGTCAGTGCTGCTAATTTCTTTCCCTTCAAATATATTCCCCCCCTTAGAAAGAATAAATGAAGCTTTCAGGAAATTCCATTCAGTTGAAAAGACAACTTGTTTATGGGTACATTCTGTTGCTGAGAAAGCAAGAATAAAAGTGATTAGGTAGCAAGTAGAAGGTGACTCACATCATTCACCCAGGGAAGCAGAGGGCTGTTAGGAAGACTTTGAAAAATTGACAATAAAGAAATGATGATGATGGAAATAAAAGGAGGGACCAAAAAGGAAAAAGAAGGGAAGAGAAGGAAGGAAGGAAGGAAGGAAAGGAGAAAGGAAGGAAAGATTTAAGCAATATGCAAGAGAAAGCTGAAGTCATAACTAGTAAATGCCTGTACTTAAAATATTGACTTGCTCTATTAACTGAATATCTAACAATGCTTATTAATTATAATCCAATAAAAGTATATGACTTTTTACACATCTATGCTGACTTTAGCTGATATTAATCTTTTTATATGTGAGCTATTCTGGCATTGTCCTGAGTGGTTTCATTGGTTAAGTGTGTTTTATTGGTCATGCATATGTGGCTCCATTTAGAATTTTCCTCTTGACTCTTGCTAAAATGCTCAATCCCTATCCAGAAAGGCAAAGAGGATGGACATCAGAAGAAGGAGAAAAGAGGGAACAAGGCAGGAGCCTGACACAGAGGACCTCTGAAAAGGTCTGCCCTGAAGACTATCAATGCAGATGCTGAGACTTATGGGCAACCTTTGGGCAGAGTGCATGGAATCTTATGAAAGAAGTGGGAAACAGTAAGGTCTGGAGAGGACAGGAACTCCACAAGGAGAGCAACAGAACCAAAAAATCTGAGCACAGGGGTCTTTCCTGAGACTGATACTCCAACCAAGTAGCATGCATGGAGATAACCTAAGACCCCTGTACAGATGTAGCCCATGGCAGTTCAGTCTCCAAGTGGGTTCCATAGTAATAGGACTGTCTCTGACATGAACTGATTGGCCTGCTCTTTAGTTACCTCCCCCTGAGGGGGGAGCAGCCTTGCCAGGCCACAGAAGAAGACACTGCAGCCACTCCTGATGAGACCTAATTGACTAGGAGCAGAAGGAAGGACAAGAAGACCTCCCCTATCAGTGGACTTGGGGAGGGGCATGCATGCAGAGGCTGGAGGAAGAGAGGGATTGGGATGGGAGGAGGGAGGGAACCACAGGGGGGATACAAAGTGAGTAAAGTGTAATTAATAAAGAATAAAAAAATTTAAAAAAAAAGTTTCCTCTTGTGGTTGGGGAAGGATCCTTAAAAAATGTGAGTGATATTTTCAGTTGGGACCAACAGATTTGTATTACGACATAAGCTTTCCAGGCATATTTAATAGAGTAACTTTGGTCTTCAGGGACAGGCTGGCTGACTTTGATCTATAGGGCCAAGCTCTGCTATAAAAATTCCTTAAGATTGGGTCAGCTACAGGCATAGACAAGAGAAGAAATGAAATCAGAGAAACCACTGAAACCTGACTCAGAGTCAGATAAGTCAATGCCACGTTGTATGCATGTTGGGAAAAATTTTAAAGAAAATATCCTTGTTTTAAGAAAGCTTGAAAATAGCTACTTAGGGGTCAGACTTTGAGACCTTGAAAGTCCATGGCTGATCATCAGAGAACCTAATGATTCTAGGGCATCTATATGCAGTGTTCACCATCCTAATTGCTGAGTAAATCCAGAAGCACCTTAGTTCATCATGAGCTTAGGGCCAGGCTGAAGTAAAAAGAACCCTGAAGCACTGACCACTCTGAAACCATGTGCATGTTCAGCACCTAAGCGTTTCAGTCATTAGCTGAAGCAAGGGCTAATGCACTCGGCAGCTAAGAGCCAGAGCTCTGCAGACAGGAATCCATCTGACTCTCTAGCCTCCAGTTCTCTCTACTACTAGCTTGCAGTAGCAATCCTTAACCCAACCACTCACATGACCTGGAATGCTGCAGTTGGCACCTACCTGCTTTGGGCTCAGGGAAAGATGGGATGGTGCATAGGGTTAAGAAAATGACAGGTTTCTTTCACAGGAGACCAGGGTTTTTCCACACAACTGCTTCTGACCATATGCTATGCTGGAGTCTACACTATATATATAACAGACTGCACAGGAGCATCTGAGTCTGCTTTTCTTGCATGTGGGGAAGAGGAACAGACAAGTGTTTGAGTGGAGGATGGGAAGAGTGGAGGTCCACAAGCCATGAGTCTCCTGCGAGTAAGGCAGAAGACACAGCTAATGGTCAAGCTATAAGTCCTCACTTTCCACTCAGGACTAGAGTGTTTTCTTATTGAAAAAGTCAAAACCCGAAACCATCTCCCCAATTTTAAAATCATAATTTGTAATTCCTCCAACGTCTTCACTTAGCAGCCACAGCGCTTTAAAAAGATCTCTGGCAAGGACATCATGCTGAAGAGTATTTGAGGAAAGGAACCCTTCATCATCTCCCCAAGGGCTGAAATAACCCAAATGTGAGGATTTGCATCACTCTCACTGCTGTGCAAATCAGAGAGAAGCCTGCTGGGTACCCTTGTTTATTTTGGTAAATGTGTGGGCAGTGGAGGGAAAAGAGCTGTTTAAAATGTATGTGAAACTTTTAGTTTCAAGTTGTTAAACTCTCCAAGAAGGAACTTAGATTCCTCAGGAATAAAATAAAACCTTACTTAAGACTTATGTAAGGCATAAACATACTTAAACTCTTTAAGGTTTTATATACTTGGGTATGTATGTATGTCTTGCATGTGTGTCTGTGTGTCACATGTGTGTCTGGTGCTCAAAGAAGCAAGGAAAGTGTACCCAGTCCCCTGGAGCCAGAGTTACAGGCAGTTGTGAGCTGCACTGTGTGTGCTGAAATTGGCCTTGGCGTCCCTAAAAACGCAGCCCATTTTCCTAACTGCTGAACCATATCTCTGGCCCCATATTTAAATTCTTTAAGGTCATGTTGCTAGTAGTTCGAACAGACGCTTGGGAACTTTTTCTTCCAAATGTATGAAATAATGCACCTTGCCTGACGGAAATATGTACATCCCTACATTAAGTGTGCTGGCCCTCAAATATTGTAATACTAGCTAGGTCCTCTTGCTTCTCTTGTCCCTCCTAGCTGTGGCTATGGCTTCTGTTCATCTAATCTTGATGCTCCAACCAACCATGACTTCAGGATATATAATTTATCTGGAGTTTGCCTCCTGTCCCTGAGCTTTCCCTCACTGTATCTGGGTTACTGATGTTGTGGTCCTCAACCCTTTTCTTGTCTTTGTCAATGTATTCCCATTGGTTGAACTATTCACTATTGATGCAAATGTGCCTTTGAGCCCCACAGCTGCTTTTCGTAAATTTAGCCCCACAAGATTTAATTATATAAACTTTTAGTGACAAGTTGTTATTAACATTAGTAAGTATATTAGTTACTTTTCTGTTGCTGTGATTAAAAAAAATCCCCACAAACAGAAGCAATATATAGAAGAATCTATTGGGCTTACAGTCCCAGAGGAATAAGGGTCCACAATGGCTGGGGAGTGTGACATCAGGTAGGCATGGTGGCTGGTGCAGAAGGCTCACCTCTTCATATGAGAGAGAGCAACTGGAAATGGTGGGAGTCTTTAAACTCTTAAAGCCTGACTTTGGTGATATACTTCCTCTAACAAAGCCACACCTCCTATATCTGCTCAAACACAGCCACCAGCTGAGGACTTGGACCACATGCTCATCCAAAGCACCACAGTAGGAAAAGAAAACAAACAAAAAAATAAATAATAAATCTAATTTTAAAAAATAAACGGGATAGGAGAGATGTCTTCACTACGACAGGACCCACATTAGATTTCCAGCAGCCATCTGGTGGCTCAAACTGTCTGAAACTCCAGTTCCAGGGGATGGGATGCAATGTTTTGGCCTCCACAGATATCAGGCATACATGTGGTACACAGACATACATGCAGGCCAAAAACCCAGACACATAAATTTCAATAATATATTTTAATTAAAAAATAAAGAACACATAAGAAAAGAATGCTTTCAACCAGACCTAAAAATATTGTCAGGTTTAAAACATCTGGTATTGACCATATGATGAGATGAGCAGAGCCATGGCATAGAATAAAATTCTCCAAGGAGATCCAAGTGCATATGGAAATTTAGTGTATATATGGCAGAAGTGTCATATTAAATTGCCAAGACAAAATGGGAGAAACACTGGAAAAAAGATAAAATGTGCATCTGAAACCACATATAAAAATAAATTCTTTTATTCAACTCAAATAAGCATTTAGTGCAAACAACCCCCAAAAGAAAATATGAGTTTTTCTTTAACCTTGGTATGGATAGCTAAAAAACAATCTAGGAAAAAAAACATGAAAGAATGAAAAACTAGGGTTCCGTAAAATTAAAGACCATGTACAAAACTCAAAAGACGATTGGCACAGGAGAATTAACATGTGCAATGTACACCACAGGTAAGGGATCGAGCCTCCGGTGCCAATAGCTCTTTACATGGGGCTGAGGCCTTGTGAGCTCTTCTTTGTCTACTTTGGCATGTTCATTGGTGTCATCCTTGTTCAACTCAGCCTGTTGGCACCTGAGGAAAGCTGGAAGTGGGAGAAGTGGTCTTACCCAATGCCAAGAGGTCAGCCCTGAAAACACAAATACAAGTAACATGTGGGCTCAACAGCTTATATTTAGGAATATATATATATATATATATGTGCAATAACAATTAGTGAAAAAAAGAGACCATGAATTTGAAAGAGAACAGGGATGGGTATATGGAGCAGGATTGGAAGGAGGAAAGGGCAGAGAGAAATGTTGTAATTTAATTATAATCTCAAAAATAATAATGAAGGAACTATCAAAAAGATAAAGGAATCACATGAAGGAGTTATCTTGAATATGAGGTAATTTAATGTTAGGAATAGGCTACTGCAGAATTTTAAAAATCCACACTTTTAGCCATGCATGGTGACACATGCCTTTAAGCCATCACTCTAGAGGCAGAGGCAAGCAGATCTCTGTGTACATACCAAGTTCCAGGTCAGCTAATGGTATATGGTAAGAGTCTGTCTCAAAAAAATATAGATCCATGATTCTGTTCTGATATAATTAAAAAGTAGATAGATAAGAGAAAGCTTTCCCTCACACTAGAATTCCAATTAGTAAGTGTAGAAGTAATGATAAGGAAGAAAGCCAGTATCTTCAAATACTACCAGGCAATCATGATGGTAAGAAAGAATCATGAGTTGACATTCCCACCAGCAGTGGAGGAGAGTTCCCCTTTCTCCACAACCTCTCCAGCATGTGTTGTCTCTTGAGGTTTTGATCTTAGCCATTCTGATGGGTGTAAGGTGAAATCTTAGGGTTGTTTTGATTTGCATTTCCCTGATGGCTAATGAGGTTGAGCATTTCTTTAAGTATTTCTCTGCCATTCGATATTCCTCTGCAGAGAATTCTCTGTTTAGCTCTGTACCCCATTTTTTAATTGCATTACTTGATTTTTTTGCTGTTTAACTTCTTCTTTATATATACTGGATATTAGTCCTCTGTCAGATATAGGGTTGGTGAAGATCCTTTCCCAATCTGTAGGCTGTCCTTTTGTTCTGACAACAGTATCCATTGCTTTACAGAAGCTTTTCAGTTTCATGAGGTCCCATTTATTGATTGTTGCTCTTAGAGCCTGTGCTGTTGGTGTTATGTTCAGGAAGTTGTCTCCTGTGCCAATGAGTTCAAGGCTCTTCTCCACTTTTTCTTCTAAGCGGTTTAGTGTGTCTGGTTTTGTGTTGAGGTCTTTGATCCACTTGGCCTTTAGTTTTATGCAGGGTGATAAGTATGGATCTATTTGCATTTTTCTACATGTAGACATCCAATTAGATCAGCACCATTTGTTGAAGATGCTGTCTTTTTTCCATTGAATGGTTTTGTCATTTTTTTCAAAAATCAGGTGTCCATAAGTGTGTGGATTTATGTCAGGGTCTTCTATTTGATCCCATTGATCCACCAGTCTATTTCTATGCCAATACCATGCAGTTTTTAGTATTGTTGCTCTGTAGTACAGCTTGAGATCAGGGATAGAGATACCTCTTGAAGATCTTTAGAGAATTGTTTTAGCAATTCTGGGTTTCTTGTTGTTCCATATGAAGGTGAGAGTTTTTCTTTCAAGGTCTGTAAAGAATTGTGTTGGTAATTTGATGGAAATTTCATCAATCTGTAGATTTCAGCAATCTGTAGATTGCTTTTGGTAAGATGGCCATTTTTACTATATTAATCTTGCCACGCCATGATCGTGGGAAATCTTTCCATCTTCTGATATCTTCTAATTCTTTCTTCAGAGACTGGAAATTTTTTTCATACAAGTCTTTGACTTGCTTGGTTAGGTTCACGCTAAGGTACTTTATGTCCTTTGTGGCTATTGTGAAGGGTATTGTTTCCCTAATTTCTTTCTCAGCCCTTTTGTCTTTTGTATACAGGAGAGCTACTGATTTTTTTTTTTTGAGTTAATTTTGTATCCAGCCACTTTGCTGAAGGACTCTGGAAAGCAATCTGGTGCTTTCTCAGACAACTAGGAATAGCGCTTCCTCAAGATCCAGCTATACCACTCCTACACATATGCCCAAGAGTCTCAAGTACACAATAAGGACATTTGCTCAACCATGTTTGTAGCAGCCTTATTTGTAATAGCCAGAAGCTGAAAACAGCCCAGATGCCTCTCAACTGAAGAATGGATGCACAAATTGTGGTACATCTACACAATGGAATATTACTCAGCAATACAAAACAAGGAAATCATGAAATTTGTAGGTAAATGGTGGGAACTAGAAAAGATCATCTTGAGTGAGCTATCCCAGAAGCAGAAAGATGCACACGGTATATACTCACTCATATAGACATATAATATAGGATAAGCTTACTAAAATCTGTACACCTAAAGCAATTAATCAAGAGGGAGGACTCTTGCTAAAATGTTCATCCTTATCCAGAAAGGCAAAGAGGCTAGACATCAGAAGGAGAAAAGAGGGAACAAGGAAGGAGCCTGACACAGAGGACCTCTGAAAAGCTCTGCCCTGCAGACTATCAATGCAGATGCTGAGACTTATGGGCAACTTTTGGGCAGAGTGCAGGGAATCTTATGAAAGAAGTGGGAAACAGTAAGGTCTGGAGAGGACAGGAACTCCATAAGGAGAACAACGGAACCAAAAAATCTGAGCACAAGGGTCTTTCCTGAGACAGCTATTCCAACCAAGGACTATGCATGGAGATAACCTAAGACCCCTGCACAGATGTGTAGCCCATGGCAGTTCAGTCTCCAAGTGAGTTCCATAGTAATAGGAACAGGGACTGTCTCTGACATGAACTGATTGGCCTGCTCTTTAATTACCTCCCCCTGAGGGGGAAGCAGCCTTACCAGGCCACAGAAGAAGACAATGCAGCCACTCCTGATGAGTCCTAATTGACTAGGATCAGAAGGAAGGAAAAGAAATCCTCCTCTATCAGTGGACTTGGGGAGAGGTATGCAGGCAGAGGGTGGAGGAAGGGAGGGATTGGGTCAGGAGGAGGGAGAGAACCATGGGGGATAGAAAGTGAGTAAAGTGTAATTAACATAGAAAAAAAAACATAAAAGGAAAAAAAAAGTAAGAATCATTAATTATATTAGAAGGGACAACAGTCCCATGGCCTCAAAATATCTTCCCAACAAAAACCTGCTTTCTTACAGGGGAAATGCTATACAGTAGAGAAATTCAGCTAATTTACCTTCACCACATGATCAAAGTCAATGCCAGCAGCAACTGAACAAACCAACACTCGGCAGGCCTTGCTGTGAAACACTAAGAAACTGAACACTACTTTGACAGCCGTTTACAAAGACACAACCCAAATTTATTCATGAAGAAACCTTAGATGAACACAAATTTTAAGTTCTGTTAGGAAAAAATAAAAGAAAGAAAGAAAGAAAGAAAGAAAGAAAGAAAGAAAGAAAGAAAGAAAGAAAGCAAGCTGGCTGGTATTTTCTACAAGAGTCATGGGTGACAAAGGAAGATGGGGGAACCATTCCAGACTGTAGCAGCAGACACAGAACAAGTGAAGCAGTCAGGGTAAAAAGACTGAAGGAGGCCTCTGTGCAAAGGTCATGCACTACAGGATTGGTCTGGAAGGACAGCGTGTCATCCTGAGATCCTGGGACATAGTGGGAAAGACGGTAAAATTTGTATAAAGCTTGTTGGCCATGAATAGAGTCCTATTAATATTAATTTCCTGTTTTGGATCACTGGAGTTATATAAGATGTTAACATTTGAAAATCTGCTATACTGTCTGTATGACTCTTTTAGAGGGATAAAACTCATTTAAAACAAAATATTAAAGTTTTATTTTAAAAGTCTCAGACAACAGCAAGAAAAAAATAAATTCTTTTTGATGATCTAGCATAATATTATATGCGGGGTATGTATTAGGCAAGGAAATGTATTAGGCAAGGAAGCAATAGTACATGGTGGCAAATGGGCTTTGGAGCCATCCAGATCTGGGGTCAATTCTGGCCTAATGTGATGCACACTAGTTAATCTCTATAAACCTCACTTTCCTTGCCTGTGACAGGGGTGGTCATAATAACACCTATTTTACTTGACTGATTATAACTGCCAATGTTCATATCTACATAATGATTGCTTATAACCAATAAGTAATTTTTGTAAGGAGTTTACTATGAGCTCAGCCAACAGAATTCTCATCAATTGTTACTGTGATGATCGGCCACATCAATGCCTAGTTGTCTCCTTATAAACAAATCTTCCACTGTGCACTGAGTAGCCTCTTAAAGCCAGAGATGCCCATAAATTATGTTGCTAATATTTTGAGATGCCTCACTATAACTAAATACACTACATGGACATTGACACTCACAACATTTACAAAAAATGATGATTCTTTTAAACCCTGATTTATAGGCCTCTCTGAGGCAAGTAGCATCTTGTTTATTTATAATCTTGGAGACAGATCTGTGCCATAAGACGATGGTTTGTGTGTTGCCTTAAGCAGACTTAGAAGAGGCAACTTAAGCATGTGGAGATGCTGGCTTAATACTAAGTCTTAACAACACTTTTTCAAAGGGGCAAAGAGAAGCCAAACTGCCTGGTTGTCTTTTCTAAGCAGACTCTGAACCACTCAAATGTGATGACATAGATCAAATATTTGAGGTTAAGGATTGCTTGTAGGTTCATGCCTTCTCCTTTAATCCATTTTTTGAGATAAATCCAGGATAAATAATGAGCAAGCAGAGAAGGGTGAGTGTGGCTAAACATGATCCTCTTTCAGTACTAAGTCAAACTTGGAGATGTCTGGTGTTTCTCGTGAGGCATTTGTTTTATAAAAGGATGCAAGATCAAGGCTCTTCCATGGCAAATATTCCATTTATAAATAAGGGGTTCAACCATCACAAACAAAACATGCCACTATGCTGTCTCATAAATATGTCCAATAACAATCTACGGCTAAGAACAAAGGCCACATTCCTGAAGAAATCCTCTTATCTTCAAAATCTGGTCTAAGATTTCAGAAGTGCTCACTTCTGAATAGTAACCGAGAAGAGTCTCCATCCACTGAAGAGGGCAGGTCAAATTCATGCTAATTTTACCCTAAGCAGAGATGCTTTCTAATACCTTTCTGACTCCTTTCTGATCCTTATGCATCCCAATGGTGGATTCCAAAGCACCTTCATGTTTGAATCTTATCCCAGCACATCTCATTTCACTGGCAGTCACTTTTTCCACTTTTTAAAATCTTTTTTTAAAAATTATTTGTTAATTCCACTTTATTCACCTTATCTCCCCCCTGTGGTTCCCTCCCACATCCTGTCCCAAACCCTCCCTTCCTCCCCCCTCTGGACGCATGACCCTCCCCAAGTCCACTGATAGGGGAGGTCTTCTTTTCCTTCCTTCTAATCCTAGTCAATTAGGTCTCATCAGGAGTGGCTGCAGTGTCTTCTTCTGTGGCCTGGTAATGCTGCTTTCCCCCTCAGGGAGAGGTAATTAAAGAGCAGGCCAATCAGTTCATGTCAGAGACAGTCCCTGTTCCTATTACTATGGAAACCATTTGGACACTGAACTGCCATGTGCTACATCTGTGCAGGGCTCCTAGGTTATCTCCATGAATGGTACTTGGTTGGAGTATCATTCTCAGGAAAGACCCTTGTGCTCAGATTTTTTTTGTTCTGTTGCTCTCCTTGTGGAGTTCCTGTCCTCTCCAGATCTTACTGTTTCCCACTTCTTTCATAAGATTCCCTGCACTCTGCCCAAAAGTTGCCCATAAGTCTCAGCATCTGCATTGATAGTCTGCAGGGCAGAGCTTTTCAGAGGTCCTCTGTGTCAGGCTCCTTCCTTGTTCCCTCTTTTCTCCTTCTTCTGATGTCTAGCCTCTTTGCCTTTCTGGATAGGAATTGAGCATTTTAGCAAGAGTCCTCCCTCTTGATTAGTTTCTTTAGGTGTACAATTTTCGTAGGTTTGTCCTATATTATATGTCTATATGAGTGAGTATATACTGTGTGCATCTTTCGACTTCTGGGATAGCTCATTCAGGATGATCTTTTCCAGATCCCACCATTTACCTGCAAATTTCATGATTTCCTTGTTCTTATTTATTTATCTATTTATTTATTTATTTTTTATTGCTGAGTAATATTCCATTGTGTAGATATACCACAATTCCTGGATCCATTCCTCCTCCGTTGAGGGGCATCTGGTCTGGATTTTACAAATAAGGCTGCTACAAACATGGTTGAGCAAATGTCCTTATTGTGTACTTGAGAATCTTTTGGATATATGCCTAGGAGTGGTATAGCTGGATCTTGAGGAAGTGCTATTCCTAGTTGTCTGAGAAAGTGCCAGATTGCTTTCCAGAGTGGTTGTACAAGTTTACATTCCCACCAGCAGTGGAGGAGGGTTCCCCTTTCTCCACAATCTCTCCAGCATGTGTTGTCTCTTGAGTTTTTGATCTCAGCCATTCTGATGGGTGTAAGGTGAAATGTTTTGATTTGCATTTCCCTGATAGCTAATGAGTTGAGTATTTCTTTAAGTGTTTCTCTGCCATTCGATATTCCTCTGCAGAGAATTCTCTGTTTAGCTTTGTACCCCATTTTTTAATTGCATTACTTGATTTTTTGCTCTTTAACTTCTTTTGTTCTTTATATATACTGGATATTAGCCCTCTGCCAGATATAGGGTTTCCCAATCTGTAGGCTGTGTTTTGTTCTGACAACGGTGTCCTTTGCTTTACAGAAGCTTTTCAGTTTCATGAGGTCCCATTTATTGATTGTTGCTCTTAGAGCCTGTGCTGTTGGTGTTATGTTCAGGAAGTTGTCTCCTGTGCCAATGAGTTCAAGGCTCTTCCCCACTTTTTCTTCTATGCGGTTTAGTGTGTCTGGTTTTATGTTGAGGTCTTTGATCCACTTGGACTTTAGTTTTGTCCAAGGTGATAAGTATGGATCTATTTGCATTTTTCTGCATGTGGACATCCAGTTAGATCAGCACCATTTGTTGAAGATGCTGTCTTTTTTTCATTGAATGGTTTTGTCATCTTTTTCAAAAATCAGGTGTCCATAAGTGTGTGGATTTATGTCACGGTCTTCTATTTGATTCCACTGATTCACCAGTCTGTTTCTATGCCAGTACCATGCAGTTTTTATAACTGTTGCTCTATTGTACAGCTTGAGATCAGGAATGGAGATACCTCCAGAAGATCTTTTACTGTAAAGGATTGTTTTAGCAATTCTAGGTTTCTTGTTGTTCCATATGAAGTTGAGAATTTTTCTTTCAAGGTCTGTAAAGAATTGTGTTGGTAATTTGATGGAAATTGCATTGAATCTGTAGATTGGCAGCCACTTTTAACTGTAGCTAAGATGCAGTGTATGAGCCAGCATCAGCCAAAACATTGTCCCCATCCTGATCACAGTCACCCAACCTCCCATTTCATCCTCTAGCCTCAGAAACAGACTGTTCATTAAGAGAGAGCAACAGAACCAACAAATCTGGGCACAGGAGTCTTTTCTGAGACTGATATTCTAACCAAGGACCATTCATGGATATAACCTAGAATCCCTGCTCAGACATAGCCCATGGCAGCTCAGTGTCCAAGTGGGTACCCCAGTAAGGGAACAGGGACTATCTCTGACATGAATTCAGTGGCTGGCTCTTTGATCACCTCCCCCTGAGGGGGGAGCAGCCTTGCCGGGCCACAGAGGAGGACAATGCAGCCAATCCTGATGAGACCTGATGAGCTAGGGTCAGATGGGAGGGGAGGAGGACCTCCCCTTTCAGTGAACTTGGAGAGGGGCATGGGAGGAGATGAGGGAGTGAGGGTGGATTGGGAGGGAATAAGTGAGGAGGCTACAGCTGGGATACAAAGTAAATAAACTGTAATAATATAAAAATAAAAATTTAATAATGAAAAAAAGATTCATCTTCATCTTGGGTCCTGATTAGAAGCTTTCTGATTCTCACTTTCCTTCCTTTCATTTCATTTTATTCTACCTATTGCTTTCATTGTTTCAGAGAGGGTCTTGTCCAGTATCCCAGGTAAGTCAGGAACTCATTTTTCAGCCCAGGATAGGTTCCAATTTGTGGCAATTCTCCTTCCTCAGATCCCCAATAGCACTCTCTTATTGTCTAGTATTTTTGCTCACAGTTCAGTTAAATTTGAGAAAGAAAAAGTTGACTGTGTCCTGTGAGCCATTAAGATAAGAAGCTCCATATGTAGATGAATTCTGCTATATAAATGATGTGTGTCATAAATAGGGCATAAATTTTCACTGAATCAGCAAATAGTACTATATTCTTTGTTACTTCAGTAAAAGTACATCTTGAGTAACTCAAGTGTAAGTAGTTCCTGTAAACTGCAAAATAAACATGAAAATCTTCATTTATAAAACAAAAGGACTAATTATTTCAGATTGTATTCATAATTCTGTTGCTATTGAGGATCAGTCAGTAATTTCACCAATGTATTAACCAGGCATTCTGAGGGGCTGGCATAGTATTACAATGGACAAGATCTACTTCCTGCTGTGGCTTGAAGATAACAATTTTCTTAAGTTACCTAGGGCTGCTTTTTGTAGTTTGAGTCTTACACAATCATAACACCTGGACTTAATTTGGAAATTTTATTTCTGAGTCATTTTCAGATATAACATATCATTTGTTATTCAGATTACATACATGGAGAAACGACTGGTGAGTCATGTGACCAAGATCAAAACTGAAGCTTCAGTAAGAAGAAAAATCCTTTGATTTACGGGCATGTTCTTTCTTCTTTGCCATAATCAGTAAGCTTTCCTTGGGGATGCAATTAACTGTTGGAATTGTGTTTTATTTACTTCCTACACTATTCAACTTGTGGGCACTCCTGTTGCATAAGATAAAGGAGTCCCTGGGAGAGGAAAACAATAGAAGCAGTAGTTGCTTAGTATACATTTGGCCAACAGATATTCTGTGAGAGCCAGGCACAACACACTGAGCTACTAAGCACTGTGAGAACAGTGAAGCTTACACAGTCCTTGCCCTTGTTGTGTGGAGTCCTATTGAAGCGCTGATTGGTGCTACACAATATGGGAAGCTTGGCTGACCAGATGCAGCACACACTCTGCTTCCCCAAAATGTTTACATTCATCAGGACACAGAATTGAATCTCTTAGCTTGCCTCAATCAGTTTTACACTGGCTGAAATCTATCAGCTTTACTTTTCCTCTTCACGCTCCAGGCAGTATCCCATTCTTTTAAATAACTCTTGCAAATCACACTTCATTCAGAGGTAAGCTCCAACACTACCTTAGACTAAGATCCTGACAGATCTTCAGCAGTCCTTTAAGTTTGCTAAATATGTCCTCCCCAAAGCAGCAGACAGTTGTCTTTGTTAGGTTGTCGGTGGTACAGGACAGGGCTAGATGTATGAACACCACAGAATACTTCCTTAGGAATACAGTCTGGGTAAATGGGGGATCTTAGTATGCCCAAGCTTCTGCTCTTTTGCCTTTAGGGTCAACAGAAGTATATAAAGATTTCTAACTTTTTTCAGAACATGAAACTAGCTTAATAAAAAAAGAATAATAATGTAGCAAGCAGATTAAACAGTAAAACTTGATGATGGCACTTGCAGAAAGGGTGTCTGAAAGACAAATATAATGGCATATGCCTGCAATCCCAGCTCTTGGGAGGTAGAAGAAGTAAGATCAAATGTTCAAGGCCATCCTGAAGAAAAGAAAGAATATTTGACAAATAGACTGAATGCTCAATCAACTCATAATACCATCTTGTCAACTGAAGAAATGCACAGCTTTGTAGACTGGCTTAATGACATTGTTAACATTTTAACAAAAGAGCAATTTGTACAGGGAATCTTTTCATATATAGGTACTGTTAATATGGATGGACTGCTGGATGACTGGAGAAAGCAAGGAAAAAATCATAAGATTTTTTATACACATTACATTTCTGAAGTACCACAGATGAGGGGAAGATGATCACAAAATGCAAAATGCAGAAGAGCAGTGATTAAAATTCTGTGTATGACTTCATCACAGAGCCTTTGCTATAGACCCTCACAGCATTCATATCAACATTAAGGGGTAGATGTTTCTATTTGTAAAAGTACATAAGAAAGGAGTGAAAAAAACTGTTGCTATCCAGAATGAAGTTGGAGGCCATGTCAGCATCTAAAACATTCACTTATTGCACATGGCTAAGAGCTTCTAATCTGCACAAAGGCAAATGTGGCCTTTTAAATCCAGCCATGTAATATAATCCTTCTGTGTGGTTAGGCCACTTAACTATGAAAGTCTCAGTTTCTCTATCTGAATGGTTGAATTGTTGACCATTCTTGGTATTCATTCTTTTTTTATTTATTATCTAACAAACACAGTTTATTGCAAATATTAATTTAAACACTAATAATGATTAATTTTATTAATAATTGATATTATGTGTATATGTATGTACATGTGAGTGCAGGTACCTACAGATTTCAGAACAGGATGCCAGACCTCTTGGAGCTGGATTTCGAGTCACAATGTGGGTACTGACAACTGAACTCATGTCCTCTGCAAGAGCAGGACTTACTCTTAGCTGCTGAGCCATCTCTCCAGTCTCACCCATATTCATTCTTTTGCTGTGCTATTTTCCAAGTCTTCTCCAGGGGAACTAATGCAGTGTACTAAGCAACTAAGCTATATAAATGCTAAGCTTTAGTCACGTGGCTTGCTTCGGCTAATGAGATATTAACAAGCATGTGACAGGCAGAGTGTTGGAATGGACTTACCTGGCTTATTCAAAGCTTGTACCCCTGAGATAGCCTACTAAATACAACCAGCCCACCATATTGAAGGAGGAGGTACATGGAGGAGCTGGCCTGCTCCAGTTACCCCATCCAAAGCCAGGCTAGATTACATATCAGTGAGCTGAACTCTACATAGTGTTGATCAGTTCAACCAAGATCAGCAGATCTACTTAGTCCAATATGACAGCTGTATAAACAAGTTCTTTGTGTATGTCCATGAGGTGCTATGAGCTTTTTCTGTTACACAGCATTGGTGTTATGGTAAATAACTGACACTTGATATTAGTACTTATCAACTATTCATTTGCCTTAGAATAAGTGATTGAACAGTTACAGAATATGCAAATATATGGAAATTCATCTGTGAATCTAAGACAATATCTTTCACTGCCTATTCCAAAATCATGTCATTTGCCAGTTTTTTTTTTTTTTTGTGAAGGACCATGATAATGATTCAATTATATATATATATATATTTTTTTTTAATTTAAATTTATTTTTTAATTTATTCACTTTACATCTACATAGCATCCTGGCCCACCCTTCCTCCCTTCTCTCTTCCATCTCCCTCCCCTACTCCTCAGAAAGGAGAGCCCTTGTACCCTACCAACTGACCCCAGCCTATCAAGTCTTATTAGGACTGGCTGCATCCTGATCCTCTGTGGCCTGTAAGGCTGCCCCACCAGGGGAAAGTGAGGAACAAGCAACAGAATCCATGTTAGAAACTGTCCCTGCTTCTATTACTAGGACGCCCACATGGAGACTGAGCTGCCTATCTGCCACATCTGAGCAGGGGTAGGTCCTCTCCAGGCATGGTCCTTGGCTAGTGCATCAGACTCCACAGCACCCCCTGGGCCCAGATTTGTTAGCTCTGTTGGTCTGCTTGTGGAGCTCCTGTTCCCTCCAGGTCCTTCTGTCCCCTCTCACCCTTCTTTCATAAGACTCCCTGCATGCAGCAAGCCAATAGCCAACATCAAATTAAATGGAGAGAAATTCAAAGCAATTCCACTAAATTCAGGGACAAGACGAGGCTGCCCACTCTCTTCATGTCTCTTCAACATAGCACTTGAAGTCCTACCTAGAGCAGTAAGATAAAAAAAGGATATTAAGGGGATACAAATTGGAAAGGAAGAAGTTCAAGTATCACTATTTACAGATGATATGACAGTATACACGAGTGACCCCAAAAATTCTCCCAGGAAATTCCTACAGCTGACAAACACCTTCAGCAAAGTGTCTGTATACAAATTTAACTAAAAAAAAAAAAAATCCTGTATACAAATGACAAATGGGTTGAGAAATAAATTAGGGGAAAAACACCCATCACAATAGACACAAAATACATAAAATATCTTGGTTTAACTCTAATCAAGCAAGTGAAAGACCTGTATGACAAGAACTTCTAGTCTCTGAAGAAAGAAACTGAAGATATCAGAAGATGGAAAGATCTACCGTGCTCATGGTAGGATAAACAAAGTAAAAATGGGCATCTTACCAAGAGTAATCTACAGACTCAAAGCAAGCCCCATCAAAATACCAACACAATTCTTTACAGACCTTGAAAGAACAACTCTCAATTTCATATGGAAAAACAAAAAGCCCAGAATAGCTAAAACAATCTGGTACAATAAAAGATCTTTAGGAGGTATCTCCATCAATTATATATTTAAGCTCGTAAGTATCCTAAGCTCTGTTCTCACAAAGTAAGTAGTTCATTTTCTCCTACAAGAGTCACATTGTTAAGTATTTTTAAAACAAAACAACCTCCCCCCCCCATCCACCAACCCACACCCAAGGACCTTCAAATCCAGTCTGCTGAGAGAAGCTGGAGCCTGGCTTAATGACTAAACCTGAGTTACAGGTTTTGCTGCAGGGAAGGGATGGGCAGGAAGCAGTGCTCACCGCTGTCCTCTTTGCTGTTTTTCCATATGGGCAATCCTCTTGAGGTGGTTTAGTATGATGGAAAATGGGAGCTCTGCAGTCTAAATTCTGGCTCTGCCCCTCTGTGATTTTGAGCAGGTTAAACTTTGTAGACCTGAATTACCTCATTCCTTGAATGAGAATAAAAATAGAGACCTCCTCAGGTTGCTGCAAGGATCATATAAAGTTATAGCTGCAAAGCCCTTGCAGCTGTAATAAACAGTCAATAAATACCTGAGATCATTAGCTACTTCTCAGTTGAGTCTGAGGTCTTGCAGCTCCATTTCCAGCTTTGCCAGATTTCATGGATTGCACTGCTGTCTATGTTGGGCAAGCCTAAAATGACTTGATTGAAAATAGATCACTGGCACTGTAGCTGTCATAGATACAGATCAGCTCCGATTTCACAGTCCAGTGGAGGAAGAGCCACACTTGATGACATAAAAGGAGAATTTGGATAAATGCCAAGAATGATTTTTTTCCCCATGGATTCTAAGCCATCTCACTCAGCCTCTTAGAAAAAAGGAGAGTCCAAAAACTTTCAACTTCACGAAGTAACTCAGCCCATTATCACACAGACTAAGCAAATGGCCTTTACCTAGCCAATAAGCGCACACTGACAGACTATCCTTCCTGTTAGACACCAGTGTCCTTGCTGTTTGAACTATTTCTTACCGATTTAACTGATAAAGGAACCTATAGCCTACTCTTAGTGTTGCTCTATTTCTCAAGTAGCAATCAGGAGAGAAGCTACCAAATTATACCTCCTTCTTCATGGAGCCACATCCTGGTCTTTGTATCTCTTCTCTACTCCCCCTGATATCAAGGAGATGGCTGTTCAACTTCTCAGAGCCTTGGCAAGTTCTCTTTCTGTGGGCCCCAGATACTTGCATAAGTGAAGGCATTAACGCCAATGCCACAGACATTCTCAATTGTCATCTTGAATCTTCCTCAGCTAATGCTATACAACCCCGCAGGATGAACAGTGAGTACCAGATGAAAGTGAGGCCCAAATCACATGCCAACACTATAAAATTCCTGAAATCACTGCCACCTTATAAAACTTAACAATACAAACTTTCTCCCATTATCGATTCAATCTGCTGCTTCCACAGGCAAACCTCAGTCCCGAGTTTGGCTCTACTTGTTTCCCTTCCCTGGCTCAGTATGTCACAGGCAAAGATGGCAGTTGGGGATCTGGTAGCTAGGGGCCTCTGGCAGCTGTGCCCTGGGCTGCTTGCCAGTATAATATGACTATAGACTTAACACCTCCAATCACTGATTATTTAAACACCATGTCTCATTTCTATTCTCTAGACTACCTACGGGTCAGAAGTACATATGAGAATATCACAGTGTCAGTCTTCAACCCCCAAAATTCGGAAGCACAAACCAGATTCCAGTTCACAATGTAAACACTGCTTTCCATCGGATGGCAGTTCCCAAGCAGAACAGGCTTTCCCAGAGCCCAGCAATGCTCAGACTCCACAACTCTCACGGGAGTGCCAGGATGCAGAGACGCAGGGCTGCCCCAGGCCTGCAGGAAAACAAATGAAGGGAACAGCCATTCCCTTACAATTCATGGCACAATACAGACATGGAGACTGTGCCAACTGTTTAAAACAAGACTTGGGAAGTCAAGTTGGTGGGAGAGAGAGCATCTTCATCAAGACATGAATTGTGCCAAGCGTTCCTTACTGAACTTTGCCCACATAACTGAACTTACATGCACAATGAAAATGGCCACTTAAAAGCAAATACTTGAGATGATCAGCCACATGGACTGCCTGCCCCACTGTTGCCAGGAGTAATCACCACGAGGAGATAACGCCATTGGTATTTGAATTTAAATGTTACAATAATAATAAAGCCTACGGTTGCCCTCAGGTTAGTTTATAATAAAAATAACTTCTCAACCCTGGAAAACTTATCCAGTTTCTTTCTCCTTCTCATTCTCCACTTAATGACTGAAGTTATTATTTCCATGGTGGTCTCCAAAACCACATTTGGTTTCTATGTAGCTTGGCATGTCACCTCCAGCAATTTCACCGGCTGACTTTCCCTCTCAAGAGACTATGATTAAAATATCAATCCAGTTTCTGGACTAATTTAGCAAAAGAGTTATATAAATATCTAACACAGAACTTCTTCATGAGTGTCCCCTTCTTTCATGTTTCAAAGCAAAGCTACCAAAGTGGAAACAAACATTATGTATCTCCGTGCCCCTCCTGGTTGTCCTTCCGGGCATCTCAAGCCTGAGAATGAGAGCCTGTAAGCCCAAGTCCCACATGTAGGCTTCCACTGAGCAGAAATGAACTGGAGAACATCTGGAATCTAAGCCATGTTACCTTGGCTGCCCAGCAGTCTGGTAGTGGTGGCCTCTGCAAAAGAGGAGGCATCAGACAAGCGGGCTTGCTCGGTAATCCAAAAGGACAGCATCCTTTGGTAGTGCTAATTCACTGATTTGTCCTGCTGCCTGGAAACCATCCAGAAATGCAAATCCATCACTCAGCAAGCATTTACTGAAGCTGCCTCTGGGCCTAGTATTGGGCTAAATCCTCGCTTTTGAGCAGCTTACAATCTAATCACTGTAATTAGAGACCAATTGAGTATTAAACTCTGTGACACTAAATAGGGGTTTGAAGCAAACGATCACTGTGGGCCGGGGTATTTGGGAGAGATCTCATAGAGATTGTGAGCTTTTGAGAAAAATAACACTCAGGTTTGAGAAAAACAATGCTCAGGTTTGCACCATTGATGACAAGCTTAGATAAAAGAACACTGGCAGTGTGTGGGGTTTACCTGGGGAGGGGACCCAACAGAAAAGGCAGATGTTGGCTCTCCTGGTGTTCCGCCCAGAATTCCTCATCACAAAGGGAATGGAATTTTTCTCAGGTCAAAAGGAAATTTGGGGAGGGGAGTCAGAGAGATGGCTCCTCCGGTGACTCTCGACTGCCTGCAACTCAGTCTCCAAGGACACCCAATCCATGAGCACCGGCACACAGGTGCACATAGATAACACAGTTTACCTACACACAGATAAACACAGACAGACATGCAACTAGAATTTTTTAAAAGGAAATACAGTCTCTCCTGAAACCATTTATCATGTGAGTCATGATGTTGACATTGCTGGAAAAAAAAATTAGACATCCTTAATTTATTTTAGTCTCTGTATAGAAATATCATTGAAGGTGATTACTTCCTACCAATGCCAGCATAGGCTCTAGGCAAAGATGAAGGCATGCTGCTTCAAAGTCTGGATGGGCTATCCCCCAAAGGGCAAAAGGGACATGGGAGGAGATCCCTGGAAAAGGATCAACACAACAGAGCAGCAATAGTGTATCTGTTCCAAGAATTGTCAAAAGCTGACTTCTGGGGTTCAATTTAAGTAATTAATGTAAATAGTAATAGTTTATTTTCTTTTAATTATTAACTTTGCATTTATCTGAATATTTCCAATAAACTATGAGCAATATGTGACAAAAGCCCATCTGATGAATGTTGTGTCGAGTGGTTTCTATTTACTTTTAACTTGTCTAAAAAAATAAAAGCCAGAAAGATTTGACACTAGTAACTGTTGTTAAAGAGGATGAATGCTCGAAAACCTTTTAACATACTTGTAAATAAAACACATCTATTCTAAATACACATAAAATGGTGCATTATCTTTTCTCCTTGCTACTCTTAAATATATAAAGGAATAACAGTTGAAGCCAAAATAAATATTTTAGTGTCTCCAATCTCACTTCCGCATTTATAAACAAACTTTTCAACAGCCATGGTAACCAGGAAAAGCTGCGCAGTGAGCCATTACCCAGCTGCAAAGTCATAGAACTTGAATGAGCACTGTGGATAGCCAACCTAGTCATCTTTCCTACCCTTGATTGGGAGACAAGAAATGCTTCCTAAAGGGCCAGCAGTGTGAGCCATCGACCTGTGTCCTTGCAGCACCAAACCCACCCCAGACAGAAACAAATGCGAGTGGCTAGGACCCCTGGAAGATGTATTGAAATTGTATTTTCATATTAGGTTCACAAGTCTCCAAATAGTATTCATTTTTTAAACCACTTAGAAGTGTAAAAATGTTATTCAAAACAGGCACTAGGGTAGATTTTTCTCCATGGATCATACGTTCTGGGTCTCTTCTCTAGATATCAGTTTATGCGCTCAATTTATTAAAAGAAAAATTTACACGGACACTTGTGAAAATGGAAAAGATAACTTTATTCAGGATTACAGTTGTATCAGCACTATTGAATTTGTAGTGGACTTGAGATTGCCCTCAAGTCCAGACATAAAAATACCTAGGGCTGGAGAGAAAGCTCAGAGGTTAGGAGCACTGGTTGCTCTTTCAGAGGTCCTGAGTTCAATTCCCAGTAACCTCATAGTGGCTCACAACCATCTATAATGAGATCTAGTGCCCTCTTTGGCATGCAGGTATACATGCAGGCAGAACACTGTATACATAATAAATAAATCTTTTAAAATAATAATAATCAGGGCTTTTATAACCAACAAGCAGGATGAAGAAGTGTGGGTGGGATGGAAAGAGGAGACAACAGAATAAGGATGGTGTAACTGTTGACCTATGAGTCCTGCTGAAGGTAAGGCAAGGCCATTTACATCAGTTATAGGGGTGAAAATTTTTGCTTCCTATTTTTAGGGGTGGTGCTCTAAAGACTGTTAATAGGATTCTTATAAAAAGCTATGCAGGCCTAGCAGGCAACACAGCCAATTTTTCAGCCTGGTTAAGAGGGCTTGGAACCCGACCAAAGCCTGGCCAATCCCAGCCTTTGTCAAATCTCATGACAAAGGTTGCTTACCAGCTGGAAAAGTCCATTTGAAAATCCGGTGAATATGACACATAACCCCCTCTTACGAGCTCAGCACACAAAAATGTAGGATCCTACAGCTGTCAAGCGTTCACCACAACTCACGCCCACCCAACCCATAACAACAACATCACCCATCAGGCCTTCCCTCACGCCACACAATTAGCACCCTGTGACATAAGGAAAGAGCTGGCAGTTGTGTCTGCACGAATGAAGTCAAGGCAGTCTCAGTCCTTTGCCAAAAGGCAGGGAAATCAATTGCTGATGTCTCCTCTTCTCAAGCCTATACGAGGTCAGCTGATGTGAAACAGCCGTGCAGGACCGGCTTTGGCCTGATCTGAGCTTTTAAAACAGAGAATCTACACTACTTTTAAAACAGACGAAAAAAAAAATAGCTTCTGCTTTTACCTACACTCAAGTGGTACTTAAAATGTTTTATGTCAAGATGTCTCTATGGAAACACACACACACAGAAAACTTGTTTTTTATGACCAGCGATTAGCAGCCTAAAATCCAATGTCCTATTGTATTACCATAGGCCATCTGTGATGTCGGAAATATCGCAGACCATTTTTCCACATCCCTATTAGTTATAATGAAATTTACATGATTATTTCTTTTACTGAGAAGGAAGTCAAGAGTGAAAGTACTTAGTGTTGGAGCTTTCTTTCGATTTTTTTACTGACAGTGTGCTGTTTAAAATATTACTAGAAAAAATTTATGAATTTTGGAACACACAATAAAAAGGAGAAATGAGATCAAATAATTTAACAGCTGCTTTTGAATTTATATAATGAATTTTCCTTCCCTCCATCAGTGTCAAACATATTTTCTTATAAACATGCTATGATTTCTTCTCCCCCAGACTGCTCATTCACTGAAACAGAGAGGGAGAAAACCAAATACACAGTGAATAAATCAGACATCTTAGCCAAGTGACCAAAATTAGTGTCACCTATGGAGTCTGCTAGCCTTTGTGTGCCTCCAGATAAAAGAGCACCAGATAAGCAGAGCACTCTGCAGTGATGGTGCAGGAGGACAGGTATGAAGAGTGTCAGTGGAGGGAGGTGTGGTTCCAGTGGGAGAGCACACGTGGCCTGGGCCAGGCCCTGAGTCCGATGCTGAACCCTGTGAAAGGAAACGGTAAGTAATATGAACGGCAAACGAAATGTTCTAGGTTAGAAGGAGACAAAAATACAAGACAGCCAAGTCCAACTTAGCCCTCGGATGGAACTGGATTTTCAGTGCTGGAGGAAGTTCTCTACAGGGTTTAGCTTGGCCGAGCGGAGGAACGGGAAAACTGATGCTGGATTAAAACACACTAGCATCCACTGGCTGCATCTTTGATTACTGAGTGCCGAAGGCCCAGGACAGCACTCTCTACATAAACAGGGAACTGCTTCAGGGTAAAACACCAGGAGGAAATAGGATGCAGTTTTCCAAAACAAAACAAAACAAAACAAAAGAAAGGGCTATGGAGATAGCTCAGTTGCTGGAGTGCTTGCTTAGCATTCATGAAGGCCAGAGACTGACTCCTCAGCACTCATAAAATGGGCTCAGTGGCAATCAACTGTAATCCCAGCACTCCTCAGAAATTCAAGGTCACACTCAGCTGCCCAGATGCCCCTCAGTGGAGGAATGGATGCAGAAATTGTGGTACATCTACACAATGGAATATTACTCAGCAATAAAAAAACAAGGAAATTATGAAATTTGCAGGTAAATGGTGGGATCTGGAAAAGATCATCCTGAGTGAGCTATCCCAGAAGCAGAAAGACACACACGGTATATACTCACTCATATATACATATAATATAGGATAAATCTACTAAAATCTGTACACCTAATGAAACTAATCAAGAGGGAGGACTCTTGCTAAAATGCTCAATTCCTATCCAGAAAGGCAAAGAGGATGGACATCAGAAGAAGGAGAAAAGAGGGAACATGTCAGGAGCCTGATTCAGAGGACCTCTGAAAAGGTCTGCCCTGCAGACTATCAATGCAGATGCTTAGATTTATGGGCAACCTTTGGGCAGAGTGCAGGGAATCTTATGAAAGAAGTGGGAAACAGTAAGATCTGGAGAGGACAGGAACTCCATAAGGAGAACAACAGAACCAAAAAATCTGAGCACAGGGGTCTTTCCTGAGACTGATATTCCAACCAAGGACTATGCATGGAGATAACCTAAGACCCCTGCACAGATGTAGCCCATGGCAGTTCAGTATCCAAGTGGGTTCCATTGTAATAGGAATAGGGACTGTCTCTGACATGAACTGATTGGCTTGCTCTTTAATTACCTCCCCCTGAGGGGGAAGCAGCATTACCAGGCCACAGAAGAAGACATTGCAGCCACTCCTGATGAGTCCTAATTGACTAGGATCAGAAGGAAGGAAAAGAAGTCCTCCCCTATCAGTGGACTTGGGGAGGGGCATGCATGCAGAGGGTGGGGGAAGGGAGGGATTGGGACGGGAGGAGGGAGAGAACCACAGGGGAGATACAAAGTGAATAAAGTATAATTAATAAAGAAAAAAAAACCCAAAACATAAATGGAGGTCTTAAAAAAATAAACCATCTTGCCTACATATGGGTCACTGGCTATTTTTTCCATATGTCACATGTACAACATATGAGGTGCAAAGATATCTTCGCCAAACCTTTTATTGTCAGTCACTGAAGCCTGTCATACCAAGTCACCTGCCGACACACACCCACTCTCAGGAGCTTGCTACAGAACCCAGCAAACACTGGCTACCTCAGCGGCGTACTTTGCTGGCTACCTCAGCGGCGTACATGTAATCATCTCCCGCTTCTCTTAACAGGGCAGTGGCTCTACAGCCTGTCTGTGTCCTACACCTTCCTAACTATCTCATGTACAAAGCACAACTCACCTTTGGTCTCTTCGGCAGGCTCAACCAGTTTTGTCCTGCTGGATATACGCTTGAGTGTAAACATGTCTGACATGTTCTACGCTGTGGTGAGACTGCTGGAGAGCACAGCACTCGACAGTTTCGGTGTGCACACGGTTCCTCATCGTCATGCGGACACTGTGTCTGCAGACTTCCACAGTGATCCTGCACAGGCACAGTGGCAGTGCTGGTCCCTAATCTACGACAATCCAAAGTGATCTCCCCAGAGGAAGCTACGTTCAAAAATTCTACCAGTGCCTGGAAAGAGAACTTTAAAGGTGGTAAGTGGACTTTAGGCCGTTCAGCCCTACTCAGGAAGCAGGAAATGCCACTTAGCCACCTGCTAAAATCAGAAAGGGAAAATGTGCACACTGCCCTATTTTCTGGAATTATCTCTCTGCTTCTGAAGCAGTGTGTGTCTCTGGGATAAAACGCCCTCATGTTATTTCTGGCTCTATGCTTTTACCTTAGGTTTTTTTTGTTGTTTTGTTTTTGTTTTCTCCCTAAATTCATACTAACCAGTTTCAAAGCTTTACCATGAACCCACTGGTTGTCAGACAGACAGAATAATCTGGTGGTGCTCTACAAAGGAAAGCACCCAGATTTTGTTTTGCCTAGAGGTAATACCCAGAAAGTGATATGCATTCAGTAAGGGTAATGATGTCTGCTTTCAGGGACGCACAGGAGCCAGAAGTGAATTATGACCAACTGCAAAAAGGAACACACTACTCAAAGTACTAAAATTTAATGAGAAGACAATTTTTAAAGTAGATAAAACCGAAGAGAAGGTGCACAGACCATTATTGTAAATTTAAAATCTTGCGTTTCCTTCGCTCATAAAACTTCTGAAATGCCATTAAAAACACACATGCACAAACCACGCAATTATAAATCCTCTGAAGCATGTAACAGTGATCAGCTGCTCCCCTCCCCCATCCCGTCAATATAAAAATACTACAGCCACAATCACATTCCAGCCTGTAATGTAATTCAAACTAAACAAGTCGGAGACAGTGCTTCAAGGGCAGAGTCAACAAACACAGACGCTTTGCATCAAGGACTTGAAGTAGCTGAAGAAACTGAGGCGGCACGGGTGCTGTCTTCCGGTGGACCGGCGAGGCCCCCTTCTGGGCAGAGATGCACACAGCGCCAGGGCAGTTGGAGAAAAGCTGCACCTTGCATCAGTGACCCTCCCTGGAGATTTGGTTGTGAGGTCAAATTTTTAGATACTTCATTTAAATGTCATCATCTGCGTTTTTAGGAGTAATAGCTTTGTTAGTTAGGAATAAATGGATCATTTTATTCATTCCTGTAACCATCATTTCTGCATTCTTATTCCAAATGGCAACCTGTTATAATTCGGAGGGGAGGTGGGGGGACGGGGGAAGGTTTTCCTGCATAGCCCAGGTTTATCTTGAATTCATGATTCTTTTACTTCAAACCCCCCACCCACCCACCCAGTGCACACCACTACGACCAGCAGCACCTATCATCCTCCAGCATATTACATATGGACAATTTTTCATTTCTTTCTCTTGAGAATATATGGTCTTTGCTTTGAGAGTATAAGTCTTTGTTTTGTTAAAGGGAAGAAATGAACCTTAAGAGAATAGTTACTCCATTATAAGAAACTTCCAATTTTTACCTTTAAATTTTTTTTTAATTATATGTGTATATATAAATTATGGAAACGTGTGCACATGTGAGTGTAGGTATGCACAGAGTCCAGAAGAGGGTACTGGATCCTCTGGAACTGGAATTACAGGTTGTGAATGGCCCAGCGTAGGCGCCGGGCACCAAACTAGTCTCCTCTGGAAGAGCAGTATATATTCTTAACCTGAGTCATCTCTCTGGCACTCACTATTTAAACACTAGACCTCCTGGAAGAAGGCATGAATAAAATTTTACTGTAGCAATATGCTATGATTTTAAAAAATGACTCTTAAACACTTACTTTAAATGCATCCATTTTATCTAAATACTTTTTAAAAATGTTCTAGGGTTGGAGAGCTATCTCAATCAGCAAAGTGGTAGAAAGACCTGAGTTCAAAGGAAAGAAGGAAGGAAGCACACAGTGGTGCATGTGTTAGAGGACACAGGCGGAACCCTGGGCATTTCTGGCTAGCCTGCTTAGCTGAATGATACATTCCAAGAAACCTTTCCTTAAAAAAAGGAGGCGGGGGACTGCACATGTGGAACAGCACCTGAGATGTTCTCTGCCTCCACATCTGCACACATGAATCCCTGACATGCATGGTCATTTACATAGTCATAATACAAGTTGGGATGAGCCCAGGTCCCTTGCGCCTTGGTGAAATCAGGGGCAGAACCAGTCTGAATGGACTCAGTAAAATACCAAGGCTTTCTTTTTCATTCCTTTTTCTTCCTGTTTTGATCTTGATCAGTCTTCCAAACACTTGTCTTTTTTCTTTCACATGTATGTGTGTGGTGTCCATGTGTGAAGTATGTATTTGCATTTTGTTTATGCACTTGTGTTGGGGGGCGGTGCATGTAGACATGTGAGGCCTAAGCTTCACACTGGGGGTCCTCCTAGATCACTTTCATTTGAACCCAGAGCTCACCAATAAGAGCTAATGTAACTAGTTAGCTTACTTTGGGGCCTTGGAAGCCTGTCTGTGCCTTGCAAGCACTGGAATTATAGGCAGGCCACCAAGCCCACCTGGCATTGGTGGTTGCTGGGGACCTGGGCCTCTGGCTTCCATGGCAAGCACTCTATCACTAAGGCAACTTCGAAGCTAGCTATGAAGAACTTCCTTGTGATGGGACTAAAGCTGTGGCTGAAGGAGGGGCGAGCACTGCTTGCTGATCACTGTGACCTCAAACCTTAATCCTTCCCCTTCCCGAAACACTCTTTCAGCTTGGTGGAAGAGCTAATAGTTGTTTACATCTGTCAGACTTTTTTAAAAAGGGCTAATTTGTTCCCTTAACAGAGCAAATGACAAATGACGAGAGACACCATCTTCCCACCCAGTAACAACAACATAGAAACACGACCCACGATGCCAATGGCTCTCAGTTGGAAATTCTGTCCAGGTCTCTGAACGACACTAGTCACGATCAGAACAGCATCAGGATTTCTGACAATCCTTTTTCCGAACTTTTGATTTTGGTGCTGTGGGAAAACAAAACAAAACACAAGCAAAAATAAAGAACCAGATAAGTAGAAAGTGAGAGATTCCAAACAACCACATTGAGTTGTTTTAACGTGAGGCACTGAGCAGGAGAAAACTCACCATTTGGGTTTTCCTGTTTGTAGAAGGTCTTTAAGAGCTCTACAGCCTCCTCAGCACGGTACCCAGGGATGCACTGACGAGGGAGAAACACAAGGTGAGCATCGGCCACGACCGTAAGTGGGTTATATATCCCAGCAGCAGTGTGTACACCATTGCAAAGAAATAAAGGGACTCCACACCATGTTCATTACTCAGGACAAGCATCAGCATGGATGAATATGTACATCTCCAAAAGACTGGGTACCAAGCCTTAACCGAAAGTCTCTCTCAGTCACTCACTACTGGGGGTACTTAAACCCTATGTGGTACGTAACTGGACCTCTCAGGCTGCTGCAGTGATAAAATGAGATGCTAACCAGGTGGACATAAAGCACGAGCTATTTTTACCTGTTGGATTTTCCAGTGTCTCACCAAGCATGGGATGTTATACAGCCTGGACTGGTAAACTAGTCTTAGTAAAATAAATCAAGTCCATAGCTAAGAATGACAACCTAGTGTAGTGTAAAAGGAAAAACACCCTGACCCTGACTTGACCCCAAGCCTAAAACCAGGGCTAAGAAACAAATCCCACCAATCTCTGCACTTGACCCAGACACACACCAGTCCCTGAACATGAAACCCACCAATCCCTGAGCTTGCCAAAGAAACCTACCAATTGCTGAGCTCAGGAAATCCCACCAATCCTCACTCTGAAAATCTCTACTCTGGACAGCCCTGCCCCTTCCCCAACTCCCTACCCCAAGGAACCGAATATGTACCCTGCCTTCTGCTCATTTCCCTACTGCATAGGCAGCCACCCTCCTGAGTTTTTCCCTCCCAGTAAGTCTCTATGTGAAGTTTGTGCACTGTGCCTTTCTGGTATTCCTTGGTTCTCCATTACCAGGATACCTCCTGCAGGCAGGGCTGTAACAGTTTTGCTGGGAACCCATCCCTGCTGGAGCAGAGCTTGCACTTGCACTAGGGAAATCTTTACTGTGCACCAGGAGCAGAATTCCCGAAGCGGAAGCCTTTCCCTTCAGAGCTGCAACACTTTACAGCTAGCAATGGTTTTTATACTTTGAAGAGTTTATTATTATTATTAAACAAAACACTATGTGACAAGAGACATTTCTCTCACAAGAGGTAAAACTATCTACTATTGGGTCCTTCAGAGAAAAAGAAAAAATCATTTTTTTGAGTTTGCTATGGGGGGTTTAAGGAAACTGTTGCTATTGCTTTTGCTCTGGGATCTGGGCAGAAGAGACGAGAATATGTGAAAGCAGCAAGAGCCATAAAGAACATTCAATGACATATGGGTTAACATGAAGGCCGAACCTGGACAGCGGCAAGGAAGCACACCTCCTGGAGTAGGGAGAAGTGTGGGCTCTGTGAAAGCAGGCTGAAGGGCTTGGTTGGGGAGGGGACAGAAACTGGCCATACAAAATGCGGCCAAATGCCTGGGGATTTTAGCACTCATCTGGTGAGACTGGAAAAGATCTAACTCATTGTGCTGAAGTTTATGAAACAATTCAGTCATCTCTCAAAGTGGTGTCTGGCCAAACACCTGCAGATGGGAGGCCAGCCTCAGGGGGCATTGCTGAGACTGAACCTCCTTTCCTGGAGCCTCCCTAGGCTCCCACCTGGGATCTTCCCCCATGGTAACAGTAACCTTCCTCCTCCTCCCAGTACAAAGTGCTACCCTTGCCTCAGAACTTCACTTTCCTCCTCAATCACCTCCTGTCTTATGCTCTCGAGGCTCTACTGATGCTGCCTCTCCAGCATCCCAGGGTACTCACTGATGGAAACATGGGCCCCCTCCCAACACAGCTCTACAGGCAGGAGGTGACCTGACACTCACGCTTTGCTTACAAGCCTCTCCCCCCTTGGTTTCTCAGAACACACCATGCTAGCCACTGCTGGTTAGTGTGTGCTGGCACTGGTGCCTTCCAGCAACTCTATCTTCACTCTCCAAATGTCCACCTGAACACAGTATTATATTAAAAGACTCTATAACTCTAACCAGAGAGCCCACCTCCATTTTGTCCTCTGTCCCATGAGCCTGACCAAAGAAGAGGAAGAAAACCCAGCATCCAAAAGCCTGACATAGCAAGGCCTCTTAGAATATAATTTGGAATTAAACCTCGATCCATGCTTTCAAACCATGGCATTCACTGTCCACGGAGCCAACATGGCTGTGTATATGAACTATAAAAGAACTTTTCTTGGCTGAGAAACACTGACTGCACTGACACACCCAAGAGAGAACTGTTCATGCCTTCATGCTACCATCACAAGCATGTGTGCGTGTGTGTGTGTGTGCATGTGATATGTGTATGTATGTGTACCACACATTCATAGCACACATACCACACAAGGTACTGGTGAACTCTATTAGGAACTCACAATCAGGGAAGAAACAAAGATTTTCTTCCATTGAGATGTAGTCTGATTCTGTCATGGATTTTTAGAATACTGATCACACTCAATTGGCAAGTCCATCAAGAGATGGATAAACAGAAAAGGCAGGGGTGGCAATAGGGAGGGAGGGAATAAAAAGAATATATTACCTGAAACGGTCTCCCAGTATTGGGTAGGTCAGCAGAGGCAATGTTTAGGACGGAACCACAACCACCAAACCGTTCATTCTGACAGCCGTAGACAACCAGCGGGATTTATAGTACAGAATTAAGGTCCTGAATGTGACGTGCAGAATCATGGCAACTGTAGGCTGCTGCTAACTTAACTCCCTTAGAAAGCTCAGAATAGACTTCAAAACAATTCATCTTTATGGTTGGTCCTTACAATGATAAAATTTAGTTATACAAAAAAGAGAGAGATAGAGAAAGAGTCTTTAAGTATCTATAAATTAAAATCTAGCGATCGTAGGTCAACAGGGTGGCTCAGCTGGCAGAAGCACTTGCCACGGAAGCGTGACAAGCGGAGTTTGAGCCCTGGGACCCATGTAATGTGGAAGGAGAGAACCAGCTCCTCGGATTGTCCACTGACTGTTACATGTGTACCATGACATGTGATTGCAAGCACAGTAATAGTATATACATAAATAAGCAAAACCTGGCAATTGTAACCAGAACAGAGACCAAGTGTTTTTGCTTAATATGCAATTTAATCAATTCTCTGTTCTTCCTTAAATCACTTTTTCAGAATCGTTGCCAAATTAAAAATTTAATTCAGGAATTTCTCCTTTTAAAATACATAATTTAATTTCTAAAACCCATGGTAAGAGGAGATAACTGATTCCTGAAGTTGACCTTTGCCAAACAAATGCCATGGCATACCTGTGCTCCTCACAATAAATAAATAAATTTAAATGGCAAGTAAAAAGTGGATGGAAGCCTGGTGTGGTGCATGTGCCTATAATCCCAGCCCTTAGAAGGTGGAGAATCAAGAGCTTAATTTTAAAAAGCACAGTGAGATCCATAACCCTGGCTTCATTAGAGCCAGTCTCAAAACAAAAATAAGAAACTAAAACAAAATAACCACCCAAACAAAGGCCAAAAACCCACTCACATTATTCCCTGTTCTCTCCTGCAAGAATGAGGAATGAGGAAACAGAATGAGGAAACTGGTCTAATAACTCCTCCAATAATGGTGCCAATAATTCCTCAAATACAAAGACAGTATGTTTTATTGTACCCCAAAAGCCCTCTGTATTGTTTGAAGTGATAAAACTGCATATAATTTTAAAAACAAATGAAACTACAAGTATGAATAATCACTTGCCTAGAATGCACAAGACTCTCAGTGTTGTAAATTATTTATTTATTTGTTTGTTTGTTTGTTTGTTTGTTTCTAGCTGGGCACAGTGGTGCACGCCTTTAATACAAGCACTCAGGAGGTGGAGGCAGGAGGATTTCTGTAAGTTCCAGGACAGCCTGGTCTACAATGTGAGTCTAGGACAGCCAAGGCTACAAAGAGAAACCCTAACTTAAAAAACAAAAATTAATTAATTAATTAATTAGCTAGTTAATTCTAGAAACTGACTACACTCCGCATTTATATTGCTCACTCTACAAAAGATACAATCCAACTAAATATCACTGACTAATTTCCATGTATGTACAATGATAATATCAGGCAGCATTTTACTTCTTATTTACCTTGAACTTAATCTGTTTTTCCTTTTTTTGCACTTTGTGATAGGTAGTCATGGCAAAAACAGACTAAGACAGAAAATATTTAAATTACCTATAATCTGTCAAACAAAGGCAAAAGCATCTTCCTCAGAATGTCTACTGTGCTCTAACTTAATTTGGGTCCATCCTTACACAAGAGTTTTAGTTCTGAGATTTTCTTCCTGTAGCTTATGTGTTCAATAGTTTCATGGCTATTGATACTGAGAGAGAACGGGTAACTTTGCTGTATACAGATAATCTTTCCTGTTTCTTGCTGAATTGTACACCATCTTTATAACTGTTTCCACACATGAGGAAAGGCATAGCTCAGTGACAAACAAGCATGTGCTTAGCATGGGCAATAGCCTGGGTTTAACCCTCAACATTGAAAGGAAAAACAATAAAAAGAGAAAAAAGGTTATCTATTTGGCCATTTTCTTGCTCACAGGCAAGGTAAAGACAGGAAAGCAAAAGCGCAAGGATACTCATGAGGCGCAGGGCAGCCGCGCACATGATGCATGGCTCCACGGTAACGTACAGCACGGTGTGTTCAAACACTGCAGCAGGGCTCTGGCCATGCCCATGACACCAGGCGAGGACCTGATCGATGGCCACCATTTCAGCATGCCGAGTAGCCTGAAGAGAGGCAGATTGTATTGGTACTGTCTGTTTCATACAGCTTATGTCTCTACAATATGCAAAACAAATTCAAAAAGCATTCCTACTATTTCTGCCTTTAATGGAGCGTAGATTTCAGGATGCCCTTAGCCATTCCCCAATTCAACTATCATAATTTCACCAACAGAGATGCCAATTCCATTATACTACATAAACCTTGCTATGTGTTTAGTGAAAGTCTCATGTACCTTGGGAAATTTTTTTTCATTAAAATATTAAAGAAGAAATAAGTCTCAAAATGATGTCCATGGTTTCTGACTACTTTAAGGAAAGTTTGAAATTTTTATAAGTTTATGCTCTAGTTTCAAATAGATTTTCTTTTTTTAATTTTGGCTGTGTTTTTTTATTATTATAATTTATTCACTTTGTATCCCAGCTGTAGGTCCCCCCATCCCCTCCCAATCCTGTCCTCCCTTTCTCTTCTCCCATGACCCTTTCCCAGTCCACTGAAAGGGGAAGTCCTTCTCCTCTTTCATCTGACCCTAGCCTATCAGGTCTCATCAGGACTGGCTGCATTGTCTTCCTCTGTGGCCTGGTAAGACCCACCTCAGAGGAGAGTGATCAAAGAGCCAGCCACTGAGTTCATATCAGAGGCAGTTCCTGTTCCCATTACTAGGGAACCCCATTTGGAGACTGAGCTGCCATGGGCTACAGCTTGCAGGGGTTCTAGGTTATCGCCATGCATGGTCCTTGGCTGGAGTATCAGTCTCAGAGAAGTCCCCTGGACCCAGATTTTTTGCTCTCCTTGTGGAGCTCCAATACCCTCCAGGTCTTTCTATTTCCCCTTTCTTTCATAAGATTCCCTGCACTCTGCCCAAAGTTTGGCTAGGAGTCTCAGTATCAACTTTAATATCCTGCTAGGTAAAATCTTTCAGAGGCTCTCTGTGGGTAGGCTCCTGTCTTCCTTGTTTTCACCCTCCTCCAATGTCTATCCCATTTGCCTGTCTGAATGAAGATTGCGTATCTTACCCAGGGTCCTCCTTCTTGCTTAGCTTCTTTAGGTGTACAGATGTTAATATGATTATCCTATATTATATGTCTACTATCCACTTCTAAGTGAGTATATACCATGTTGTTTTTCTGCTTCAGGGATATCTCACTCAGGATGATCTTTTCTAGATCCCACCATTTGCCTGCAAATTTCATGATTTCCTTGTTTTTAATTTCTGAGTAGTATTCCATTGTGTAAATGTACCACAATTTCTGTATCCATTCCTCAATTGAGGGATATCTGGGTTAAATAGCAACAAATCAAGTAATTCAATTTAAAAAATGGGGTACAGAGCTAAACAGAGAATTCTCAATAGAGGAATATCGAATGGTAGAGAAACACTTAAATAAATGTTCAACATCCTTAGTCCTCAGGGAAATGCAAATCAAAACAACCCTGAGATTTTACCTTATACTCATCAGAATGGCTAAGATCAAAAACTCAAGTGATAACACATGCTGGAGAGGTTGAGGAGAAAGGGGGACCCTCCCCCACTGCTGATGGGAATGTAAACTTGTACAACAACTTTGGAAATCAATCTGGCACTTTCTCAGACAATTAGGAATAGTTCTTCCTCAAGATGCAGCTATACTACTCCTAGGCATATGTCCAAAAGATGCTCAAGTATACAACAAGGTCATTTGCTCAACCATGTTCGTAGCAGCTTTATTCGTAACAGTCAAATAGATTTTTTTACTGATCTCACTCTAAAGCAAATCTGTATTGAGTTTACTAGAATTTCATCATTCTCACTTTAGGAGATGAGATTTTATGACACAACAGACTCTTAAGAAACACAGACTTGAGATTGCAGATGCTTCCTGGGAGACAGTACACTACAGGAGAAATCACCCAGCATGTGGAATCAATTACACTGAAATTTGAATCCTGACAGTGATGTACTTATTATGAGTCTTGAGCAAATTTTGGACCCTCCATGTCTAAACTAGAATTTACTGTCATTCTCTCTACAGCTCATAGAGAAATCTGAGCCAATGTGAACCAAGCATGATATGGCAATGATGCTATTTAGGTACTCTTCTTTCCCTTATTAAAATAATTCTAACGAAAGGGTCGAGGGAGGGCCTTAAGTTTAAGAGCACTTGTTGCTCCTGCAGAAAGCCCAGAGTTCATTTTCTACCACCAACAATGGGTGGCTAACAAATGCCTGTAACTCCACTGATCCAGGAGATCCAATATCCTCTTCTTGACTCTGAAGGTATCTGCAAACATACAGTTTATATACATACACTCAGGCATGCACTCATGCATACAGACACACACAAACACACACACACACACACACACTTTTGCACAGCAGTTTCCTCTAAGATAAAGTTTTCTACTTTCAATATGAGTTCCTTAAGACACAGGATGTTTTATGGAGAAGTGAAACATTCCCTTCTTCAGGAAAGCTCCTTAAGCTCAGAAAGTAAACAACTCAAAGGCTTCAGGAAGTCCCCGAAACTGACCAGATATACTAGATAACCCCTCCCTCCTCAAGTGCATATAAGCAGTAAGGGCTGATAAAAGACACTCCTAGACCAGCCATTCTGCCTGGAAGAGGCTCAGAACACTTACGGTGCCTGAAGGAAATGCTCTCCAACCTGCCCAGCTGCCTGCGGGTTATACAGTGCGCTTCAGGTTTCCAGCTTTCATGGACCATCACCAGTGCTGGGGCTAGCTTTTGTGTTGTAGCTATCTTTATGAATCATTTCTGCTCCTGTAAGTAACCCAAACAAAACTAACTGGCCCAGCAAGCTGGACTTGAGTGACTTGCTTACTTTTGATCTATTGCTTCCTTATCTAAAGTGAGTAGACATTTGTTCACACCTGTCCAAGAGTAGTGTCACAAAACACATACACAAAAAATAAACCTTTAAAATAACTTAATGCAAATTCCTAAACGTGAAATATACCAGCAATTAAGTTAAGAAGATGTAGACAAATAAACAATGAACCTACAACAAACAATGAAATAGAAATAGTAATCAAAAGTTCCTCACAAAGAAAAGCCCAGGATTGGATGGATTTGTGTCCAATTTCTACCAGCTCTGGCTATCCTAGAACTAACTCTGTAGACCAGGCTGGCCTTGAACTCACAGAGATCCACCTCCCTTTGCCTCTCAACTACTGGGATTAAAGGCATGAACCACCACTACAGGCTTAAATAGTTTGGTTTTTTTATTTGTTTGTTTGTTTTGAAGCAGGGTTCAAGATAGGATTTCTCTGTCAAGTCCCAGCTGTCTTGGATTTCATTCTATAGACCAGACTGACCTCAAACTCAAGAGATCCACCAGCCTTTGCCTCCTGAGTGCTGGGATCAAAGGTGTGTGCCACCACTGCCCAGCAAATTCTACCAAACTTTTAAAGAAGACCAGCCACCAATATTCCTCACCCTGTTCTACAAAATAAAAAGAGAAAGAACATTACTGAACTCCTACAATGCAAGTCTTATCTTGAGACCAAAACCAGATGAGTGTACAGCAAAGGAAGAAAGCTGTAGAGCATCTTTCTTGATGAACATAGATGCAAATATTCTCAATATTCTGACAAACCTAATGCACGAATACAGTGGTTCACACATCAGTCAAGCGGGTCTCATTTCAGAGGTACAAAGTTTGGTCAACACTCAGTAATCAATAAATGCAAAATACTATATAAGTAATCTTAAAGACATAAATAATATGATCTTCTCAACAGATACAGAAAAGGCATTTGACATGGTTCAACACACCTTAATGATAAAATGTCCTAAAGAAACTAAGAATAGAGAGGACTAAATCTTAATAACTGCCATAATAAAAGCCTACAGGTAACAACCTAAATGAGGAAAAAATTTAAAACATTTCCTCCAAATCCTGGCATGAGACAAAAGTGACAAAAAAAAAAAAAAGCATATAGATGAGAAAGGAAGAAGAGAAATTATCTCATGGCATGATAAGAAGCCTTGTGGATTTTACATCTGATACTTTCAGCAAAGGGGCAGGACAGAAACTCAGCACTGATGAAAAGAGTAGATTTCCTATATATCAGTAAGAAAATATCCAAGAAAGAGAAGTTAGGGACAAAAACATCTCATCTTCACATTGATGAAGTAAGAGACCACTATACTACAATGAAAACTTCATGACATTCAAGAAAGAAATTGAAGAAAATAGAAAACAAAGCTCGTTCATGAGCATGGATTAGAAGAATTAATATTATAGAAATGGCTGCATTACCAAAAGCATCAACAAATTCAGTGCAATCCTTATCAAAATAATAATGGCGTTATTTGCAAAACTAGAAAAAGCAATTCTAACATACACACACCACTCTAAAAAGCAAAAGCAACCTTAATAGAAAGAACAATTCTGGAAAAATATATTACAATACCTGACCTCAAATTACACTACAGAGCCAAAGTGATAAGACAGATATATAGATTGGTAAATATGGCACCAAAACAGACATATAAAATGTCTTTTTGTCAGTGAAAGAGAATAGAGGACCCAAAATAAATCCACATAATTATAACCACCGATATTTGATAATATAAAAACATATTGAAAAAAAGACAGACTTTTCAACAAACGGTATAGAGAAAAATGAATATCTACATCCATAAATAAAATTAAACCCATGTCTCACACCCTACACAAAGATCAATGCCAAATGGATCAAAGATATTAATATAAAATCTGAAATATTTTAGCCCCTAGAAGAAAACTGGGAACCATGTCAATAGATAGGTATAGGCAAAAACTTTCTGAAAAACATTCCAATGGCATATGTAATTGAAAAGTTTGGAAGCTTCTGCACAGCAAAGGAAACTATACACAGAATGAAGAAAGGAGCTACAGAATGGGAGATAATCTTTGCCAGCTACACCTTGCTGAGACAACATGACCAAGGCAACTTATAGAAGAAAGCTTTTAACTAGGGGCTTGCTTATAGTTTCAGAAGGTTAGCCCATGACTGTCATGGCAGTAAGCAAGGCAGCAGGCAGGCAGGCAGGGTGCTGGTGCAGCAGCTGAGCAGCGCTTACATCCTGATCCACAGGTAGGAAAGAAACACAGAATGGGGAGAGAGGGGAGGGAAAGGAGGGAAAAAGAGGGGGACGGAGAAAGGAGGGAGAAAAAGAGAGGGAGAGAAGTAGGGACAGAGGGAGGGAGGAAGAGAAGAGAGAGACTCAGAAAGAGAAAGACAAGGTCTGGCTGAGCTTTTGAAACCTCAAAGCCCACCCCTGTTGACACATGTCCTCCAGTGAGGCCACACCTGTAATCCTTCCTAAATAGCTTACCAAGCATTCAATTATATGACCCTACTGGGGCCATTTTTATTCAAAACACCACAATGTGCGTATGTATGCATACTTGAAGGTATGTGCACCCACATGTATGCATACAGAGGTTAACAAGGGTGTAAGCTGTCCCATCTCAGCTCATCACTCTCTGCCTGGAGAATGATAGCGAGAGTGTCTCACTGAACCTGGACCATGGCTGGCTGCAGCAATCCTAGACATCCTTTAGTCTAGCCTTCCCAGCTCTGCAGCCACAGGCACCTGCATGGCCACACCTAGTTTTTTATATGGGTGCTGGGGACTGAAATTCAGATGCCTTGTACTTGCACAGCAAGAAATCTTACCCATTTCCTCAAAAGTACTGCATTACCATAAAGTGTCCCAGACTCAGACCAACAAATACTGCCTGTTTTTTTGAAAGGTGGAATGGAGATTTAAATTTTCACATATATACCTTTCATAAATGTATACATATAAGGGTACAAATCATAAAAACCATGAGAGGGGAGTAAGAGCAGTTAAGGAAGAATAACTAGAGGAAAAGGAAAGAGCATGAAGAAAGAGGGCAGCCGGACAGTGGTGGCACACACCTTTAATCCCAGCATTTGGGAGGCAGAGGCAGGCAGATCTCTGAGTTCAAGGCCAGCCTGGTCTACAGAGCAAGTTCCAGAACAGCCAGGGCTATACAGGGAAACCCTGTCACGAAAAACCAAAACAAACAACAACAACAAAAGAAGGCAACAGACTATGTGTGACAAGAAAGCAGAAGGGGACTAGCTGGGGAAACGGGCTAGAACTAAGGGCTGGGAGAAAAAGGTCACTGAAGAGCAAGTATAAAAATCTCACACTGATTTTAAAAGAAGACCAACAAAACAGTCCAATTTAAACATGGCTTAAAGTAAACCACAAATTCTCTATGCACTAATTTACACTGTCTGTGACAATGACATTTGTCAACAATTGGTACTGGAAGCTAACTCTATACAAGCTAACTAAATTCTGTATGTAATCAAAAATCTCCCCTCAGGACCTCCCCTATCAGTGGACTTGGGGAGGGGCATGTGTGAAGAAAGGAGTGGGAGGGTGGGATCGGGAGAGGAGGAGGGATTGAATAAAGTATATATAATAAAGTGAATAAAGTGTAAATAATAAAAAGAAAAAGGAAAAAAGAAGAAGAAAAAAAAAATCTCCCCATAACAAACACAACACTGGGTGAGGCTGACAGAAACGTGCTCTTTCTCCCGTGACCTGGAGCCTGGCGAAAAAAGTACTGGCATTGACCCTCAATGCTGTGACAGCCAGTGGCAGATAAGAGCAAGCCTGGGTGACTACAGAATCAAAACCCGCTGACAGAAGGTCTTTACAGACAAGGGTACAGTTCTGGCTGCATACCAATACAACAGGAGAACTTAACACAAAAGGTTGCTCCAACTGAAGCCTTTTAAAGCTCAGATTCAGAATTCCTGAGAGATGGCACCCTCACAGCTCTCAAGAAATACCAGTTGAACTGAATCACCTTTTTAGTGCTAAGGAAACATAAGCTAAGCTGTCTTCTCCTGCACTGAAAATACACAGGGAAAGGGAGTGGGAGGCGACAGGGCAGTGTTGGTATCTTAGCCCAAAGCAGAATTCTGGTCTTCTTACAGGGGGCCCGGTGTGAGTATATTGTATTAAAAGGGCAAGCCCATGAGAGACACACACAGTGGAAAAACCCTGGTTAACCCCAAAGGGTCTAAGAAATCAAAGTTTCTGGGGACTCAGCCTTTAGTTTTCATAAGCATATTCCATCAAACACACAGTACAGATTGGGAACTGTAGCAACTATTTAAAACAGAACTGCTTGGTACGCATCTCTCTAACATGTGTATTATCTGCCTCGAATGTTTTTATGCCCTCATAACAGGGTTCCTACTTGACCCGAGTTTTGTTAAACCTCAGGGTTGTGATGGATGAACTTTAAAGGCCTCAGAGCCCCAGCACCAACACTAGACTGCTCTATGCTCCCAAAGAACATAAGAACAAAGTCCATATGGATGGCCTTGAGTCCTTAGAGTTATGTTGTCCTTGAGTCCATCTGGTCCTTTATAGCCACAAAGTATAGCACAGCAATTTTACCTACTTCCACTTCTACGGGTGCCTACCATGACACACTGTTGTGATACCATGTTTAAGAAGCACTGTTTTAAACCATGAACCTTCCAATCTGATCACAATAACACCAAGTAATTGAAGCTGAGACACATGTAGTTGAGGACAGCTCATCCTGGGGACCTTATTTCATTGAATAGCCAAAAACATTTTCTCTAATACAATCCTTTTATGCCTCCCTACAATGCATACATTGAGGGTCTTTTCCCCTTACCACCCCAAAGAGAAAAAACTAAAAGAAATCCATTATAAGCTACACGGATCTGCTTTGCAAAGGTGAAATTTCAGGTTGAATTTGCTTCAAGCAGAAATGTACTCATTTCTTCTGTGCTGATATTCTGATATGATGAAATTCCTCATTTCGTTTCACCAAGTGTTAAAAGAAAACATAATAAAACTTTAAAAAATTAACCATTTCTTAGCTTTTAGGCTAAGATCACAAATGTAGGTATAGAAAATTATCTATATAATTTTATAGCTTCATTTAACTTTGCAGAATTTTTAATATCTAAGCAAAAAAATCATATAACTGCTATAATCAGAAAAAATTAATATTTGCAAAGAAGGAAAGAAAGATCTAGGGCTGGAGAGATAGCTCAGTAGGTAAAGTGCTTGCTGGGAAAAAATGAGAAACTAAATTTAAAACCCCAGAACCCATGCAAACAGCCAAACATAGCCAAATATATTCACAGGCAGCCCCAGTGCAGAAGGGAACAAGGGGCTCCTAGGCAACCCCAGTGCAGAGAAAAAGAATGGAGGGATCTGTAGGGTTCGCTGGCAGCAAAACTAACTGGACTGATAAGTTCCAGAGGCAGTGAGAGATCCCGTCTCAAAAAACAAGGTGGGAAGTAAGAGAGGAAGCCATCTTGACCTCAACCTGCAGGCACACGTGTGCACACACAACACACACACACACACACACACACACACACACACACAAGCACACACAAAGCGGCAGGGGCAACTGCCCCACAGGACACATTTGGTCTTGCCTTGTCTTGCCAACTGGTTCCCAGAATGGCCATAGTATGTTTTTGCATTTTTACTGCTCCACTCACATTTTTTGTCTGATTCACTTCATTTCTTCCCTTCCCCACAACTTCATTGTTATAGACCATAAGGCAGCCAACAGGAACTTCAATATTTTCAAGTGCTTCTTTGGCCTGGAAGACAAAGAAGAAAATCTGAGAGGTGATGTTCAGTGCTTGAAAGGCTATGCAAAAAATCACATGTGTGGATAATGACCGGGACACAAAGAAACACAGTTGTGCTTTCTCCTTCTTAAGTCTGATGTCCTTGTGCTGTGCTGTGCTGTGTTCTCTGCTGGGTGTCTTTGTTAAGGCGCACTCAAGAATGTCTCCCTTCCCAGGTCCTGAGCCTCAGCTTCTCTCACTGAAAGCACATGCTTTTTACCAGTGTTCTTAAAATGCCACCTCTTCTCAGACATAATACACACATTTACAAAGAGGCGGGAGAATGTATAATGTGTAAATATTTAGGTATAATAGTTTCCCTTGATAAAATTCTTCTTGATTTTTTTTCAGATTCTCTTAAGATTATAGAGGATCCCATGGAGTACCAATACCATGAAAATGATCAGACTGAATGTCACTCTTTTCCACAACTTCTAAGAGACACACCAAGTTTAGGAATACTTTAGGTAAAAATAGCATGAACTTGGAAAATATCTTGGAAGTTTCTTTTAAAAGCTCCTCTCCCAGCTAACTTATTCAATCTGGCTTCTTTCTCGGCCCCTGAATTGCTCTGCTTGGCCTCAAACTAACTCTAGCAATCTATTCTAATCTCCTGGCTTCTTCTCATTCTCTGGCTAGTTCTGTCTTCACCTGTGTCTAGTTTGTTCTCTCATTCAACCACTCTCTGTAAAACTCTCTAGGTAAAACTGTTGTGCCTCTCTCTCTCCTCTTTCTCTCTGCATTGCCCCTTACGTTTGTCTTTCCTCTCGCTTCTCATGAGAACTGCACATATACTATTCTGTTAAATCTTTCTCTGATTCATCACTTTTTCTGTCACTCAATGAGATATCACTTTCAAACATGGGGCCTTCCTTCTACAAATTAACTTTGCCTTCATTGTTTAGGATTAAAGGCATGTACCACTACTCCTGGACCTAAGCTTTTCTTTACCTGAAACTTGCTCTATACCAGGCTGGCCTTGAAGTTGGCTCTGCTTGCCTAAGTCTCCTGGATTAAAGACATGTTGGTATTCCAGCCAGATCTCACAGATCTAAAACACCTTTGGATGTGATCTCTTGCCAGAGCAGCCATATTCTGAATTCTTCTTCAATACATAAAATCTATGGTCCACAGAGAGAGATGCACGGACACAGTCTAACACACACAAAAAGTCACACACAGTAAGCTGATAAAAGTTTAATGAGCTCTTCGGTGTGTACCAATGAGATTTCCCTGGCTCTGATAGTGCACTGCAGTGAGGCAAGCTGTTACACTAAAGGTAATTGCATGGTTGAACCTTCTCTATATATACTTTTACTTTTTGTGGTTTCCTGTGCTTTATAATTATTACAGACAGAAAATTTAGGAACTGAGCTAGTGAGGCAGGGCTGTTGACTGTTATAGAAGACCCTAGAAAAAGATAGGCCAAAATAGAAAAAAAGGTGTCCGCTGTGTCAGTTCAGTGATACAGTTAATTTAGGTAGAATGGTGGAAATGAAAGCATAGGCTTGACAAGACTGACTTCCTGTGTCAGATTTTCATTGTTCACCTATCCCTCACCTAGTAGCCCTCTAAAGAGGGAATGCTATGTCTACATCTCACGTATTCTGATCCTCAGAGGTTGAAAATATATAACTAGGTAAGTTTTTTTTAATTGTGCTTTGGCCTGAGACTACTTAAAGCACATTATAAGTTCATTTAGTTTATAACCCTAAAGTGATAGGGACACTGTTCTCCATAGTGCAGATGAGGAAACTGAGACACAGGGATACCGTATAACTTGGCCATCTAAGAGATTTGTAATGAGACTCTAGGGGGTCTGACTTTCCTCATTACTCCCTGCACAAATTATTGCAGCAACTCTGTTGGGTGCTGGGGGAGGGGGTGTCTCTGCATAGTTCTCCCTCTAACCTCTCTTTAGTAAACAGTGACTTCACTGACCAGACACCTCACCAGGTTTGGGTTTACTGTGGTTTAAGTGACAAAAGGAGAGGGAGGAGTTAGGAAGATGGAGAAACATGGAGAATTTGAGGCTCATGGCGATAAAAGGATAAATGGGAGCCATGTGATAAGGCTTTTGGTAAGTCTATATCCTGGACAACTGGAGGTATGATGACATGAACAGTTTCAAACATGAAAAACAGAATCAAAGACTGGGCCAGTAAGATGGTTCAGCAAGTAAAAGGACTTACTTTGAAAGCCAAATTATCTGACTTCAATCCCCAGATCCCACAAAGGAAGGAGAAAAATCTCTCTTCTCCCAAAAGTTGTCCTGTAATCTTCATATGTATGCATGTACACACACACACACAAAATTATTTTCTACATAGGTAGAAGGAGAGAGCTAAAGCGGGCCGAGAGCCCTATCCACTATACCCCAGATGTGCTGCAGAGCACTGCTATCCTAGCAGCCTTTCTCTGCTCCCAAATCAACAGAGACTCCCAAATCAACTGAGACTCCTGGTACCTAGTTCCTCTGGGTACCTTTTTTCTTCCAGCAAATTTTTCTCACTAGAAATGACAGGGCTATCTTAAAAAGACAAACAACATTACTGATAAGGAACGGCCTTGTAGGCCATAATGAGGGTGAGTGGCTGAGCAAATGTATGACAGTACAGCAAGGTGAGAAGAAGACTGTGAGAGCTGATTTAGAGGAACTGTTTTCCAATACATATACATAAAAATGTGCATACATTTCCTCTCCTGAGAAGTTCAAAACTTGTATGAAAGTTGAAAATCCACGTGCAGACTCTCCAATGCCTTTCCCACCTCTTCCCACAAGTGCCTTCCTCTTGTCCCAAATGCAAAAGAGTTTGGGCAAAACAGGTCTAACTGTGTAGATGTCTTTGAGCTTAGGAAGCTGGCCTTTGGAAGAGGCCAAAGTTCTACCACTGAAATGACAACTTTCTCTTCCATAAACTAACAAATTCTGTGAGAAAGACAAACCAAAAAGTGTTAATATATAAAAAAGAATATATGATTCCATTTATGAAAAAAGATGTCTGTTTCTGTTTTCACAAGGATAGAAATATATGAAGGATGCTCACAAAACGTCAGCAAGGCTATCTCTGAGGTCAGGACTTTTAATTAATTTTTACATAATCTGTTAAATGTCCTTGACCTTAATTTCTTATGAATATGAACTTTTGTAACCATTAGAATTAAAAGTTGAAATATTTTGATTATGAAAAAATAGAAAAAAGAACATTCCTGCATCAATGGCTGAGTTTTAAAGCCTTTATAATGATGTAAACAAATTGGTGTCTAGATGGCTATACTATATCACCTAGATCCCTGTAAGTATATTCCATAATGTTCACAGAATAAAAACCTAGCATCAGAAAGACTGTGCATGTTTATATACAAGTTTCTATCTCTGCAACATATCAACATGAGTAAAGCTTGAGAAAACATGTAAACATGACCAGAGCACTCCACACCAGCAATTCCTAACGGGAAAAAGGGAAGGAAATACAAAGACAGAAAAAAAAGTATTGTAGAAAGAGTAAATGAATGATACGTGAGGATTGTGCCAGGCTACATTTTCATATGACCCTCTACCAGAAACATCTTCATTATACATGTTTAAGGATGTCGGGAACAAACCACAAAAGAATGTGGATTTAAAAGTATGTGTCCATCAATGGAAAGGAAGATAGCCAGGTAGGTAGCAAATATCCCCAGGCGAAAGCTAGGGCTACATGTAATACATACTGTATACCAATCATTTTCCCTCAGCCCCAATTACTATGAGACAAAGCTAAAGAAACTTCCCCTAGAATAAAACAAGCTGTTGATTCCGATATTTTGAGCGCTGATGATGGTGATGAGAAAGCGCGCCACGCACACTTGCTCAACTACCCGGGTCAGGATGTGGCCGGGAGAAAAGTTTGCACTCTCAGTTTCCACTTGCCGGGTTCCTCACCATTCGCATCGCCTCCTCCATCCACTTTTCGGTTTCCTGGACAGACACCATGCACGAGCCGTCTGTAGCAGTGGTGGAGGCCACTTTCTCCTCCATACCACCGCCACTTAGAGCCTTCCCAGTCCAAAGGGCTAGAGGAGAGAGGACAGCGGAACTCGGCAGGCACGGGTTCTTGCTTCCGGGAAGACGGAAAAAGGAGAGGCACCCGGGAGCTGTTTGTGGACGGACCCACGCATCCAAGGCCCAGTAAGCGGCGTGGGGGACGGAAAGCACTGCTGCTCCTCTCTAGTCCACGCCCCCTTCCTCCGCTCTGGCGACAGCCTCTGCGCAAAGAAGCGTTGGTTGTTTCTGGAGAGCACCTAGCACGACCACAGTGTTTCTGCCGGAGGTCTGGCCCAGATTGACGAAGACACGGTTTCCTGGTGAGCCAGCCCCTCTCCCCTAGGCAACCCACACACACCCAGGGTCTGAAGATGCTGAGATCAATGTGGAATTTTCTGAAACGTCACAAAAAGAAATGCATCTTCCTGGGCACAGTCCTTGGAGGTGAGTGACAACATGTTTTGGAAGGGGACGTTGGCACAAAGGAGTAACAGAGGTGCCTTCTAAAACAAGCAAGGCCCACTGAACCTAGTCCAGCATATGTGGAAGCGATTGTCTCAACCTTCAAATGAGAACCTCTGAGGTTCTTTTATCTCCCCTCTCTGTGCCCTTTGCTCCTTTTTCCCTCACCGGCCTTCAGGAACCTACCCCAATGAAGTTTCTTTTCAAAACACTATCCTTGTATAGAGACATTTACCTTCCAATTTTTTTCTTTCCTATTATATTTCTTCATCTTTTTGGCAACTCCAGTACTCTAGCTTTCAACCTTTCATAGGAGTTTCGAAATATTCTAGGGCAGTTAGATTAAGTGTGCACTTTGAGATAGTGTTTAAAGTTAAATTGAAAACAGCAGCTTGCTGTAAGATATACACTAGAAAAATGGGGGGAATACGATATTCTATTCTGCAATTTAAAACCTACAAATTCTGCACCAACACAGTTCTTAGGATTGGGTTATTCTGCAGTGTTGTCAGGACTGTCAAGGTTGTAGGCATTGCCCATTTTGGTGATATAGTTGAGTTCAGTGGCTGAGAGGAGAGTTAGAATCAGATAAGATGAAAACATCTATGCTAGAATCGTACGTGGCTTTGTGGTTGAGTGCTTGCCCACTACGCTGTATCTCAGGTAACACACACACACCTCACTCTGCTTTAAACCCTTGATCCTGGTAAAACAACACTCAGTTCGGAAATCTGGGATTTTAAGAAGAGTCTTTTAAACAACAACAAAAAGGAAACTTGGGAACTTTAAAAAATTTTTTTAAACTTGAGTTAAGAAAGGTTATCACTATCCTCTAATCCTAAAATATCCTCTTATCTTAAAATATATGTTATAAAATGACCTAAAATATTAGGTCATTGATAAGGTAATAGCCATATCCTGTGTATCTCTGAGGTATATCACAAATGAATAATGATTGATAATCACCTTTGAGAAATACTTTATAAATATAATGTGTTTTATATTACCTCCAGTAATATATTTGCATTGTGCCAATACTACAGAATACATATGTGGAAAATAAAGATGTCTGTGTCATGGAAGACATATAAATACATTTTTTTGCTTTACCCAGGGAAAGAAAATTGTCCCTAGCAATTTCAGATGGGAGAGCCTAACCCTTAAGGTTTATGAAATACGTAATGGCAGATCAGAAATAATCATAGGAAATACTAAAGAGTGTATGGATATAGTGATAGGTTTTCTTTTGAAACTTTATGAAAAGCTTTGTAATTGCAGATTAAGAAGGAAAAAAAAAAAAAGCTGGGTGCCTCCCAGCACTTGGAGGCAGAGGCAGGCAGATCTCAGTGAATTGGAGGTGTGGTCTACATAGTGAGTTCCAGAACAGCCAGAGCTTCAAACTGAGACCCTGTCTCAAAAAAGAAACAAAAAGAGGGCTGGAAAAAGAGATTCAGAGGCATATAATAGAAACGCTAGTTTTTAGCAAAATAGAAAAAAAATAGTTGAACAACCTAGTTCTGATTTGTAAAGAGTTTATATTTTTCTGTATTATAAGAAAATTCCTATATTACATTTTAATTTATGGAATATTTGTAAGTGATTGTACTACTGGGGATAGTATGATTGAACAGGTACAATTTACAGATTTTTAATCACCTACATTTGTTAGAGACTATATGTTGAACACCATAGTAAGCTCATTCCAGCCAATGGGAATGATAGCAGGATAGTTACTGTTAAGCCATTTTTAAATGTAGAAACTAGAGTCTATTTTTAAATAGAGAAACAAGGAAGTAAGAACGCAACCTCAGGTGTGTTAGATCCCAGTGCATATTGTCATTCCATACTCTACCACTCTGCTTTTGTGGATTCTTTGATGTTTTATGAATGAAGAAATAAGTAAAATACTATTAAAAGACCATGAAAGGATTGAATACAGAGCATATTGATATGAAGCAATATGAAGTTTTATAAAATGAGGGTAAGGATTTCATAAGAGGAGTGGCACATTTTGACAGACTTGAAAGCTGAATAGGGTGCTATTATCCATGATCAAAAGTTAGATATTTATTGCTGGAAAACCACAACCAAGCAGAACTTTGAGTTGAGTGGCTTCTAAAGTCAGAATTTCTATTTTCCTGCATTTTGGATGGTGATTTCGTCATGTCCGTTGATGCAGATTGACCATTTGAGACCAGACGAGAGTAGTGGTTCTCAAAACTGTTTCATGGGAAATTAAGGACTCCCCACAGCCTCCTAAGTTCTACCTAGCAGTTTGAAGTTAAAACCAAGGGATTTTAAAAGTATTTGTTAGCTCATTTAAGATAACAACAATAAAACTATTAAATATTTACAAAACATTTTGAGAAATTAATGAGAAGAATGCCATTATCTTATAATTAAAAAGCTATTTAGTTTGCCTTAACTGAAGAAATTCTCATCCCTTCCGTAGTCAGTCATGTGTGTCACTACCCATGAATCAGCTTCTAAAATCCTCTACAGTATACTCAGGAAGAATGGAGAATGCCAGTGACAACATTTTTTTTTGAGGGTGAAATTTGTTTTTAATTTTAACTTTCATTTTTTTATATTAATTACAGTTTATTCAGTGACAACATTTTAGTATGACAGAAATCGTGTGGACTTCACAGATCCCTAAACCAACTCCAGGGATGCCCAGACCATACTCTGAAAACCATTGCACAAAAGAAGGAACAGAGGAGCCAGATTCATACTTATTGTCTTTCTTGGTTCTATTTTTGTTTGTTTTGTTTTGTGTTAGCACAGAACACTGAATTAGATCTTAAGCCTTGTAATTTTTAACTTCTTTTGTTTTTGTTTTTTTTTTGTCATTTATTCATTCAACATTTGAACAAGAAGAAGGCCTAGTCTAACTATGCTGAACTCTGAATATACAAGAAATAAGACACCATTTCTGGCTTTGGGGAGCTCATCCTATAGTCTGAAAGCATGGATAGAAGTAAACAAAGCAGTACGAAGTGTGACAAGCCTTCCTTACTGGGCCATTGTGTGCAGTATGGACAGGATCCTGAGTATATTGTTATTCTCAGTCTTTACTGTGGACAAAAACCATTTAAAGTGCTTCAGAAAAATATAGACTCTTATCCTTCAGATTCTGCTTCTTCGGATGTGAATACATTTACAGAATGTCTCAGTACTGGATTGGAGATATCACCATGTGGTACATGCAGCAGTGGCCTCACTGAAAAGAAAATGGAAATAGATTCAAAACTTAGGGATCTGCCTGATTGGAAGCAATGTTGATTCATTATTTTGAAATTGTTATTGAAAATAGTTGTATTGTAGGAATTTTTATCCTGGAAGACAAGACTAAAAAATGGTTTTAAAACAAATGATATATATGAAGACTAAAAGACATTTTGCTTTATTGGCTGTAAAAGGAAACATCAAAACATTTTCACTTAATATTTTTTTTGGTATTTAGTAGATATTTTCATTGCTAATAAACAACGTTATAGCTACAGAGGAAATTTAAAACTGTTCAACTTTCCACATGGAAATGATGTCCATCCTGAAGGAGTAAGTCGCTTGCTGTACCTCTGCTGCTGGCATGGGAGCCATCAGCACTGCTGTTTTCTAGTTCAAGAGTCAGGCTGCCGGGGAAGCACAGAGATCCCTGAGCATTCTGTCTTAGCTAATGATAGTTTTTCTTTCCTTAGTATTTCCTAGAGAAACATTGGAAAAAGTCAGTTTGTTAGTTTTGTATGTGGGATCCTAAGTGAACTACTTGACTAAGAATATTAGTGCTAACTAAAGAAAATCAATGGATCTGGTATGTAAGCCTAATTTCATGTGTGACTTTTCTAGTGCTTCCATAATAAAGACCTACAAACTGAGTACTTTGAGAAACTGAAGTTTATCTCACAATTTTGATGTTAATAATACATGATCAACATGTATTATAATACATGTCTGTCCCTTCTGGTACTTGTAAGGGATCTGTACCAGGCTGTGCAAGACAATCATCTTGTTTTCACACTGTCTTCTGCACCTGAATACTTACTACTATAAAGCCACAGAGAGCTTCTAGGGACTTATGGTCTTTTCTGTGCATACCTGTGTCTGAATTTCATCTTTTTATCAGGACACTGGTCATGTTGGTTTGAGGCCCATTGATCTCACATTCTAAGGTGCTAGGCCTTGACTATGCCAGTTTGTGGCTTAAGAAGAGAGTGGACACAATTCAACCCATAATAAATCATTTTTCTTTTTAGCTTTAGCAAGAATAAACTGCACTTACCAAGTGATGATTCATTTTACAGCACAACTTGAGAGATAGTGATCACTGTGTAACTTTGAGTAATATGTTACGGAGATAAGATACGAATAGTACATCAGAACTAATTGCACCAGAATTGCCTGTTGGAGGGTCACTTTGATAAATATAAGTCAGTTTCTTCATTTTCTTGGGACTTTTGAAAAGAGGGAAGGGGAATAGGTTCTCACAGTACATCCTAGGCTACCCTACCCTCAAAATGGTGATCCTCCTGCTTCAAATGGAATTATGGGCCTGAGTCACATGTCTCTCTTATTCTAATGGTATTGTGGCTATACTGTGTGATGTTACAGAAAAGGCGGCTGTGGAACAGCTTTTATCAATTTCTGTTTGCTTTTCAGGCTTAATTATAATGCATGTATTTATATGCATAGTAGCAATAACCATATACTCTTCCTATTTAGCACACAATTTTATGGAACTGTCTAAGGATAGGTAATATCTTAGATCATTTACAACATCCATCTTAATGAAAATAACTTAGGATGTGTTTGCTTTGCAGTTCCTGATGGCTACCTTTCCTTGCTTGTGGGAAATGGACCAAATCCAGCTACTTAGGTTATACGTAATTCTTGAGGCCTTTTAGGTAGGTAGTGTGAGTCACAGGCAATGGAGATAAGTGAGCAAGGGTCCCCTGTACCCTTGCTGCCAGGTTTAATGAAACCAAGTTCTGGCACATGTAGCCATTTATTAGCAAATAAAGACAGAACAGTAGCAAAGGCTGTTCTATAAGCTTTTTGAATTCTGTTCTTTGGCACTATGACAAAACCATGTACCTGAAACAAAGCAACACTACCATTGCTGTAACTTGTTTGACTCGGAAGACTTTTCTGGGTTCCAAGTTAAGTCCTCCCTAAGGAGAAATGGTGCTAAAATGTTTCAGCTTCTCAAGTGTCTTGAACACTTCCTGATTTATTCTGTGAAAACCCAGTTCTGATATTCATTGTACTACTTAGCAAAATATTAGATGCTTATCAGAGTTGGTTGGTTAAAACAAACCATCTGGTACAGGGAACTGCTTGAGAAAAATGGGTGGATTAGCAGAAGTGGGAGGGAAATAAAACTGGGTAATAGGTGTAGTGGTGACTGTGATTTCAGTGCATTGTATACGTATGTGGAATTGTCCAAAATAAAGAAGGGGATAAGAGTGCCAGTGTATCTTCATAACATTTTAACACTGGAGTGTTCATCATATTCCCAGCTGAGAAAACTGATGGCCACTCACCCTAGAAGTGACAAAAAAATGTACGCATTTTTATTATAACATCTATGCTTAAGTGTGCTAAAGACCACATGACTGCTGTATTTGTACTGTTGTGTTATGATGCTGTCTTCTTGCTCCCTTTTTCAGTTGAGTTAGGAGTTTTTAGATGATGTAAATTATACTCTTTTTTTTCCCCTTGAGGTTTTTTCCAATATGTGGGTAATAAACTTGTGTCTTTCTGAATATATACCTTTCTTTCATTAAAAAAAAATCTTTTATTATAGAGATTTTAAATTATGTGTTCATTGAGGAAAACATAGAAAATATAGAAAAGCAAACAAAAGCAGGAAATCACAATTCTCAGTTTATTTTACTTTAGGAGTTAAACCTGTGTACTTTTCTGTTTATCTACTCCATTAAAATACAAACTTCCTGGATGTTATTTTATCATCCAATAGTATAAGGTTGATATTTCCTGGAGTCATTAACTATTTAGCAATGTGGTTTTTAATAGCTACATAAGATAACATTATATGAACAGATCATAATTTATTTAAATAATTCTCTGTTGCTAGATGTTTATAATATCTCCAGTTAACTACTAAAGATGCTGCCAGACATTATAAATTTAATGCCTTTCTTCTTCTTGTCTGCCAATAACTCTTTTATTACTGGCTATATTAAAATACATTGTATATATGTAAAAATAAATGAATAAGTAGATAGATAAATAAAAACTATAATCTCCTTTTCTCTTTTAATTCTTTAATAAAGATATTTTAGAAGCTATAATTGTCAGCTTATCCCTAATATAAACCTTATAATTTAATCATGCTTAAATATTGGTTGGAATTTTTAGTACTCTAGAAATACACTACTTTTTTTTTTTAAATAATTCTAGGAGTATATATTCTCGGAAAATATGGACAGAAAAAAATTAGAGAAATACAAGAAAAAGAAGCTGCAGAATACATTGCCCAAGCTCGACGACAGTACCATTTTGAAAGTAACCAGAGGACTTGCAATATGACAGGTAAGCAGAGACATATATGTATTTATGTGTGAACGTGTTTGTTGGTTTGTATTAGTTCACTTATTATCAGGCTCCAGTTTATGGAAAAGGCAAAGAATGTTAAACCTACCCAATAGTCCTGTTAACAGAGATACATAATTTAATGTGAATTTTTTTTCTTTTTTTTTTATGTTTTATTTTATTTATTTATTTTATTGTCTATCAATCAAAAGTCATGATCATATGTACAGAAAGTTAAGTGAATTTTTAAAATTATAAATACTCTTTATTTATTCAGTGAGCAGATATTCGCAGTGCCTGCCACTGGTAGAGTAAACAGTAAACACAGTAAGGTCCCCTGAGCTCAGGCAGATGTTCTGGTGAAAAGATGACAAGCAGCAAATATGGAACATTGGTCATGGTGGGTCCAGTACGGAAAGTAAAGCTGTGAGGAGTGGACTCCCTGTGGAGAGTGTGCTCAGAGGCTCAAGCCTCTGCTCAGATGGCATGTGCAGAAAAGCCTCACAGATACAGAGAGCCTGACATGAGAACATGATGCTTATAGCATGAGAGAAAGAGCACACAGCTAGAGAGGAATGAGGGAGTGCTAGGAAATGAAGTGTGGAGATAGGCCTGACCACATGGCCCTGTAGGTCACAGCAAAGAGTCTGTTACATTACAGCAGGACACTGTAGGATGCAAGTATTACACAACAGCGTCTGCTCAATCACTTAATTAATGGCAGTAATGTAACTACCAGAGCCAAAAGCCTCCTGGGAAAAAGCCACAATGCAATCAGCCTGCTCATGTTTGATGAGAACAAGGAGTTAGGTTCTAACTGGTGTAAAAATAGTAAAATGGCTTGAAAAATAGTTCTCAGATCTATGCCAAGCCTCTTGTTTTCTCTGTTTAACGCTTCTTTTACCCCTACATTTCTTTCAGGGATACTTAATTTAGAAGGAATTTACAAAGCTAAGTGTCTCCTGTTCAGCTTTACAAGTAGAATTTTTCTCTAGACTTGAAAGAACTTTATTACTAGGTCATTTACCTCATTTTACAGATGGAGAAGCTAAGATCAAAAAGAATAGAGTTTATAAAGTCTGGCAGCATCTTTAACGTTAGCTCTCAGCTATGTGTGAGTTTTATATTTGAAGTAACCAGACCCAGGTGGATGCCTGTATTCTGTGAAATCCCAGTCAGAAACAGCATCTGTAATGACAGTGCATGGGCATGGGCATGTGCACAGCGAGGACGACAGAGGCTCTAGGGAGAGGCTGATCCACTCTAGTTTGTAGTGTGATTGTATTATGAGCTTAAACCTCAGCTCTTCCTGTAAAATGACTTACTTCAGAGGTGGATGTAAGGTGGGGCCTTGCTTTTTCTTTGTAAGGTAACCTGCACTTTTTCCTTAGTAACACGAAGAATCAGGTCTAAAATCTGAGGATGTTCAACTATTACATTAAGAAACAGGATTTTATTTTTTTTTATAATTTTTTATTAATTACACTTTATTCATTTTGTATCCCCCCATAAGCCCCTCCCTCCTCCCCTGTCGATCCACCCTCCCTCCCCTTTCTGCATGCATGCCCCTCCCCAAGTCCACTGATACGGGAGGTTCTCCTCTCCTTTCTGATCTTAGTCTATCAGTTCTCATCAAAAGTGGCTGCTTTGTCCTCTTCTGTGGCCTGGTAAGGCTGCTCCCCCGTCAGGGGGAGGTGGTCAAAGAGCAGGCCAATCAGATTATGTCAGAGGCAGTCCCTCTTCACATTACTATGTAACCCACTTGGACACTGAACTGCCATGGGCTACATCTGTGCAGGGGTTCTAGGTTATGACCATGAATAGTCCTTGGTTGGAGTATGAGTCTCTGGGAAGTTCCCTGTGTTCAAATTTTCTTGTTCTGTTGCTCTCCTTGTGGAGACCCTGTCCTCTCCAGCTCTTACTATTTCCCAGTTCTTACATAAAATTCCATTCACTCTGCCCAACAGTTGGCCATCAGGCTCAGCATCTGCTTTGATAGTCTGCAGGGCAGAGGCTTTCAGAGGCCCTCTGTGGTAGGTTCCTAGGTTGTTTCCTGTTTTCTTCTTCTGGCTTTCAGAAGCCCTCTGTAGAAGGTTCAGGAACAGGATTTTCTATCCCCTTGATCTCCTTTAGTTGTCTTATTGCTCTGGCTAGGACTTCAAGTACTATGTTGAAGAGGTATGGAGAGAGTGGGCAGCCTTGTCTTGTCCCTGATTTCAGTGGGATTGATTTCAGTTTCTCTCCATTGAGTTTGATGTTGGCTATAGGCTTGCTGTATATTGCCTTTACTATGTTTAGGTATGTGCCTTGTATACCATGCCCATGCACTGTCATTACAGATGCACACTTTCCCCATAGAATACTATACCTCCTCTTATCTTCATATTCCTGAGAGTGATAGATAATGCCACAGCCATTAGTAAAATACAAACTGAAACCTGGGATCACTCAGAGCTTAGATGAATGCACTTTTGTGTCTTTTATAATAAAACATGGTCTTGTAGTATTTAATAAATAATATTTTTCTAGAGTTAGAAATATGAGACAGAAGTTGATAACCATAAAAATATTGGCTTTGGTCATTTTTGTTATATCAGAAATAAGTTTGCATTGAAAATTTTGGAGAGCAGAGAAAATAAGGAAAAGCCGTTATCCATAAGCCATAGTGTAAGGAGCCTCACTGTTAAGAGGTGGGAACAATTCCTTCCACCCTGTCTTCTGCGTGTTCTTGTTTAAATTGCTCTGATTATAATATAATAATCATTATTGTGTGGTAACAAGCAAATGCATAGTTTATTAGCATGTAATTGTTTATGTAATTAATAATAATAATTGGAATTCTCTACCGTGGACAGTTCTCAACTCTTGCTAGTTGCTACTGTTATTATATAACCTAAAACAATATGAAGATATAAATGAATGTGTTCATGCCATTTGTGACTATCTTTATTTTCTGTTTGTGATACAGTGCTGTCCATGCTGCCAACACTGAGAGAGGCCTTAATGCAGCAACTGAATTCTGAGAGTCTAACAGCTTTGTTGAAAAACAGGTAAAAGCATGTTATGTTCTTTGGCATATTAGAATGCAATCAAAGTTTATAGAAAAAACTAAATACTTTCAATACATACTTGTTTCCTTATTTTTTAAATAAAACTTAAAATACATAGTCTTAGTTTAAAATATAATTGCATATATCACATTCCATATTCAATTTTATATAAACTATATGTATTTTGTATAGAGGTATTTTATATATACATGTCATATGGGACAATAATATGTATTTTGTCTATATATGAATATTTTTTTCATTTTTACATTATCCAGCAGTTTACTTATTAGAATATAACTCTACACCAGAAATGTAAGGCTAATAAAATTATGCTCAATATTGTACTTCTCAGAGTGCTAGCAATGTGGGAGAGTGTTTTAGATAAGGCACCTAAAATTATAAGTAAATGACAAAATGGTATACAAATATAATATGAACGTGTAATACTGATAAATTATCATGGCAGGTCAGAAAGCACTGCCCACATATTGACCTCATGTGTGGTGTTCGGCGAGCACATTGGCATTGGAAATTAGTATGATTCCGTGTTAGTTTAAGGAGACTAGTAAAAGCAAATGGCTGCTTCTTTTGATGAGCAAAATATGGGCAGTGGTGGTTACACTATGTAAATTTTATGGCTGGAAGGAGAGAGGGAGGGAGAAAAGAAAAAGGAGGGAGAGGAAGGGAAAGAAGAAAGAGAAGAGAGAGACAGATAAGGAACAAACCCAGAAGACCATTAATCTTGGTCATGGGGTTTTACTGAAATGTCTGCTTTACTGTAATAAGCCTCGAGTGGCAAGAGGGAAAGAATCACTGTTTCCAGGATCTGTGGCAACCCTGGTGCTAGGCACCTTCCACACATGCATGCTCTCGTGCAGTTATCACATATCTTTGTGAGGCAGATGTTATCATCTGCATTTTGCAAACAGAAACTTCGTACTCAAACAGGTTGAACATGGTGGCTTTCCTCCTCCTTAGCAAACCTCTCAAGCCTACAAAGTTTTCTCACTAGTTAAGATAGGGCTTGGATGTGCCGTGATAGAGCCTGCACTTAACATACTCATTCGCAACACCAGGAAACAGACAAATCAAAACCTAATAAAATATCTTTAATTTTAAGGCAGTGAATTGACAGCCAGAGGGGGAAATGGGTTAAACATAGTACAATTCAAAACATGTTAATTCCATGGTAAAACAAACATTAAAGGAGGAAATGGGAGTTTAGACAAAGATGTTGCAAAATACTCAATACACAAGAAGGTAAATTTCTGAAATTCCAGACTTTAAGATGAGTTGTGGTTCTTCTCACTCACTGCTCATATTTACATAGCTTTGTTATTGTCCCTCTTTTCTTTTGCTTTGTACTTACTTTTTTGCAATTTGAAGGTGTCCATTTGAAAAGCATTTGTATAGTACAGAATAACAAGATCTACAGCTTGATGATTGCCTTTATGTTAGAATCCAGTCAACTCTGCTCTCATATAACCTGCCGAGCAAGTTGCCTTTTTTTAAAAATTCATTTGTTCATAACTGATGAGGGATAAACAAATGATCTGATAGCCTTGTCTTGGCAGGTGCAGGATAGCAATAAAGCACCATCATTGGGTATCTGGCCAAGAATCTTAAACGCCCTCATCACAAGCAGCAGAGTACTTGGCAAACTTTGACCTAAGCTTTAGGTAAATACTTATTTTAGTGACACTAAATAGTCTTCAACTTGTCTTCAACTTGGTGTAGATGTCACTTGAAGACTCCTTTGAAGAGAATCTACATGGGTAGTACTTTGCCTGTCCTAAATGATTTGAAACCAGAATTTCCTATTATGTGTGTTTTTATTTTCTTTATTTTGTGATCCTGTACCAACTTGTGCAGTCTGGTGCAGTCTGATTATGATGACTGTCAGTACAGAGTGCTTCCTGGGTTGCTCACTCTGTTCTCACCCTCCAGAGTTCTCCACGTGGCACAAGGTGTAGCGAGTACAGTTTCAGTTCCCATGCTTCAGTTCCTTTTACAGATTGTTTCTACTAAGGCCTGCCTATCTTGTAATAACAGCTCAGCTTTAGTGTAATCATAACCCTGAAATTTTATTTTATTACTTAATTACATATGTGTGCACATGAGTACCAATGCAAAGGCATCAGTGCGGCTGCAGTTACAGGCAATGTGAGCCACCCCGAGGGGCCAGGAGCCAGCTTCAGCCACTCCGGAAGAGCATGTTCTCTTAATCTTTGAGCCATCTCTCTAACCCCGTAACTCAGTTTCTCACTGAAACACATATTTATGCCTCTTTATAATAAGGGTGATTGGCCTGTATTTTGTATCTTTGTTGTGTTCTAGTAAATAATATTTATTATATTTTATAAAAATATGACAAATTGAAAATAGCAAAAAATGCTTAATCCTTTAATACTTATCCTTTAACACAGGTGCTCTGGAAAGCACTGCGTTATGTCTACATAGTGCATTCACACAGTCCATTACTACACTGCACTTAAAATACTTTGTATTATTTTTATTTTTAGTGCACTGTATTTATTTATTTGTGTTTTTTATTCTTTTTCTGGGTGTAGTCCTGGCTGTCCTGGAACTCACTCTGTAGACCAGGCTGGCCTTGAACTCACAGAGACTAGCCTGCCTCTCTGCCTTTGCCACCACCACCACGCCACCCTCTTTTTATGGGGGGAGGGATTTGTTGTATTTATTTATTTTGTGTGTGAAAGTAGTTGGGTAATTTTCTGGGGTTGGCTCTTTCCTTTCACCATGTTGGTCCTGAGAATGAGTTCAAGATCATCAAACTTAGCAATAGGCACTTAACACCCACTGAAGCATTTTGCTGGCCCATAAGTATGTTTTTAAATGAGTAATGCCTTGTGCTACTATGTACTAATCTCCTGGATACATTGCTACCTTATTTCTTAGTAATTAAAACTTCTATAGTATGTCTGCATTTATTTAAGGAACAGCTTTTAATATATTGAATAATACATACATGCTAATACAACAGAGGGGACAGCATATTTAAATCATCCATGAATAGGGAAACATGATGTTCAATATACAAGATTATATCAATTTGGCTTTATAGCTGTGTAGATAGTTTATGTAATTATAAAACCATATTTAATTGTTAAAAGTTATCACTTTTAAATATTTATAGTAAAATATTTATAGTAAAATAAATGAATTGTATGTGTAGTCCTGGCTGTCCTAGAACTTGCTTTTTAGACCAGGCTGGCCTTGAACTCAGAGATCCGCCTGCCTCTGCCTCCCAAGCGCTGGGATCAAAGGTGTGCGCCACCATGCCTGGCTAAATCAGAAACTTAATTAGTGGAATAAATACTCCTTATACATAGGATTTAAAAGCTGTAACCCCTTTTAAATATTACAGGACTATTTTAAGACTACTATGCTTGAACTGAAGGGTGAAGCAGACTAATAACTATGTTGTTTTCACTGATTTCTAGTGTGGGCAAAGTTAAATAACATATAAGATCAACAAAGATGAACTAAAATCCTATAATGCTGGCTTTAAACTAAACTATCAGTATAAGTTTGTGGTATAGCTTATTTTTAAATGTGAGCATATAAGTAATATATACATCTCTAACAGCTTGTTAGTCTGTTTTCCCTTCTACTAAAAGGCCAGCAAAGGGGTTATTTTGTTTTGTAATTTTGAAGTTTGCAGTTTAGATCAGGCAGACATGTTGCACTGGGATTCTGATGGCAATTGTGAGCCAAGCACAGTGGAGCAAGCTGCCACCTATTGGCCAAGAAGCAAGAAAAATGATAGTAGATGGTCCAGGTCTCCAAATCCCTTGGCAGGCGTGTCCTTATCAACCTAGACCCCCCACCCCCCAGTAGCTTCCAACACTTAAAGGTCCTACTGCCTCCTAGTCCTATCATCCTGGTTACCAAGACTTTAATATACAGTCCTCTGAGACTGCAGTAAGTCAAGCCATAGCTTCAGCTTAGCTCACTGAAAATGATTAGAAATAGTACATGGCCCAGAAGCAGTGGACATCTGTAATCAAAGGCTGTGGTCTCCAAGATTTTCCACCACCAGGAAAGAAATGGATAGTTTAGATATGCATCAGCCTTAGAACAGGATCAATTCAGAACAGCTTTCCGTTTTAAAAATTAAAGATTTAAAAACCAACTAAAGTAGCCCTCCAATGGTCATTTGAACAGCAAGAGGGAGAATACCTTCCGTTTGTTTCCCAGCAAGTATATGTGTCAATTTATATGCTTATAATGATACTATAAAGCAACAAAAAAAGTATTATTGACCTTTCAATGATCTCAGGATATATATCCTGATCTCCTTGGTTATATACAGGATAATAAGCAGAAGGAAGAAGCTTCTTCCTGGCTTCCTTTACTGTTTGGGTATGTGTATGTATATGCTCAGAAAGAGGCCAAAGGATTTGAAGAATGTATACTAGTAAAGTAGTATACATCAAGAGAATTGCTTAAAGTAATTACACTTTTTTTTTTTTTTGTTATCTTGTGGACTTTATTTCTTCAGTATTTGTGTGTTGCTTTAATTTTTTAAAGCAATATAGCTCTATTTAGTTTGTTATACTTGATTATTATTTTTGTATTTTCTGATTTTTTTTTTCTTTAGGCCTTCAAACAAGCTGGAAATATGGGAAGATCTAAAGATAATAAGTAAGCCTGCATACTCTATGTGACAGTACAGCTTTAAGCTATTTATAACAGGAACTTTTTATACCGTAGTATGTACATGATTCTTCTCTTCCAACCACATAGAATAGTCAGGTTTAAATAGAAATATAAAGCAGAAGGTTAGTGTCTGTTTCTAGACAGTACTTAGTGAGTGATGATGATGATGGCAGTGATATTGTTGTTCTAACATATAGTATAAAAACTGTAGTACACTGTATGTGCTTATGTTAGGTGTTATATTTTCAATATTGTATTTTAAAGGTATTTGATCCAATCCGAATAAATCCAACTTTAATTTGATATTATATACAATATTTCATTAGTGATAAAGATTTGAATCAAAGAACATTCCTAAACCTTGTATATATGTCCCAAAACTTCATACCAACAAGCTTTCCTGTTTTTTCATCCATCTTAGCTAACATACTTACTGACTTATACCTAAGTCCTCCTATTGGGAGACAGACTAAATTTCTTGAGTGTCCTGTATTTCTTTTCAGCTGTTGCCCTTTCTTATAAACTATTTCTAAATTCTCTTTTTCATTTCTTCACTCCTACTCAGTTGATACTACACCTTAGTTTCTGCTGTCATTTCTTCCCAAGCAGTCCTCATAGGAACCAGAAATAATCTCTGTGTTTTTTAATCCACTGGGTCTTTTTCAACTTGTCATACCTTTTGGCAACAGTGGACACCCATCCTCCCTTCTCTGTCCCAAACCCTGTGGTGTGCTGCTGGGAGGTGAAGTCCTCCCGTTTCTTTGTCCTCTATAGCTTATCCTGATCCCTACTGGTCTTTACCTTTACCTGTCACTAAAAGCAGGAGTTCTTCCCTGCTGCAGCCTCTAAGTCTAAGCGAGCTCTCTGGACATCTGAGCTCTGAGAACACAGTTTACTCGGGTCTCACTTCACCTTGTGTCATTCCCTCGCCCATGCTGGAGTTGGATCCCAGGCCTCATGAGCACTAGGCAGGCATTCACCACCAGAGATACATTGCTTTCCCTTCCCAGCTTCTAACATAATTCTTTCACCCAATACATATTTATGGGTAGTACTTCAAATGAGAGCATACCCAGTCAAGCTTGATGAATACCAGCCTGCAATCCCAGCACTCAGGAGGTTGAGACAAAAGAGTCCTGAGTTTGAGGCCTACCTGGGAGACATAGTAAGACCCTGCCTAAAACAAAGGGCTAGGGAGGGGGACATAAACTATCCTATGTAGGTTATAAAAAGACACAATAAATATGAAGTGTTTTAAGTTGGTATATTTTTGTGCTTGATCCATTTACAATTGTATTTTCCAAAGTCAACATATTAAAAAGTATCAAAGGAATAGTGGTTATTTTATACATTTTATTGGTGTTTTAGTAACAATGCCAAGGGGTTTCTTTTCTCTCTGAAGGTTTCACAAGAAGTATTGTAGCTGTCTATAGCACGTGTATGCTGGTGGTTCTTTTGCGAGTCCAGTTAAACATAATTGGTGGATATATTTACCTGGATAATGCAACAGTTGGCAAAAATGGCACTGTAAGTGTAACAGACTTCTGTGTACACTGCTTTTCTTTTAAGAGGTTCAAAGTATAACTGAATATTACTTATTCTGACTACATTCACCTGTTAATCTGCTCTGAAAAATGGACTTTTACATTAATGGTTGAATTTGTAGCGTTATGATTGTTGTCTTTGAAAGTAGACTTTTGAAACATTAAGAATGTTTTCTCTTACAAAGCTTTCATTCCCTTTAAAAGTTTCCTTAACTCTATGTCTCTTCTGTGCAGACTGTTCTTGCTCCCCCAGATGTACAGCAGCAGTATCTATCAAGTATTCAGCACCTCCTTGGAGATGGTAAGATTCCAGTCTGCAGTGTGTACTGAAGAAAGCTTTCAATGAACAAGGCCCTGTTTTCCTTTTAATTTTATTTTTCCTTTAATAGGCCTGACAGAATTGGTCACTGTCATTAAACATGCTGTACAGAGGATTTTAGGAAGGTATGTCATTTTTCCTTTGACTTTTCTAACTTCCTGATTCTGGTGAATAAAATAAAAGTTAGAGCTAATCATGGTAGCACAGTTCTGTCATCCCAGTTACCCAGGAGGCTGAGGCAGGAGAGTCTCAAATTCAATCTTTACCTGACAGATAAGGCCTGCCTAGACAGCTTAGTGGACTCTGTCTCCAAATTTAAAACAGGAAAAAAAAAAAAAAAGGTCTAGGGTGGGCATATGTAGAGATTTGCTTTGCGTGCTTGAGGTCTTATATTCATACCTCAGTACTGCAGACTAAAGGGGATGGAAGATAGAACTATCCTAGTGAATTGAGTGACTTTGCTGGGTAAATAATTTGTAAAATTCTTTGTAATCTGATAGAGACACCAACCCTGTGTATTTGTTACAGATATACTTTATCAGTGTCAGCCTTTTCATACTGGAGGATATTCTTCAGATTTTACTGTTTATTGATTGATTTCCAAACAAATTAGAAATATGTGAGCCATGAGATTAAGAAAAAAAATGTCTCCAAAATCTGTCTACCTGCCCCTTACACCAATGAGATTTATAATTATGACAGGCTTCTCTTGTGAAATCTGTGTGAAGGCTTACGGTGGCTCTGTAGTAATGGTCCTTATCTAGTGGCTGGCTCCCACCATTCCAGTCCAGCAGCTTCAGGTTAGCTTTAGGTTAGAACAAATGGAATGACTTTCAGCCCTTATTAGGAAATGAGTGCTATGGCGGGTGTTGTGTCATTTCAGTTCATATGACTCTTTTTTTTTTTTTTTTTTTTTCCTATCTCTAGTATTTCTCTTAAACAATCTTTGTCCCTTTTGGACTTGGAGCAAAAACTAAAAGAAATCAGAATTCTTGTTGAACAGCATAGGTCTTCTTCTTGGACTAACAAAGATGTATCCAAGTCTTCACTGTGCCAATACATGATGCCAGATGAGGAAACACCATTAGCAGCTCAGGTACTTAATTCATAACCACTTCTAATTTTCGAACTCCATATTTTTAAATTTGTTATTCTCTCTTGAAATATAGATATCTGGGTCTTGTATTTTACCAATTGAAATAAAGCTTTATACAATAGAAAACCATAAATATAATTTATCGTAGCATTTATAATCTTGGGTATTTAGCAAATTTTTATTGAGTCATGTTAGTTTCAAGCACTGTGATATATGTTGTGAATAAAAAGGAGAATACAAGTTCATTGTATTTTGTTAACTCAAGAGACAAATACAGTTAGAATGGCAAGTAGTATTTAAGATCAAACATAACACAGAGGAACGTCATACTGGGGACAAGATCATGAAGAGCTTTGTGGATCTAGATAAAAATTTTTCACATTTTACAGAATTGAAATTTAATGAAACTAGGGCTACATTCAAATTGCTTAAATTCATGGCATCTTTTTTAATTATTGTTACATGTGTATGTGTCACACATAACAACAAGGGGGAAAAGAGGCCATGAATTTGAATGGGAACAAGGCAGGAAGGACACATGGGAAGAGTTGGAAGAAATTTTCAAGAGAAGGGAGAAATTGTGTAATTATAAATTAAAAAATTATAAGGAAAAAAAGGAGTTAAAAAGAATAGTTGAAGCTAAAGAAATGGCTCAGCATTTAAGAGCAGTGACCAATCTTGTAAAAGATCTAAATTCAGTGTAGGTAGTCCAGAGCCACTTGGAACTCCAGCTCCGTATCTGTTTCTCTTTTCTGGCCTTCTCAAGCACCTGCACTTACATGCACAAGAACACACCACACACACACACACACATTAAAAATAAAATGTTTTGTAAATAATGAATAGTGACTATTGGTCAATAATCTGAGGAAGCTCTAGCAAACAGGCCTGCCCTCACACCATAGTCACTATACCATAGTGTACCCTGATTGGTTGTTAGAGAAGTTTCTCATTAAGAATACAAATGCCAAAGGGTTTTGGTCATATATTCAGGTTAAATAACTAATTTTTAAATTAGTGGCTTTTTTTATATTATAATTATTTGTAAGCTCAACTGAATCCATTCTTTGCTGGCCGGAAGCTTATTGGTCTGCCTGAGACCCAAGTATACCATCACAGCTAGCTCTTTTATTAATTTTTGTCTCACCTGTTCTCCTTACCGAGTTTAGTTTAAATGTTTCAACTCATAAGACTCCCTTTATGGACTATAGCTTTTCTTTCTTTGCTTTCCTTCCTTTCTTCTTCTTCTTCTTTTTTTTCTTGTTTAATCATGAAAAGATATTAAGACAAAAACTAAGGTAAAAAGAACATCTGGAGCCTCACAATAATTTGAATAAAAAGAAAGAAATGGAGAAAAATAGGAAAGAAAAAAGAAAAACCTCATATAGCCTAATAAAATTTCTCAGTGGTGCAAGAAAAGAAGCACTTTTTGTTTGGTGCACGCTGGTCTGTGCTGTGTGTGCAGTGGAGGTGTGTGGAGCATCCATATAAGTGTGTAGCTAAACGTACCAGTGCCCAAACATTCTCTGTTGCTCTGATCTGTACTGTCTTGAACCTGGAGCATGACATTTTGTCTAGGCTAGCTGGCCAGCGAGTTCTGAGGTCCACTAGTCTCTGCTCCTCAGTGCTAGGGTTATAGGCACATATAGCCATACCTAGCTTTTCACATGAACATTGCTGATGTGCATCCAGGTCGGCAGGCTTGCAGAGCAAGTTCTCTTAACCCACTGAGTCAGCACTCTGGCCCCTATTAGTCTTAACATCTGTTATTTTTCTTTGTCTGTGGATGCTAGAAACATCCAAAGCAGACCAAAAAATAAAAGTCTTGGGCTGGAGAGATGGCTCAGAGGTTAAGAGCAAGGGCTGTTCTTCCAGAGGTCCTGAGTTCAATTCCCAGCAACAAAATGGTGGCTCACAACCATCTATAATGAGATCTGGTGCCCTCTTCTGACATACAGATGTATATGCAGGCAGAACACTATACATACTAAATAAATACATTAAGTCTTACAAAGACTTAATTCATGTTTAAGTACTACCTACATGTTTATATAAGCCAATATATATAGTTTATTTGTTTTTTTTTTTGATATTATTTTATTTTATTTTATTTTATTTTTTTCAATGCAGTTTATTCAGGAACATTGAACAATCCTCGGACCCCGGGGAAAGCCAGCCCACAGCTTAAATAGCCTCTGGGTAGCCAACCCAGGCGTGCCACGGGGGCAATGCAGATAGGTCCACATACATGGAAGCAAGCCAGATCCTCGGCCTTAGCCAAATGTGGAGTTGTTCGTGACAGAGAGCACTCACCATCGGGAAGGTGGTAGGCGGAAACCAGCTCCATCTTTAAGGCATAGCATTCCGCAGCTCTCTACAGTTCCCCCTTTTTGTTTTAGACGCATCAGGCAAGAGTAGAGGTCTGATCTCTGATAATAGAAATAAATTGGGACTTTGTACAGATGTTCATTTAGGTGTCATCCACCCAAAGAGCATCAGACCGTCCGATACCTTTTTCTCAGAGGCGGGACCTGGGGCATCAACCCGCATGCAATCAGACATGCTCTTCTCTGGGTCCAAAGCGGCTGACCCTGAGTGCAGTGCTTAGCCTCGCATCCTGAGCGTATCATTTTAGCTTTTAATGGTATCCAACCATGCTTGGGGAGAATGTCCTGCTTCAATGGCTGTAAAGGCCTGAATGATCATGGCTGCATCACACTGTTGTGAGACTCTAATCTTGCATATATACCACAGGCAAACCAAGGAGACCAACACCAGAAGGCCTGCTAACACTCCCATGCCCGCCCATTCCTTCAGATGATTCATGGCTGCAGCAATCCATGTTGATAATCCTGTGGCTAGTCCTGCGTCCACTCTGGTAGAATTTACTGTGACAATGGCCACTCTCAGCTGCTCCATCGTAGTATCGAATTCTCCAGTCCAATTACCTAAAATATAGCTCGACAATTGTTTAGACAGATTTGCAGCACAGGAAAAATTCTCATGTTGTATGCTAGTGACACAAAGTCCAGCATACTTTCATTGACAGCCAGGTTGAGCGATTTGCCATAGGGTATCAATTTGCTCCTGCAAGAGGTCAATCCTCTGATTGAACACCATCAAGCTTCCTTTTTGTTGAGCATTAATTCCTTTATGTACAACTAAGGCATGAGCTACATTGGCTAAATGATTATTCAGGGTCTGAGCAGTCTGCCCAGTATGACTCATGGCTAATGCCCTGGTGGTAGCTCCAACAGCCGTCAATGAGATGGTAGTAACAATGGTGGCTGTAGTTCCAAGATCCCTTTTCTGTCTGAAGAGAGTCATAGTGTGAGGGGCATCAATGGGCATAGGCACCCAGTGAGGCATGCGAGTAACCAGGGCATACCTAACTTTACTAGCATTCCAGCATTGGGCAAAAAAGCGAGTATCATTACCACAATTACTTGGCTCTATCTGGCTAATAATGAATAAAAATGGGGGATATAGACAAACAGGTGTGCTTATAGGAAATATTATGAGAAGCCTTAACCCCTCGTTGGAACATCCTGCGTCAGTTCTAGAACTAGCAGTGGTGGTGTCCGAGGTTATTTGTTTTAATTTGACAATTTGGGTTGTTGCCAAAGCAAAGACATTCAGACTTTCCAAACTGTTGAGTTTTTAATATGATTACTTTCTTCATGGCTTTATAGTATTTGAAACTCTGAAGTATAATTTTCTGATTTTATAGGCTTATGGGCTTTCTCCCAGAGATATTACCACTATTAAACTTCTCAATGAGACAAGAGACATGCTGGAAAGGTATATATAGTGCATATAAATGTCTGTATTTTTAATGTAAATACGACCATTTTCTACTGTTTTCTGAGCAAATATTCAATGTAATATTATGTGAAAATTAAAATTTTAATCTATTCCCCTCCTGTAGGTAGGATTTTCTATCTAAAGCAGAAGGAAGCAGAATTGTTGTTTTTAAAATATGTTACATGCCATTTTCATGTAAGCTTATTGTATATTTCAAGTATATCCCCCATTCCTTGCTGCCCGCTCCTTTATTACCCCTGTTATCTGTTCTTCTTTATTACCCCAATTCCTTGATACCCTCTTCCTTACCACCCTTCTCCCCAACCAATATAGCTTTGCTTCTTTTTTCATAACATTATATATTTATATTATACATATATATATAAAGTCATATATATGACATATATGATGTCATATATATATACACATATATAATTTTATGAATGAACTTAAAATGTAAGACCCACAAATGAGAAGAATGGCCTACTTGTCTTCCTAAGACTGACTTAATTTATTTAACATGATTCTCTCCAGTTGTATCCATTTTCCTCCAGATATTGCAACTTCATTCTATGGCTGAGACATATTCTATTACGGAGAAGTCAGTCTGTTAGAAAAAAACATTGTACAAAATGCATATTAGTCTCATCGTGTCAAGCTAAACAATACAACTGATTTTTTTATGGTTAATTTTGAAAAACTGACTTTGATAAATTTAGACAATTTTTCATGCTATGAAAACTAGATTGTAACTAGAAATGTTAACGATTTCAAAGGCAACCACATAGTTATTGAATGTGTTAGTTTTAAGTTTTTTTGAGTTTTGTTTTGGTTTGCTTTTGTGCACTGGGAATCTCGAAAATAATATACTAACTATTTTATCTAGTCCAGATTTTAGTACAGTTTTGAATACCTGTTTAAACAGAGGCTTCAGTCGGCTTTTAGACAACATGGCAGAATTCTTTCGGCCCACTGAACAGGACCTACAACATGGAAACTCCATAAACAGGTAAAATGCCATATGAAAACAGTATAATATGAACACATGCTCTTAAAATGTGATGCTTCCAATGTGTTTAAATTTTTGTACCAGATAAACAGAAATCTCAGGTGATAAACTGTACCCTGATTTTTCAGCAAATTAAACTCTTCTAACCAATTAAGTCTTCTCTCATGAAGACTTCTGCATTGGCAGAAATTACTTCTGGTTTTAAAAATAAAACTTGCATTTTTTTTCTCCTCACACCTTTGCTACTACAATGAGGTATTTGCATTGTAAAGCTACCTTTTTATTAAGTCAAAATCCATTTTTTAAATTCTTTAGAATTAAAAAGCTGATAATGTAGTCATTACTGTCCTGTATTTATTCAGTGGTCTGATCATGGTAATAACCAGGCTTATAGACTCTTATTTGATGAATTCCTTATAGTCATATTTCACTTATATCCCAATAATTATTTCTAGAAATGCTTAAATATATTCATGTTATGTTGTTATAGAATTGGGAACTACATATTTGGTTCAATTATTAGTAATGTTTGTCAGTTCTGACTATTACTACATAATAGACTTGTGTTGTTGGAAGTTATATTGTGGTTTTATTGTGTCTATCACTATGGGATGAAGATCCTTGCTTTTATCACGTCCTGTTAAGAACCTTTGGTTTTCTGTCATTCTTGAACACTAGTGGAGGATGAAATCAGGGCTGATGAATTGAAAACACCTGTTAAATGTTGAGGACACAGTAACTGGCATGTATATAATGTAGATGGGGGTTTCTAATAGAGTTCTTACCATAGGCCTAGCAAGGCATTTTTGTCTGGTTCTTGAGGACCCTTCTTTATTGTACAGGAAAGGATAATTTGTCATTAATGGGGAGCATTTGGAATGCTCATAGTAGTAAAGTTTGCTTTTTTTTAATTGAGACAGGGTTTCTCTGTGTAGCACTGGCTGTCCTGGACTTGCTTTGTAGACCAGGGTGCCCTTGAACTCACAGAGACCTGCCTGCCTCTGCCTCCCCAAGTGCTGGGATTACAAGGGTGCACCACCACACCTGGCAAGGGTTACTAACCTTAAAATAAATATCAGCTGAAGACAAATCTTATATATTCTCTGTAGTCAAGATACTCCTATTAATGAATTTCCAGTATAACCTGTACTTAGCAAAGTACTAGTTATTCCCCAAGTGGTGATAAAGACTTGTAATAGTTGGGTCCAGAATTGCAATAGTTCTAATCCAGCTAAGGATACATAGTAAGACCCTGCTTCAAAAAAAAAAAAAATAATTCTTACAATTAATTTGTGTGTGCATATGCATATATGTGTGTGTGAGACAGAGACAGAGGGCAGCTTTCAGGAGCTGATTCTTTCCTATAATGTGGGTACTAGAAATCAGACTTGGGTTGATGGGGCTGGCAGCAGATACCTTTTCTCGCTGAGCTATCTCCTTGGCCTTCAGTTATTTTTTCTTGACTAGCTATGATGGCTGGAACCTCCATACTGTGTGGTATAACAGTGATGATTGACAGCATGAAGAAATGTTTCCAAAAGTGTTGAAGCATAAAGTTGATTATAGATATGAAATAGAAAACCAGAGATGGGGGAACATGTGTCATTGCTAAGAGATATGAAAGAACACAGGCCATTAAAGGGAGACTCAGAATGTAACTGAGAAGTGAAGGTCCAATTGAATGTGGCAAGTGTTGGTAGTACAGGAAAGAGCAGCTCACTAGGAGTTCAGAAGAGTGGCTGATCAGGAGTTGATGCAGTTGTAGTGCAGGTCAGTGTATGAGGTCAAATGTTTGTTTCATGTCACCGCCACTGTCATTCTTTTCATTTTAAAACATGTTTCGTATAAAATTTTATCTTTTCATTATGTCTATGTGTGTGTAAGAGAGTATATGTGTACATGTGGTAGTGCTTGAGGAGGCCAGAAGAGGCCATCGGAACTCTCAGAACTAGAGTTAGAGATATTTGTGAGCTGCCTGACATGGATGCTGGGAATTGAATCCCGGGCCTCTGCAAGAACCGTCAGTGCTTTTAACTTCGGAGCTGTCTCTCCAGCTCCCACCTTAGAGGAGTCTTAAAGTAACCTTAGGATTTTTCTCATTTTTTAGCTATTAGAGTAAGAAAAAGATTAAATGATTTTAGGTCTATAGGCTAGGAAAGCTGAATGGTCAATAACTTATGACTGAGATCAGAATATAGAATCTTAGTTATACCTCGGCATTATTACTAATTATGAATAATATTAAGAATATTACTAATTAAGAATAATATTAAAAATGGGTTAAAATATTAGTAAAACTATTACAGTGAAGTTACAATATGTTAATAAAACAAGGCTTGTAGGATGGCTCTGTAGGTAAAGCAGCCTGCTGCCAAAACTGCTGACCCAAGTTCGATCCTTGTGACCTACGTGATATGAGGAAAAAATTCATTCCTCTGGGTTCTACTCAGACTTTCTATTATATACTCACACACAGACACACATACACATGCATATGTGCATAATAAATAAATAATAAAAATGCAGCAGGACAAAAATCTCTTCTATTGTTGAAAAGGCATAGAATAAGAAATATACTGCATATTATTATAAATAAAAGATACAATAAAAATTGAAATCAAATATACTTATCAATGAAACAGCTTGATTATTTACTAAATTCAGAACAGCACTAAGATCATGTGTGTTGGGACGTTCAGCATTTTTCTTACTCAATAAATATAAAAAAGACTAAGACAAGGCTCATTTTTAAGACCAGTATTTAGGAGCACCATTGAATTTTCTTGAATTATCTTTAAAACAGACAACTAATAAACTGTTAATTGACTCTAATTTTCTAAGTGAAGTATATAGTTATAAAATTTAAGGTCATTTTTAATGGAAAAAAATGTATCTTATGCAGCACAGAACTTCATACTTAGAAACTCAGGAAAATTAACTAAAAAAGTTAAATTCTTCTCCTAAAATTTATCTATAAATAGAGTTAAAATACTATTGAAACCCCATGGGAGACTATAGACAGTTTTATTGATATTAGTGTTGTCCAGTAAAGATAACCAGAGCAGATAATGGACTGATAATTAACAGAATAATGACATAAAACATTACCTCCAATCAGGCAGACAGAGATGAAAGGAAAACAGTGTGTGATGTGGAAGAGGGCACAATGGTGCAGGAATTCTCACACTGATAAGGACCGGAGGCATCTGGCACTGGATATTGCAGACCTTACATTCATACCCTTTGACCTGGAAATTCTTTTTAGACAGACACTTAAATAGTAAGAAAACTAGGGCAAAAATGTCAGTGCTGGTTGTAGGAAGCTGATGACATTGTGATAACTCCTGTGAACTACCACCTAATCATTGAAAACAGCAGTCAGAGATATAGAAACTGTGAGAACTATTTATAACAACAATATGGTTGTTCAAGTTTTAAGTTGAAAAGGAATAAAAATGTATAAAAGTTGCCAGAATAAAGTATCTATGTCAACTATAGTAGTTATTTTTAGATGGGAAGTTATGTTTCAGTTTTCTATTAATACGTTTCTATACGTATTCTTCAATAACATGTATATAGTTTTATAATTAAGATGTTAAATGCCTGTGGTATAATTTCAGAAAGTAACTGCTTTGGTAATTTGTTTTCAGTCTGTCCAGTGTCAGCCTGCCTTTAGCTAAGATAATTCCCATAGTAAACGGACAGATCCATTCAGTTTGCAGTGAAACACCTAGTCATTTTGTGCAGGTAAGTGAGAAGGTTGGGAGTATTGAAAACTAGCTGTGTTCATGCTGTTGTTGTTTCCAAAACGAAAATACTTTTCCTGCTGTGCTAATTTACTTGAAACAGAGCTTGCGGCCATATTCAGAGTGGTAGCATGGCCATAAGAATAGCAGTGCTTGACAGCACGTTCTTAGCAGCCTTTCTCACACTGTCCGACTCTAGTTAGACTGCACTGTGGTGCAGATGTCCTGAAGACTGGCCTAATTTATGTAGCATTATGCTTTCCATTAACAATGCAGTTCTTCACAGTTTAAAAGAAACTGAAAAAAAAGTGGTAAAATAAGGCGTTTTCATAACTAATAAAATAGCTGTTAATATTGTATCAATAATCTGTTCATTAAAGCATAATCATAACGTACAGAAAGTTTTCACCAAACTGCTTACAGCTCTGTTTTTTTTCCTTCAGAATTTATTCGGGAAGGCATTTTATTAAGAGCATAACTTTGAATCTGTGTACTTTTTCAGTCATTGATAAACTTGGGAACTATACTGTAGTTTAAAATGTTTTACAGTAGGCCTCAGGAACTAACTGCTGCAGTGATGTGCCATACAGAGAGCCTGAGGCCTTCATATATGTGTTGTATCTGCCTGGTGTCATCACCTGAAACAAGTTTATGTGGTTTCTGTGTAGACTCTACCCTCTTGGGCCAGTGCACAGCGCCCAAGGTTATTCTTCTTCCTGCCCTGTTGAATCATCAGCCTGTCCTTTGCATCCAGGTGGCTCTGCCCTGTTCTTTCTAGTCACACCTCCCAAAGCTAAGAGCCAGCCATTCACACTGCAGAAGAACCAGTAAAGGAGGCTGATGGCATGTCACAGAACTGTAGCCTCACAGCTTTGCTTCCGCCAACCTCTCTGGTATGGCCAATATAGGCAGCCATTTTAACAAATTCATGAGAAATACAACAAAGTATCACACAGCAGCCAACAGCTTGAAGGCTTAAGCAATTTTGTGCATTGTATTTAATTTAAACTTGTATAACTAATAATTAAAACAAAACAAAAGTAAATTTTATTGTCTACATTTGTAGTCGTGATTCTGAATAAAGGGTCCATGGGCTTTACCAAACAACAAATGGATCCATGATGCCAAAATTTCGAGCCTCTTTGAGCATGGGACCCAGGACATGAGCCTGGCCCATGTTCTCCCATAACATGTTCAGCTTCGTGCTTGCTTCAGCAGCACATATACTAAAATTGGAACGATACAGAGAAGATTAACATGTTCAGCTTCACATAGTCAGTCTAGCTCCTCAAGAAATATGCTTGTAATCAGTGCTTCTTCAGGATTGATAGACATGACTTTAGGAGTCCAAGAAATTGAGAGAAAAGTTTGATTCCTATGGAAATAGAAAATGCAGATCCTCGCAGGCTCAATTGCAAAATAAAATATAATACAGTATTATCTCTGAATTTAGGTCACATATCTAACATTCTGTTCATGTTCTTGTTGGCCCCATGTAGCATTAAACTGTTTTTTGAATTAAGGACAAAACTACAAGGGCAATGAAAAAAAAAAAACAAAACAACAACAACAAAAAAAAAAACAACAAAACAAAACAGGAAAATCATTCATATGAAGACCGAATCTGGTAACTTACTCCCACAATGCAAATGGTTTTAGAGCACTGGAACAGATGTTTTTTATAAAGTACTGTGCCAGTTAGGTGTAGAAGCTGACTGAATGTGTAAACACACGAATGTCACAGGCAGCTCTATACCTACACGAGAACAATGAGTTAGTAACCAGCATCTTGATTACTAAAGGTTTGTTGGGGTTCGTAGAGTGGATTCCATGTAATGATAAATCTGCCCTTTTGTTCATTTATTTTTGTGAATAGTTCAGGATGGATTCAATTGTTTAATCCTCCTCTGTCAGTGTCCAGAGTCCCTGGAATTTCAAGATTTGTAACTGTGCCCTGCTTGTGTTCTGGTTTCTAGCTGTGGAAAATTTGTAAGCTTAAGATGTTTTTGTATGTTTCATTTACACAGTAAGATGGTATAAGCAGCAGCTGTGTGTGATGATACATGTCTATAACCCTGAGACTCATGCCCTGTAGGAGGTGTGAGTCTAGGCCAGTGTGGGCTACCCAGCAAGACCTGTGTCAGAAAGCACACAAAGCATCAAACACAAGTACTGGCTTCAGTTTATCCTGGTGAGGGGCCTGTGGATATTTGAAGTACATGGCCACTGTAGTGTAGAAGCAGCCTCAAGAAAACAAGCATAGACATGAAAACATGCTTTCCTAAGCTCACTTCCCATCATTCTAAAGGAAAAGTTCTGTCGTTTTCAAAATACACTTAAAGTTAAATTTAAGAGTGAGAAATGTTGCTTTCTAAATTGACAACATGTAAGGGAAGTTTTAATAATTTCCACAGCTGCCATAAGAAAATTTTTTAAAGAGTCTGATTTATATTGAAGACAAATTCCCTTTTCCCATTTAATACTGCTGCAGTGTGAGGCTATGGTCCTACTTAAAGAGAACATGAGATTTCAGTTAGTTGAGATAAAAGGTGATTTCCTTCCACAGGCTTATTACATTCACCATCAGGAAACTTTGAGCCTTTGCAGTAAAGTGTGCATGGTTTGTGTGCTCTATGTACATGTGCTCATGTTTGCACTGCTTGCTTGTAGAGGTGCCCTCCACAGCACCTGACCTCTTACAAACTGTGTTGGTATCATTTTCACTAGGATCTGTTGATGATGGAGCAAGTGAAAGACTTTGCTGCTAATGTGTATGAAGCATTTAGTACTCCCCAACAACTGGAGAAATGATTTGTTTTCTTACAAGAAAAACCACAGCAGGAGTCATCTACATTAAAATGTACTCTGAATAAATCATCTATACCTAAAGTGACAATTTGCAACCAAAATGCCTAATAAAATAAATATATTCTTAAGCAAAGCCTTCATTTCATAATGAAGTAGATTAATTTGGCACCTTACTGTATTTTTAATTCATCAGCAGCTTACTTCAGCAGGTGTATCTCGCTGGTGTACAGATTACTTCAGGATCACTCATGACCTGGATAGCTGATAAAACCAAGCATATATTTTTATGCATACACATATGGGATGTGGTGTCCTTTCACACATATAATGATGGAAAATCTCTGTTGAGAAGTAGATCTAGGATGTGTGGACTCTGAAGTTTCCTGGACCCTGAAGTAGAGAAGAGCAAGCCGGATTCTCTTCAGTCACCCTTTGAAGGAACACGTGATTTGTCTCACACATACCTTGACAGAGGGCTTCTAGAAATCAGTGAATTTTAACACCTATGATCAACTTTCTTTTTCTTTGCTATTTTCTCTTCAATATTTATTTGCAGCATTTTCTAAAGCTTTGTTAGCAACCCTCAGAAAGTTACATATAGATTTACAGGTTAATGTTATGTTGATGCTGTTTACTCACAATTATTAATAATTACAAAGTTTTATTCATTTGTCTATAAATAACTTTAATAACTTTGTATTGATTTTGAGCATAACTTGTTGCAATAAACTATTTTAATAAAATATAGTTTTGTTTAATTAATACTTTTGAGCCATTAATTTATTTGTTTTTGCTGTTTTTTAAGAGATCATGCTCGTTTTAAGTTTTAACTGATACATAGTTGCTGCTTTCTTCTATCTTGTTTTTGTTTGTTTGTTTTGTTATTTTTTCAGAAAAGCTGTAGATAAAAATAAATTATTTCTTGTCTCTAGCTTACCTGTGGTTCTTCAATTAGAAGGGCATTAAGGCAGAACTGACTCAATCAAGTGTCAGCAATATCCAATAGTAGTTTGTTTTCAAAACATAGTTTTGTGTCTCTGCCACATTATACAATAGAGCTAAACAGGAGATGGTAGAAAATGAATGGTAAAGGGCTCTCTAAAGCTTGACTGAGGTCTGTAACAAAACACACACATATAAAGATGTCAAACAGACACACTTATCTTTAAATTTTGATAAGATATACTGATAATGTCATTTCTAATTGAATAAGAAAGAAATCGCATTTTGGAATGCTAGGAAATATGTCTGTGGAATGGGACGTGCATCTCTTCCGAAAATGCCCAGGATTTCAACCAGGTAAACTTTGAGGTTGCACAGGTATAGCCGTGTCAGAAGAAAATTGTACAGCAGAAAATTATCACCAGAATCATCATCATTTGAAGAGTCAAGACTGAAGAAGTGGCAAAGTTTAAAAGAATTGAAATAAATGACCTATACATGTAAAGTTGATTGACCCTGCATATTACTAATTTGTTTCTAATAGTGCTAGAACCCTCTTGTTTGGTTTGAAAGTGATTTAAAACAGGCTATCATAAAGCCTTACACACTTTAACTTAAAATCCAAACACTCTTAATTAGTCAATATTTCCCATAGGATCTAGGTCTTGTCTCACTTTTCAGGGTGCATCTATGTTCCCCAGTAGCGATTGCACAGACCCTTCCCGGTAAGACTCCTGACTGGTAAAAGCACATGCAACATTCATGTAGATTTTATTTTGCTTCCCCATTTTCAGTAAGGTTTTGCTCATATTAAACCAGTAGTATTTTTTTAATATTTATCTTTTTTGTTTAAAGGCAATGCTTGCCTACTGCAGAGGGCCTCTGAAAGACTCTACCTAGCAGTGTATCAAAGCAGATACTAAGATTCATAACCAAACCTTGGGCAGAGTGCAGGGAATCATATGAAAGAAGGGGGAGTTGGTATGACTTGGAGAGGACAGGAGCTCCACGAGGACCAAATATATCTGGGCACAGGGGTCTTCTACGAGACTATTTCTCCAAACAAGGACCGTATATGGATATAACCTAGAACCTCTACTCGGATGTAGCCCGTGATAGCTCAGTAACCAAGTGGGTTTCCCTAGAAAGGGGAACAGACTTTCTGACATGAACTCAATGGCTGGCTCTTTGACCTCCCCACCCCCAAGGAAGAAGCAGCCCTGCTAGGCCACAGAGGAGGACTTTGCAGCCAGTCCTGAAGATACCTGATGAAAAAGGGTCAGATGATAGGGGAGGATGTCCTTCCCTATCAGTGGACTTGGGAAGGGACAGGGAGGAGATGAGGGAGGGAGGGTGGGATTGGGAGGGAATGAGGGAGCAGGATACAGCTGGGATACAGAGTTAATAAAATGTAACTAATAATAAAAAAATTTTTAAAAGGCAATGCTCTTTTTATCTAGTCAATCCACAGTATTCAGTTTAGCTGTCAAGAAGACTGCAGCTCTGTAGTCATAGCTTATACAATCAAGATAAAATATCCCACTGGCATAATTAATTTGTAATAGTCTCCTAGGGCTGTTGTAACAAGTTACTGTTAACTGGGTTACTTGGAACACCAAATATCTTTTCTCTTACTTCTGATGTGAAGCCTAAAACCACAGTATCAGCAGGATTATGCTCCCTCTGAAGGCTCTAGGAAAAGTCCTTCTGTTCTTTGGTCACCCTCAGATTCTGGTGGCACCATTCATTCATCATTTTTTGTTTTGTTTTGTTGTAGAAATGTAATCCTAATCGTGTGTCTCTGTCCTTTTTTAGGGTGTAAAGTTACTGTCCACCCCCCCATCCAGCATGGGCTTCTTTCGGAACTTAATTACATTAATAAAGATTTTATTTCCAAGATCATATTTTGGAGGTTTGTGATGGACATATTCAGCCCATTGCAGCCACATAATTAAGCTTTGGTACACACATCACAGGTGCATGTGGGAGTGGGAGTGGAGGGCGTGCACTCACTGAAAACCTTTGCGTATCTTAGAAATCAGTCAGCAGGAAATGAGTGTCAGCTAATTAGTAGGTTGGTTAAATGGGCATTAAGTTGCTTTACATGTTTCCCTTTCCAAACATAATAAATGTACTTGTTATAGGTGAATACAACTGAGAAGGGTGGTTATTTTGCTTGGAAATGAGATTGGCAGATTTTTATCTATGAGTTTTTTGACTTAACAAAAGAAAATGAGGTTTTTCCTAATTCATAGGTATTTGGATAGTCTGACCTTTCAGAGCAGTTGTGTCACCTCACTATGACATTCATAAGAAAATGAGATGACATTTGAAACAGTAAAGTCAGCATGAGTGTCTGTTTTATTCAACCCAGTGATCTAGTTTGGTATGCTTTCAGTATTTACACAGGAAGTACAAAAACTGACTGAAATTCAAGCAAGACAACTCTAGGGAAAAGGTTAATTGGTTGGAGGACAAAACTGTTATCTGATGCAGGTAATTAAAGATCTAATTTTTAATTATCCTCATAATTCTTGTCTTCCATACCATAGATGACCTTAATATGCTTTAGTGATTTTGAATCCTTATTATAGTATTCATAGACACAAATATAGTACATTTCACATGTAAGCAATGTTATCCCTTAATAAATTTGAATTTAGGTTCTCAGATTTTTGTTATATAATCTAATTATTAGTAGTACATCTTATCAGTCCCTCTGAATGTTGATATATTTTATAATGTACCTTCCTCATAGCTACTGTGATGGCTAATTTTCCATGTCAACTACATTGGAATTGCCAAAATGTGTCTTTGGTCATGGAAGCTATAGAGAGATTAACCCTGAATATGGATAGCACCATTCCATTAACTGAAATCCCAGATTGAACAGAAATGATTAAAAAAAAGAAAGTGGAAAACAAGCATTCATCTTTCTGCTTTCTGACAATGTGGCTAGCTGTTTCTGCCTGCATGCCTTTCCCGAGGACGATGGGCTGAATCCTTAAATTGTGAAACAAATTAAACCTGTAAGTTGCCTTTGTTAGGTATTTTGTCAGAGTAAGTCAAAAGTAATGCAGAAATGCATACTAATGCTTTTGGATGGATTTCACCATGTAGTTCTAGACCTTCAGAACTGGTCTGTGGCAGCACTTGGAGCTTCCTGCTAGAGAAGCACTAGGTACAGGGCATGTACAGGCAGGGCTGAAGAAGTCAAGCTAGTGGGGATTCAGAAAATCAGAATGCCAAGACAAGTACGAGTGAAATCCCAACTCACAAGGCCTTAGAGGGAATGAGGATTCTTTGAAAACAAAACAACCCTTTGCTACTTTCTGCCTGGGTCCTGAAAATGTGAATAAAAAGTCAAAACAAATTGAAGAACCTGCCTAACTCCATTTTGAAAGCAGAAGCCATTATGCTGTATTATTTAAAATAAGTTTCCTTTTACTGTAAAAGCTGAGTTGCTGTTTTATAGTCTGTTTCCTGGAGCCTGACCTGCCCCAACCCATGACCTTCTCTTGTTTTTGAGAAGACCAGACCCTCCCTGACCCTTCCTGACCCAGCCTAATCACATGGCGACCACATGGTAGATTTTTTAAAATATTTTTTGTTTTAATTGGCCTATTGTGTTCTGTAAATGTGCATTGTAACTACTTGTGATTTTATTCCTTAAAGGGAGCCCAAGAAATGGATTTGGAGGCTGCTCTCTTTAATCCAACTTAGGAGGCAGTAACTGGCCAGCTCTTGGGTGCACCACAATAAAATCAAGCTTGCTTCAATATGGCTCAAAATTGTAGTGGTGATCTTATTCTCACCTGGTGGTATTAACGGTCAGAGAAAATCTTAAGACATTGTAACAACTGTGGCAAGTTATTGGTTGCTGTCCTGAGATCTACATTCAGACCAGAATGATAAACAAAAATTCAGTTTAGTGAAGAAAATAATGAGTTTAATGCTTCAGACAAGGCAAGTCTGAAGAAAGCAACTGCAATTCTTAGAGTTTTACAGCATCAAAAAAGAAGCCTCTCTGTGCTGCTAACAAAAGTAAATTGTACCCTAAGGGCTTGGCCCTACCTATCAAGTACTCTAACTTGTGAAAGTGTACATTTAATTTGAAAGGTAAGAGTCTAAACACAGACTGACACTAAAGTGTACTAAAGTGTTCTCTAGAGTACAACCACCTAGGGAGGGAGGTAAGCTGGTCAAATGGTGAGGGAAGATGGCTGTTCACAAAATATGATGTGAATAAAAAGTCAAAACAAATTGACTTTGTTTTGGTATTGATTCATAAGACTAACAATACCAAGATCCAGACAGTACTCAGCTTTCTGCCAGTTTAGCAATCAACAATTGACTATACAGAGACACCCTTCACTAGGGTACAGAAATTACCCCAACATCTCCCTCTTTTAGTCCAATAAATGGCTTTTTCTCTAACATGAATAAACTATATACAATAAAAACAATTGTGAAAACTATCAGGTAGGAATGACATTCACAATGTCCAATCCATTTGTATTTGGAGAAAGCATTCTGTCGTCTATGCTTTCTTGGAGAGTCCAAAGCCCTGACTCCTCATCACTTTCCATCACTGTCCAAGCTTTTGTATCTAACTTTCATAACTCACATTACCAACCTAAAAAATCCTTTCAGACCTTAAAACATTTTCTTAAATCTTAAACAAGTTAAGTTTATATGTCAGACTAAAACTATCTATACTTCAACCCCAACAGAGAGGCCTTAAAAAGATAAATATTAACTAAGTAAACAGGAAGTGCAGAGCAAGCAGCTTCTAAAACTATAGAAATGACAGAGACTTTAGGCTGTCTGGACAGTCACTCAAGGTTCCTCTGTTTCACTGGAGCATCCATCTTCAGCCTACAGGTCAAGAACATCTGACAAACTTTTCTGTGAAGCAAGAATTATGAAGGACTGCCCTACCTTGTCTTGGCAAAGTTGGACAATCTACTTCCTAATGTCCTGCTTGACCACAGTTTGGACAGCATGCTGTCAGCAGTTGAGGTAAGAGCATTTTCCCCCGCAGTGGCTAGCTTTGTCACATTTGAAGCAAGCTCCATGAGGAGGTTCTTCGGTGCTCAGCATCTTCTTTGAAGTAGATTGAGGGTGCTGCCAGGACCTGAACTGTCTCACTATCATAAAAGGCCTTTTATTATTAAAATATCTTAAGGGACATATTCTGTAGAGCTATGAAGTGTTTGAAGACCACCTATCTATCTCAGTATATCTAAACGGACAAATGTTGCTTGTTTCTATGTACTGTTTAACTGTGAAAACTTCGGGGCCCTTCTGTGGTGGGGGTGGGGGGCTTCCCCAGCACAAAGAGTCAGAGGGTCTTTGCTAACAGGGCTGCCTGCAGAAGCAATAAGGAGTCCATGAGGGGAGTGAGTGCGTCAGAAGATGGTCGGGGGAATTTAGCAGCTTTGACTATCTAAGCAATCAGGCTGCTTATGTGGCTCTGACTTACTAGCAACCCAGGTGCTTCTTACACAATTTCACAGAACAAAGACTAATGAATTTCCAAGTGGTAAGGAGAATGTGTTTGATTTTTCATTACACGTCCAGGGTTACAAGTTCAGTTACAATTAGAAAATATAAACAGAACAGATTTTATTAGTACTAGCCCTATAACTCCAATTTAAAGAATCCAAAGAATGTCTCCTCCAAAGCAAACACATATGACAGCTTACTTTTGGGCTGGCAATGTTTGCTGTTTGAAAGCCCTCCAGACAAGCAGAAAGTGTCGGAACCAGTCTTCTTATCAATCACAAGTACTAATCTCGAACTCCTTTTACTATATGTGTCATCATCTACACTATAAAGTAGGAAAAGTTATTTTAGTCAATCTATCTTATTTACTAAATTTTATTCCCCTGGGGATGTATCCTGTCTGACCTTCTATCTTTGAACTACATTTTCAGAGAGCTCTAAACCTATAATAAATTGAGGCCTTGAATTGTAACCTATTCTCCTGGCCAGTCAGAATTTGTCGACTGTCTCTGTTTACCCTGCACCAATAATACTTTTTTTAGTTAGCTCAGGAGCAGATACACCAAGCAGAGTCCTGAAGTAAAGGCCTCATTTAGCTATGTGCTTATCTGTGCTTATTGATCTCCAGGGCATGAGGAAGATTTCCAAATAGTGGCCAGATAAAGTTAATTTTAGAATTTTCCTTTAAAAAGACTCACACATGACTTTTTTTTTTTTTTTGAGAAAGAAATTGAATCATAATGTAGAAAAGTCCCCAATAATACAACACACAAAAATCAAAACCCAGAAATTAAAAGTTATAGATAGGACAGCAGTTGCAGTGTTGTGCTGAGCTTTGCTGGAACTGTGTCGAGCAGCTGTGCTGGGTTCATGACTCTCCATTTCCAGTGGTATAGCTGTGCCAGAAAACATGTACAGGAGTCAAAATAAAGCTTATTTCTATAATTAATTAAATTAGTACCTAACAAGACTACAAGTTTGATTATTTATAGGTAACTATTAATTTGTTTTCCTATTTATCCAAAACAGATTGCAATAGTAGCTTTCAAAGACTAGAATTTTACATTGTTTTTTAATGAGTTGCATATGAACAATAATACCTTAAACAAGAGTTAAAATATACATACAGTATGCTGCAGTAAATCTAGCCTTAAATTTCTATCAATATACAAAAATCCCTAACAGTGTAAAATATTTGAGATTTGTTGCTCTCTTGTCTAAAAGTAGATAAAATCATCTACCCTTTCCCTCTATACCCCCTTTTTGTCTTTTCATCCCCTATGCATCTTTCTCAGCCCCTACCACTAGACAGGAAAGAAAGAAAGGTAGAGGGGAGAAAGAGATCCCTAATCTAACCTCCTTTTCTTTGGTTCCTCCCTGACCATGACCAATAACAATTTGCAACCACCCCCCTAAATGACAACCATCTATAAACCACAAAACTACTAAAATCCAACTACCCTACCTCTTAGGAATGAGGGCATCATTCTCTTAAGATTGCTTTCTATGGTCTGGTGGCAAAGGCATCTTTGGGGGCCCTAAGAAAATTGGAAAAGTAGTCAAGTCCTGGGAGGGCTGGCTGTATCATTGCTATCCAGTCTCTGTGTGAAAGAACAGTGCAGGGCTGAACTGAAGCCCTGACTAAAGTGTTCTTTGAGGCTGGAACATTTGAGCTAGCCACTTTGAAGTTGTCCAGGATGCAACATTTTAGGAAATGGTAACTGAGGCAGTCTGTAAGGCTAGACCATCTGTGCTACTTGCATTGGTGTCTGGTCTTTTTGCTCTGAAAATACGAACTTTCAAAGGTAACAAACATTTCTGCATAAACACAGTATGGTATGTGTGGTGTGCACAAATCAACTAAAGATTTTCTGATCTATATTTGAGCATGTGAAAGGTATCAAACTTTATAAGTCCATTTGTACTGCATAACCAAACTATAATATAAATCTCCATCCATGCCAATTTCGAAGGATGGCATGTAATAATAAGTTATGAGGACTCTGTAGCCAACAATATTTATTGGCTACTGCAGGAACATTCATCTTCAGCCAGTCTCAGAGCTGCTCCCATGTAGAAGGAATTAGAATTTATGTCACCTATCTTATTGTTCTTCTGGTTTTCTTCCTAACATGTCTGCAGCCAAGATTTTCTGGAGGTCCCTTAGTTAAATCTAATCTTAATTAACTTTGAAGGAATCCACAGCTTTTCATTTCCTATTGAAACAAAGGTATAACCTCTTACCCAGTACAATACATTTCCTAATTTCCATTCTGAAGTTTAGCACATCCTTAAAGTATACAGACTGATTTAATTGAGCAGTCCTTTGTGCTACCAGTTACAGTGATATTTAAAAAATTTAAAGTCAAGAGAGCATTATTTAGTCTAGATTCCATATCCCCATTCTGATTTATGAGGATATCCTTTAAAGTACGGTTAGATCTTTCCATAATTGTTTGACCTATAGGATTGTTAAAATATACCTGTAGCATGTTTTGTGTCACAATGTCTAAAAATTGTTGTATTCTCCTAGATATATATGCAAGAGCATCATCAGCTTCAATCTGCAAAGTCATCTCTAATATAACCATCATCTGTAATAAATGTCTGCCTGTCCCAAACTTGTATGTCCCAGACCTCCAGTCAATCTTAATGGGGCTGTGCCTCCTACCTTTAGCCCGTAGCTCAGTCAGCCAAATGTTAAAGTTATTTTTATAAAACTGTGTTTGTTTTTCAGTTTCCCTCTTAACCTGGCTATCACACAAATAATTGAAACTCTCATATTATTTTAACAAGCTTCACAGAACAATAACTGTGCAGTTATAAATCTATTCTTAACCCTCTAAACTACTTTGGCTTCTTCCAAGCAAACATTACAGATACTTGTACTTCATAGCTTTTCCTGCTCCAGCTACTCTCCTGGTATCACCTGGACCTCTCCCAGTGGCTCAATTCTCTTCTTCCTCCTTTCAAACACTTCTTCCCCTGCCCAGCAGGGTGTCCAGCCCTATTCTCTCCCAAGCTCAGCAATTTTCTGTGGGCTGCCTAACTAGCGTATCAGGAGACAATTGGGAAGCAGTGTTTACACAACACAGAGGACATTCTCAGAACAAGGATTGCAACCAGATATAGGGTTTGGGGGTGGGGGTACAGAAATCACCATTTGAATTACACAACTTTATGCCCACAGCCAAACTTGTCACTTAGTGGTTTCTAGCACTTGCTGCTGCACAGCAGCTTGCACATCCTATCCAGAGAGTGAACTGGATAGGTTGAACTCTACACCAGTGATTCTCAACCTTCCTAACACTGCAACCCTTTAACAGTTTATGCTGTGATGACCGCCAACCATAAAATCATTTCATTGCTACTTCATAACTGTAATTCCCTACTCTTATGAATTGTAATGTAAATATTTTTGGAGATAGTGGTTTGCCAAAGGATCATGTCTCCCAGGTAAGGAGCACTATACTATCAAAGCCTAATCCTTGTGATATACTTCCTCCAGCAAGGCTGCATCATCCAACCCAGTGAGTGTGACTCAGTGGAGAACCAAGTGTCCAAATACTGACTATATGGAGGACTTTTCTTATGTAAACCACAAAAACCTATTTAGATCTTTGTGTTACTTTTTTATTGCTGTGACAAAACACTATGACCAAGGCAACCTATAATAGAGAGAGAGTTTAATTGGGTTTGTGGTTAGAAGATTATGGTCTATGGTGGCAGAACAAGAACATGGAGGTGAGTGGCTGAAGTAGCAGCTGAGAGATCACATCTTGATCCACAGCAGGAGGCAGAAAGACACTTGGAAAGGTTTTAAGCTTCTGACACACCTCATCCAACAAGGTGACACATACTACTCCTTCCCAAATTTACATGAAATGGTACCAAATATTCAAACATATTAGCCTATGGGGTCCATTCTCATTCAAACCACCACCACAATGATGATTACAATGAGGTGAAAATAATAGTAACACTGATATATAAGTTTAAGGAACAACTGATTTCCAAAAAGATGTTCAACATGGTCAGATATGATGACACATACTTATTTTCCCAGTACTCAAGAGGTGGGAGCATCATATGTTCAAGGCCAGCATGGACTGCATACAGAGACCATCTAAAACAAATAAGAACCAAACAAAACAAATATTTCTAAATGGTCATATTTTTGTTATATTATGTATGTATATCTATTGTTTATATAGAGAGAATAAAATAAAATATATTTACTATATTTATCTCCTAAAATCATTCTTTAAGGTTGGAAACATTTTAAAAAATTACCCATTGCAAAAGATCTTGAAAATATTGAGGCTTTCTCTCTCTTTTTTTAAAAAGATTTATTTATTTATTATTTATACAGCATTCTGTCTCTATGTGTGCCTGTGCACCAGAAAAGGGCACCTGATCTCACTGAGATGGCTATGAGCCCCCATGTGGTTGCTGGGAATTGAACTCAGGACCCTTGGAAGAACAGCCGGTGCTCTTAACATGTATGCCATCTCTCCAGCCCTGAGGCCTTCTCTTTTTGAGGCAAGACTCTCTATGTTAAAGAGACTAGACTTGAAATTTTAATGCTCAAGATTTCTTGCTGCTTCCTCCTCCAAGTAACAGGGAGTGTAGATGTGCCCCATAACACCTCCCTGCTACTATTTAACTATTCAAAACTGTCAAAATATTCATGTGGGAAAATATTTCAGTTAGTCCTAAACCTCAGCATTTTATTAGTGAACCATTATGGATAGGTTTAAATGATCAAATTCTAGACCAAAAAAAAAAAAAAAAAAAAAAAAATCCCACAAAATTTAAAAAAGGAACAATCCAAACTGGTGTAAGAATCTTAAAACAAATGTTGAGTTGTCTGTTTAAGAAAGTGTTTTTGAGAGGAAAAAAAATTATGAACTGCTTTAATTCTTAGCCTTCTCTTCTTTACTTGATACAGTTGGGAAAAAAAAATGTGAAAATGTCTAGAGCAAATTTTATACAGGGATTAGCTAATGAGTAGCTGTATTAGTTACTTCTGCATTACTGTGATGACAAAAACAATGTAAAGAAAGAAACATTTATTTTGGACTCACAGTTTAAGGATATAGCCATCCTAGTGAGAAGCATGCATCAGGTCATGAGACACCTCTTCCCATTGAGTCTGCAAGTCAGTGTGTAGAGAAATCAATGTTTGGCCAGCACTCGCTTTTTCCTTTTTTCCTTCCTTCCTTCCTTCCTTCCTTCCTTCCTTCCTTCCTTCCTTCCTTCCTTCCTTCCTTCTTTCCTTCCTTCCTTTCTTCCTTTCTCCCTCTCGCTTTTGCTTTCTTCCTTCCTTCCTTCCTTCCTTCCTTCCTTCCTTTCTTTCTTTCTTTCTTTCTTTCTTTCTCCCCCACTCCTCCTTTTCTTCTTTCTGTCATCCCCAGACCATGGTTAGTGTTACCTGTATCCAGGTTAAGTCTTTCTACTGAAGTTGAACTTCTCTGTAATTGGCCCCACCATATGTCCAGAGGCATCCCCGCAGTTGGTTCCAAACCCAATTAGATTAACAAGGAAAATCAACCATCACAGTATAGCCCTCACAATGTGACATACAAACTAATACTTTATTTTAACTCTAACATTCCATTCTGTGTGACAAAACCTGTCTTAAGTAGATACAACACAGCTGTCTACTAACCCCAGCTAGGGAACCCATAGTAAGTGTCACAGTTCTGAAAATGGAAGCATTGCAGTTCTGAAGGTAAAGGTACCCTGGTGGTTGGCAGCCAAGGAATACCACAAATACCACACCACACAACAAACTGCACACTAGAGATTTATTGGGAAAGACATAAGAGCATGGCTGTCTCTGTTCAGGGGAGAAGCAGCATGGGACTACACAGGAGACAGGCTTATATATAGTTTCTTGGGAATGGAGTTTTCCAAGGTGGAAATGGGTGAGATTTCAAGTCCTGAGATTGAGGCAAACCCAGGGATTGGTGGGATTTTGCTCAGCAACTGGTGGGTTTTCGAGCTCAAGAACTAGTGAGGTTTTGAGCTCAGGTATTGGTGGCTTTTCAAATCTGGAAGAAAGCTTGGACCTTTTACCCTATACTCATGACAGGCCAAATTACAGATACTACCAAAGTCCAACTTGGTGAACCAATGAGTTTTATTGGAGTTACCTACAGAAATGTGGGTGAGAAATTAAATACAGGAGCAGAAGTGACTCAGAGATAGCTGCATCACAAAAGCCCACCCCAGAAGGGTTTCTAGTCCACATGAGCATGTTGCTCTGGTAGCCCATGCCCTTCTCCCTCATTCCTTTCTGCCTTGCTAAAAAACATTAGGTTACATTCCTAAAACTAGCCACCAAGGTCTGTTCCTGTATTTGGCTACTTCTTCCTTCTAAAGCTGACTCCCAAGGTCCAGCTATCAAAGTATTGAAGTCCAGAAACCAAAAACTCCCTTTGGCTCACCTAATTAACTTGTCCAATTGAAATTAAACACCTCATCCTAACACGGGTTTTCCCCCTTTAGCTTTATAAACCACCATTTGTGTATGGGCCACATCTGTCTCCTCTGTATCCAAAGAGTTGTTCCCCAGGACAACTCTCCCTGACCCCTCTCCTTTGTTCTCTTCCCCTTCTCCCTCATCCTCTGTTTCAAGTTTTTGTCTCTTAGTCCTTGTTCTTTGTTTCCTTGGAGCACATAAATCTCTTTGTGCAGAGAACTTGATCTTGGGTGGTCCTGAGTGGATACTGATCCTTTCAGCCCTGTACATTTGACATCTCATATAAACTGGGAACCTAGAGCACACTGCACAGCCCATAGCCAGCTCAACAGACTGGAGAGTATCTTTCCAAGTGACTCTGGTCTAAACCTTCTCCAGGCAGCTAGTCTGGTCTTAGTCTTCTTTATAACTCAGCTTCCTTCTGCTTGAAGGAGATGCAAAGCTTTTGTTACTTACTCTGGCAGGGAGCGGCCTAGTAAATCTGGTCAGCTTCAGGGATTTCCTGATCCTATTTTGAGTTGTTTGCCTTCCTGCTTAAGGAACTTCCTGCTTAAGGAGAGAAGAGGCAGGACATCCAGGCTGAGAGAGTCTCTAGGAGAAGAATCAGAGACATGAGATTGGCCAGTATGACATGGAGGGGAACAGTTGCCGGTACTGAATAAGAGAGGGGTAACGGTCCACATGGTGGGTCATAGATTAAAATAGTCAGATTAACTAAATTAGACGATCTAGCTGGGAGGTAGCCCAAGCTAACGCCTAAGTGATAATGAAAATAAGTCTCAGTGTTTTATTTTAAGAGCTGGCAGGTCCAGAAAGTCCCACTATAGCTATGGTCTCCAGCTGCCAGGCCTGCTTGCTGCTCTACCTCCACACTACGATGGACTCTTACCTCTAGCACTCTAAGCCAAAACAAACTCCTCCTTCTATAAATTGCTTTGGTCATTATGTTTTATCATAGCAACAAAAAAAGTAATTAACTATACCTTCCTGATTTTCAACTAGGTTTGCAACTTGCGTTTTACCCCTTATTAAAATGTAACTCTATCTTTCAATCTCATGCCTCTTTCTGTCCTCAAATTGGAAGAATATAAACTGAAATGTTAATAGTGGTGATTTAAGTGGTGACTTGTTATTTCAAAGTGTCTACAGGAAATAGAAGTCTTTAAAAAGATAATCACTGAAGTCACTGGAGACATAGAGCCAACCAAATGTATTACACACTGCCTGCATTATATGTGAGGATTCAGTAACATAGTGAGGGGAGGCCAAACACATCCTGAATGGCTTCAACAACAGGAAGGTATTTTTCTCACAGTCTTGTTGCCAGAAGTCCAAGATTAGGGTGTTGAGAGATTTGGTTTCTTCTTCACTCTTCTTGGCTTGCAGATGGTAGCCTTCTTGCCATCACTTTACATGGCTTCCCCTATGTTCTTGCATCTTTGTTGTCTCTTTATTTCCTTTTCAGGACACTACATCCTCTTGTATTAAGGCTAGCCTTATGATTCAGTTTAATCTTATCCATCTCTTTTTAAGGGCTCTGTTTCTAAATATGGCCACATGGGGTGTTAAGGCTTCAATATAAGTACAGGAGTTGGGAGAAAATTCAGCCATAGCATCACAAGTTTCTAGCTTCTCTAAAACATATTTCCACCTAAGATTCACATGTAAAATGAATTCAGTAAGAAGACTATGTAGAAAAGCATTGAAATGTTCAAATAGTAACATGAGCAATTTAGGAAAGAATTTAGGAAGAAAAGAAAAGGAGGCTGCATTGCCTAATGACTTGCTTTTCCTTATCATTTTTACCCTGATTTCTTTAGTGCCACTTTTAAAAACGCTGCCATTTCCTGGGGTTAGAGGTACCTGTAGCATATGTTTCTCAGCTGCAGGTTAAATCACATTAGTTAGTACAAGAGTCCATCCCCATTTACAGGGCATCTGATGAAGGCTTAGCTGTGGCAACTCCACTATAATACCACTTAGCTTAGAAGAAGTCCAAGTCAGTGGTTGTCCATGGCCCAGTAGTTCTACCTGTAATTGGAAACACAGATAATGTACAAATGTTCCCAAATACATCACTATGACATCCAGAATTTCAAGAAGTTGTGGCTAACCAGTTGCCACCGCTGCACTGTCTAAGTTCATTTAAAGTCTGGTACCTTAGGTACCAGAGGATAACATGAAAGTTCCCTTTTGAAATTAAAACAATTCGTATTCTCCCCAGAGAACAGTCAAGATAAAATTTTTCTTACCTCTGTTTCTCCCAGACTACCTATGGGTTGTCCAAGAAACAGCTTTCCTGAGATAGGCCACTTAAGAAAAATAGCATAGACTAATTTTCTCTCAGGTTTAGATGTGTACCTAGTTAGAAAAAAAAAACAACAACAACAACAAAAAAAAAAAACGGCATAGTACCGAGTTACACGCCATGTTTCTCCTTATTTATGGATCATGTCTATAATTATCTTACAGATATGTGACAGTGAGAATGTCGCCACCACCAAAATAGAAAGGGCCGCTTTTCCACTATGGTATAAAAACTGCCTTCCTTTCTAGCCCCCTAATATTAAAAAGAAGCTGCCTTTTGCTCTTTTTTTGTTACAGGGTCTTCATCTGTAGCTCAGATGGGCCTTGAACTCATGACAGATCTCAGTCTCCTCAGTACTGACAATACAGGCATGCTGCCATATCCTGCTAAAAGGAAGTTCTGATGTACCTATTCAAAGTGCTCTCATGGAGATGAAAACAGAGTGTAGAATAAGCTAAGTGGAGCTGCATGGCTTTCCACTTGCAGACTCAAAATCACAGAATATATAGTATGCTCACTGTTGGTGAATGAAACAGAAAGCCAAGCACAATTCTTTTTTATATAAGTGGCTTAGGCTAGAATGGAAAAAGCGGACAACCACACAAATAACAAAGCATAAGTTTTGAATCACAATATGAAAAACAAAAAAGAAAACACATAAATTGTAAAGAGACTTTTTTTTTTTAACATTGGGACATCAGACAGATTCTTTACCAAGACAACCACATTTAATCTGAGAGTGACAGCAAAATGAGAACAGTGGAAGCAATAAGAGGATAACCATTCAATTATTCACCCAACTTCTCAACAATACCTACAGAAATCTGTAAACAGTCCTCAGTGTTGTGAGGCTGGAGACACTGTATTACACAGTCCCTGACGTCATGTGCCCACATCCCAGAGGGACAAAGAGGAATGAGCAAATGAATGTACATGAAGCACTGACTGAATATGAGGGCATGGGCATGGAGTGCATCGCTCTAATCCCAGCACCCAGGCAGGGCTCTCCAAGTTTCAGGCTAGCCAGGGCTACACAGAGAGCTCAAAAAACAAATGCAGAAGAACAAGGCACACTACAGTTTGAAAGGCTAGGCCTCGGGTGCAACACTGAGATGAAAAGTCAGGGATTACTTCTCTGGGAAGGCAACCAAGAAACCCAAAAACCAGGAAGCTCTATGCAAACATGTGGGAAAGCCTTCCAGGCTGAGAAACAAGCACAAAAGCCAAGGAATACTAGTGTGATAGGCCTGCAGATACAGCAGCAGGAGGGAGGGGGCAGGGAGATGGAGAGCCAGAGAGATCAGACTGAGCAAGACTTGATAGGGCCAAGGAGACCACTGTAAGGCCCCACTTCTCCCTTAAGACTGGGCGCCTTGGAAAAATTTGTGTACAGGAGTACACTACACCAGGCATGACGACAGCCTGGGTTACATCATGAAATGCTGACAACATAAATAAATCAATAGTTTTCTCTGATTGCTCTCCAGAGCTATATTAAAAGGACAGGGGTAAAGGGCTGGAAGCTGGCTCAGTTGGTAAAGGATTCACCTCGCATGTATGAGGACCTCAGTTTCAGTGCAGCAAATTCACATCAAAATCTGAACACCAATGGTATACCTCAAATCTCGGCAATGCAACATGAAGCCCTGGGAGCTCATTGGCCAGCTTGCTGTCCTATGCGGTAAATTTTAGTGTTGAGCAGTGAAGGGAACAATCAAAAATGGAAAGCTGGTGGAAATGTATTTGAACAAGGGCCCACATTCCAGCTGCAGCAAGTAAAACTTGGCAGCTCAAGCAAAAGGTAGAAGGTGTCTGAAGCCTGACCTTAAGGTTGCCCTGTGCACATATCCCAACCCCACCCCCAAATGGGTAATAGGAGAAAACAAAGGGATGGGCAGAAATAGTGTTAGTCAAGAAGGCGCTAAGATACAGGGGTGAGACAAAGGAGAGCCATCACAGCGAGCACAAGAAATATAAATACATTTCAGAAATAAACACAATGGATCTGATGATGAATTGGCAGTTGTTTGAATGGTGTGAATGACAATGGCCCATGTAGCCTCATAGAGCACTATTAGGAGGTGTAGCCTTGTTGGAATAGGTGTGGCCTTGGTGAAGTAGGTGTAGCCTTGTTGGAGGAACTAAGAAGTTGGTAGCAGGAACTTCGGTATTGCTGTGATAGGTTTTGTATGAAGGAATGTGGACTTTGGGATTTTGGATTAGAAAAGCATTTGAATACTTTTAAGTGGGGCTTACTGGACCAGGCTAGTAGGAGGAGCATGGAGGACAGTTGTCCTGAGGATGACTTCAACTGTAGGGGACTGGCTCAAGAAGTTTCAAGAGAAGAATTTTAGGATATGAACTAGAGACCGTTCTTGTGATATTTTTGTAAAGAATGTAGCTGCTTTTTGTCCTTGTCTAAAAAAATCTGCCTGAAGCTAAACTGAAGAGTTATTTAACGACTTTGGCAAAAAAATATTTCAAAATAGCCTCACACTGATTGTGTCATGTGGTTATTAGTGGCGACATTTATGCAGATATATAATGAAAAGGAGCAAGCTGAGCACGGAAAAGTATAAAATGTACAGTTTGAGGAGAAAGGAGCACCAGAAAATTTAATGGAGTCAAGTCTAGTGTACAAAGAGATAAAAAGATTGAAGAAAAGCCTGATGCTAGATGGAATAAAGAGAATGGTGACCTCAGGACAAGACCCCACCCAGCTAAGGTAAAAAAAGAATTAAAGTTTAGGGTGGTGCATGGTAGCACACACCTTTAATCCCAGTTCTGGGGAGGCAGAAGCAGGCAGATCTTAGAGTTCAAGGCCAGCATGGTCTACGAGTGACAGAGGACAGCCAAGCTTTGGCAGTGAAGGAAACAATCAAAAATGGAAAGCTGGTGGAAATGCATTTGAACAAGGCCCACGTTCCAGCCCAGCAAGTAAAACTTGGCAGCTTTGGCCAGGTGATTCTGGCTTTGGGGTCAAGGATACAAGAAAGGGGTTGTGGAATCTCCGTTCTGGGCTAAGTAAAGCTGCTGAGGCCAGCATGTGGCAGGGGTGTCCCTGTGGAGGCCCAGGGTGTGAAGCTGCAAAGGTGAAGACCTTGAAGACCCCAAGATGCTGGAGATGTCAGAGCTGTAGGATGCCTGCTGAGGGGAGCTGCTGACAGACACAGGAAACAGCCAAGAGAAAGAAGTGGGCTTCAGTCACCAAAACTGAGAGGAGTTGGAGATCTGAAGAGTGCTTTGACATCAGGCATACAGATGCAGAGTTTGGAGTTTTCCCTGCTGGGTTTTGGTCTTGCTATGGTCCAGTATTTCCTCATTATGCCTCCTTTTCTTCCCTTTGGAATGGTGATATATATTCTGTGCTATTACATGTTTAAGTATGTGACCTGCTTTTTTATTTTGAACTTTTAAGGAATTACAGCTAAATTGCCTGAGTCTCAGAAGAGGCATTAGACTTTTAAACTCAGTTGAGACTATGCTAGACTATGGTTAGAGGCTTTTAAAGTTAGACTGAATTTTGCATTCTTACATGGCTACAAGTCTATGGGTGCCAGGAGTGGAACATGGTGGTACTATTAGGAAGTACTGGGAAAAGGCTGTTACTGGGTGTAGGCTTTGAGGTTTCAAATGCTAAAGCCAGGCCCAGAGTCTCTCTCTTTCTGCTGCCTGCTCATCTGGATGTTGAACGTTCAGCTACTTACCCAGCATCATGCCTTGCCTGCATGTCACCATGGTTTTCTCCATAATAATAATGGACTAAACAACCTCTGAACTGTAAGCCAGCCTCAATTAAATGTTTTCCTTTATAAGAGCTGCCATAGTCACAGTGTCTCTACACAGCAATAGAAACCCTAAGACAGCTGTGGCTATAGAAGAAGGTTAAAAATCACCAAATGCCAGCTAGAGAATTAAGATCGAAACATGGAAGTCCAAAGACACTTCAAGATTAGAGTTTGGGAAGATCAGGTACAAGAGACTAATGAGGAAGAACCAAGAGTCTGATCATTTGAGGCCAATACCTCCAGTGGGTTCAGGAAACAAAAAACCTGGCACTGACTACCGGGCCTTTAAGGAAGAGGCCACTGTGAGTCTTGATAAAAGAGATTTGGTGAGTGGTGAGATGGAAACCTGAACTAAGTGAGATCAAGAGATAAAGAATGGAGCTCCAGCTAGAAGTAACAGTTAAAAACTGTTCTGCAAGATATCTTATTATGAATGAAAGAAGAGACTGGAAAGGTAGCTGGAGAAAGAGAAAACTTTTAAAGATAAATAACTATATATGGGTAGGAAAGGAACTAAGAAAAAGAGGGTCTGGAGACAAATTGTGGAAACAGAAAAGTGTGCTGTATTTTTGCCTGGAAGATTTGGATGTGAGGAAGAGAACAAGGGCTGGGCTTAAAGCCAAATGTGAGCTAATTTGACATTGTACATATGTGACTGCAGGTATAGTCACAGTGTGCAGTGCAAAGGCAGCCTTGGGAAGGTGCAGCTGGATTTTACCAATGGTAGGCTTCTGCTAGTGAGGATAAGAGAGGGAAGGAGAGAGGAGTAAGGATACACATGATGAACTAACTGTACCGACAAGGCACAACACCCCATAAACAAGCCCCCATTTTCTCCTCCCCCTCGCTCCTGCCTCTGGTTGTGACCACTCTAGATACCACAGAAATAATATTTGTCTCTTTGTGACTGTCATTTCACTCATACAAATTCCTGAAAATCCATCTGTATTCTAGCATTTCCTTCCTTTTCAAAGCTGAATAATATACATATACCTTAGTGTGTGTGCCCTGCTTTAGCTTAGCCATTCATAAGTGGACTCCACTGCTTTCACATGGGAATATAGTTCTTCTGGTATCATTCTTTTGCATATATACTTGGAAGTAGAATTGCTGAGCAGTGGAGTAATTCTGTTTTCCTGTTTTGAGGGACTGACATACTGCCCATTGCAGCAGCTTTGAGCTTCACATTCTCACAAAACTGCAGTGGATAGGAGTTCCAATCTCTTTAAGATCATCAGCTGCACTTTTTAAAATAGTAGCTATTCTAAAAGGTGTGAGATGATTTCTGGTTGTATATTTATTTGCATTTTACCTCCAGTTCCTTCATGTGATGTTGAGCATCATTTCTGCGGTTTATCCACCAGCATGCAAATCGTACCATCACAGCTCCTGTCTCTGCAGGAGTAGACAGTGCTTCTTATTCTACCCTTTTCTCAGAGTCCTGTTTGGCCTAACCCAAATTTACTGTTTGCTTTGCCCTTGGGGATCTCTTGCTTGCTAATTTGATGAGATATAATATCTACAAGACTAGGAAAAATTAGTGACTAAACACTAGTCTGTTTTACATTAGCCACTCAGCTTGCTTTACTTAGCTAAATATCTTCCAGTTTTGTAAAAGGCAATTTAGCTAAATATCTCCCACTACTAGGAAATATTTATGTATTATTTAAACAGATTTTTGATAACTGTAATATTCAACAACATGCTCATTCTTATTCCATCTTTTTGTATTTGAGTCAAGTTGGAACATGTGTGATACAACAGATCCCCAATGGCAAAGCAAACAATAAATTAAAGTTAGCCAAAACAGTATTCTGAGAAGATGGCAGAATAAGAAATACTATCTACTACTACAGAGACATTAGTTGTCATGGTATGATTTGCATCATGGTGAATAAACCCCAGAAATGATACTTAATGTCACACTTAGTCTTTTTATCCTGCTCTCTCTCTCCTCTCTCTCTCTCTCTCTCTCTCTCTCTCTCTAGCTCAGATACTAAGTGCTCTCCTCCATCAAACGATACTTGTTAAACATGAAAACTTACCACACATCTGGAGTGACAGTATCATTCTGAGATCTCCAAGTGTGTGTTTCATAAATAGCTTCCCCATTGACTTTCAGCCAGGTTCCCATTTGCCTTAATCGCTCCTCAAAAATTACAGGAATGATGCCATCTAGTGTGGGACCAATATTCATCAGAAGATTTCCTCCACATGCCACTGTTTCCACAAGTTGCTAAAAAATTTAGGAACAAATACAGTTTTAAAACAGAAGAAAAATTTAATCTCCCATATATATTCCTGTATATATTACTTTATCATATATTAAATATACTTATTTAATATATGTATAATAATAAATATAGCATATAGTTATATTACAAAGACTATAAATGTCTTTATTATATATATTAAATATTATAGTATATATTATAATACACACACACACACACATATATATATATATATGTATGTATAAGCATTTCATGGGAAAAAAAACCCACAGCCAAAAACATCTGGAGTTTGTGACACTGCACAATCCAAACTGTAAAAAAAAAAAAAATCCTTTAACTACCTCATTAATAAGAATATTCCAAGCTGGGCGCACGATGGCCTCACCTGTGATCCTAGCACGCTGGGAGGCAGAGGCAGGTGGATAGTTATGAGTTCAAGGTCACCCTGGTCTACAAAGTGAGTCCAGGATAGCCAAGGCTACACAGAAAAAGCCTGTCTCAGGGAGAGAAAAAAAAAGAATATTCCAGAGTAATAGCCCCAAAACAGGTTTTACTGTACCTTCACCAATTCTTCAATTGTGAGATAATCCCCAATTCCAGCTTCTCGCCGGTAGCCCCAGGAGAACTTATCTATTGTCATGCAGTTTTCCCATTTATGAGGCAAAAGATGTCCGGGATTATAGCGGTCACTGCAGGTATAGTAGCCACCATGTTTGCAGATGGAACCAGCTCCCCAACGATCATTGGTGACTACTGTGTTGCGAACTGGGCTGAAAAAGAAGTGGAGTTTCTCTTCCAGAAAAAGCATTTGTGAAACAAAAGGCAATGTCACTGCAAACAGGTCTTCTCCAGCCACTCCCAGCAAACAGCCACGCCCAGCAAACCACAGTAAGAAAGGAGAAAGCCTTTGTTTCTGAAGCCAAATAGCTGTGTGGTGACTGGAGCCTAGACTAGTATATTCCAGCTCCCAGGCCTGGGGTAAACTCTTCCATCTTCTCTGTGGAATGAATTCCTTCACTATTGTCAGAGTGCAGATAACCAGGGCCCAGTAGCTATGGTCAGCATGAAGGCGATGTGCTACCCCAATTCCCATTCTGCTAATGGTAGCCTAAGATGCGTGTATACTCAAGACAAGTCGTACCAGGACTGAATGTCTGAAAAAGTGAGTGTTTACATTATGGAAACAAATTTCTAGGTCTGTGGGACCAAGTAGAGAGAACGGGAATCCACTTACAAGGGCAGGTTTTTTGTTTTTGTTTTTTCTCTGTGTAGCCTTAGCTGTCCTGGACTTGCTTTGTAGACCAGGCTGGCCTCAAACTCACAAAGATCCACCTGCCTCTGCCTCCCTGAGTGCTGGGATTACAGGCATGTGCCACAAATCCCAGCTACAAGAGCAGTTTTGACTCACAAATTGAAGCAGATAGACCCAGTCGTATCTTTTTAAATTCACTATGAAATCAGCTTGGTTGTATTTGACTCCTGATTATTTTTACTGAAGACTGAGCTAATCAGCATTGCTTATAATGATTTTTTTCCTCGCACACCACAATTGAGCGTGAAACCACGGGAATGTAAATGCTCATACACACATTAGCAGCACTCGAGGCAAGTAGAGGTGCCTAAGAGTGTACAGACCTCTCGTTATACAGCCAGGCTAGGAAGCCAGTACTGTTCCAGTAGTGATCTGGTGCGCCCCCATCTCCATCGGACCACAAGATGTCAGGCCGGTACTTGTTCACTAACCCATAGAGTTCAGGCAACATCTTAGAGATGGGAAATTGCCGCTTTTGGAATGAACTGGATTCATCCTCCAGGAAAAGTGGATGGAACCATTCAAAAAGTGAATAGTACAGTCCAAAGTGCAAATCACTCTCGTTCCTGACGGCCACCTCAAGCTCCTTAACAATGTCCCTCTTCGGTCCCTCATCGACTGCATTCCAATTCCAAGAATGGTCTGAGCCCCACAGAGTAAAGCCTGGAAATGACAGCACAGTACCGCCGGAGCATTACCACCCTGATGATGATAAATTTCAACCCGTGAAAACACATATTCAATTCAAGCGGAACACAAAATTCACTGCTTTCAAACAACTGTTTATTGGCAAACTTTTCATTCTGTCTTGTACTCATCTAAGCAAACAAATGAGAATATAAATAACATGAGGTTGGGGTTTTTCAAAGCAATTTTCAGCACACATTATAAGAGTTCTTCACTCTGTCTCCAGTTACGGAACCTGAGGGTCTCATGATGCGAAGTGTTTCTGGCTACACCCTTGGCCAATTGTTAGCATGCCATCTAAAGCAAAATCTACAATCAACAATAGTGAATCATTTCCCAGAGGAGGCACATTCCACATCTATCACACTGAGCAATGATCTTCGCTTTATGGACTGAAAACCCAAGATGTGTCTTCTGCTGGATTTGCATGTGTCTAAAGCAATGGGCAAGGTTTATTGCTTGGATGTGTTTCATTACAGTGTGATTTTCAGAACACTCATGAAGACAAGAAGTGAATCTCTGTGGCTTAATAATTAATTTAAGTGGAAGGGAGAAGATAAAGCTATTTCCCTTTTCTTGACTCATCTTACTCTAAAACCATAAACTTAGATATTTCTTGTTAAAGTGCCCCAAAATGACTATCCTAACAACTAAAAGTGTAAGAAAGGTGACACAGTGTTACACAAACACTTTGAAATAATTCACATTTCAACGGGAATTGTCATTTAGGTTGCTCATCATTCTATACAAAATATTAGAAGAGCTATATAAACTGAGATGCTGAAGAAATAGTATACAGTAAAATCCTCAGAAATTTCAGAACTCTGTTCCTGTTTCACTGAAGTCTTAAAGCATCTTGAAGGATAGCCATTGGCAAGACACCAGGCACCTTTGCCGCTCACTTTACTGTTGTGTTAGGACAAGCCTGAGGACTGAATCACTCTTTCAATTCATTGTAAAAAGTTCCTCAAATAGTTCGCACTTTCTCTAAGAGTGTCTGTGGGAAGCTTGAAGGCAGTGTCAATATTTAAGGCCTGCCTCAAAACTTTGAACCCAACAGGCAATACAATAAGCACCAGCTCTTTCTCATCCCATCACCACAAGTGAGTGCAGTGACCCTCCTCCTAGCTGAGGCTAGCAGTCGATTTTCTGTAAGCAGTGTAAACATGTGGCTGCATAGGTCTTCGAGCATGTCATCTTCATCTTCTGCCCTCAGAGGTTAAAGCGGTGGTTCTCAATCTGTGGGCTGAGACCCCTTTTGGGGTCAAATGACCCTTTCACGGGGGTCACATCAGATATGCTGCATATCAGATATTTACATTACAATTCATAACAGTAACAAAATTACAGTGATGAAGTAGCAACAAAAGTGATCTCATGGTTGCAGTCACCACAGCATGAGAAACTGTATTAGGAGGAAGGTTGAGAGCCACTGGTCTAGAGCCACTGGTCTTTCTTTTAAATGAACTCACTAGGTGTCAGATAGTTTGGGAAGCTCCTACACAGTAGGAAATAGACACATTCCATTTAGGAGAAACATAAAGGAGGAAATTGTGCTGCCACCAAATTCTGACCAAGGAGAAAGTATGTAAGATGATTGTAGGTTTTTGGTTTGGGTTCATCTCTCCTGCCTCCTTCCCACCCCTGCAGAACATAACAAGGCGATTTTTCAAGATAAAGGAGATCGTGCAAAGGAAACTACCTAATACCTTAACATGAATTTGGGATAGCATTAGCCAGTGCATCTCTGGTCTTATGAACACTAGGTGGTTATAGCAGAATATCCTGTTGACACAGGCCTTTTATGCTACCTTAAACTCTTTTGATGTTTCTGGGTACTATTATAAATCTAGAACTCTTTACCTTTGAGGTCTCTGTCTTTCTTTCATCAGTAGCAAGCTAGCCACCACTTACATATCTAAAAGTTGGCCCAAAATAGTCAACTGTGTTAGTCAAAACCAAAGGTAGCATGAGCCCCATGATGTTTTTACAGACCAGAAAGGGAGCCTGGTACCAGCACTCAGGAAGCAGAGGAAGAAGGTTAAGGCCAGCTTGGTCTACAGAGTAAGATCTAGGACAGCCAGGGCTACACAGAGAAACCTTGTCTTGGAAAAAAAAAAGGAAAAAAAAGAAAAGAAAGGGAAGTGCAACCACCAAGTTGTAACTTTGACCTGCTATACTAGTTCTCTTCAACCAGCCGTAAATAAATCTGGTTATTTATTTAAATGGTTAAATGTGCACATAAAAACTGTGTGCAGCTAGTTAGAGTCTTGGAGAGATCAGGATACAGGAACATACCTAAACATAGTAAAGACAACACACAGCAAGCCTAAAGCCAACATCAAACTAAACAGAGAGAAACTTAAATCAATCCCACTAAACTCAGGGACAAGGCATGGCTGCCCACTCTCTCCATATCAATTCAACATAGTACTTGTAAGTCTTAGCTAGAGCAATAAGACAACAAAAGGAGATCAAAGGGATACAAATCAGAAAGGAAGAAGTCAAAGTATCACTATTTGCAGATGATATGATTCTATACATGAGCGACCCCAAAAATAAAACCAAAGAACTCCTTCAGCTGATAAACACCTTCAGCAAAGCAGCAGGATACAAAATCAACTCCAAAAAAATAAAAATAAAATAAACAGAAGCCCTTCTGTATACCAAAGACAAAGGACTGAGAAAGCAATTAGGGAAACAAAACCCTTCACAATAGCCACTAATAACATAAAGTACCAAGCAAGTGAAAGACCTGTTCGAAAAAAAACTCCAAGTCTCTGAAGAAAGAAATTGGAGAAGATATCAGAAGATGAAAAGATCTTCCCTGCTCATGGAGCAGTAGGAATAACAGTGAAAATGGCCATCCTCCCAAAAGCAATCTACAGATTCAATGTAATTCCCATCAAAATACCAACACAATTCTTTACAAACCTTGAAAGAATTCTCAACTTCATATGGAAAAACAAAAAACCCAGAATTGCCAAAATAATCCTGTACAACAACAGATCACCTGGAGGTATCTCCATCCCTGATCTCACGCTCTACTATAGAGCAATAGTAATAAAAACTGCATGGTACTGGCAGAGAAACATAATGGTGGATCGATGGAATCAAATAGAAGACCTAGAAATAAACCCACATACCTGCGGATACTTGATTTTTGACAAAGAAGCCAAAACCATACAATGGAAAAAGGACAGCATCTTCAACAAATGGTGCTGGTCTAACTGGATGTCTACATGTAGAAAAATGCAAATGGATCCATACTTATCACCCTGCACAAAATAAAGTCCAAGTGGATCAAAGACCTCAACATAAAACCAGAGACACTAAATCCGTTAGAAGAAAAAGTGGGGAAGAGCCTAGAACTCATTGGCACAGGAGACAACTTCCTGAACAGAACACCAACAGCACAGGCTCTAAGAGCAACAATCAATAAACGGAACCTCATGAAACTGAAAAGCTTCTGTAAAGCAAAGGACACTGTTGCCAGAAAAAAATGACTGCCTACAGAGTGGGAAATGATCTTTACTCACCCTATATCTGACAGAAGTCTAATATCCAGAATATATAAAGAACCAAAGAAGTTAAAAAGCAACAAATCAGGTAATCCAATTAAAAATGGAGTACAGAGCTAAACAGAGAATTCTCTGTAGAAGAATATAGAATGGCAGAGAAACGCTTAAAGGAATATTCAACATCCTTAGTCATCAGGGAAATGCAAATCAAAACGACTTTGTGATTTCACCTTATACCCATTAGAATGGCTAAGATCAAAAACTCAAGTGACAACACATGCTGGAGAGGTTGTGTAGAAAGGGGAACCCTCCTCCACTGCTGGTGGGAGTGTAAACTTGTACAACCACTCTGGAAATCAATCTGGAGCTTCCTCAGAAAATTAGGAATAGCGCTTCCTCAAAACCCAGCTATCCCACTGCTAGGCATATATCCAAAAGAGGCTCAAGCACACAACAATGTGCTCAACCATGTTCATGTTCAGCTTTATTCGTAATAGCCAAAATCTGGGAATAACTCAGATGTCCCTCAATGGAGGAATGGCTACAGAACTTGTAGTACATTTATACAATGGAATATTACTCAGCAATTAAAACAAGGAAATCACGAAATTTGCAGGCAAATGGTGGAATTTAGAGAAGATCATCCTGAGTGAGGTATCATGGTATATACTTACTTATAAGTGGATATTAGACATATAATATAAGATAAACATAAATTCTGTACACCTAAAGAAGCTAAGCAAGAAGGAGGACCCTAGGTAAGATGATCAATCCTCACTCAGAAGGGCAAACGAGATGGACATTGGAAGAGGGAGAAAACAGAGAACAGGACAGGCGCCTACCACAGAGAGACTCTGAAAGACTCTACCCAGTAGTTTATCAAAGCTGAGACTCATAGCCAAACTTTGGGCAGAGTGCAGGGAAACTTATGAAAGAAGGGAGAGATACTAAGACCTGGAGAGGACAGGAGCTCCACAAGGAGAGCAACAGAACCAAAAAATCTGGGCACAGGGGTCTTTTCTGAGACTGATACTCCAACCAAGAACCATTCATGGTTATAACCTAGATAACCAAGAACCTCTGCTCAGATGTAGCCCATAGCAGCTCAGTATCTAAGTGGGTTCCCTAGTAAGGGGAACAGGGACTGTCTCTGGCATGAACTCTGACATGACTCTTTGATCACATTCCTCTGAGGGGGGAGTGGCCTTGCCGGGCCACAGAGGAGTACAATGCAGCCAGTCCTCATGAGACATGATAGGCCAGGGTCAGATGGAAGGGGAGGAGGACCTTCCCTTTCAGTGGACTTGGAGAGGGAAGGAGATGGGAGGAGATGAGGGAGGGAATGAGGGAGGGTGCTACGGCTGGAATAATAAATGAATAAACTGTGATTAATACAAAAAAAAAAAAAAGGCCTGGAGGGGACAGGAACTCTACAAGGAGAGCAACAGACTAAAAACTCTGGGCAAAAAGGTTTTCAGCAATAAGCCTAATGGAAATTAAAGTTCCTTTGTTTTTATGTCTATATGGGATTGGGAGGGATGAAGGAGGGAGCTACAGCTAGGATACAAAACATATAAACTGTAATTAATAAAAAAATAAAAATTTATTTAAAAATATATGAAATTAGAAAAAAAAATTTTTTTTAATTGTGCCCAGCTTTCTTCTCATTCTGTGATGCTAGCTATCTGGATCCATAATGCTTTCCAGTCGAAGTGGGATATATGGTCCTTAAACTGTAAGCAACTATCAATATCAACTAACAGTTTTATTCTGAGAGAAGCCTGGTTTTATAGGAAGATGACCTCGCCTTTTTTTTTTTTTTTGAGACAGAGTTCCCGAACTCACTTTGTAGACCAGGCTGCCCTGAAATTCACAGCAATACGCCTGTTTCTGCCTCCGTGAGGGCGGGGCTTAAATCCTGTATGCCACCACACCTTGCTGGACAACCTTACTTTAATGTCTCCACCCAAAAGAATGCCCTTACATTCCCTAGCCATTGTCATCATATGTTGTAGGTGCTCTACTTACCTTCATGATGTTTGGAAGTTAAGACTACATATTTGGCACCGGAAGCCTGGATAATATCTACCCACTGGCTGGCATTAAAATACTTGGCTGTAAACAGCACTCCAAAATCTTCATAGTTAAAACCAGGGGGATAATTATCATTCATAAAGTCCACAAACTTGGGTCTCTTTTCCTTTTGCCAATACCACCTGTGAGACAAAAAAGGAGAACTAATATAATATAATATAATATAATATAATATAATATAATATAATATAATATAATATATATACATAAATTAAATAAATAAACAAACATAAACACTTGAAGCAATTGCGTGAGCTCACTGGGTATCCCCCCTTAGGAAGATTACTGCCTGATTCTCTCATCTATCAGTCTGATTGCACTAATTACAGCTTGTGCAAAACAGAATTCTTGCTTTGTTTTCCATCTTTTCCTTTGTGAAGGCGTCTGGTAGACCAGCCACTGATTCTCCTGCTTCTTCACTTTAAGTCATGGCATGATCTTTGCTTTCTCTTAGCTCACTGTGGAACCTAAGTACCTAAGATTTCAAGACAGTACAACAGGCCTAAAAGATAACGTGCACCTTCCCTATTCATTAACAGAAAACCTTTTGGGTTATCTCTCTGCAGGAAACATTTCCATAGGCTGAGCAGATCCCACAGTGAGTGAGCACTGCCTCCCCCAGGCGGCGCACGGCTTTGCCTGCCTGAGGCTACACTGCGAGACCTCTCAGGCAGCACGCTGCAGGTCCTGTACCTGACCCAAAGTCACAAGCACACTTCGTAAGCATCCGTCACAGCAACCCACGCTGGCTGTTGGATCTGACAGATTCTGGGATTTCCTAATGAAGAGGGAAACTGGCTTTCTGGTTAGGAAGAAGCTAAAGACTGAGCAAGTTTAGGATGCCTGTCTACCATCATGTGACTATGAAGGGACTGTGAGGCAATGCACCTCTATTATTGCTCCTTTCATTTGCTTTAGGCTTTTGATACCTTAGTATGCAAGGAACTTAGCTTTATGAGTGATCCACAGAGCTTATTTTTAAAGATTGTATTTTACTTTGTCTTTAGTTACATGTGTGTTTGTGTGTAGGTGTGTGCATGTGAGGGTGGAGTCCAGAAGCACGGACTTCCCCTGGAACCAGAATTACAGCCGGCGAGAGCCCGAGCTAGGTGCCAAACTATTTTACAAGAGCACCGCTGAGCAATTTCTCCATGCCCTCTGAGGCACTTCTTAAAGTTCTGGAACCGTCACTCCCTTAAGCACACAGGCATTGCCATTGAGCTACACCCTATCGCCATGCCCACCTACAGTGTGTCTAAGAACTCAGGTGAGCACATATATTCAGTGTTGATGACATACTCAGTCAAGAAACCATATTCAGCATCTGGAAGTGCAAACATATCATTGACCAAAACAGTGACAAGCAGGCAGCACTCATGCCAGGTGAGCTGGCTACTGACTGCCATTGTGTGGGTGACACAAAGCCGAGTGTTTGTGTTGGGCACTTACCAGAACCATTCACTGCCGAAGCTGGGGACGGAGAACACTCCCCAGTGGATGAAGATGCCGAACTTGGCCTGATCGAACCAGGCGGGCAATGGGCGGCTGTCCAGAGATTCCCACGTCGGGTCGTAGCGAAGGGTGCTCGCGGCCCAGGACGGTGGCAGGAGCAACAGCAGCAGCAGTAGCAGCAGGGGCGCGACACGCATGCGCGCCAGTTTGGGGACCTTTGGGACCCGCAGGTCACCAGGAAAGCCGCCTTCTCTGCCACCTTCTCTGCCAGTTCTGGATTCTGACTTAGCGCTGGCCTTCCGTCTTCTAAAGTGCTCCGCCGCTGTCACCTGACCGAAACCAGCTTAGTCAGATGACTGACTGCTGCGGTCGCCGGGAGTTGGGAGTGGCTTGATCTGGTGAGCTCTGGTTGCCCAAGGACCCCAAGATGGTTGCCTCACTCAGGTGCACAACCACGGAAGTCAGTTACAACCCAGCCACGGCATTTTACCATTTACCATTTTGCTTCTGTTTTCCCAGCCAGACCTGCTCAACTTAGCCAAGACAAAACCCTGAGGGTGATTTTGACCAGCTCTTCTGTACTCCGTCCCGCGGGCCTCTGACAGAAACCTCTGAAGAGGTCACAGCGACCTCTGTGCTCGGTGCCTGCAGTGTCAGAGCTGTGTGCCCCCCACCGTGGGACCGGAGGGCTTGCCCTCCCGATGCTGCTTTGGAAGCAGTTCCCAAAGCTGGCTCTCACCCTCTGAATCTGTCTATCTCGAATTTGTAGCAAATGAAATCCCAAATTTTGGGTTGAGCTATTCTGGATGGGGTCCAGGATTTTGCATTTCTACCCAGGCTCTTGGTATTTCTGACTTTGCTGGTTGGCGGAACAAGCTTTTCTGGGAAATTGGGTTAGAAAACAAGGCAATCTGAAGAGAATGGACGTTTAAGAGATTTGCATATAAGGAGGGGCTGGGAACCTGCTAGGTTGGTTGAGTGCTTGCCTAGTGCAGGAAGCCCTGGTTTCTACCCCCTGCACCTAAAGAAAACGAAGTTACGGTAAACACAGCAGTGTGAAAGCAGAAACAGGAGAATCAGGGTTCAAGGTCGTCTTTGACTATATAGAGAGCTACATGAGACCCTCTCTCAATACTGGGGAAAGGAAGGAGAGGAGGAGGGAGGAGGGAGGGAGAGAGGAAAGACGGAAGGAAGGAAGGAAGGAAGGAAGGAAGGAAGGAAGGAAGGAAGGAAGGAAGGAAGGAAGGAAGGAAGGAAGGAAGAAAGGAAGATGAAAGGATTATATGAGGCTGTAGTTCAGTGACAAATGTCCTAGGTGCTGTGTGTGTGTGTGTGTGTGTGTGTGTGTGTGTGTGTGTGTGTGACAGAGAAATAACGAGAGACACACACACAGAGATAGACAGAGAACCTGATGTAGGCTAGAAGAAAGGGGCCAGTCACTTAGAATAGTTATCTAAGCACATCTTCAGGAGCTCATACCTGAAATATTTTAAATACTTCTAGCCTGAAGCCAGAATCTCCATTGCTTCTGCTTTGTCAAAATCCTAATTCTTTTGTGGTCCGTTTCTAATGCCACTTCTTCCAGGATGCTTTACGCCACAGCATTAGCATTTCCCCTCGTACTTCCTCCTGTGCGCCCCCACCGTATTCTAACCACTAACACAGGAGTGCCTGAGCGACTTTAGAGTTGAGTGTCTACAGCCCTCACTCCCCTCAGGCTGATAACTGAAGAACAGCCACGGCTTCTGGTGCTGTGCCTTTAAGAGCAGCAAAATCTAGCACTGAGCAACACTTGAAACATTTTCTGGAGTTCCTCACTGAACTGGAGTTCTCCATACTGAACCAACAAAAAAGGAAGAGACACTGAGTAGCTGTTATTGTGGTTCCCTCTTATGCTCTGGGAGCAGCAGAGGCCACTCTCTTCACGGGCAGGCACACTGTTCCTCATGCATATGTCTCACCAGGACCACATATGATACCTGACAAAAGCAACTTAGAGAAAGAAGGGTTTGCTTTGGCTTCATGTGGAACTGCCTGTTACAGCAGTGAGGTCAGGCAGGTTGGCTCCTGTGGACCCAGGTGTCATTGCAGCCATAGTCAGCAAGTAGGTAGCAATCAGTGCTGATGCTCAGCTTTCTTTCTCCTTGTTATTTTTCTCTCAGACCTCACCTTATAGTACAGCCCCACCTACAATTACCATAGGTCTCCACTGTGGTGTTTTGAATGAGAAAAGCCCCCATTGGCACATCAATTTTAAATGCTTGGTCTGTGGTTGGTGACACTGTTTGGGAAGTCTTAGGAATTGAGGCCTTATTGGAGGAGGTTATGGGGGTGGTCTTTGAGGTTTCAAAAGCCCGTGCCATACCTAGTTAGCTTTTCTTTCTATGCCACTTATTTGTGGATCAGATATAAGCTGTTAGCAGTTGCTCCATTGCTATTCTTGCCTGTCTGCCTGCCATGCTTCCCACACTGGTGGTGATTGATTTAGTTATGGTTACGATTAGTGTAATGGGACACCATGACTACAAAGCAAGTTCTGGAGGAAAGGGCCCAGGTCAGTCCTATGCAGTCTCCCTCATTGTGGTTTCAGTCTGTATGAGCCCCTAGGAACCTAGGTTGGTTGATTCTGTGGGTTTTCCTGTATGTCCTTGAAAAATGAAAAAGAGGAGGAAGAGATTATACTGGAGGTGGGGTGTTAAGTGACAAAAGGAATTAAATCTGTGAAATGTTTGGGACATGGTCACTGATGGAGAGGCCCACTTGTGGCAGATGCCATTCCATCCTTTGGGGGCTAATCCTTCACCAAGCTAATCTTTGTGCTTAAAGCCTCTGCTTACAGAACAATAGAACCACCTTGCATTGAAACCTCTACTCTGCCCTTGCAAATGCCATAGGGGATCAAAAATTCTGGGTACACCAGATTCACCAGGTATGTATGGCTTATTTTTAAAACTCTTTAGGGAAGCCGGGCATGGTGGCAGTGGTGCACAGCTGTAATCCCAGCACAAAGAGAGGCAGAAGCAGGAGGATCTCTGTGAGTTTGAGGCCAGCCTGGTCTACAAAGGGAGTCCAGGATGCCAAGGCATCCTGTCTTGAAAAAACAAAACAAAACAAACAAACAAAAACCCCAAAACTTTGGGGAATCCTGGAGCTTAGTAGGGAACACAGCTAAGGAATCCTGTTAAGGTCTTGTTTGCTAGATGTCACTTTGAGGTGCCAGATGAAGGAAGAATGAGGTCTTTGTCCCTGTATCATCTGATAAGTCACTCCAAGCAGCAGTAACATGCTGACAACTGTGGGGTAGGCAGGGTGCCTGGGCGAGAAGCTGGAGGTGGGTGGGGGAGGGATAGCTCTTGATAAATCCTTGTTGCTGCCAAGAGGAAGCAGTCCTGATATTACCATCCTTGGAGATGTCACCAGCTGCTGAGGGTGAAGCTGATATTAGAGAGAAGCTCTGAAGGACCCACTCTGGATTTGTGTGTGTGAGCTGAATGGTAGCCACCAACCTATATCAGCACTCTCCAGAACTGCTCTGAAGTAGACAGTGGAGGCTAGCCTGGGCTATACAAAAACCTGTCTCCAAAAAATGTAAACACACACACACACACACACACACACACAAAACCACATTGACATACAGGCAGATATATTAATATTATGTGTTAAAACACTCTCTTATGTAAAGTTTTTTCCCCCATTCTAATTTTAGAATAAACCATTTCTATGGGTCTCTACAAGTCATACAGGCACAGAGCTTTTTATACCTAATCAATAAAACAGTCCTGAACAACTAAGAGTCACAAAATAATAAACTCTAAAAATAAGCTAAGATTAAATTAAATATTTATATTAATGTGAGGCAGGTTAAGAGCCTTCAGACAGCAGCAGCTGGATATAGTGATCATAAGAAACAATTCTAGAGAGAAGTGGCTTTTTAAGGTTGCTGGCTAGCATGTGCTAATTTTGCTTGCAATATGGTAGGCACTATACCATTTGATTTATTTTTATTTTTCATTAAATCCCCATAAGATACCTTCAAGATTTATAAAGTATCCCAAAAAGATCTTTTAAAAGACAAAACATTTCCTGGGTCATAAAGATAGTTTGGTGGCTAAGAGCACTTACTGCTCTTCTGGAAGACTCAGGATTGGTTCTCAGCACACATATGACAGCTCAGAGCCATATATCAGGGCAGTTCCAGGGTAATCTGATGCCTTCTTCTTGTCTTCAAAGCACGATATGGACAACATGCACATACATACATATAAGCCAACATTCAGACACATATGATAAAAAATCCTTTCTGAAACATTTATTGTATGTTTATAGGAGAGGGTGGGGGTTTCATGCACACAGGGAGAGGTCAAAGGACAGTTTTCAGGAGTCAGCACTCTTCTTCTACCTTGTGAGTTCCAAAGATCCAAATAGGTCATCAGCTTCAGTGGCAAGCACATTTACTAGCTAAGCCACACTACCCTCAAATGATACCTTTATTAGTCTTGTTCTACACATGAGGATAGAAGCACAGAGACATACGCACACACTCACCAAATCGCCCAGGGCCTGCACTACAATCATCCTGATAGATGGAGAAAAGCCATGTTAACTCTTACACTATGTAAATGAAGCCATACATTCATCCACTGTCCATTTGGCCATTATATTTTTATTTTGATAGACCAAATTATATTTCCTCCACTTTGTGCAAGATACCAAATCAGGTAAAGGGAAGAAAGTGTTCATGGCTCTATCTCTCATATGCCAACTCTCTAGTGGACTTGAAATAAATAATCTTCTAAATATTATGTTACATAGTGAAATGTAGAATGCTCTTGAAGCTTATGTCATAGGACCGTGATTGAATCTGAGCATCAGAAAGAGCTTCCTGAAGAAGTAAAGTTTTGTTTGAGGCCTTAAAGGTGAGTAATTGGGTAATGAGCGGGAGTGAAGGTGCTCTGGGCAGGGCTAACAGTCTGAGTTAGGTGCCCATGGTATAAAACCACTTTTCATGAACCTTCCAAAGTAAAGACAGAAAAAATTCTTGAGCATGTGCTGGAATGAGACAGACAGACATGTGGACATTTGAACAGGGGAGGTGTCTGGGAGGAGGATAGATTTAAATGGCATTTCTGTAAACAAGAATGACATGGAAGACTAAATAAGCCGTTAATAGCTTCTTGGAGAGGCAGACATAGGCTTTTAATCATTTAGAGCCCTGAGGCCTGTTTAGTGGAGTAAAACAGTCCTGTCTTGTGGACATTCCGAGAAAGAAAAGAAATTGTTATGACATTTTTATCTTATGACCAAAGGTCATGTATGACTGAGGCCCTTAGAGGTGAAATGTTGCTGAAAATAAATTAGTAAGCTGTGCAGTAGTCAGGTGACAGCCAGTTGGAGGAGATGCTCTGCTCTCCAGATTGGCGCTAAGCTGGAGACACCTTCCCATAACTATATGAAGGATTTCTTGGGACAGGATGACTGTGGCTCCATGCATGACACACAGGGCTGTAGTCACTCAAGGTTTGCATTTAGAGGCCACCATTCTTTCTCCTCATAACACACCCACTTCATCCATGGGTACAGACCATGGGTTAAGAAATTATCAGAAGCAACTTCAACCAGGTCCTCCTGGTGTCTCCAGCACTCTTGTTGGCTAGTCTGGGGCAGGAAGATTGCATGGCAGCGTGGACTATGTAGCAAAACAACAATAAAACAGAACCCAATTCATTCATTCTAAAATCAGGAAATTCCATAGTGCTTTCCCACTGCTCAAGGGTTCACATACTAAAAATTCAGGCTCTCATGAACATCAAATGGGAGATTTACTCTATATATTTTGCTTTCACAATTTCCTCAAGTATGTATTGCTTTTATTAATGTAAAATAAACTAAAAACAGAACACCAGAAGGGTATATATTAACAAAGGAAGCAAAGTGAGGCTTTAGCAATGAAACATTCACTACAACTTTTGGAGCATACTGTGAGACCTTGCTTATTTCAGAAGGCAAGGTCAACACCTCTCTACCAGTATCAAGCAGGGAAGGGAGTGGCTCCCAGATTTTCTTTTGTTGAAAATACAGAAAAGCAATCTTGGACTTAGAGCTACACAAAAAACACTTAAGATTCCTACAGCTGATTTATTGATTTCTTAATTGCTTTAGATATGCAGAAAGTAGGAGCCTAGACAAAGGCTTGCCATGCAAGCCTGCCAACTTGAGTTCAGATCCCTAGCACCTATATAAAAGCTGGTGGCACAAGTCTGTAATCCCAGCATCACTGGAACATGAAATGGGAAGCAGAGCTAGAGGAATCTCCTAGATACTGTGTGGCTGGCTAGCTTACGGCATGCAGTTCCACAGTGTAAACAAGGAGATCCTGCCTCAACGAAGTAGCAGGCAAGAACTGACACCCAAGGCTGTGCTCTGACATGCACACATGTGCTGCTTATGGCATGCATGCACCCATAGCCCCGCCCTCATGCACATATCATACACTAAACATGAGAATAGTTTTTAAAGATATGCTATGTAACAGGATTTTTTTTTACTTTAAATCATAGCTTATTGAATGCATTCATTCAACAAATATATTTTGAATAACTACCATAATATTTGCCAAGTCCAGAAGATTTAAAGCTGAGCTAGAGGATGTTCTTGACTTTAAAAAATTGTTTGTCATCCTAGGAAAGATGAGCTAATGGGAAAAATAAATAAAATATGGAGAAAAGTCACAATTGCAGACAGTGTGCAGGGAAGAGAGACACCGAGCTCCAGATAGAGCGGGGCAGACCAGCATTCACTTACTGCTTCTCTGGGACAGGACTGGCTTTTGCTTATATTACTTACATTCCCTACCCAGCACCCTGTGCTGTTTCCTTATGAAACAGCCACCAAACAAATGAGAGGCTGAAACACAGTATTCAAGTAATGCCCCCAAAGGGGGTCCCTGCTATTTTCTAGGGAGTGGATCTCCATGACCACCAGTGTTGGTCACATGTATGGTAGTCTTCCTGAATGCCAACATGCCTCTGTCCTTGACGTCAGGTCTCTCACTGCACACACATGGCAGTCTTCCAGAATTCCAGGGCACTGAGTCATAGCTAGATCTGGAGGCCAATCCCTCACAGACTTGGTGTATCTGTTTTGTCCTTCCCAAGAAGTAAGGACTTGATACCAAATGACGAATGTTCATCTTCTTTTGAAAACCCACAAACACAGATGGTCTTACCAAACCTCCTCTAGATACTGACATTGTAGCTCCTTACTAATTCCCCCCAGAAAAGGTGATTATCCTTGCTGTATCCTTGAGACCCTCTGGCACCTTCAGAGGGACACACATGCCTGAGGTAATTCAAACACCCAAGAGCCTCTCAAGGGACTATACCTAAATTTCTAGAAGTGGGTAGAACTAAGTGAATAAGCAAAATACCAAAGAGGTCTCACAGTGAGGGTCTATTTATGGACCATTTTAGAAAATGCAAGGATTAAAGAAAAAGCAAATTGGTGGTTGCCTGGGGCTGTGGATCATGAGAGAAGGAGTGCAGGACACAGGAAGAATCTTTGGGATGAATGTTCTCACTGCCTTCACTGTGGTATTTTCAAAGCTGTATCCATCCACCAAACTGCACAAATATATTTTGAGGCAGATAGAATCTATTGAATGTAAATTAAAACAGATGAATTTGAGTTTTAAAATGAGAAGAGAAGCTATTATTCAAAGGAAAAAATAAAGGACTGTTAAAAAATATTGTTCACAACACAAAGAAAGGTACTGAAGAGAGTTTTATTGCTGTCAAGTCGAGTATGTGGTGATGCCAATGTGCTTTTTACATGAGGGTGAACATCTTGCTGTCATTCTTATTACCATCTTTGGTAGTTAAGAGAATCCTGACATAATGCATTTTTTAAAAGAAAAATTTGAAAAGGCTATTCCAAAGGTAGTCAGCAAGCAATATTTATATCAAACTAAGAGCCAGCTTCATACTCAAGAGTGAAATTCTAGAGGCATTCCAATAGAATAAGGAGAAGCTATTTATTATCAACATTTTTTTCCTGGAAATTCTAGCTCAAACTAATGAGTTTCATTATTAGAAGGTGAGGGGTCGGGGGAGGAATGAGGTATGATAATCTATGTCTGTAGTTCAAGTACTAGGAGTTAGAAGAGAATCAAGAGTTCAAGGCCAGCCTTGGTTACATAGTGACTTCAAGCCTAAGCTATCTCAACAGAAAACAGAAGGAAGAGAAGGAAGAAAAGGAGGAGGAAAAGGAAGATGAGGAAGAAAAAAAAACATTTTTTAAAATGTTATGACTGTGTTTGGCAGCATAAACCTTGGAGAGATGAGCCTATTGAGGTGGACTAAAGTCTCATGTAATTAGTCATTTTTATTCAGGAAATCAGACAATTCATATCCTGAGGGCATTCTGGGGGTTAAGCAGGGTCGTATGAGCAAAGTTCACTTGAGTTCAAGTTGTATACAGTCACAAGGGCAAGGTCACATGAATTTTGGCTGTATGCAATCATGAAAGGTTGCATACGTTTAGGCTTGTTGAGCCAGGAAGACAACTCCTGCTTGGAAACATCATTCTGAACAATAGGTAAGAAGATGGGTAAAGTAAAATTCACTCCTATTATCACAACTGGGAAGGGCACAAATGCCCATTCTAAGAAGAACCCATGTTATGAAGGAACAGATTAGAAGTCTTCTACACTTGAAGTTTTCTCACAAGGTCTCAGAAATCTCCTCAGACAGCTTTATTCATAGACTAGGTTCCAACATCCTTGCCTTTGTGTAATTGTGAGGGCTGAAGTTATATTTTAAGTTTTAATTACTGTGCTTAAGAGATCTATAAGACAAAAATGTCTCTAACCTGTAAGCTCCACTTGCCCAAGGACAGATAGCTTCCTGGAATGCTGGGGGCTGTTACTCATGTGTAATAACAAGCCACTTGTTTTCACTTCTGTAAATAAGGTTGATTGCCCCAACTGCACAGGATGCTCTTAAATCACTCATAGGCAGGAAGTACTTTGGGCTTTATGCTTGCCCCTGTTGGATGAAGATGGGAAGTAGGCGGCTTGTGCATTCTGCCTTTCTAAGCACTGTACAAATATAATTCTCAGTCATTTTCTAGAAATCCCGGAACCAGTGACCACTTTCCTGGTCAGTATTTAATAAAGCTTGCCTCAAATTTGGTTTGAAAATTGTGATAGTGGTCTTATTCTTAGAGCTGCAGAGTTTAGCAAGGTGCTGAGTGACAGTGAAACAGAAGCAATAGTTTTCTTGTTATGCATCACAATCTTAAAATGGAAAGAGTCCATGAACAACAGCAGCAAAATGTAAAATATAAACTGAGGAGTGACAACAGAGAAGCAAAATACATTTTCTACAAATATGAAATATATATGGGCTTCTTGATCTCTGAAGTGCTCATACAACCAATAAGGCTAACATCCCTGAGACTAAGTGAGGTTGATTATGGCTATTCAGTTCACCAACTGAATACAATTAGCTAGGTACATAAGGTAATAAGAAAATATTCAGTCATCAGATTTTATTGTAAATGCTAATCTAAGAAAATATTCAGTCATCAGATTTTATTGTAAATGCTAATCTAAGAAAATATTCAGTCATCAGATTTTATTGTAAATGCTAATCTAACCAGGCGATGGTGGCACACACCTTTTCCCAGCACCTCAGAGATAGAAGCAGGTGGGTCTCTGAGTTAGAGGCCACCTGGTCTACAGAATGAGTTCTAGGATAGCCAGGATAACACAGAGAAACCCTGTCTCAAAAACAAACAAACAAAAAATGCTAATCCAACAACAGAAGTTAATATTTTTCTCATCAATTTGATTTTTTTAAAAGTATGACATGCCAGCAAAGCATGATAGGTAGTAGCCAATACTGAGCATAGTGAAAACTGATATTTTTATGAGCTACAGTGCAAACTACATGCAGTCTGGGGAATGAAATTTATTTTTCTTGCTGTTCTGAATAAATTTCATAAAATGAAAGATTATCGAGGGAAGCAATTCAAGTACTTTTTTCTTCTTTGTGTGAGTTCTCATTTCCTAGAAAGTGTTTTTCTATCTATATTTAATTGCTTTATGATTCATGGTTTCTTTACATTTAATTCCTTAATCCATCTTTTTTATCAGGGTGTCTTGTTTACGAATGTGCCAAAGGAATGTTAAAAACAAACAAACAAACAAAACCATTTTCTGAAGACTTTGAAAATAAGACACATTACAGACTAATTCATGTGGGATTTTGCTGGTGCCATTATGATGGACTACTTAGATACGCTCCTGGTGTATATGAGGCTTTGCGATTCCAGTCTTTTCAAAGTTTCTGTCTTTAGACAGGCTTTCCCTGACCAGTCTGGTTCTGGATGCTCCTTCTATATGTTTGCTAGCAGCTAGATCATCCTGCTTGTTTCACTCTAAGTAACAACACATGAAAGCTGCCTTGCTTGTCTGCTGCTATGGTTTGGATATGATTTGTGTGTTTCTCCTTGGGGCTTCATGTTTCGAATCTAATCCCTATTGTCAGGAGAGCTGGGAAGGTGGAAATTTCATCTGACTGTGGTGTTTGCACATGGGGCCATTGGAAGGAGACTAGAGATGGGTAAAATTATAAGGGCAGAGCTCCGATGGTTGGTTTTTGATGGCTTTATACAAAGAGGAAGAGATTAGCAGAAGAGCACACATACACAGGCAGGCTTCCTGTCTCTCACTCTCTCATGTTTGCATAATCTCAGGACTCAGCTAGAAAGAAATCCATTTCAGATCCCTTGACTTTACATGTCTGAATCATGAGCCAAGGAAATTTCGTTGTAACTCACTCAATCCACAAGCTAGTACCTTAGTTGACTTTCTTCAGCCTTCTTTGCCACTCCATTCAATCTACTTCCTGCACCCTCAGTTCCCAAAATAAAAACCTTAACCAGGCAGTCACATCTTGAGGTGGGATCAGACCCAGAAATATGGTAAGACAGTTTATTAAGAACTTACTTTGGCTAATGCTTTCTGCTGGTGCAGTCTCACTGCAGGGTTGAAGGCCATTTCAGCTACTCTTATTTCCTTGGGGAGTTTGAGCTTAAAAGCAAACAGATCAAATATTGCCAATACTTAGTGATAAGCCTCAAACCGACTTGCTTTGTCATTCTTCTTCTCTCCCCTCTCCTTCCAGTTTCCATGCAGTGAGAGATGAAACAAGAATAACAGAAGATAGGTCTGTCTCTGTTTTGGATGGGTAGCCAGATCATTGCTTCCTGCAAGCCATTCAAGAACACTTTCACATGTTTTTTATTTGTTTGTTTGTTTGGTTGTTTGTTTGGTTGGTTTTTTGTTTGGTTTTGTATGTGTGTGTGTGTGTTTGTTTTGTTTTTGTTTTTAGACCAGGCTGGCCTTGAACTCACATCAATCTGACTGCCTCTGCCTTCCTGAATGCTGGGATGCAAGTTACTACCATGCCTGGACACTTTCACTTGTCTAAGGCTTTTTCCTGGGAGTTCAGATTCTCACAGCAAAAATGTTTACAACAACAACAACAACACATACACACATACATTTGTCACCATTAATGAAATTAGGCTAAGCTGTCTCTAGAGGGAAGAAAGAAAACCCAACTTCCCCCTTCATTTATTTATTTATTTATCTATTTATGTATTTATTATTTATTTATTTACTATTTTTATAACTTACACACATCAAGTTTCTCTTTTCAGCACACAATTCTGTGACCTTTGATATATACAGGTAGGTGGTCACTATGACAACCACACTTCGGAACAGTCCTTTTATCCCATACGGTCATCTTATTCACTACTTGTAAAAAATGGCAACTACTAATCTATTTCTTTACTCTTTCATTTCCTACAACATTATCAATCGACATAGTAAAATATGAAGCCTTAAAGCAGTAGAACCTGGCGTCTTCTACCTAATGAAATACAAGACTCTCCCTAGTACACAGCAATAGTTCTTATATCCTGTGTTATATTCTATATAACATAGTTCTTATATTCCTTGTGGTTGTGCCTCCTGAGCTGCCTTCTGCTTTGATGAGCATTAAGAATGGTTCCACAAACACTTGCTTTCACAGTTTTCCATGGATGCAAGCTTTTGTTTCATTTGGATCCTTCTTTCGTTTCTCCCTCCCTCCCTCCCTTTCTCTCTCCCTTCCCTCTCTTTCTCCTTTCCTCCCTCTTTCTTTCTTTCTTTCTTTCTTTCTTTCTTTCTTTCTTTCTTTCTTTCTTTCTTTCTTTCTTTCTTTCTTTCTTTCTTTCTTTCTTTCTTTCTTTCTTTTCTTTGTCAGTTTGACACCAGCCAGGATAATCTGGTAACTTCACTTAGAAAAATGCCCCTATAAGATTTCCCTATAGGTAAGTGTTGGGGGCATTTTCTTGATTGGTGACTGATGCAGGAGGGCCCAGCCTACTGTGGGTGGTGGCACCCATGGGAAGGTAATTCTGGGTTGTAACAATGGTAGACTAAGCAAGCCATGAAGAATAAGCCGGTAAGCAATAGTGAAGGTCTCTGTTTCAGTTCCTGCCTCCAGGTTCCTGCCTTGAGTTCCTGTTCTGATTTCTCTTCATAATGGTTTATAAGCCGTAAGGTGAAATAGACTCTTTCCTCCCTAAATTGCTTTTGGTCATTGTCCTGGTTTGAATAAGAATGTCCTCCATAGCCTCAGTCACCAGGGAGAGGAATGCTTTGATAGGATTAGAAGGGTCAGGAGGTATGGCCTCTTTGAAGGAAGTATGTTGCTGGAGGTGAGCTTTGAAGTTTCAAAAGCCTATGCCAGGCCCAGTTTCTGTCTGTCTGTCTTTCCATCCATTTGTCTCCCTCCCTCCCTCTCTCCCTTCCTTTCTTCCTTCAGATCAGAATATAGAGTCTCTCGGCTACTTCTCCAGCACCATGTCTGCCCATGTATTTTCATGATCTTTGCCATGACAATAATGGACTAAGCCTCTGAAACTGTAAGCAAGCTCCCAATTAAGTGCTTTCTTTAACAAGGATTGTTTTGGTTATGATATCTTTTCACAGCAATAGAACAGTGACTAAGCAGTCATAATGTTCATCACAGAGAACAAACAGAGATCAAACTAGGATAGGGCAAAAGTACTTTTGGTCTCAAAGAAACTGCTCCAGTGTTTTCTAATGTGGCAGGGCCCTTTTACATTCCTACCAGGCACAGTTTTTAGTGAATTGAAGGAAGAGCTGAGTTCCCAGATAGTTCAGACAATTCTGGTTCCCAAGTAGTTATGGGAAACCTTTGGTATTTAAGTGTCCCTTTCGGCAGATAGTCAGTCTGGAAGGAGACAGGAACATGAACAAGATAGTTCTGGTTGCCCAGCTGACCAGAGCTTTGCTTGTGATGCCTTGGAAGTCTAGTCAAAGCGCTCTGTGGCTGGGCTTGGAGTAGGTGACAAGAGCCATTGCAGGACTATCTGCCCATTTAGGGAGAGGGAGAAAGTCAGAAGCGCCGTTGTAGTTGACTTGCAACAGGGAGGTATTGTCCTATTTTCCCAGACCTATGAGCTCAGTGAGTCCTCGTTTGGTCCAAAGAGGACTCTGGAAAATATCCTTGGAGTGAGCTTTGAAGATGGGACTAAGTTAGCTATGACTTAAATTTTTTACAATTTAAATAATAAAACAAAAAACCTCATTGTACTTCCTTAATGTCTTAGAGTAGACTGAACTTTCAGTACATGCAGTCTTTAGACTTGACACCTGCTATACATTTCCCTCAATCTTTAAAGCAACAAAACAGATCAAGTATATCTATCCCATGTCAAAACCAAAGCAAAAGATACTGATGGACCAGGTTATGATTTTGCTTAAATGTTTTGTAGCAAAGATTCTCAGCCTTCCTAATACTGCAACCCTTTAATACAATCTCTTATGTTGTGGTGACCCCCCCGCCATAAAATTATTTTTGTTGCTACTTCATAATTGTAATTTTGCTCCTGTGATGACTTGTAATGCAAATATCTATGTTTTCTGATGGTCTTAGGTGACTTCTGTGAAAAGATCATTTGACTTTGAAGGTGTCGTGGCCCACAAGCTGAGAATCAATGCCTTATAGCCTCTTTTTCATGGCTCATCATTTGCTGTCCTATAAGGTTCCAGGGACATCTAACCCTCTCCTCCTCCCTACTGCACCCTTCCTTTCCCTGAGCAGACCCTACACCCCAAACTTTGATCACTGCCACCATACTGTATTTCTATTGAATTTACTTTTAGTTTAGTTAGTTTGTTTTGAGACAGAGTATATCAATTCAGGCTAGGCTGGATCTTTCAAAATTCCACTGTCCCTGTCTGATTGCATGCGGGTTGATGCCCCAGGTCCCGCCTCTGAGAAAAAGGTATCGGACTGGTCTGATGCTCTTTGGGTGGATGACACCTAAATGAACATCTGTACAAAGTCCCAATTTATTTCTAATATCAGAGATCAGACCTCTACTCTTGCCTGATGCGTCTAAAACAAAAAGGGGGAACTGTAGAGAGCTGCGGAATGCTATGCCTTAAAGATGGAGCTGGTTTCCGCCTTCCACCTTCCCGATGGTGAGTGCTCTCTGTCACGAACAACTCCACATTTGGCTAAGGCCGAGGATCTGGCTTGCTTCCATGTATGTGGACCTATCTGCATTTCTGCATTGCCCCCGTGGCACGCCTGGGTTGGCTACCCAGAGGCTATTTAAGCTGTGGGCTGGCTTTCCCCGGGGTCCAAGGATTGTTCAATGTTCTTGAATAAACTGCATCGAAAAAAAAAAATTCCACTGTCCCAGCCCTCTGAGTCCTAAGATTCAGGTGTGTGTTACCACTCTGGATCAATGAGTTTGTTTTTATAGTGAAAAGAATGGAAGGGAGGAAAGGGAAGAAACAAGCATCATGCTTTTTAGGTTTTCAGGCAAGTGCCGTATGAGGAATGCCCTGAAACCTAACTTCACCTGTAACTTATTTTCATAGAGCTATAATGGCTCAGACCAGAAGAGCCTTCCAGGTTGCCTTCACTATCTGATGGCGTTGTATTGTCACTCTCTTGTGGCTTTACCCAAGGAGCCTGGCTCCTCAATTATCTGTGTCATTGCAGACCCCTCCCTTATCCCGAGGTGCCTTGGCATCTTCTATGTCATTTCCTCTAAGAAGGCTTCCTTGACAGTCTCGGCACTTACTCCTCCTGGTGTCTTCATCTACTGTTCAGTGTTGTCAGTTATTTGTTAATGTCTAAATTCCAACAGACCCCACTGCTGGATTCATTGAGTCTAGAGAGGCTCTGGGGCAACAAAGGCAAAGATCGCCCCTTTCAGAGCAGAAGATTTGGAGGTGTCCATGCTAAAACGCAATCCTATGTGAAAGCGACATTGAGAGAGAAGTGCCTGGCTCTGTGGAACTGCTCAGGGGGGAGCACTGAGGGTGGCCTGAAGGCTAGAGAGAACCAGCAAAGCTGTTCCTATGGGAAGACTTGTCCTGAGGGCTGGGGACAGTTATGGCCGATTAGGCAAAATTAGGGAAAATGGCACCTGAAGGCCAAGGAAATAGTAGTACAAGGGTGTAACAGGGGAAAACACAAAAACAAAGTGAGTCTTATTTAGGAACTATACTATAGTGAGGTCTCCATGGCTAAAGAGCAGAGTCACTTCAAGGACAGTGTTTAAAGCAGGGCTCCAGAACTTCCTTAGCTTGGCCAAAGAAGGGGAAAAAGTCACCTATGTGTCATGGATACTTGTCTTCAAAGAGCTTCTGTACTTTGTTTCATACTGGGTCTTAATGATAAGGCCTCATGCATGCTGCATCCCTCAGCTATTCTCAAAGCCTTCTTGAAAGATTTGACATGGAGAGCAGCAAGGCCCCATGAACTTTGGTAGAAGACTATTCTAGTTATTCTACAAACCCTGTTTGTACTTCCAGCCCCAGAAACTGGAGACAGGAATACCCAGAGCAGGCTGGCTAGACACCAGCCATATCAGTACTCTGGGTGACTGAGAGATCCTGCCTCATTAAATGAGGTAGAAGAGTGATCTGGCATGGTTCTCAGCACTAACCTCTGGCCTGCATAGGCAGTTACACCCATGGACATATGCATCTGTACATGTGTGCCCCCAACTTGTAAATAAGCACACATGCACATATGAACACCATCTAGAGCACCCATGCTATAGAGAAGGGAAAAAAAGGAAAGAAGAGAAAAAAAGGAGAGGAGCAGGAAGGGAAGGGAGGGGGAATGGAAAATTAAGATAGGAAGATAGAAAGAAAGAAAGAAAGAAAGAAAGAAAGAAAGAAAGAAAGAAAGAACAGACAAGGAAGAATGGACCGATAGACGACAAAATGTTGGGGTCCTGAGCCAAGGGAGAAGTCTGGCATGGAGGTGGCCTTTGGCAACTCATCTCCTCACAGCTGAAAGCTATGGATAAGATTTTCCAGGCAGAGCCAGAAGGATCTTCTACACACACTCATGGAGAAAGCAATAGGAGAGCGACGTGTGAGTCTCCTGGGTGGGCATCTGGAATGCATGTTTTAGAATGCACGTTGGGCAGAGAATACTAGAAGATGCCATCAGAATATGGACAATCACAGCAGCAGGTGTAGGACGCAATGGCTGGCAAACTAGCAAGCCTGGTGACATGCTCCACTGTAATGTAAGTGTTCAGGGTTATACTCTCACAGACTTCTCTAATTATGATTAGGAACAACCCAAGGATGATTATTCGGGGTAAGTGTAACATCCCAGGGTCCCTGCAACCTTATTGCGCTCACTGAAACCACAAACCTTTCCTCTCCTAAAACACACAAGATAGCAACTGGAGTACAACATTTAGAGTATTACATATTTAATTTGTTTTACATCATTTAGTGTGTGTGAGAGATTATATATATGTATATATGCATGTGGGGGACAACTTGGGAAAATCAGTTCTCCTCTTCCGATATGTAGGTCATAGGAACAGAACTCGGGAACTCAAGCTCACCATAGCACACACCTTTACCTGCCTAGCCATTTCCCTGGTTCTGGCATAGCATAGATTCAGACTTTGTTAACTGACAGGTCCAGATGACTGACTGACTGTGAATGTGGATCTGAATCTGGGTAGTTTTCACAGCGAAGCTAGGATAATCAGATATCCTCCCCACTGCGCCTCACCCCCCCCCCCAGAGCCGCTGTGAGGAAAAGCCTTTTTCAGTTGTCTGCGCTCTGCGAACACCATGACCTACTTGCTAGGCCTTTTGTCTAGCTTTACTGTCTTAGTTTTTGTTTCTCTTTTACATTTTGCTTGGGTTTATTTTGTTGTTGTTGTTAAATTCCCTACAAATTGCCTGATGAAGCACCTGAGGTATGTATGCTTGTGTGTGTGTGGATGGGGGGTTGTAATGCTGACCTTGTCTTCCTTTCCCCTCTTTGTTTCCTCTTTCTGGCACTGTCTATGGTGCCTTTGTGAAGCCCAGCAACATTCCTTCACTGCCAGAAACCTGAAGAGATGGGTCAGCTCTGGTTCACAGCTTTTCAGTTCTGGGCCAGCCGCTACTTGGGGTCCTAACTGTGAAACTGGTAACGCTGAGATTTCAATTAGCAAAATCACCGCCTCTTCTGCAGCCTGCTAAGGCACTCATTGCCAGCCATCTCCATTGGAAAGCATCAACTCAAACCTCACATCTGTGGCACTAATTCAGCCCTTAGAAGAGTGATCCTTTAAACACCTCGGCCTTTGAGACTGACCCAGCACAGACAGAAACCCAGGAATGCGGGGCTGTGAGAGACGGAGATGAGCTTTGACAAGGGCAAGAGGTGGTGGAGGAGGGAGGATCAAAGGACCAGACTTCACAGGCGACTCCAGATCTGCCGGGAATCCTCCCGCAAGCCTAGCGCCCTTTGGAGCCAGTTTTTGCACCTGTAAACTACATATGATGGCCATTGGGTCCCCGTCCAATTACAAGCGTCAGGTGTGTGCAGGCGTGTCCCGATTGCAAATGGTACTGTTAACCCTGACCTTGCATCTCAGCTCTGCAGCTAAAACTCCACTTCTTTGAGAACGTCTGGGTGAGCTGCTCTGGGCCAGAGGCGACAGACCCCTGTTTTCCAGTGGAGGGCCCGCGTCTGGGGGCGGAGCAGCCGGGCAGGTTCTGGGGCACCGAGGGTGGCAGGCTCGGAGCCGGGTGGCTGTTGCCGGCGGGAGTGAGAGCCGGCTGTAGGCGGCTCCTTCCTGTGCAAACTTTTCTGTGCTCTTCCTCCTCCCGCGCTGCGCACCGCTGCTTGCGGCCGCCTCCCCGCCCTGTCAGCCGGCCGGGGGCTCCACGCGGGGCCGCGGCGGACAGCGCAGCCCTTTGCGCCGGCCCCACCCTGCCTGAGCTCGCTCCCTCCCGGCGCCTAGAGCGGATGGCGGAAGCCAGCAGGAGCCCGGCGATGTCCCCGGACCAGCCAGCCGGCCAGGAGGCAGTGGCAGCGGAGGCTCTGGACCCCGAGTCCGAGGCTCCTGGCCCACCCGCGCCTGCCCTGCGCTGGCTTCCCGGAGACCTAAGTCCCCGCGGCCGCTCCCAGAGCGACCTGTCGTCGGCCTCGAGCCGGGGCCGCCCGCTCAGAGTCCACATCTCAGGCTCAGGTAAGGGTGGTGCGGGGCGGCCCGGAGAGGGATAGCCACGGGCAGGTGACGGTCGCCATACAGCGATCTTCCCTGGTCGCACGGGGTCAGCTGTGGGGGGGCCAAGAGCAAGGACAAAAGCTGCTGTTCCCATATCGCCGCCTCCTGCTGGGCTGCAGAGGCTTGGTGTCCCTTGGCTGAGCGGCAGGCGACCGGTGGGTGCGCCCGAGTGGGTGCGCCTCTCTTCTGAGCCGAGCATCGTGGCGCGGTTTCCGCGGTTCCCCAGGACTCCAGGCGGCACCGGTGTTGGCTTTGGTTCTTGGGCTAATTGGTCTTCAGTGTGACTGTGGTCCCTAGGAAGGGTGTGGTCCCTCACTTAAGGGACTGAGGTTGCACAAGGTCTTTGAAGCTCTGGCTACCACTCACTCCTGCTTCTGAAACTCAGATTTCTTAGTGGGGCTTGTTGGTAACAGAACCAGAAGACTTGAGTTTCCCTGACCATGGAAACCCACAGAGGTGTTAATGAGAGCTTGGCCTGGCTGTGTGTGTATCTGAAAGCCGGGTGCCAGGACTGCTGCTGTAGAGCCAAACCTCTGCCCTGTGTCTTCTAAGGGCAGGCAAAACCCAGGAGTTTCACTGGGGCCTGATGCTGCCCAGGCTGTGCTGGGCAAGGGAGGACTAATGGCTTAACTTTGTCTTTCATATCTCAGTGGAACGATGGTGTGGTATATCGTGTGGATACATTAAGGTAGATTAAGTCATTATTTAAAAATATCCTAAGAACTGAAAAACTTTCGTTTTTTAGTCCAGCAGATGTGTACAGTTTCCATGGGTGATTTTTTTTTCAATCTGGGAAGGCTGCACGTGAGTTGGGAAAAGGGGGACATGAGAATGACCAACTTCAGCAAAGAGCTTACTGATACGAACTGCCCACCCCCCAAATTTCCCTGCGCCTTTCCCACGCTCTGGGTTCATGCCTTTCTTGATTTCCTGTCCCCATTTATTTGCGTATGTGCACATGCAGGCACACCTAAGAGTAGAAGTCATAGGACAATTTGCAGAAATCACTAGAGTGAAGAGACTGACTTCACTCTAACTGACTGCGCTTTGGGCCTTGGCAACAGAGTTCAAATCCTCAGGCTTGGTGTTCAGTGCTTTAATGGACTGAGCCTTCTCCACATTCCCTCCCGTGATCTTGAACTCAACCTCACTTCTACCCAAAGCCAAGTTCTAGCTTGAAAAGAGCCCATTTCTGTGCACCTGTCTCCACTCCAGCTACTTAACTCAGCTGTCCACCAAAAGTGTCTGTTTTTGTCACATTGGTCTTTGCTACTCACTGTGTTCAGAAAGCATCAGCTGTGTTTCTGGTTTGACTTTGGAGATCATCTTGGATAAAGCCAGTCAGAACCATTAGGTCCAGGTTGTGAGATGCCCACCACAACGTTATTTTATGAAGAGTGTTGAATGGGAAAGCATTTTGCCTTCTTCTTTTGGGGCAAACAGAATTGGAGCTGTACATAATCTTGATCGAATTTTTAAAAAAGATTAAGGGGTTAACCATTCCAGTGACCCAAAGAGACAAGTGAATAGTTAGTTGGTGAGTGTAGATAAACAAACATAACTGCATCTCAAGTTTTCATTTTTAAAAATAGGAATTAAAGCTGCATGTAGGACAGTAACAGTAAGAATTCTGTAAATGCTTGTGTATACACATGTACCATGTGGTAGTGACAGGAGCATCTGTCTGTCTCCGAAGAATCCGAGTTCCCTATGTCAGTGGAATGAATACTAGGAAGTGGCAGCTTTCAACCCATTTGTCCCCTGTATTAAAGAATGTTGGGGCTCAGGTAACAGAATGAACGTCTTCCAGGAAGCGATATTCCACTGCCAGAACTAAGCTTTGGGTCTCTAAGAGCAGGCTGGATGTAACCATGGCCACACCCTTTTTTTAATCAAGAGGACAAAGTAGGAACCAGTGCCTCACGGATATCCAGAGAATTTCCCATGACAGTCACAGCCTCCAAGCAGGCTGGCATGCCCAAGTTATCTTAGGAGCATAATAAGAAGGTTAATCTCTTTATGACAACAGCTCTTGTCCTAGTACTGAAGTAGCCCCAGCTTCCCGACCCTTATCAGAAACTCTGGGCATGCTCAGAGGCAAGATCTAGGTCCTATGTGGCTTTCTAGAATCAGCAAATCAGTGTCAGGACCAGTAGCACTGGCCTCTTCTAACATCAACCTTTCCAGGCACACCTACTTAATGTGAATCTGCATGCTGAAAGATGCCCAGGTGCACTCTCTCTCTCTCTCTCTCTTTCTCTCTCTGATTCTTTGTCTCTCTCTGGCACTTGCTAGCCTAAGAAGTCTTTCTTTCAGACACCATGTTTCAATCTTAGCTATATAAGGGATCACTTGGGGAAATGGAAACACAACAATAAAACAGTTTCTGGATAGGTCCATTTCAGTGATTCTGCTTTGGTTGGCATCAGTTGTGGCCTGAGCATCAGGATTCTCTAAGGCATGGCCAAACTTGAGACTTGTCATTCTTTTTGCCATGGAGTCCTGGAACACTATGACCAAAGCTGACCTAAGCTGGCCTAAGCAAATGGGAGCTTGTAGCATGTGTGCCTGCTCCCTCCTCTCATTCTCTTTCTGCCACACCCTCCCAGATATCTTTCCTTGCTTCCAGTTATGATTCAGCTAGTTGCTGAAGAGTTCTTGTGGGATTACTTTAAATAATGAGTTAGTCCTTGACGTTGGGTGATCATTGAGAAAGAAGGGAAGTCATCTTTGGCAATGTCATAGAGAGGAGAAGAAATGGAAAGAGGAATTTTCTTCTTACAATACCTACTCCAAGGCAAAGGACCACTCTCTCCTGCCTTCAACTCTCATCCACCGCCTGCCCTAGCTTCCTGTCCATCCTTGAAATTCAGTCCCTAAAATTGCCAATTGCTGCCATTAGAGTCATTCACTGCCAATCATTTTTCAAGGCCTTCTCAGTGCTCACATAATATGGAGACATCCTAAGAGCCTCTTCTTCCCTGGTTGTCCTGGCTTATTACCAGGTTTTCTAAAGAAAAATATCTCATAGTTTAGGGCTTTCTTTGACTTTTAAATTCAGGAGCTAATTTTTCCACACAAAAACATATGCACTTTTTTTTTAAGCAAAAACTATAGTTTCATAATTTAAAAGCCATACAAAATGGGCAAAGACCCAAATATTTTTTAATAAATCATCTTTGAAAGTCAAGCTGGGGTCACTTTTTTTTTTTTTATCATAATAGCACAGACTAATTTTCTTTTTCTCTCTTTTTTTGGTCTTTAAAAAAAAATTTAAACTCACAGGCCTTTGAATTTAACCAAAGCTCTGGTTTCCTAAAATCTAATGTTCTTAAAAATAAAACTATCTTTAAAGGTGAATTCTTGAAATGAAGTTCTCATAGAATACACTCAGGGTTTCTCTTAATTTTTACCCCAGTCTTGCCAGACTTGTTCCCCATACGGAGATTTCCTGGAGTAGGCTGCTTCTAATGTGCTTTTCTCACAGGACTGGTTACTAAGCAGAGGATGCCGGGTTTCAGCCCAGGTTGTGTTCCTGTTGTTAGCATCCATCAAGTCTTGGTTCAGCTGTCTTTGAGAGGGACATGCTGCTTTGACCCATGACTCAGTCTTGTCCAAAGCAAAACGATCATCTCTGGGCTGGAGGTGCCCTAGGCCAGCAACCACACCACAACTGCTAGCTTTACATTTGGGTAATTGAGAGTGGAGGGGTTTGTCTTTGTTGGTCTTTGTCGAGCAGCAGCTAGCTGGTCTCAAGTTTACTTCCTGTCTTTGCTTGGTCATAGAACAGCAAGTCTACCTGGCTGGCAAAGATAGGCCAATTTGGACAGTATGAAAGGAGGCTGGGTGCAACACGTACTAGAAGACCAAAATCCAGCTAATGTTCTGCCTGTGTCAGTCTGGGCACCTGGTATACATGCAAGCCCTTCTCACCCTCACAGGAGAAAAGGGAAATGCTTCATCTTAGCAGCTAAGCCGGATGGAAGGTATGTCTTCCATCTTGGCATGTTTTAAAAACCTGCTTCATCTGTGTAAGGTGGTCCATCTGCAGTCACGATGCACCAGAACGGGGTCCAAAACAAGAAAATTATCAAGAATTTAGGCAACTGGTTCCTCTTTCTTTGCCCCTTTCTTAAGGCTGGCCCGACCTCAGCAGGCCCACAGCTTCTGCTTGACTCTCTGCTGGCAGGCTTTCTTCCTCTCTTGTTTGAGTCCCTTCCCGCCCTACATGGGCTTCCTTTCTCAGGTGTAACACACAGCATGGGCACGACACCTACCCCTGGGACACCCAGACCCTTCTCTCTGTGAGCTCTTGAGTCTATGGTTGCCTGGGGCAGAATTCTTTGTTTAAATTCTTAAGAAAAGACCTACTGTGTGAAGCTTCCTTTTCCAGCAAGCTGTAGATGAGAGGTCACGGTGAAGCCTGCGGATTGGCTCCCCTTGTGAGATGCTCATCCAATCCCAAGCTGGTTCCGTAGGGTCCATGACCCACTTAGCTGGAAGTGAATGTATATGTTGTACACCGTTCATTCACTCTTTCATTCAGCTCGTATTTCTTGTTTGTTTGTTTGTTTGTTTGTTTGTTTGTTTGAGACAGCGTTTCAACCATGCAGCCTTGGATGGTCTCAAGCGGGGCATTTATTTTGGGCCCTATCTGCTGCAAGAGGTGCTTCAGGCGGGAGACCATATCTTAATGTTTCATGTATTCATTCAGTTAGGTTAGGGCTAGTGGGCCAAACACAGAGGCAGCAGATACACCCCTAAGGGACCCAAGGTCTAGTGGGGAAAGAGGACAATAAGCTAGACATGGCACAGTAAGAAAGTATGAGCTATGATCAGGGTTATGTGGCCAGCTCTGAAAATAGCTTGGGGAAGGTCCCAAGGAAGGATCTCCCAGAGACTGTTCTCTCGCTCCCTCTCCCCACCCCTCTCCGCAGAAAGTGAAACTCAAACATGGAGATAGACACATGTTTGGAAAAATAAACAGTACATGAAGGCCTGAAACCACTGGCCTGACTAGAGATGACTAGTCTCTTTGGCTTTGCTTGATGCAAAGAAGGAAGAGAATGATGCAGCAGGGAGGCCAGGGCCAGAGGTGGCTGTGTGTGACTGATCATGGGAGCACAGTGGCATTTGTGAGTCTGATGGAAATACATTTGAGTGTGTTTCTACATGTTCAGGTAGAATCACTGACAACAGTGGCCAAACACAGGCAAAGGAGACACAGGATCGTGGTTATCGTCTCCAAGATCTTGCTCATGTTACTTCCCTTCCTCATACTTGACTTCCTTATACCTGACCTGGAAATGATTAGTAAGAGTAACACCTGGCTTAGTGGGTGATTGTGGGGTGAAAGGTGAGAAAAGAGACCTTGAACTTCAAGGTTCTGGGTAAAGTGTGTCATTTGGCACACTTTTATTGAAAACTTGGTTAAAATACATTTAGATGGGTCTGTCACCTTTCTCATGCTGTGAGACCATCACAAACAGAAGTCAGGCTTCCCTGAATTTTGCATTCTTGGTGCCTAGGATAGGGCCTGGTACATACAGTACATAAGAGGGCCTGGTAGATATTCAAGGAACTGATGAATGGATTAACTAGGTCAGTTCTTGTAACATCAAACGTCTATCAAAAATTAGTCTAAAGTGCACACACACACACAGAGAGAGAAATATATGAGGAATTTAAAGTTTTGATTCCCAAATGTGCTAAATAAAATGAAAAGAACCAAGCAAAGGATTTCATTTGCTTTTTCAAGATCTGCTCATGAACTAACTGCAGGGGAGGGGCCCATTGCACAAGGCTCACTGGGCCATGGCCACAGGAGACAGTTTGTGGGGAGGAAGTAATGACTCTCTGTCCCACCTGAGGCCAGCGAGATAAAATCCCAGACCTAGGGGTTCTGCAGGCTCCTGGGAATGCTCTGCTGGTACCAGATCCAAGAGTGTGGTCAAGGAGGGTCAGAAGGCAGTAGACTGTGGCTCATGCAGTCCTGAGCTATCTTCACAGGCTGTCGGGTTTCATCTTCACAGCAACTCCTTTAGAGATGAGAAACCTGGTTTTTCAAAGGTGGAGGAGGACACCCACATCCCTTGGGTCAGGGTACCAGACCTACATCTTTCAAACTTCAAAGTACACACCCGTTGGCTCATGGTGCTGGAGTCTCTGCTATGCCCTCATAGAAACAGCTCACCAAAAAGGAGAAAACTACATCATAATGTAAAACTCAAAAACACCATTGTGAGCAAGAACATCAGGATAAACAGCTCTTTTGGACTGAGGCGATGGTTCAGTGGGTAAAAATGCTTGCCCTACAAGTGTGAAAACCCTAGTTTAAGTTCTCAGAATCTGCATAAAAACTGGACACATTAGTAGAACCTCTGCAATCTCGTCTCCTGCTGGGAGATGGGAGGCAGAAACAGGACACTGCTCCGAAGTGTGGAGGCCAGCTAGCCTGGGCATATGCACTGAGAATGTAACACAGCTTTTTCACAAACACAAAAGGGGGAGAGACCAGCATCCAAATTGCTCCCCGATCCCCATGTGTGTACCCTAGCAAATGTGTACTTATCACTTATGTTCACATGCTTCAACATACACACACATGAATACCCACATACATGAATACAGACACACACACACACACACACACCAATCAGAAACTCTTCTTCAAAGAAAGTCAAGTTCTTAGCCGACTAGCTGTCCACTTTTAACGCACATCCAACACATCAAATTCTAGCAACACTTTCAGCACCCATCAGGGATCATTAATTACAGTCGGCCCTTTAATTGAAAACTATTCTGGCTTGGAGTTATGAATAAGAACTTACATGTAAGAACTACAGTACATCTCAGAGTTCAAGCGTACTTTCAGTTACAGTGAAACTCAGGGAAAACAAAATACAAAACACCGAGGCAGCAGCCTCAGTGGATGAGTCATTCTCTTTGATCACAGTAGCTGAAATTTGTACAAAGAAGTAGTTTGTACTGACTTGCCTCAGAAAAGCGTCTGAACTTAACTTACTTTGTGACGAACTAGCTAAATCTTGACATTTATAAACATTACTTTGTAAGTTTCTTGGTGCATCTGTGAAGTCTTGAAAAAAGAAAGAAAGAAAGAGAGAGAGAGAGAGAGAGAGAGAGAGATTGTTCCTCCAGTGCCATTTACCTTATTATTTTTAAATGTTGCTTTACATTTCTTTAAATATATAAGTATAAATATTGAGTGTGCATGTGTAGAGGTCACAAGACAACTTTTAGGAATTGGTTCTCTCTTTCAGCAGTGTGGGGCTTGGGGACTGAACTCGGGTCATCAAGTAGGCAGCAAGTGCCTTTACCTTCTGAGTCATCTCAATAACCCCATCCATCTTATTTTTGAATCAGCCTGTCCTTGGCCTGAAGCTCTTCCACGAGGCTGGACTGGATGGCCAATGATACTTAGAGATCTACCCATCTCTGCCTACCTCAGCACGGAGATTACAGCTGCATGCTACCATGCAGTGGTTTGAATCAAGTTGGTCCCATAGGTCTATAGGGAGTGGCATTATTAGGTGTGGCTTTATTGGAGGAAGTGCATCACTATGGGGTGGGCTTTGAGGTCTCAGAAGCTCAAGCGAGATCTAGTGGCTCAATTCACTTCCTGTTGCCTGCCAATTTGGATGAAGAACTCTCAGCTCCTTCTCCAGCATCATATCTGCCTTCATGCTACCATCCTTCCATCATTGATGATAATGGACTAAACCTCTGAACTATATACCGGCCCCAATTAAATAATTTTTTTTAACTTTTTAAGAGTTGCTATGGTTATGTTATGTCTTCACAGCAATAAAGCCCTAACTAAGACACCCAAGTTGTTGTTATTGTTTATTATTATTATTTTAATTTAAGTTCTGAATACAGAACTCAGGTCCTTGTGCTTGCAAGCCAATACATTTACCAACTGAACTATCACTCCATCCATGTGATGGCTGATTGTGTTCAGTGTATAATTCACAAGCTATAATTTAGTGTAGTTATTTAAATCTAGCCTGAGAGTCACTGCCACCAAGGAAGAGTCAAGGAGGCATTGCAGAAAGGGCAGGGGTCATGGCCCAATGGTGGAAATACATTCCCTTGTCTTTGAGGAACAGTTTTGTGGTAACAACTGTTATTGGACAGCTAGGTCTGTCACATTACCCAGTCTCCCAGAGTTCAAGAGCAGCTCCAATCCAGGAGGGAGAGGCCTAGAGGAAGGAATTGATAAGAAGGATACTCTCTTTCCCTATCACTTTGTATTTCTGGAGATATATCTATCTATCTACCTACCTACCAACCCATGATCTATCATCTCTATCTATCTAGGTGCATATGAATTGCTATAATAAAAATGCCATAGACTATCACAACAACACAGATTTACTTCTTACAGTTTTTGAGGCCAGGAAGTACAAGATCATTGCCCCAGCAGATTGGGTGTGACTTGGAAGTCAGTTCTTTTGCTATCGAGCTATCTGCTTAACAACTAGGCCAAAGTGTTTATCATATGTATTTGGAACAGATAAAAACTTGACTCCCAAATGTTCTTTTTTTTTTTTAGTTGATATATGTTTTTACATTCTTTTTTTCTTTCCATTTTAAGTTTAATTTTAATTAATTACAATGTATTCACTTTGTATCCCAGCTGTAGCCCCCTCCTTTCTCCCCACCCAATTCACCTTCCCTCCCCCTTCTCCACACATGCCTCTCCCCAAGTCCACTGATAGGGGAAGTCTTCCTCTCCTTCCTTCTGATTCCAGTCTATCAGGTCTCATCAGGAGTAGCTGCACTGCCAAATGTTCTAAAATGAAACTATAACCAAGGAAAGGTTTGTAGTTGCTGTTTCAAGAGCTGCTCATGAACTAACTGCAGGGGAGGGGCCCATTGCACAAGGTTCATTGGGCCACAGCCACAGGAGACAGTTTGTGGAAAGGAAGTAATGGCTCTGTCCTACCTGAGGCCAGTGGGATGCAATCCCAGACCCAGGGGTTCTGCAGGCTCCTAGGAATGCTCTGCTGGGACCAGATCCAAGAGTGTGGTCAAGGAGGGTCAGAAGGCAGCAGACTGTGGCTCATGCAGTCCTGAGCTATCTGCACACGCTGTCAGGCTTCATCTTCACAGCAACTCCTTTAGAGATGAGGAACCTGGTTTTTATAAAAGTTGGATCAGGTGGTGGTGTCTCATGCTTTTAAGCACTGCACTTAGAAGGCAGAGGCAGGTGGATCTCCTAGAGTTCAAGGCCAACTTGGTCTACAGAGTGAGTTCCAGAATGGTCAGTGCTATAGACAGAAAGCCTGTCTCAAAACAAACAAACAAAAAAACAAAAGTTGGATCAGGGCACCCATGATCCTTTGGTGGCAGGAAAGTACTGAGCCCAGACGAACATCTTCCTTACTTCAGAGTGCATATCTTTTGCTCCTGTGTACCTGAGTACATTATCTCTTACCTCTCATAGAAACAGTCCATGGACACCACACCAAAATAGAGGCAATGACGCCATAGCAGAAAGCTTTGTAAATGCCAGTCTGCTCCCTGATTTATGGATCGCTGCCTTCTTATTGTGGCATCACACAGAGAGAGTAAATAAGATTTCCTTTGTGGATGCCAATCCCACTCATTAGTGTGCCGAAGTCCTCACTTCCTCTAATCCCCATTACCCCTCAAATACCTCACCTCCTGATACCATTGCATTAGAGAGCAGAGTTTTAACATTTGGATTGTAAGTGGATACAGACATCCCATAATATTATCTATATTATCCATCCATCTATCCCTCAATCCATCCCAGAATTTTCTGCCTCTGTGTATACATGTTACTATCAAAACTTCTAAATTTACCTGTGTTCAATTCAAACTAGCACTGAGCCTCACTGGGGATCTTGGATTCCAGTTCTAAAAGCAGCCAGAGCCAATAGCCCCACTCTCTTGTCATAACCTACATTGAGGGGAGGTGATGTATCCATGTGGTTTTATGGAGGACAGTTCTTGAATGGGAGGTGGAAGAACTGAAAGCACATGAAAACTTTCACTGTTTCATGTCCAAAGGGCTGGGAAGTGAGGGATTCCTGGCTTCCCAGAGGCACAGATGTCACTGAGAAAGTTCAGATGTCTGTTAAGGTAAGGAAGTAGAGAAAGAGTAAAGTAAGAAAACTGTTATGATGATAAACATTTGTTTGTGGCACAGCGAGTATGCCTTCACACAGTAGGGCCAGTTGGAGATTTGAGACTGCAAACAAGAATGGAGGTACCGTGTGGAACCTCCATATGGATAAGAACAGGAAGGGTGATAGATGTTATTGGCTGAGGCACAGACTGGAGCCACCCTTTGGATAATGGTCAAAAGGGTCAGATCTTATGGTCTGAAGATCAGAAATAACCAAGAAGAAGATCTGGCATGAAGGCCAATAACTTTTCCCCTGAAGGATATAATGTCCTTCCCAATAACTTCATCCTAGTCTGTTTGGTACTTGTTGCCATGGCACCACTTAGATCCCATTTCCAGTTAAAGTATGCATTTTACAAGGCCTTCCCATTACTTTAGAAATATCACAGAGGATCAAGCCTGTGTCTTCTTCTAAGTGGAGCCATGAGGAAGTAAGACTGATTTGGATCCTTGCCCTCTAGTGACCACATCCTCCCGGATGGTGACCTGACTTCAAGGACCTGTTTGGGCAGTGAAATGGCATTCCTCTGGCCTCATTTGATCAGATACATCTCAAGAAGCACTGGAGTTGGCATGAGGTCACCTCTAATGACCCAGATGAAGATTTGAGGGCATTCATTGGAATGAGTGTTCCTTAGGCAGCTGAGAAACCCCCAGGGGCTGGCATCTCAGAACACTCTGGGGTCTCAGCCAGTGAGAAACTAGAAAGGTTCGTTCAAGTGCAGGAACATTCCAGAGGGAGCCTGCAGCTGCCAAGAAACTTCAGAAGAAGTCTTCCAAACCCTCTGGTCCTGGAGAAATCTGCCCTCTACAACAGGCTGTGCATCCAGGTGTGCCTGCCCCGCCACGCCCTCTCAGGCTCCCTGACTCCTTGCCTTGCCTCTCCTGTGGTGTGCCCTTATTGAACAGCTGCTCCTCGAGGCTTCTTCCTCCCCTCTCTCTCTTATGTTCCTGTTCTGGGGCCTCACCTACCTTAGCGTGTTGATGGGGAGGGGGAGGGGCTGCTCAGTATGATTCCTCACCGAGAGAGCACTTGATTCTAGATGAGGGCTTCAGCCCTTAGCCCTGGCTCGGAGATTTTTCTGTTGTTTACCTCAGTTTGTTGAGTTTAGATTTGGGGGAAAAGCTCATGTAGTTTCGGCTGGCCTTAAACTCACTATGCGGCTATGGTTGACTGTGAATTCCTGATCCACATGCCTTGCCGACCTCAGAAGTACTGGTGTTGTGCCCTTATTTTTAGACTCTACTTTATTTGGGGTTCCTTAAGCCTTTCCCTTCCAACGCCCCAATCCTAGGTAGGAGAAGGTTAGCCACAGACCCCTTTACTTCTCCTGGTTGTTTAGGGTTGATGGGGTCTTAGGGGCTATACCAGTCTCGGTCAAGGGCAATCTCAGCAAGCAGTCTCCTCCAAGCCATCACACCATCCACCTCTGGCCTCTCCAAACTGCTCCACACCACACGCCAACTCCACACCACAACCTGCTCTCTCTCTCTCTGGGCTCCCCTAGACCATGTCCCTCTCCATGCTATGCAAGGCAGGCCATAACCAGCTGACAAAGACCACGCCCCGCACAAGACAGTTTTCAGCTGTGGACGGATTAATGCCCAAACTAAAATCCCACACTTGGGATTAAAAGAAAAACATGTTTAAATAACATGACTGAGTTTACAAAGAAACCAACACTTCGTCACACACTGAGATTCTATACCTTCAGTTTTGTTTTTGAGGTAGGATCTTCCGTTGCATCTCTGGCTGGGCTTCAGCTGGTGACTCTGCTGCCTTGACCCTCTAGGTTCTGGGATTATAGCTAGGCCTCGCTTTCCCTCGCCAGATGCCCTGTTAAAAGGCTTTAGCACACCACAAAGGCTGAGAAATGAGGCTCCTGATTAGACATGTCTTGAGAAGGGCACCACTACCACACCATGTTTTGCTAGATGAGCACTGGTGTGATGTGTCAGTGTGTCAGAGGACTATTCCAGTCAGCTATCTTGTCTGTCCACAAGAGGTCCCAGCTCAGCTTCACAGGAGCTAGTGACAGTCACATTCTATAAAATAGCCTTTTGTACAGACTGCCTTGCTTATGATGCACCTGGAAGCTTATGGGAATACAGCAGGCTTGGGGTGGGAAGTTAGGAAGTTTCTAATGGACTGTCTCTTGCTGCTGGCCTATGGTTATACTTTGATGGATTTTAGTAAATATGTGAACCTGTCAAATATTTTAGGGATGGAACACTAATTCTACTGGGGTAAACATAAGTCATTTTATTCTTGTGTTGTCACACCACAGCCATCAGAGCATATATCTGTGACTCTACAACAGTGGTTCTCAATCTGTGAGTCTCAGCCCCATTGGCAAACCTCCATCACCAAAACTATTTACATTACTATTCATAGCAGTAGCAACAAGTTACAGATATGAAGTAGCAACAAAAGAATTTTATGGCTGACAGTTACCACAACATGAGGAACTGTATTAAAGGGTCACAACATTAGGAAGGTTGAGAATCATTGCTCTAAAAGATGAGGGATCTGTCCCCACCAAGAAGCAAGTCACCAAGTGGATATCTTCTAGTTCAATGCTTTTCTAACACTGCCCAGCTGGAGATACTGACAGAACCCACAAATTGAGGGCTTAGTCCCAAGACTAAAGCCCTTTAGCCTCAGTCACAAGATTGGGTACTTGAAACTTCTGGCTGGCCAGATAAAAGGTTTTTCTTTGTTTGTTTGTTTTGGGGGGGAGAGGTTGGTGTTATTCTCTTTGGATTCAACTAACTTACTCCCATGGCTTGCTAGACTTGGGGCAACACTATAATTGCAGGGGTTAAGGGCTAGCCAAGAAGAGATGTCAAAGCTGGAATGTTAATATTTGTTTGCAATCTCAACACTGGAGGCTAAGGTAGAAGAATCATGAGTTCAAGACCAGGCTAGGCCTTGTTCAAATCAGTTCAAAATCAGTGCAGTTAAAGAGACCAGGTCTCAAAAAATCTAAGAAAACAAAAGGAAAAATAAAGAAAGAAGAGAGAGAAAGAACAAAGAAGTTTGATTAGAGTTTAGTCATGTAAAGAGTCATTGTTAGGAAAGAGAGGCAATAAATAAAATAAAATAAAATAAAATAAAATAAAATAAAATAAAATAAAGAATATTATATTGTGAAATCAGGAAAGCCGAGGAGGAGCATAGTGCATTGAGGTGAAGGTGAAAATGTTGCTGCTTTAAAGATGGTGAAGGCAGGCTCTGTTGAGAAAGTAACACCAAGTGAGGTCTCCAGAGAGGTGAGGACAGGAGCCCTGGGGATGGCCAACGGGAGAACTCCCCTGCCAAGGGAGGAACAAAGGGGTAATCCCAGAGTCAAGGGCAGATGGTGTTTTCTGAGGAATGATCAAACAATGAGGTAAGAAGTGACAACAGTGTTTTAAGGCCATTGCTTTCTTGAAATGAGACAGGAAACCATTGGCTCTGAGCAAAGAGGTGCCATATTCTTTGATGAGAAACCTAGTCTGAGACTTCTCTTCCCAGCAGCCAGGAAGTAGAGAGGGCAGAACATATCTGTGCTAGCTGGCTTCTTCCCCACCTTTTTTCCATCCAGCCTCTCTTCCCATATAGGATGCTATCCACATTAAGAGAGCGTCTTCTCCTGAAGATACTGTCCCATATGCAATGTGTCTTGGAAAGGCACTCACAGATGCTTCTAAAAGAGTGCTTTATCAGTCTCCCGGGAATATCTCTATTCAATTGAAATCAGCGATCATCAAAACAGTGCTCACTGAAACTTGGACATACACATATTTCAGAGTAGATGGTCCTAATTCCATGAGAAGACTCCTAGTTCATAGGCCACCTCCAAGTCCCTGGATTTGCACTCCTAGCAGAGCATGAGAAAGTCTGTTTTCTTGTCAGAACTGGATTTCATTAACATTAAACTTTTGTTGAGACAAACATCATTCCATAAGTGGGTAAACCATAAAGATGACTTTACTCAGGACTATTGCTATGGCATTTTGAAACAAGTAAAAAACACTGTGTGTCTCCTGCCACACCAAAAATAAACAAAAAACCAACCAGGCTCTACTCTGACTACAACTGTCTTAGTTACTTTTCTACTTTGTGGTAAGACACCACAACCAAAGCAAAATATAGAAGAAAATTTCTTTAGTGCTCATAGTTGCAGAGGATGAGAGTTCCTGATGGTAGAGTGGAAGCCACAGCCAGCAGGTGGCTGGACCGAGAACTGAGAGCTCACAGCTTGAGCCACAGCAGGAGCCAAAGAGTGTACAGCAGATGGGAGGTTTTTGAAGCCTCAAGGCACCCTCCCCCTACCTTGCCTCAAGATATACCTCCTCCAACAAGGACACCTCCTAATCCTTTGCAAACAGTTTCACCAACTGGGAACCAAGTATTCAAACACATGAGCTGGTGGGGGCCCTTTCACCACAGCAAGAAAAGAGAACTTGTAGGTAAGAACCAGGTTAGAGTTGGTGGCTGGAAAATCACTGGGAGGAAACAGGAAGGGTAGGAAAAAGGAAGGCTATGGAGGGAGGTTGGTTAAACCAAGCTAGCAGTTCTGCTGACACAGATAGGGTTGATCAGACATCTCTGGAGAAGAGTGGAAGTTCTTAGTCAACTTAGCAGGGAGCTTGGCTCCAACTTTTTGATGAGAATACGTTAAACTGCTGCCGAGAGACACAACACACTAATGCTCAATTCTGAACAGGGCTCAGGCCTGCTAAGGTATTTTCATTTTTTGCTGGAGGTTGCAGCCCAGCAAACTGCCACCACCAACTGACTTTACACCTAGGGAGAGGCCTGGCTACTAGTCCTTTGTGACCCAGGGTTGCCCAGCTTCAGGTTAGGACAGCTACTCCTGTCTGCACCTGCCATTTTTCGTGTTACACAACTTAAGAAATTCCCTTTGTTCTTAGCTTCTTCTTCTCTCTCAAAGCCCGATGCAAACAGTGTCTTCAGGGTCGTTCCTCATTCTGAGCTGCCTGATCCGTGAGTTGCAATGCTGAGGTCTCTGTTTCTTCTATGTCTGTGTTCCGTTGATTGACAGCATGGGTCAGGAGAAGGTTCTGGAACCTAAATGAAGTTTGGCCAAGTGAAGGAGGTAAAAATCTTGTTTCTCATTGGGATTTCTCTGGTCATTATTGTAGTTAGTAATGATTTGATGGTTAGCCATTTGTATTCTCGGCCTCTGAGGTCCTTCAATGCCTATGTATTTATTTCTCTTTTGCATTCTTTCTTAGCTTCTGATGTCTAGAGAGTAATAAATAATCCTTTGGCTGCTGTGTGAATTGGAAGTATTTCCTATTTCAGTTGCTTCTACTTTGTTCTTGGTACTTTTTGTTATTCAGGGTAAGAACAAGTTTTGCAGTGTGAACGTGCATGTTTATCCCTACACAGAGCGCGTCTACAAACGCCCTTTATGCCTATACTTTACCTTGAAATGTCCTTTGATTTAAGAAAAAAAAAAAAAAACAAACCCTCTGGCTTTTATAATTTTATCTTCCTTTCTGGTGTGGGAGGCACCCTGCCTCGCTTGTCTGCACACTGAAAGTGAGCCTTCAGAGCTTAATTTTAACTCAGCAAACAGAGCTTTTCAGTTGGGTCACATTACTGTGAACATTTGTGAAATTAAGGTGCTTTTCTTGAGGGTGAACTGAAATGTAGGACATCACCTTGCTGGAAGCATTATCTGCCTTTGGAATGCTGGCCGTAGTGCAGAGCTGGAGGATTCGCTTACATGGAGGCCCAGATGGATCGCTTTAACACCAGCTGCTTCGAGGTTGCTTTTCCGCCTTCCCTCGGCACTTAGCGTTGACTCTGAAACAACTAACCTAAGTGTTGAAAACTTGGAAGCAGCTAAACTCCAGAGCTTTCTGGTCCCTTTTATTCTCTCCATGATAAGTCCCAGCACAGAGAGTTTGCATTTTATACTCTGTCTGTTTTTCCTGCCTTTTTGGCTCCAGGTTACATTCTTATTTTTGGAGCATCAGTAGAGGTACAAATAAAATATGCCTTCAAATCCCGTGCTTGAATGCTAAAATTGGCATGGTCAGACACAGTTGTCTCCATGTGAGTAACTTCTATTTCCTCCCTGATCAAGTGAATTGCTTTATTGTTTTGGCAAAATGTTGACACCACCACCCCTTCCATCCTCTACCTCCATGCGGGGATAACCTAACAACCACCTCAGAATGGTTGTGTGACATATCATCTAGTCACAGTCACAAGATATTGTAGGACACTTAGGCGTCATCTCAAGTTTATGTTCCACAATTAATTTTTAAAAATTAATTAAAAGAAGAAAAAGGAAAAAGAGAGAGAAGATAAACTAAACCTTTTAGTAATTATCTGCTTGCAGCATTTCATTGAGTAGCACAGCAGTAGTAGAAAGCAGAGTGAAAACTCATGATATTTAAGAAATTACTACATGAAGGGATATATTTTTAGGGCTCCTGTCAAGTGGACAATCACCAAACTCCCTTGCTTGCGCCCCACCCAGCCCCGGTTCCTTCAGTTCTGGGGTTTGAGCAAGAACTGAGCAAGATGGAGTGTGAAACAAGTGCTCTATCATGTAAGCTGTGTCCCAGCCTGGACATTCTCTAGTTCTGGTTAGAATTTTGAGGCACCAGTAATGACACAATATAATCCCAGATCATTCTAGATTTTCTTCCTTTAAATTCACTACTGATTTCAAGACATGAGGGTATATGTTTGCACTGTCGGCCCAGGCATTTCTAGTGCCCTCTGGTGCCAGACATTACAAGTGAAACAGGACAGAGAACAGCTTTTAGAGGGATGCCAGGTGTGCACAATACATTAGGGAGCAGAGCCTTTACTAAATAGAAGGAGAGAAGTCAAGGCAGCCAGACTCATGGAATAACAATAAAAAAGAGACAGTTGAGCGCAAACTAAAACTAGGAAAAATACTTTGAATTCTGTAGGTCAGACTGGAGAGGGGAGAATGAAAAAGAGCAAACTATTCTGAGGTAGCTGCCCATTTGTAGGGATTATGTATAGAAAAATCGCCCCTCCAGATAGAAGTTCAGATTTTTTGGGCTCTTCTAGGGGAGAAGATGATGATTTTCTAATTGATCTAAAAGTGAAGCCTCTCAGCTTGAAGGCTAATTAGAGTGTAAGACAGGACACAGACCATGGTTTTCCCACACCAGTGAACACTGTAGACACTTTACACTGCTGGGCCACGTGGTGGCGTTCAAGCACTGCTATCCAGACAGTGGGCTCTTATGTGTAAATGTGTGTCACTTAAAGGCAAATGACCATGTATGGAGATAACCTCGAATTCCTGCTCAGATGTAGCCCATGGCAGCTCAGTATCCAAGTGGGTCTCCTAGTAAGGGAAACAGGGACTGTCTCTGACATGAACTCAGTGGCTGGTTATTTGATCACCTCCGCCTGAGGTGGGCACAGTCTTACCAGGCTACAGAGGAAGACAATGCAGCCAGTCCTGATGAGACCTGATAGGCTAGGGTCAGGTGGAAGGTGGGGAGGACCTCCCCTATCAGTGGACTTGGAGGGGGAAGCAGCCTTACCAGGCCACAGAAGAAGACACTGCAGCCACTCCTGATGAGTCCTAATTGACTAGGATCAGAAAGAAGGAAAAAAAGACCTCCCCTATCAGTGGACTTGGGAAGGGGCATGCATGCAGAAGGTGGAGGAAGGGAGGGATTGGGAGGGGAGGAGGGAGGGAACCACAGGGGGGATACAAAGTGAATAAAGTGTTATTAATAAAGAAAAAAAAAAGAGGCCAGAATGAAAGGGCTCACCTTGTCCCAGCCTCAGTTAAACAGGGCAAGAGGAACTGGCTGAGTTCTCTGGAAAATATTCATTAGTTTAACCAGCTTTTACTTTTGCATAATACATTTTTTTTACTCTAAAGAGATGACTTATTAATAGCTATCAGTATATATGTGTGTATATATGTATATGTGTGTGTGTGTGTGTGTGTGTGTAAGTTACTTAATCATGTATGTCCTTATGACTAGTATTACAGAGAAGTTGAAGAAGGTTATCATCTTATCGCCTTTTTCTCATTGGCTCGTCCCATTTCATGGATGCAAGGGTGGTGTGGTGAGAGCTGTGTCTGGAGACAGTGTGGTGGTAAACTGAAGTGGGGCTAGCAGCCAGTGAGCACCGAGGCTAAGAAAATTCAAACGAGGTCTTCTAGATCCAAAACTGGAGCTACTGGAGAGTGAGACGATGGGATGGGTGATGTTCCCACACCTGTGGGGTAAGGAGCAAGACAGGCTCACAAGACAGTGCCAGGTGTGTGGCCAAGAGGAGGCATGAGCTGAGGGTTCCAGGAGCACCATGATCTGTGCTCGGGTGCTGTTGTACCACACAGGTGTCCAGTCCTTCCAGACATAGTGAAAGGCCCACCCAGAGAGGCCTGTCACAGGCTCCTATGTTCCCCATCTCACCTGGCTGCAGTGCTGCCGGCTCTGTAGCGCACAGCTCTTCAATGCTTATTTTTTAACCTGGAGACAGGTATCAAGGTTGACACTTCTGAGGAAAAAGAGAAGACTTGAGCAGGTAAAGCTTAGGCTATGGCCCACGAAGAAGCTGGAGCCATGTGCTTTCCATAGAAGCTCCTTTTTCTCTTTGTCCATTTACTTCAGGTTCTTGCACTAGAGATACCCTTGAAGGACAGATGAGGTCATTCAGGTTCAGGCCCAGCTGCTTCTGCTGGGAACCCCAGGCTGAGCTCCTCTCATCCCACTTTCTTCTTGTTCCTCCTCACACCCAGATGCTCTTCCTTCATCACCCAGTGTCCCATATGTCTTTGCTTTTACTCTCAATCAGGAATTAGTAAGTTGAAAGTGAACTAAGGGAATGATTACCTTCCATGTACAGATGGATTAGCTTCCATGTACAGATGGATTAGCTTCCATGTACAGATGGATTAGCTTACATGTACTAGTTAGATTCTTGTTGAAACCAACTGAAAAGTGATTTTTTTTTCTGGACTTTTGGTCATATTAAAATAGTATCCATTGATGTTAGGTATGAAATGATATTGTGCTAATGCTTTTAAGTTGTATGTGCATCTGTTTAAATAGAAAATACTATGTGAGGGAAAGAACATCTTGCCCCTTTTCTCCACAATGTTCCAATCTCTCCTTCACCCTCTCCTTTCCCTTAATCCTAGAACATACCCCATGTGCACTAGAAATATTATATCCAGAGGCTAGAGGAATGACGCAGTGGTTAAGAGCACTGGCTGTTCTACCAGAGGGCTGGGTTCAGTTCCCAGCAACCACACGGCATCTGACACCTGTAGCTCCAGTTCCATGGGATCCAACACCCACACCTGCAGGCAAAGCACCAATAATAACAATAATAATATTTTCTTTTAAAAACGTTTAGTTTATATACTTACTTTGAATTGTGATCATAGCCCCTGCCCTTCTCTCCTGCCAGCCCCTCCCTCCCACACTCTTCACCCTATCCCACCTCCCCTTGTCTTCAGAAAGGGGAGATCCCCTCCCTCCAACCCACCCCAGAACATCAAATTGCATCAAGACTAAGTTCCCCCTCATCCTTTAAGGCCAGGCAAGGCAGCCCAGCTAGGGCCAAGTGATTGAAAGCAGGCAGGAGAGTCCGTGCCATAAAGAACACCCCCTTAGCTTACTAAGGGGCCCACATGAAGATCAGAATGCCCAGCATATGGGTCAGGGGGCCACATATGGGTAAGGGCCTAGCTCAAGTCCGTGCATGCTCTTTGGTTGGTGCTTCTGCCTCTGTGAGCTGCCATCAGTCTAGTTTAGTTGACTCTGTTGGTCTGGCAGTGTTCTTGTCCTCTCTATGTCCCTCCTACTCTTCCACAGGACTCTCTGTGCTCTGCCTGATGCTTGGCTGTGAGTCTCAGCATCTGATTTGATCAGCTGCTGCTGGTAGTGAGGTGACCTCTCAAAGAACAGTTAAGTTAGGCTCCTGTCTGTAAACATGGCAGAGTATCATTAATGGTGTCAGGGGTTGGCTCTCTCCCATGGGCTTCGTGTCAGATTGGGCCAGTCACTAGTTCGTCATTCGCTCAGTCTCTACTCTATCTTTATCCCTTCATAAAACACCAATGCACATAGAATAAATAATAAATAATAAAAAGAAACATTTCATCCTAAACTCATGTACAGCTGTAGTAGGCTTTGAAGATAAAGCCTACTACTAGACCTGATCTTGAAGGTCAGGTCTAGGAAGGACCAAACTGAATGTTTTCATCTACTCAGGTTAAATTCTACTCTCTTAGCCTTTGCAATCCATGATGAATAGACAAGCCCACTACCTTCATAATTCATATCCTTTTATCACTTTCCTAACATGTTTTGGAGAGGCAAAGAAGAGGAGGTGAGTTTTATTGTGGCAAGAACTGAGAAGTTCTCATTTAAGAAATCATTCCACCGTTTTTTGTTTCCCTGGCCTTTGAGTATAGGAGCATTTAGACTCTCAGACCCTTTAAGAGAGCTCTTGTACCTGGCTGCAAGCCATGACCCAGCACTTGTGACTAGGTAGTTTGATGATACACGAAGACCTCCCTAATGATGAAATAGCTAGAAGACCTTTGGGATGGCTTAGGCCTTGCCAGGGTATTTCCTGGGAGGAGGGGAGGTCTGTTCAGCAAAGAGATCTGGTTCAGTTAGCAGGCAGAAGCAGACAGTTTTCAGCTCACTGTGCCTGTCCCTGGACCCAACCACTCATAGTAGTGATGGAGGAGGATGCTGTGTGAGGTAAGGAATGACCTCATCTTAGTGGTCCATGAGGGAGCCTGGAATGGGATGAAGCCGCCAACTATAACATGTGCATGCTTTTATAGTCCACAGGAACCAGGCTCATTCCACCTTATACGTGAGGAATTCAGAGTTCAGATCTCCTCACCCTACTGGAAGGTCATCCTATCTCAAAACTCTCACAGCTCTTCCTGAGAAAATACCAGAAGAAAGGAAGGAGAGAAAGGAACAGACAATTTGTGGTTATTTATTACTTTGCAAAGCTGTGGTCAATAGTAACTCTAGCTGACATCCACCCCTCCCCTGCTCCACTTCTAGCTCTCGACAGTCTTAAAACCAAAGGACAATGAAGGGAGGAAATGAACACAATCCCTTATAAGGAAGGAACATAATTCAACCATAGGCGTGCTAGATAACTCCTTCCCTTTTCACTCTCTACTTTGCCATATAATGATCATTGTTAAATATGCCAGTTGTTTCCCACTTCTTAAGAACAGTAGAGAAGGGTACACTATGAGAGCTGCTATGACAATACCAAGATACAGATTCTTCTCCATATGGGAATTCTTTATGCTAACAAATACTTGATTGTTTTTACATTTAGTAATGATTTTGCAGTATTGTTTATTAAAATACAGTTGATTTTATTCTGACAACTACAATCCAATAGCTGAGTATTTAAGGAGAAACTGAGGAAAGCCATGTAGGAAATCTGCTTTTACAGAAATCATTCTATAGCTCTAGTGGGCTAGTTTAATCAGTTGGTTAATTCAGTAGAAAGTGAAGCAATTACTTGATATCTTTGAGAAAGGGTCTTGCTATGTTGCTCAGCCTTGCATTTTCCTATCCTCCTGCCTCAGCTTCCTGAGGCATATGCCAACACTAAAGACTTATCATTGGCTTTATCCATATGTTTATTTTTATTTTTATTAATTACACTTTATTCACTTTGTATCCCCCATAAGGCCCCCTCCTCCCCTCCTGGTCCCTCCCTCCCATCCTCTTCTTCATACATGCCCCTCCCCAAGTTCACTGATAGGGGAGGTTCTCCTCTCCTTTCTTCTGATCTTAGTCTATCAGATCTCATCAGGAGTGGCTGCATTGTCATCTTCTGTGGCCTGGTAAGGCTGCTCCTCCCTCAGGGGGAGGTGATCAAAGAGCAGGCCAATCAGATTATGTCAGAGGCAGTCCCTCTTCTCATTACTCTGTAACATACTTGGACACTAAACTGCCATGGGCTACATCTGTGCAGGGGTTCTAGGTTATCTCCATGAATAGTGCTTGGTTGGAGTATGAGTCTCTGGGAAGTTCCCTGTGTTCAAATTTTCTTGTTCTGTTGCTCTCCTTGTGGAGACCCTGTCCTCTCCAGCTCTTACTATTTCCCACTTCTTACATAAGATTCCATGTACACTGCCCAACAGTTGGCCATAAGTCTCAGCATCTGCTTTGATAGTCTGCAGGGCAGAGCCTTTCAGAGGCCCTCTGTGGCAGGTTCCTAGGTTGTTTCCTGTTTTCTTCTTCTTCTGATGTCCTTCCTCTTTGCCTTTTGGGATGGGGATTAAGCATTTTAGTCAGGGTCCTCTCTCTTGCTTAGTTTCTTTAGATGTACAGATTTTAGTAGGTCTATCCTATACTATATGTCTATATGAGTGAGTATATACTGTGTGTGCCTTTCTGCTTCTGGGACAGCTCACTCAAGATGATCCTTTCCAGGTCCCACCATTTACCTGCAAATTTCATGATTTCCGTACTTTTCATTGCTGAGTAATATTCCATTGTGAAGATATACCACAATTTCTGCATCCATTTTTCAGTTGAGGTGCATCTGGGCTGTTTCTAGCTTCTGGATATTACAAATAAGGCTGCTACAAACATGGTTGAGCAGATGTCCTTTTTGTGTACTTGAGCCTCTTTTGGATATATGCCTAGGAGTGGTATGGCTGGATCTTGAGGAAGCGCTATTCCTAGTTGTCTGAGAAAGTGCCAAATTGCTTTCCAGAGTGGTTGTACAAGTTTACCTTCCCACCAGCAGTGGAGGAGGGTTCCTCTTTTTCCACAACCTCTCCAGCATGTGTTGTCTCTTGAGTTTTTGATCTTAGCCATTCTGATGGGTGTAAGGTGAAATCTCAGGGTCGTTTTGATTTGAATTTCCCTAATGGCTAATGACGTTGAGCGTTGAGCATTTCTTTAAGTGTTTCTCTGCCATTCGATATTCCTCTACAGAGAATTCTCTGTTTAGCTCTGTTCATTTATCTAAAACTATATGACTGATAGCCAACTAAGAATGGCAAGAGGATTGAGCAGATAGCCCAGAGGGTAAAACACTTGTGAAGTCAGTTCTCACATACAGCTAGCTAGCTATTGTACTTTCATAACACCAGAGTTCCTCCTGGGAGAGGAGGCAAAGACAGGAGAGTTCCTAGAAGCTCAGAGGTCAGGGCGGCTTATGTATGAGCATCAGCTAGCAACAGATCTCAAAAATAAGGCAGAAAATGAGGACCAACGTTTGAAGTTATCCTCTGATTTCCACATGTGGGTCATGGCACACTTTTCAACTTTACATACACACACACACACACACACACACACACATACACACACACACCATGAGTTTTAAAAATAGGAAGAAGCCAGTGCAGGTTTGTGGCAACTGTCTTGAACCCTGTCACTTTGTGTCTACCCTTTACTCATTTATCTCTTTTCTCTATAGACAGGTGTTTATTTCTGTCACTTAAAAAGACTGTTGCAATGACCTTGAAAATACATGTAATGTGGGTATGATAGGAGAGAGACCTGGCCTAAGCCGCAGCTGACACAGTCACTCAGAGGGGGTGTAGATACCTGAGCCGAGTCAGGCTGAAGCAGGCAATGGGCAAGGGAGCGAGGAAATGTGTCCTGGCAAGGGGGTGAATGTGAGGGCACAGGTGAGGAGTGACATAGGATAGGAAGTGGTTAGAACCCTCGGTCACTGGAATGCAGAGAGCAAGGTGGCCTGTGTGAGTGCCTGCGATCATGCAGACTGCTATGCATGAGCGAAGGGCATGATGCCAAGAGTTGAAAGGCTTCCAGATGCAGAACTAGGGAGAACTTTGGGGATATCTAAGTAACGCACTGTCCAGACTCCTGCACCTGGCCGCCAGCCCAGTCAGTCAGGCTCAGGCCCAGTAAGACTCAGCAGCTGCCAGCCTAGGCCAGACCCAGCCTACCTCAAACACAGGCAATGACATAGAAGGCCCTGATCATCTCTCACCTTGGCATAATGTGTGTTCGAGTGTGTGTGTGCTCAGGTCTAGCCACTCTGAGAATGGTTTCCTCACAAAGAGACTACATCTTAGGGTGCAGGATGTGGTAGTTTGCCTTTTTCTTCCAGTGATGTTCCACCATATGACATTCTCTAGCTCTTTGAAGTTGATGGGTGCTAAGACCTTCCATCCATCAAACACCAACCAAGGGTTCTTGGGTACGACAATGGTGATGATACACATTTCTTCAGGGTCACTGATCTACATCTGTACCTCATCCAGAATGAGATTGATCTCATCCCACTCGAGGCACAGGCTCCATAGGAGAATGAAGGTGCCTTTTGGGAAAATGACCAACTAAAAGTTTTTTTTTTTTCTTTCTTCCAGGATTCTGTATTGGTGGCTTTATTACGTATAGAAAAACAGAATATGAAAAGTTGTATTATTTAATTCTGTCATGGAATGCTGCTAGTATATCATGGCTTTTAATAAAATATTAGTTAACTTTTAAAGAGCATTTTGTGCTTCCTCTCTGAGAAGAAGTCTCACAGGCTGTTCACACAGCATCAAGCTGCCTTTAGTCTGCTGTGGTTCCCTGGAGTTCTGGTCAGAAGGCAAGATGAGGTACAGGGGGCTAAGCCACATGCTGCAAGTTAGGGCAGGGCTTGGAAAGGACCTGCTGGGGGTTTCTCTTCTCCGATTGTTCTTGCATAAGGAAGGGCCTAGCTGGACCTACAAAGGTCATGAGCCACCCACCTCCACTTCCTGCATGTCCGCCCAGCACAGCCACGCCTTCTCATGCTGACATATTACAACCCTCCTTCGTTATTAAACATAAAGGTTACTAAAGTTACCCAATAACACTGAACTTTGTGCCTGTTCATTGTTTGCATCTCTGTATATATATATATATATATACTTCTTGCACACATACACTCATGTACACACATGCACACACACACACACACACACACTCACATACATACTGGCATGGGACAGAAAAATAAAAAGTTTCATGCGAACACGGATTTTCTTTTTTCTTTCTTTCTTTTTCCTGGAATGTATTTTTATGCACCACACTCAAGGGAGTCATCACAGGACAGGAGTTTCAGGTGGTTGTGAGCTGCCATGTGGGTGTCGGGAACTATACCCGGGTCCTCTGCAAGAACAGTCAGTGCTCTTAAGCACTGAGCCATCTCTCCAGGCCCCCAGGGAGTTTTCTTAGTTTTGTCTGTCTCTGGTTCCTAAACTATTTAGTAGTTCTGACTGAGTATCTGAATGTAGGAGGGTGCTGGAGAGGTTTTGGGAAGTTCTGTAGCAGGCGCCAAGCATGTTCTAAGGTTCCTTCTGGAGCTGTGGTGGAGGGCTACAGAGCTAACCTGGGCTGGATCTTCAGCACTGCTGTGGCTGCGGGCAGGTGAACTTCCTGGTCCTCTGCCCTTCTCGGAACTGCCCTGGCTCTGTCATGCTAGTGCAGTGGGGGTTCCGGCCCTGTGGAAATTGTACATGGTCTCCACAGTCTCCCAGAACTAGGGTGACACACTGGGCGTCAGGGGGTCCTCAGTGCAGCGACCTCTGAGGCAAAGCGAAGGCAGGAAGGAGGTTTTGGCATGGGGCAGGAGGCCTGCAGCAGTCAGTGGGGTAGGAGCACCCTCCCTCCCCCACACGTGAAAATCCTGTAATGGCAAGTGTTATGTCATGAATCTTTTACTACAGGTTTTAAAAAAGGCAATGATAGAGAACAAATAAAAGACTTAGCAATAAAATGTCCCAGTGACCCCGATGACAGCTGTCATTGAGAGGTAAGCACTTCAGGGTGAAACCACTGTGGAGACACACCTGGTGATCTGAGAGAGAGCCAGCTCCTTACAGCTTTCCTCTGCCCTCCATATGAGCACTATGGAGCACACACATGCACACACGTGTACATATATTCACATTCTCCCATACACAATAGTCACACACTCACATACATACACACACTCATGCACATACTCAGACATAGAAACTATATATACCTACACACTCACATACATGCATACACTCACTTATACACACGTAATTTTTACACACACATACATGCATAGACACTCACTTATACACACGTAATTTTTAAAATTAAGCACTACAGTGAAATTGAGTGAGACTCATTTCAGACTTCTTACCTTTCCTCCCTTTCTTTTAAAAGTTATTTTATTTTATCTATGATTACTCTGTGTGTGTGGTGGTGGTGTGTGTTTGTGTATGATGTATGTGTGAGTGTGTGTGGTATGTGAGTGTGTTTGTGTGAGTATATGATGTGTGTGTGTGGTATGGGAGTGTGTATGTATGTGAGCTATATGGTGTGTGTGTGTGTGTGTGTGTTCGCGAGCACACACACACACACACACACACACACACATCGTCATGGTCAGAGACCAACTTAGAAAAGTCTCAACTTTCACCGAGGAACCTGGCACTCTGACGAGGGCCAGCAGCATTCACGGCCAGAGCCTGTACCCACTAGGCCACCTTGCTGAATCTCCCCCATTTTTGACAGTAGTTTAGAAATTAGTAAAATTTAATCAAAGTTCAGAATCATGTTCTCTGGTGCAAATCCATTATCAACAACTTTCTTTCAAACATTAAATTAGTTTTGCTTATGACATTTTATTTCTAGTAAGCCAGGAAAACTCAAACTCAGTTTATTGAAATTAGTTCATTTTAGTTTTTAATCTATCTGTTAACTTTATGTCCACATAGACTCACACAAATAATATTTGAGGTAAATAAATAGTTATAATGATTATTGGTTGTATATGTTTTTATACACCTTTATTAAAGTCCTCTGATAGAATCATTTTGTAGTTTTAAATCTTATGTACACTTATAGAACCTCATGAGAGTGGTAATTCTGTAGTTCAGAATTTATGTATTTATTTTTTGTTTGAGACAAGGCATCTGTAACTCAGGCTGAGTTGGTGCTCACTGTGCTCCCTAGGCTGGCCTCAAACTTGCAGCAATCTGCCTTCTTCAGCCTCCTAAGTGCTAGTATTATAGTCTTGAGTCACAAAAGTCTGTATTTAAATGTTTCTACATAAAACAGATAAAAAACAAGGGGGTAATTTCAGGTCTTACAAAGCAGTGTATCTGGATGCACTGCCAGTGAGAACACTCACTGTTTGGAACATTTTGGGGTTCAAGCCACAGGTAGGGACCTGGCAAGTGCATCTGCCTATCAGACAGGATTCTTGGAAGGACTGATAATCAGAAGTGGGGGCTTTGGCAGGATCTAAGTGTCAAAGTCACAAGCAATAACAGGCCCTAAAAATAACAGCTGCAAACCTAGCATAGCAAAGCCCTTCTGTGAGGGAGGTATAATGGGAATTGTATTGATGAGCTTTCTTCTTACCCTGGCACATGAGTCGTGATCACAGGTAGGGATGTGCCCACTTTTAAAAAGGGCTGCGGTGAGAAGCATCAATCCCTTTTGGCAGATAGGGATTTAGCTAGAGGATAGACCAACCCTCTAGCAAAAATGACAGCTCAGTTCAATAGGTGTGTGTGAGGCATTTTCTGGTTGTGAGTGCTAAGAACAGACTGGCTGGAGGTCAGCTTTCATTATTCTTCTCTGCTTATGTTTAATGAGCACCTACTACAGGGTAGGCATTGTTCTGGGTTGTGAGACCAGGTTCTCTGTCCCCATGGTCCAGGAGCATGACAGCAACTACAGACTGAACATTGTGTTTAAGTACATGGTGTAATCTGCTAGGAAGTGATAAGTTTTCTAGGAAGAGCCGGAAGTAGAACAAGATAGGGAAGCTTGCGAGTGTCAAGGAGAGGCAGATGTGAGGAACCTGCCTCAGTTATGCAGGAATATTTAGGGTCTCTGTTATGAGACCAGGATAGTGAACAAAGACTGAGAACAGGCAGTCACCAGAAACAGAAGAACATTCCAGGAAAAGCAGGAACAAAGAGACCTAGATATGGGGTCTGCTAAGCTTGGCCAGTGTGGTTGCTGCAGTGTGGTAGAGAAGGGTCTGTGGGATATCACTTCAGTTCATGTAGCATTCTGGATAGCTAGATGACTCTGCTCAAGACTGTGAAAGGGTTTGCTTGGCCACTGTGTTGGAAGTAGAAAGGAGTGGACAGGGTGGAAGTAGGGAACCTTATGCTCCACCAGACACAGTGGAGGCTCAGGACACATGCTGGGAAATGGACCCAGACATGGGATAATAGAAGGCAAAACTGATGCAATTGTCAGTGGAGAGCTATCCTTAGCCTGGCTCTGAGGGGTTGGCCTGAGTTTATGGAAGGATACAGTTATCAGCAAGTGAAGGTTTTAAGTGTGGTGGGTATGGAGTGAATATTGACAGTTCATGGACATGAGGAGTGTGAGACATCTATTAGACATCCTGAAGAGAGACTGAGTAGATTCGAGGCATGTGTGTTCTCCAAAGCCTCTAAATCATATCCCACAGTAATTCTGACCCTTCATCTTACCAAGACAGAGAAGAGAGCAGGCATTGTGGGATCAGGGTGTGAGCAAGCCTGCATTTCTTTCAGAAGTTCTGGGAGGCTGTCACATTCCTCAGTCTTGCTTCAATGTTAGCTACTTTTCTAGGTGCAGCAAGAGATGCCCCCAACAAAAACAGCTTAAAGAAGAGGTATTTTGGCTCCCAGCCAGGCTATTATTGTCCATCACTGCAGGGAAGCATGGCAGCCGGAGCTGGAGGCAGCTGGTCACTCTGCACCTGCAGTCAAGACAAGCATGATGACTACGAGGGCTCAGTTCACCCCTTTGACTCAGCCCCAGGGTCCCAGCACACAGAATGGCACTGCCCACAGTTAAGGTGCATCTGCCCACTTCAATTAACCAATTAAGACAGTCCCTCCCTGGCATGCATAAGGGCTGATCTCATACAGATCATCTTTCAGAGGAGTGTCTCCAGGGCTTTTTCCTAGTGGATTCTGGATCAAGTCAAGTAGACAGTGCTTAAGCAGCACGCTGCTTCTTCCATATTCAAAGTGTAGCAGTCGACCTCTTCCTTCCGGCTACATTCTGTCTCTGACTCTGGCCTTACCTTCTTCTCAAAGGGAGCCTTCCAATTTCTGGAGGCAATGTGTGTCATCCAGGATGTTCTTCTCAACTCAATCACACCTTTAAATTTGCTGGAGCCTGCAGTTCTGTGGGGTAGTACAGACCTTTAATCCCAGCACAAAGGAAGTGGCGTCAGGAGGATCAGGAGTTCAAGGCTAGCCTCAGCTACATGAGCTTCTGTCTTGAAACAAACAAAAAATAGTACTTAAGAGGGAACTTAGTGGCTCTTCTAACTTAGGACAGGATAAAATTGGACAAGGAACACAGGGACTTGTCTTAGCATCATTATCATCTCATTGTTTGCCTTTTCCTGTCCCCACCCCACCATGATTGATGCATTTTCCCCTCTCTAGAGGCAGTTCAAGTTTGGTTGCCACTACTCCCAGATCCCAGCCACCTTACTGCGGAATCCCAGAGAAAGGACAGAACTTCTCTTTTGTGGGGCTCCCACTATGGTGGCTGTGATCAGATCATATGGCTAATTGGATGAAAACTCTGGTGTCACCCAAGAAAACCAAATAAAATGGGGGTTGTTCTCAGAGTAAGGAGGGAGGGGAGAATGACTCTATTTCTAGAAGCTGGAAGGTAAGGATGTGGGTATGGCAGAAATTGTAGTTACACCACAATCACTACAGACTTTCATTTTTAAGCTTAGTTTTTAGCACTGAAAGTAAACCAAAGTGAACAGAATTCTAGATTTATCCTTCAAGTGTTTAGCTCAATGATTCAATTGTCTCCAACTTGTGGTCAAAGATTTCTTTTTCAGACTTGTCTTATCCCCTCCCCCATTTTGGAATATCAAAAAGAAAATTCCAGACATCATATCAGTTTTCCTGTAAATATTTTAATACCATCAGGATTCTTTTTAAAAAGCAAAACTACAGTGTCCTTATTATACTAAAATACTGCAACGAAAATCCATTACAAAATCAGTGTTCAAATTTACCAGTTATCTCAGAAATGATTGGACAGGATCCAAATAAAGTTATTCATTGGGTCTGATTCCAAATTTCCTTGTGTAATGTGTTCTTGGATAATTACTCTAGAGTCCCCCTCCCAATCCCCCTCCAGTCTTCCTTTCTTTTCTGTGACTATGTCAAAATATCCTGACAAAAGCAACTTAAGGGTAGAAAAGGTTTCTAAAAAGCTTGCGGTTCCATGTTAGGGTTCATCATAGTGGGGAAGCTGCAGGCAGCAGGAGCTCAGCAGCTGGTCATATCCACAGGCAGCAGCAGAAGCAGAAAGGTACTCGCATGCTTGTGCTCAGCTTGCTCTGTCGCTCTGACACGTCAGGATATCCTGCGCAAGGAATAGTGCTGCTCCTAGTGGCCAGGTAATGTGATCTAGACCATCCCTTGTTGAGACTGTTTTCAGGAATTCTAGACTGTGTCTCATTGACAACCTAGACTATCAGACCATCAGCCTCTCCTAATTTCCCATCAAAGCCATCGTTGCTTCTTCACTGAACAGTGAAGTGACAGTGACAGAGCCTTTGGCCCTGTCACACCAGCACTTTCTCTTCTTGAATTCCCTAACAATAAGCACCAATGTGGAGTAATTCTGGCCCCTGAGTCACTAGAGTCATTCTGAAAGCAACAGCTGTGGTTTAGGGGTGTTTGCTTATGAACACCAAAGAGATATACACAATCAGTAACATTCTGGCTTCCAGAACTACCTCCAGTTTTCCTCTCTGGAGCGAAAAACAGTCTTGTTTCTTCTCGTAGTTCTTACCATTCTAGCTTTAGCCCTAGATTTTCAAACGCTGGTTTGCTTTTCTCTGCAGGCCCCCTCGAACCTTGCCATGACATGCAAGCTGTTGGGATGCAGTGTGCACTTCCCTTTTCATGATTTGCTGTGTCAACTTTTGACCTGTTAGCATGTGGCTTGGATACACTAGAGTTCTGAGTATTCTTGGAGCTGGTTGTAGAGAGAGGAATGGGGTCTTGAAAATATTGATGAGGCTTCAGACCCCACATTTAGAAAGGTCCTGGCCATCCTGTCTGCTCCCTCAGTACCAAGGGAAAACTTGGAAACACTGTGCACCTCTTTGTATAATTACTATCGTGCATGTAGTTGTGTGTGTGTGTGTGTGTGTGTGTGTTGTATTCATGTGCATGCAGGTGTTCACACCACATGTGAGCATGATCGGGGGTCAGTGTCAGATGAACTCCTCGGAGGCTTTCCATGATGACTTAGAGAGAAAACTCTGCACTGAACATGGCTGGAGCTCACTGTTTCCGTGAGTCTGGGTCCACCTCTGCCCTGGATCTACCTATTTGTGTACCCTCAGAATTGTGTTTGTGTTGCTTCAAGCCTGGGTATCTGAGTTCAAGCCATAATGCTTGGCATATAAATATTTCACTCACTGAACTGTCTTTCTAACCTGAAAGATGGCTTTTTTTTTTTCTGCTAAGAATTGAAATTAGGGCTTCACAGCTCCTAGGTCTGCCCCGAGGCATATTCCTAGCCTTGCATCTCTTCATACCTGAAACACTTCTTTTCTATTATTACATTCTTCCCTTTATCATGACTTTCAAGAATACAGGGTACCCCCAGGACTTCTTTTCTATTATTACATACTTCTTTTCTATTATTACATACTTCCCTTTATCATGACTTTCAAGAATACAGGGTACCCCCAGGACTTCCTTCTTGTTCAGTCGCACAAGATCCTGGGTGAAGTGAACTAGTGGGATTGTAGAGCCTCTTTGAGGTCATAGTTAATTTCTAGTCATACAGTTTTGGTGCATATACTTAGAGTCTGTGGGAATTATGGGGATCACTCACCTGGTTGTTCTAAAGGTCTAGCTGGCTGGGAGCCTGGATCTAAAAGAGGGAGAACCTGCTGGCTCAGGTCAGCTGTAAGCCTCCGGCTAGATAGAGTGACTTGGTACAGAGCTGTGAGGCTATGTTTGCTTATCCCTCTCTCCTGTGTGTAAGGTGTGAGAGTTGGTAGGAGGCAGTATAGTGTTAAACTCAAAGAGCTATGCATACCCGCAGACAATATATTTCCATATTTGATATGCTCTTGTATTTTCATTTATACCTCAAGCTTGGCATGTTCCTTGTACTACGTAACAGTCCAATAGATGTTTGTTATCCCAGACTCTGGGATAAGCAGACAATAACTGCCATTGCAATCATGGTGGTTATTTACACTTATCTGAAGGTCACTACAGCATCTTCATTGTGCACCTTTTGGACTTGATGAATCAGCACTGCAGAGGTGACCTGACATTGCCACTGATCCATTGAGTTCTGCTTATGCTGCTGCTGTCTCTACTATCATCAGGTGCATTTCTCCTGAGAGAATGTTTACTTCTGTCCTAATCCTCCCAACTCCTTCCGAACAGGACCATCTAGTGCATATCTGTGTCCATGAGAAAGAATTGCACTTTCCCAAATCCCTTGCAACTTGGCAAGGCTGTGTGATTCCTTCTACCAATGGACAGGAAGGAAAGCTGTGTCTTCTAGGGGCTATGATAACAAAAGCTCCAGTATAATTCTGGCTTTCCTTCCTTATCTTATCAACTGAGGAGGTCGCAGGTTTATGGCAGGACATCTGCACACTAATAAAGCATCCACTCTGAGGCATTACATGACGACAGTTTCCTTGAAGAGGAACCTGGCCCACAATATACTGATACAACTGAAAAATAAACTTTGCTGCTATGAAGCCCACATGCCTGGAAATAATTTGCCAGCACAGCACAGTTTAGTCTGTTCTGACGATCACACATTCCATCTCGAAATTCTCTCAGCCTAGTCTTTGATGTTAAATCTTTTCTGGTATGTGGATAGTAAGTCCTGAAATCTTTCTGTGCATTTTGGATTATATACATTTTTTTAGATTATATACAAGCATGCTTTACAACGTGATGTGTATAATGTGGTATTTGAGTTTTAGATATTAATTTATATTTATAATTTGATTATGCTCATTTTTGCAATGATGCTTCTCTCTCATTCTTAGACATTGTATAACAGCCCTTAAAATCTTATTTTTGAGAGCATGAAGTAACTCAAAGAGAAAAAGATGAGTGTGTAATTGGTATCAGGAATAGAAAAACACGAGAGGTAGAATATCTGATAAACATGATCTCCACAAGACAGGAAAGTGGATTTTTATTTTTTGACATCAGAGTAATTTTGTATTAGCTCGTGGATACTTCAAATGAGCTGATAGGTTACACGCACGAGTGTGTGTAATTTAGAATAGCAATGAGGATGGCAAGCTTTGTTATTATGTGTTGCATCATGGATTTCACACCAAACCACCCGAGAAAATACCCTATCATTAGCTTTGTTTTGATGGCTTCGTTTTTTTGTTTGTTTGTTTGTTTTTTTTGAGACAGTGTCACTATGTTGTGTCAAACTTGGGGTGCCCCGGCTCCTGAGTGTCGAGCTCGCAGGCCTGAGCCACACACACCTGAGTGTCCAGCTTGATGGGCACTCTAACACGCTCCAGCGCAGCACCCAGAGCAGATGCGGAGAGGCACCAGCACCCTGTGTGCAGCCCCTCCCACTCCCCAGGCTCTCTGCCCCCTTCTGTTCTTCCTTTATCTCCCTGCATTTTCTAACAATAATCCACAGTAGAAAGGGAACTACATAATGGTGCCTGGAGTGAGGTGCTCAAGCCAGAGACAAGCGGAGCAAATCCCGCCCCAGCTGTCCTAGAAGGGCTTTTAGCAGCTGAGTCTCCACTCAACAGTCCCACCCTGGCCCCCTAAACTAAAAGGCAGGTGCAGGTGACGGCTTTGAAATTGGTACTTCATGCTTACTCCAAGAATGACCCTGAGACCTAACAAAGGAAGATTTTGTTTGGTTTTTTTGTTTGTTTTGTTTTTTCTTTTTTTCAACTCTCAAAATTACAGTGAGTTAACTATTAACTGTTGAGCAATGAGCTTTTGGAGTCTCATGTACCCTTTCCTGGCTTCCCACATGATAACATCTTATTAAACCACAGCACAATTATTGAAACCAGGAAAGGAACATTGATAAAATACTAAGAACTAATCCACAGACCTGAGGCAAATGTATCCAATTAGCTACTAATGGCTTTCAGGAGTTCTTTCCGGCAGGAGTTACCATGGTGATTGCTGAATGGTCTTTCAACTTCTATGGTTTCTTTACATGTATGGACTGGAATTCTATTGTAGGGACAAACCTCTTCTGAGCTACTTGTTCATTCATCCATTGATTTGCTTGTGTCCATATGAACCCATGGATATCTGTTTTTTCCTATATGTTATAGCCAACTGATTACTGTCATTTTGTTGCCCAAATTGATGCATACTCAGCTATTGAGAATCCTGTTCAACCTGGCTTCTGTGCCCTGTTGCTATGCTCCCTCTCATTGCAAAGCATTTTCTTAGTTCTTCAGGTCATGAGATGCTCCATGCTCATTTGTGCTTCCCCTGGCCCTGTGTTGAAATTAGCTATTTTTTTACTGGCACCCTGATTTCCATACTGTTTTAATGGTGGGCTTATAACACTGTTTATAATCTTGGGAAATTAATGTTTCCAATATGGGAGTCTCTGCAAAGAAGATATTAGATATTTTTCTACGACCTTTCATACTGATTAATTATTACATACCTGTCCACTAATTTATCAAACTGCAATGAACCTATGCTATTTTACTACATAGGGTAAAAAAAAAAAAATGCTAAGCCAGGTAATTACAATTTTTACAGAACAATTCACTATTTTGCTTTCTCAGTTTCGTATTTATGGTTAATACCTAACTCAAAAGTGCATCTTTTAGACTTTTTAGTGCTTTTAGGTGTGTGTGTGTGTGCTCCAATTCAGATGCCCAGGGCCTATGCAGAAGAAGTGTCTTGTCTGATCATGTATGTCATCTCTAATATACAATGGGAGCCATTTGAAGGGAGAAGGCAGCACCAAGAAGCGTTTTTGGCGAGTGCAACTAAGCCAAAGGCCAGCTTTACCTCCACTCTGGTTTGTGAATGCACAATTCCTCTCCCTTTTGCACTTGTTTGCCCTTTTGTCCTTTCGGTTAAGTGGACTTGGTTTAGGTTTTCTGTAGCTTTCAAATATTTGTGTGGGAACAATTCATATCCAGTCCATTCTCTTCTGTGGGTTGTGGGTTTCTGTTTGTTTGTTTTCCTGTTATATTCCCACTTGTTTTAGTCAAAGTTAATTGCATGTCTGTTTTTTCTTCATGCCCCTGAGACTGTGTTCAACCTTCCCTGTCTTTCTGATCTCTTCACGGGGCCCAGGATATCCCTTTAGCTGAGCTCAGAGGCCCAGAGCTGGGTCTAAGTTGTGAACTTTATTTAATGGACAAGTGGATTTTTTATTTTTCAGTTAGTGCAGAATAAGTTTCCACTGTCGTGGTAGCTAACTCAAGTCCTGTTTTCTGGGTCTGGAACCTGGACACTATCTGTCTGCTTTCTCTGCTGAGGATTTCTCCAAGGCCAGGGCATTCTCTGCTGAGGATTTCTCCAAGGCCAGGGCAAGGGGGCAGAGGCTCACCTGGAGGCTCTACTTGGGGGAAACCTGCCTGGAACCTTCCTGGTTCTGGAGGCAGAGGCTGTGGTTAGGAGAGGCTACAGGTACCAGAGGCTGTGAAGTGCACGACCCATATACTGCTGGCCATCAAGCCAAACTGCTTGAGGGTCTTCCAGCATCCTTAGGTGGCCATGCTCCTCTGATACCCAACCAGGCCTGTGTGGACAACAACAAAGAGAACCATAGAAAGTTTAGTCAGTAGGCAGATGGTGTCACCATCATCATCATCACTGTGTATGTAACTATGTGTGTTGGGAACATGTGCACATGTGGAAGCCAAAGGACAAGTTTGTGGAGTTTGCTTCCCCGTCTATGTTTGTGAGGGTTCCAAGAATTAGCCTGGGGTCGTCAGGCTAGTGCAGCAAGCCTTTTATCCTCTGAGCCGTATCCCAGGCAAGCCTGCTGATTAAAGACAACATAATCAATGCCCTGTATGTAACCAAATCCAAACAGCTGAGAAAATTGTGTTAGTGGAAATGTGAGTGTAGGTTTCCAGCTGTGAGTTAGAAAGGTCACCCATAGGGACATCTGTGCAGGGCCAAGGGAAGGGTTTTAGCCCAAGTGCTCAGTGGTGTGTCCCCCGGCCCCACCCCAGGTTGGTGGTTTGTAAAATCAGATAAAAACAAGTAGCTAAAGCTGGAAAATCGTGTGTGTGTGTGTGTGTGTGTGTGTGTGTGTGTGTGGTATGTTAATTTCCCCTCCTCAACTCAGGAGGGAAAATCTCTCTTGTGCCGTGCGACATGGTCACATGGTGATAGCCTGTTCCCTTTGCCACATTCTATTGATTAAAAAATGAGCACCAGTCACATTCAAGATCACATAATGACCCTGGCTCTGCAGGGGAAAAAGCAATTTGGGGTCTGTTTTCTGTACAATTTAAAAGTCAAGGTTTAAAGCATTTTTCTTTAGCAGCCAGAATTCAATTAGATTTTAAAATTGTGACTACATTTATTTTTTATATGGTTGCTTGCATTTTCCATAGGTTGACTTGCTTACCAATCTTCATGAAAATGATTTTCCAGGGCATCTTAAAGTTTTCAGTGTTTTAGGTGGGCTCCCTCTGTTTCTCTTTCTCTTACTCTCTCTCTCTCTCTGTGATGGTAGAGAAGTAGTACTTCTGAATTGGTTAAACTGGAAATGTGGTGTGAATGTTTTTCGAACAATAGTGGACCCTTACTGTAGTGGCACTCAAGAAAGCCCCAGACGACCATGAGCTGGCTAAGAGAGAGACCTCTGAGATTTGGCTAGTTTTTTTTTTTTTTAATCTGTCTAGAATGGCTAGATGTAGCTGCCAGATTAAATTTAACATTCACCCGATGGACAATTATGGCACAGTACCTACTTAAGGGCTGTAACTAGAAAAATAGGGAACAACTTTGAAAACAGCGCTCACAAATAGGTGATTTCATTAAGGATATTTCAGAGTTTATAAGTTTAACATCTGCTAATGACCTCAAGCTTGTATGTCTAAATGGTCTACGAGTGTCATGATTTCTAAGCATTACTTGTGAGTCAAGAAAATGCTTTCAAGGTCGCACTTATGAAAGTTCTTTAAAACTCACTTGGTTAAGGGCTGGGGAGGGGGCTCAGTTTGTGGCATGATTTGCTGCATAAACTTGGGGACCTGGGTTTGATCCCCTAGAATTCGCTTTAAAAAGCAAGACCTGGTGGCACAGTCCTATAATTCAGGGATGCAGACAGGGAGGTGGGGTGTCCCTGGAGCTTGCTGAAGTCTAGCCCAACTGTTGAATTCTATATTCAGTGGAGAGAGAGAAGTTTGAGAATGATGGGGGAAGACACAAGATGTCCATCTCTGAAACACACACATGCTCACACATACATACACCAGTTGTAGCAATTTAGTTATTCCTCTCTGTACCTGTGACTTTCCATCTGTTATCTAGTTTATATGATATTTTAAGGTACCAGATCTGAAATTTCTAGAGCCCTTAGAAATGCCACATTGCTGGAAGGTTGTACATATATGATTTCTCCTTTATATCTATCCTGATAAGCTGTTTTCAAAAAAAGTTTTTAAGGTGTTAAAAATGATGAAATTGGAGGGAGGGGGGAAAAACCTTCCCTGTGCTGTTTGAGCTTTGGGCACAAGATGGCGCAGTGGTCACACCGATCAAACGCAAAGCCAGGCCCTTGCTGTTGGTGCTGAAGAGTTTCTACTGAAAACAGAAAAACCGGTGTTGGGCAGAAAGCAATTCTCTGGTCAAGTTCTATAGACCCTAGGAAGAACTCTTACATTAACTCTTGTTTTTAACGACTTAATATTTATTTATCCTCCAATCTATTAAAACAGTGATTTTACTGTTGTGTTAAAGAAAAATTCTTTCCCTCTTGGGAGGAACTGTTTTCAGAAGACAGTTGATTCTTGAGCAGAGGAAGCCTTACTAAGTGGACATTTGTTTTCAATTTAGAGGGGGGAAAGTCTATGTTCCAGTCTCTGAACAAATGTTTTAAAAAAGTTTTTAGAAACGTTTAGAGTTGCTGTGTTCAGCCAGTACAGCATAATCGCTTTTCTGGAAGGAGATATGTCAGAGAAAGCCAATGTCCTTGGCTAAAACAAATCCTTCTAAATTGATGTCCGGCAGGATTAGCGCAGATGTATATATCCCAAGGCTGCGGTCTTTATTTTGGCTGGGAACTCGGAGCATCTGCGCACTTGATGTCTTCACGCTGGATTAGTCTTTGTGGGATGGGATTTACAGTCCAAGGCTGAGTTTCTTAATTACCTTTGAGTTATATAACGCCCAGGGGACAGCCAGGACAGGAGGCTGCTGTATAACACTCCGCTCTTGGGGACATTGCCTTGGAAGGTCTTTCTTCTCACGCTTTTTCTAGATGACGTATTTTACGAATCACAAGATTTTCTGTTCCTGAAAAAGCAAGTTTGCTAGCATATTTGTTGAAAACAGAACCTAGACTTAAATGTATAGTAAAACTAAAAGTTTGCTGAGCTTCCTACTGGTTAAAGTTTATTGTGTATTATGTTGATCACCACAGACCTGGTCCCAATGAGAAACTTGTTTCCAACATTCAGCTTTTCTGTTAAAAACTTCTTTCCATTGAAAGAGACAAGATTTGCCATCTTTAACTTAAGCTAAAACATATTTGAGAGTAAAAACCCTGTGGCACAGTTTAAAAGGCAGATGCATTCTCCTTAAGACTATGGTACACAGCAGAAAGCCAAACTTTGGGTATCAGAGGTATGCTCATGCCCTTCACAGGGCAGGCTTTCAGAATCTGTGCTTTACCTTTGTGAAACTGTTATTTTTTCTCTTTTGGGGCTGGGGTGGGATGGGGTTGGAGGAAGCTGGAATGTAAAGGTGGGTTTTGATATTAGAACATGCACACACCACATGTACACACACCACATCACACGCGACAGTCCTATACATAACTGAAAGCTGTATATAGACAAATAAGTAGATTATATTCTCATGCCCTCATGCTGTTCCTCTAGACCCTGGCCATTGTTATGGGGAATTTTCTGGGGAAGGAAAGAGTCAGCTGGTCCTCTGCTGTGGTGTGTTCTGTGTAGGTAGTCCTGTGCCAAGAAGAGGAGAAAGCACAAAAAGGCTGACAACATGGCCCTTCTTCAGAAACTACAGTTCGGAACTCAGTGTGTTTAAATGAACAGCCTGCTAGCATGAGCCCAGGAGAGTAGAGTCTGTTTGTTTGTTTATTGTATTTCTCACTTTATGATTATGAGAGTTGTGTGTAGTGTAGTTGGATGTATGTGCCTACGCATGTGTGCGGGAAGGCCAAAGGAAGACAGAGGGTGTCTCCTTTACTGCTTTTCACGGCTTTGCCTTGAGAGCGGGTCTCTCACGGAACCAGAAGTTCAACATTTGGGCTTGGTTGACTGGACAGTGAATTCCTGGTGTCTCCCTGGCTCCACCTCCTAGCACTGGAGTTGCAGACACAGACAGACACAGTAGTTATAGGTAGCTACTCTTTGACGGGTGCAGGAGATTTGAACCCAGGCTTAGCTGGCAGATGCCTGGCAGATAAATACTAGGAGCTGCATTCTGATCACCAGCACTTACAGAAAAAGCCAAGAAAAGCAAAGCTTGTTCTTAACCCCAGTGCTGGGGAGATGGAGACAGAAGGATCCTAGGGGATTTCTGGCTGCTCCTGCTGAATCAGTGAGCTCCAGATTTAGTGAGAGACCCTGTTTAGTAATAATAACGACAATGGTAATTGTGATGATAATGACATGAAAAGCAATAGAGGCACGTAGCCTCTGGACAAACCAGCCTCCACATGCTAGCAAGCACCTGCATGTGCACACACATGAGCACACATGAACCCCCTCCCCCCCACACACACACACTAACATCATGAAGGAAAAAAACAAAAACCAAAAAACCTCAGTCAGGGAGAATTGAGTTGAGTAGAAGTACTGTGATGGCAGAACCAAGAGAAGTTTTGAGTTTGGTTGGAGCCACAGGTGAGGGACAGATCCATTGGAACCCTGCTGCACATGGCCTTGAACCACAGGCTATCCTTTAGAATAGTGGAGAACTGATGAAGATGCTTGGCTACCAGAGTGACCTCCATAGAGCTATGCCTCAGACAAAGTAATCTGACAAACATAAAGAGGAGAGGAGATACAGCAAGAGCCATGAGGCACCTCCCTGGCTCCCATATGAAGTTGTTAGAACCTCAGCTAGAGTTCAGGACAAGCAGAAACAAAGACTCACGTGGAGCGGCGAGGGAAGCGTGGGTATAGATGTGGTCGTGCAGAGTGACATTGTGTGCATGGGAGAGCACGGAGAGCTCACCATTTGCTTTTTTCAATCACCCCAAGCCTGGTCACAGTCCAGTGCAGCCCAGCACTGGGCTCCACAGCAGCTGGGGATGGGCTTCCTGACATGCCATCCTCCTTGTCTTTGGTGGGGAAATCAGAGCCAAATTAGCAGTTTGTGCTTTTCATGGCAAATCCCCCTCTCCTGCTGGAGATTCTGGTGCCAGGTGTCTCTTGCTGATGTTACTCATTTTTTTCCCCACTTTTCTCAGAGAAGAGAGGGAGCCTGGAACTTAAGAGTGAAAATATTTGCCCTTAGGCTTTCTTTGTGAGAAGTGTTGAAGCAGAGTGGCATGTAATGATCCCTCGGTTGTTCATTTCACAAGAGCATAGTGCCAGAAATCCAGTCTGGGTCCTAAATGTCATGCTAAGTAAGGCTGCCTTCATTCAAGAAGGCAAGGTGTCTGTAGCAGTCAGGGTTCTCTAAAGGAACAAAATGATAGAGCGAATATATGTTGATTCCAGTCCCAGCTGTGTTGATAAGAGTGACTACCACAATAATCACATTATGATTAAAAAACTGCCTGAAAAGGGCTCAGTGAGGTTCTGGCTAAAAAGAGGAAAATTTTCATTTGTAGAGAATAGCTGTCCACCTCCGACTCCACTCTTGCCGTTACCTCAATGTGTAGCCCAAGACTATGCAAGAGGCTCCTGTCTCAGACTCCGAAGTGTAGGATTACAGGTGTGTTCCATAACTCTTAGAAAGAAAAATCAGGAAAGAAAAACCCAAATCTAAACTTTCACAAATTATTCTGTTTTGTGTATAGTTTTAAACCAGATTTGCATACTTAAATATACATGTTCAAAGAGGGTTAATACTGCCAGAGACATTTTATTAGGCTCCATTGGGGGGAAAATGTTTACATTCATTTATGACCCATCCATTCATTATTGCTGTCAAGGGTCACATATGCTCAAAGATGCTGGTAAGAACAGAGGACCATCGGGAAAGCAGGTTAGCGTGGATCTTATTCTCACACCGTGTACTCTGTGGGTTGAGGAACAAGGAAAGAGGCATTGGATGAGCCAGTATTTCAGGGAGATCTCCAGCACGTGCTTGTTTAGCAGCACAGGAAATCGTGGGAACATGCAAGGGTATAGGGCTCTTCACACAGGTGGTGGGCTGAAGGCAAGCATTGCCTCATTGCAGACATAGGTGTGTCTATTAATTTTCTGTTGCTGTGTGACAAATGACCCTTAAATGTAACTGCTTAAAAACCACTTCTGATTTTTGTGGGTCAAGAGTCCAGGAACATTGTAGGTGGGTTCTCAGGCTCAGCATTGCTCCCAGATTGCAATCAAGGTCTCTGCCAGGACCTCAGTCATTGCTGGCTGGACAGGGGGACTTTGGTTCCAAACTCACTAACGTATTTGTTGGCTGGCTTCTGTCCTCTGTGAGTTGTTGGCCTGAGAACCACAGCTCCTCACCAGCAGCTGTTTGGCCACCCTGCTCCTTGCTACATGAGCCTCTTCATGGGGCAACACACAGCATGGCAGTCAGCTTCTCTATGAGATGGAAAGAAAGCCACGCAAGCAAGGACAGACAAGATGGAATTCATGATGTGCTGGTAACCTGATCTCCAAGGTCTTAAGTGCTCACTTTGTATGTCTTTGTGTTTGTGTGTGCACGTTTGTGTGTGCACGTTTGTGTGTGTGCCATGCATGCATGTACAGGTGTATATGTATGTGGAGGGCAGAGGTTGATGCCGTGTCTTTCTTAATCACTTACCCACTTTATGCTTTTGAGACTGAAACTCACTGAACATGGAGCTCACTGAATTCCCCAGACTGGCTGGCCCCCAAAGCTCAGAGATCTTCCTGCTTCTGCCTCCTCACTGCTACTAACATTGACATACTCCACCTTGCGTTGTTCCCATCCTCATCCTTGCATGGCTAGTACTTGACCTCCTGAGCCATCTCCCCACGATTGTACTATCACTTTCCTTGTATCCTTTTCATTACCTTGGTCTGCATTCTGCTCAAAGAAAGGGAGATTCATATGCAGCATCTTGAAAGGCAGCTTTAAAAGGCTGGGGTTGGTTTGAAATGTGGTAAGAAACGGCTGCAGTTTGGTCTCCCCTGGTGCAGATGTCTTCTGTGAGGTTGGGGGACATTTCCTCTGTGATGGACTGTGAAGAGAGGCCCAGGGGCTGTGTGTAATAAAAGAGGACATGCTTTGTAGATGTTTAAAAGTGCTTTCTAGTCAATAGTTAACAGAACTTGCATGAAAGGGGCTCTATCAGTCCCTGGCAGTGTGGACTTTCCCAGCACCCCCTGGGAAGGTGTGAAAACAGTAGTGTCTTGGATGCCCAGAGTTTGGGTTTCTTCTTGGACAGCTTTAGTTGAAGGATAGCAGTACATTGGACTGGCTCTGGAAGATGAGTCAGGGACCCTGCATGGCCACTGAGTGGGAACAAAGGAGCACAGGGGTCTTGGTGAGTGGGCTGGAACTGCCAGCAGGGAATGAATCAACAGATTGGAAATATTAAAGTTTGTGATGCAAGGATGACATGGTGGGATTCCAGGTGTCAAGGTGTTTGTCTGTGAAGAAAGGGCCCCACAGTGTGGGGGCTCAGAGAATGTGAAGATGTGGATCATCAAGGATGAGTCACCCACATAAACACTGAGGTGACTCAGAATGAAGAGGGGATCGATGCTGAAAATTCTGAGGAGTGAGAGAGAGTGTGACAAGGGCTCAGAGGGAGCTGCTTCCGGCAATAATGTAGACTAGGTATTCTGCAAACGCCTTATAGAAGTCATACAAATCAGAGGATCAGAAATGAGTACCTCCCTTTAAATGGTTTGTAGAGCCTAAAAAAAAAAATGTGGAAGGTTCTTCAGGGACATGGATACCAGAGTGAAGAACAGATACTGAAGCCATGGCCCAAACCTGAGTGCCAGTCAATATGTTCAGTTCTTGGGTGATGTTCTCTGTTTTCAATACAATGTGGCATGAGGTCATCTGCTACCCCTCAGTTACCAGTGATGTTGACTATGAAAATGGCTCTAATTGGCTCAGATGTATGAAGATGCTTACAGCAAGTCACCCTCTTTGTAACCACAGAGGCCCCACTAGATGGAGTCATTCTGAATTGGCTTATTTGTTGGGATGGCAAGCAGCTGCAACCTGAGCACTGATTCTTGGTACCTCTACCCTATTGTGTCATGTAACTCCCAGACAAAAATCTAGAAGATGACAGTGCTGCCACTCCTGAGGTGATCTGATAGACTAAGATCAGAAGGAAGGAGAGGAGGACCTCCCCTATCAGTGGACTTGGGGAGGGAGGGAAAGGAGGGATCAGGAGGGGAGGAGGGAGGGGCTTGTGGGGGGATACAAAAATGAATAAAGTGTAATTAATAGTAAAAAAAAATAAAAAAATTAAAAAATGTAAAAAAATAAAATAAAATAAATGAATGAAAAAATCTAGATTCTCAATAAAAGCCAAAACTAGAAAAAAAAAGTTTGACATTAAAAAGAAACAGGGCACATAATAGTTTTCTTGTAGTTTGTGAGTAGAAAATCACATTCTATATGAATTTTTAGTCTTAGGCTACTTTCAAGCTGACCTTAGACGTGTGTGTGTGTGTGTGTGTGTGTGTGTGTGTGTGTGTGTGTGTATGTGCTGACTTGGGTCTTCCTGCCTCTTCAGCTAGCACTTTACACATTGATCCTGTCTAGATCTGTAAATGGCAAGTCCAAGTAACAACTTAAAAGTTGTTGTAATGGTAAATGTTTGAGGATGGAAATATGCTTCACCTGATTTAAATATGATGCAATACACGATACCCCATCAGTACATACATTATGTTTTAAATAGCAATTTTAAATAAACTTCTTAAAAGTGGTCCTGAGTTAGAACATTGTAGTGTTCTACAAAGATCTAGAGCAAACACTTTTTGAAAATGAAATCTCAGCTTTAGGTACATTCCATTTCTACACATCTGAGACTGAGCTCATAAATAAACATTACAAGCCACAGGAGAAAGAGAGGGAAAAAAAATTCAATTGCCAAGCTCAGATAACCAATATCAAGAGTTTTGATAACCAATATCAAGAGTTTGATAGCTTGACTCAATGACTGGTACCTAGGAGACAGTTGGGATGCTTAGTTAATATAAATATATTTCATTGTCTCCTTTACTTTTATTTTCTAAGTTTGCTTCTGTAACTGATTGTTCATGAAATAATCAGATACGGAGATACAGTGATACTCATCATGTTATTTACACCAGGAAATAAAAGCACTTAGAAATATTCCCAAGAAGAGGGGAAAAATAGGTAAAAGATTAAAAAAAATATCGTTCTTATATACGAAGATTTTGGTATAAGAAGGTGGTTATGATATAATCTCAGTTCATGGGAGCCAGGAAAGAAATTGCTTGTCGAATAAGGCAGTGTTTAGCATCTTATGTATTTGTGTGCAGCCTTTGTGTTGATGCCCGTGTCTGGTATGCACTCCCCAGTGCCGGCCTGTGTGGAGACCTGAGGTCAGCTCTTGCACTCCATCCAAGCTTGTGAAATATGTTTCCATGTTCCTAATGCCCACTCATTGGCTACAGTGACTGGCCAGTGAGACCAAGAGACTTCCTGTGTCTGTATGGGTAGGTGTGCCTGTCACACCTGGCTATACACACTGGAGATATGAACTCAGGTCTTTCTTCTTAAAGAAACCACTGAAACCTCTCCTTAGCTCTGCCAATATTTAAATAAATAAAAAAAAGTATTTTATTTCTTTTAAATTCTTTATAAATACACATTTGATAATGGTAGAAAGGACAGAGGAAATCTTGGCAGGATCTTACTGAAGGATTTGGTTCTTTTAATAGAAAAAAAAAGTCCTCAGAGAATTTAAGCATAAAGACATATAAATAATAGCTTTCACAAATAGAATTTATTTTCATATTCTGATGCACTTAAAACATGCAGACAACATTCCCATACTTTAATTAGAAAAACCACCAAACTGGGTTTTTCTATTTTGGATATAAAGACTTCACAGGGAATTTAGAAGTGAGTTAGGTTTCTGTTCCTGTCATCGAATGCAATTATGTGACAACTCTTCTTGCTGTAATAGTCAGGAAACGGGCCACTTAGATACCCATGACTTCACTGCTGCCAGTGCACAAGAGCAAAAAAACACTCCTTCACAATGCTTCCATCTCTCTGAATTGAGAAGATTGAATTTTTTTTTTTTTTTTTTTTTTTTTGCTAAGCAGTGATTTAGTTAATGAAAGCACTTGTCATATCACACAGGGCTGTATTGCAGAAATGCCTGCTGCCAGCAGTCCTCAGGCAGTCATCTGTACAGAATTGTCTATAGAAAAAAAATGCTATCCCTTTCTCACTTTTGTGGCAGGTGTAAAATTGGGTTACACTCTCAGGATTGATACTAAAGTTGTCAAGTGACTCAATGGCATTCTTATAGTTTGCTTAATCACAAAAGCAAGGACCCTAGCAAGAACTTACAAACAGAGCTCTTTAAAGGGGACATAGCAGAGCTGAGGACAACAAAACAGTACCCTGTATTCGCAGACGTCTGTAGTCAGGGAAGGCAGACTGTTCTAAACACCTGGACAGAAGAAGATATTACCAAGCTAATGTTCTCATGTTTGAGCATCAGCTCAGTTTGATTGATTCACCACTCAAAGACAGTTGCCTGGGAGTATCCTAGCCTAACCATCACTTCTTGATGGATTAAAATTCCTTGGAATATTACAGTAGGTGACAGCTGTCGTCCACAGAGGGCAGAGTATACAGAGTATGCAAATGACTTCAGTGAGTCTCAGTGTCTAAGTGCAGAATGTGTCTTCCTGATCACTCTTCTCTTCTCTATGTAATCCTAGATCTGGAACACAAGATATCTTAATAGAAGAATAGACCTCGAAATAGTAGCTGAGGCTCTTTCACCCACTGCCTGTCAATTGTCCTGATGGGTTCTGTCTCTGTAGTACTTTCAGCTCTAAGTTCCCCCTACACCAGAAGCCCCTGCTGCTGTGATACAGGTGATAAAGAACATTCTTCCACATTCTTCTAGCCCTGTGAGTTGAGAAGGTTGTAGTTCATGACAGCAGGTGTCACACTGGACAGGGATGCATTGCACAAATGCCTGCTGCCACCAGGGCTCTGACAATCATCCAAGATACCAAGTACCTCTGACCAATCACTGCATTCTGGGGGAAGTATCCTTTGCTCTTGCTTTCACTCTAGAAGCTAACCATTAATCAGAGCTACTTAAGGTTATGTTCATACATAGACAGCACCTGTGGATGGGTAATGGAAAACTAGAGAGCCAGATATTAGCGGAGGTCAATGGAAAAGTGATTTCATGTAGGGTCTCTTAGTATTGAACAAGATATCCCGAGATTCTGTATTATGTAGAATAGACAAGTTCCGATGCTTGGGTATAGACAGAATCTCCTGTGTATTGTATGGATATAACCCCTGTCAATTAAAAAAAAAAAAACCTATCACCTCTAGCTGAGGCAGAAAATAGAAGGTGGAACATGCTAGGCAGAGGAATTCTGGGAGAGAGTCAGGTGCGGGAGATCCAGCTGGCAAGATGTGAGCAGAATGGATGCATGGTGCCCAAGCTCAGAAAACCAGCCACATGGCAGAATTTAGGTTTGTATAATGGGTTAATTTAAGTTATGAACTAGTCAGAGAAGAGCCTCGGTATATGGCCTAGGAATTTGTATATTTAATAAGTCTCATGAGTCATATTCTGGGAGCTAAGGGATGAGAGGAAAAACATAATGACATATTGCCACACTTGGGGGAGGGTACTAACTCTCAAGGAAAGATTGGGTAGCATCAGCCCTGGAGGAAAAAGGATAAAGAGTATAAGAAACAACATCTAACCTCTGTGAGGGATCACATCACTACAGGACGTGACCTTTACTTCCAGGCATCCATCAGACAACCTTAGGCAGAGTTTTCCAGCCTTGAATATCTTAGGAGATCAGGGTGATGTGTTGTATTTGACAAAACTGTTCAACAAACATTTGTCTCTCTCTCTTTTTTATCATGCTTATGTAAGAAGTGAACAAGTTGGTTCAGTTCCCCTCAGACTCAGGGATTACTCTCTTAACCACTGCTGTCATGGGATCAGTATGGGATTATAGCAGAGGTGGGGACAGAAGATGCTTCTTTGTAGTAAGAGAAACATAGCAACATCGAACGCAAACACAAAAGAAAGGTATAGCTAGGAGACAGGGAAGAGAGAATGTCCCTGATCCCAGCCTTCTGACTATGTCAGAATTTTGCTTTGTCTTTCCTCTCTATGGACTTGTCTGTTTCAATCCATAATTATAGAGTCATCCATGTCAGGAGTAAGACCTGGCACTGGAACCATGCACCCTGAAGGCTCCAGAGTCTGGGAGAGGGGTGCAGCTGAGTGGAAATCACATCTGTAGCGTGAGAAAGGGAAAATGTTGGCAACTGAGCTGGGAAGTCACTGTGGGGAAGCAGGTCTATTTGGAGAGCAGGATCCCAGCTCCTTGGGTGGGATTTGGAGCTGACCTTTCAAGGCTTGGGGAATATCACTTTTGTCCAAGTGTAAATCTCATTTCAAAGTAGACCTTGAGGTACCAAGCAGGAAAAGGATCACACACCAGAAATAAGAAACACGAGTGGCTGTTAGTGTTGGGATTATGGAGGAAAGGAAGTGGATACAAAAGGAGTGGTTAAGGTCTCACACTGAAGGATAGTGTACCACCCTGAGTGCTAGGGAAACATGCACAAATCTGAGGGTGTTACCCTAAGAGCCCTGACCCGACATGACTAAAGAGGACCCTAAAAGTACCTGTGGGAAGACAGAACTAGTCTGTTAGTTACAATTGATGAGCCATTTGTTAGGTGTTTGAAATCAGGGAGTGAATTAACTGAAGGGGAGATTTTGTCCCTCAGAGCTCACAAAAGGACATGGAAGAATGAGACTTTTTAGGTAATATCTGTTTCAGATTAAATTTGTCTTAGAATCCATGTATTTTGGGTGTTGGAACAGGAAGTGGATGGGTCAGGAGCCTCGGATTTTAAGCTAAGATCCTCAATAGTACTTCATGGCAATGACATATTTTTGTTTCTTCTTTAAAACAGAACATAAATCTTGGAAACACGTTATCATGTGTTTGGATGAGACACCAGCCTTCTGCATCATATTAAATGAAAAAGAAATTTTTATCTGAGCAATTAAGGTTTTTGTTATTGTTGAGCCACTTTTTTTCTTGATGGTAATTAGCTAGCAAGTTCAGCTAATTGTTACTCCTGGTTTACATCATCTGTGTGAAGACAATCATCTATTTGCCATGAAGGAAAGACATGATGATTATGTTAAAGTTTAAATCAAATTACTTCGTGCAAAGAGAGAGAAAGAGAGAGAGTGTAAGTGAGCTGTAAGACCTTCAGTCCTGTTCTATATCATTTGAGTTTTCATTTTGTTTCTCTAAGAAGCCATCATGCTTTCATCTTGGGCAGTGAAATATGATACTGACATCTTAAAAGCATTTAGAGACTATGTCAAATCACACAGATCAGTGCACAACTTGTTTCTCCCCGTAGACTCAAAGGATGATATTTGACAAAATTGTCCAAAGTTTATATTAATCCTACAAACTGATATTACCTTTAATTAATCTCTCTGCACTATTAAAGTGTTTATGGTAGTAATTTATAAAGCAACAATTGTACCTGCATCCTATGAAGTTCTCATGGAAGACTTGATTAGAAGATTAAATATGGAGTTGGTTGAAAAAAAAAAACACCCTGATACCTTTTAACGGACTGGTTCAATGAACTCATGAGATACTGGAAGAAAGGAAAATCTTGTTAGTGTTGTGCATTTGTGTCTGGCGCTTGTCTTCATGCATGCACAAAAACTCCTACCAGTAAACTCCATCTCCACCTAGCCTTTCATCCAACCCCAAAGAACTGTGTCTGAAGGGTTATTGAAAGTAAAATTTAGCCCAGCACTCAGCACAAATTCTAAACATTACTGGCAGAGAACAATCTTGTGAAGCTATTTCTGTACTTAAGATAATTGATCCTATACATGGATAGAATTACAAGATCTCAGTTTAGAAGGTCTCTGGCATTGACAAATATGGAAAGATATCCCTTGCTATAAGCTGATACTCAGTAATATTGTCAATAGAAATATGTGTATCTACGAGTGCTGAAAGTTATACTCTGGAGTCACCCAGTGACTCAGTTGTCCTCACATATTTTAGGATAGTTCTTTTTTAGAAAATGGAACCATTTTTTTTTCAAGATTTTTTTTAATGCAGATAGGAAAATCTCATCAAAGTTGAGAGATCAATAGAGAAAGAGGGAGGAAAGAGAGATAAATAACACTAAGGATATTTTAAAAGGCCATGGGGAACATTTTATAAGTTTATCTAATATATATGTATATACATATATATATAATATGTAAATATATAATTTAAGTGGAGTTATGACACATAAGGTGATAATGCTCCACCCAAGAGCCATAGACTAAATAAAAAATACTCCAGTGCTTGGTATGGAAAACTTCCCTTCAAGCCATTGATCAGGAGGTTCCAAGAGCCTCCCAATAGTAGACGTCTGCCATTTCCCTTGGATGACATCCAGAACACACAGAGTTAGGGGAACTGAGCTGGAATTGTTCTTCGAGCCTCTCTCTGAGGACTAGCTCTCATAGCAGTGGAAGGCACTCTGCGAGCTGCCAAGGGGGACAAGTAGTCCTGCCCTGCTTTAAACCACACAAACCACACTGATGACTGCTTCTGCGAGTGAGGTGCCCAGCCCTCAAACAATACATCTACAGCTACAGCACAGGCCCTATGCCTAAGGCTCAGGGAGCATTTTGGAAGAGGGGTAGAAAGATTGTAAGACCAGGGGACCTGCTTTAGATGTGACAGGGAAGTTGCACTCATGGAACCCCAACAACGTGACTGTCTAAGCAAGACCTACTATATAATTACAGCATCAGTTGACATGCCAATGTGAATGGTGGAAATTTCACAAACTCATCCACAGATGAAGAAACATGTGCGGCCACTGGCTGCAGAGAGGGAGAAGCAGCTTTCTTCAAGGATGAGCCACTGATAGGTTATTAAACCTCAAGTGATCATCCCTAAAGAGATACAGACAAACAACACTAAAGGGACTCAGTAAGTCTCTCTCCCTCCTTTCCTCCCTCCCTTCCTCCTCTCCCTCTCTCTCTCTGTGTTTGTGTGTGTGTGTTAGAGAGACAGGCTATGTTTAACAATAATTAGAGAGGAGATTATGAAATTGAGAGGGAGTGAAAGGTAAGGAAGGAGATAACATGGAGAGAGGGAAGGGTAGAAATGTAAATACAGCACTCAAGTATGAAATTCTCAAAAACTGACTTAAAAAGATAAGAGGATGTTATAAACAAGTTGATAGCTATATCCTTCAAAGCAGGAAAAATATGTGTTTGAAAAGGGGGGAAACCTCCTAACTTTCTTAAGCTGGTAGAAGAAGAATTTTTTTTTTAATTGAGAAACCATAACTAGTACTAATCTGAATCCAGGATCAAAATGTCTCACCAGTTAAAAGTTATTACTAATCATTTCAACTCAGCATTCGAGGAGCAGTGTCAGCGGTGGCAGTTTGCTGTTGCTGCCATCGTCCAAACCACAGACTGTGTGGCTGAAATAACAGAGATTTCTTTCCTCACAGACCTGAAGTCAGGAGGTTTCTAATAAACGTGCTGGCAGGGGAATATTTTCTAAGGTCTATTTCCTTGCTTTGTAGACGGCAGTACTTAACTGTTGCACTTCCTTTATGTGTTCTTCTCTATTGTCTCTTTTTGAATACAAATTTGACCACAAAAACACTGACTTGGAGATCACTCTAATGGTATCATTTAATTTGATCATCTCTTTAAGGGCCTTATCTCCAAATACAGACATAGCCAAGGAATTTAAAGATATGGATTGGAAATTGGGAACATAGTTCAACCCCAAATGCGCATGTTTGACAAACTATTTCATGTTACCGGGTGCAACAAGATACATTCCAGTTCACTGTAAAAATTGGACAAGGATAGGCTGAGAATGGCGCCTCTCAAACCATTTTTCAACTGCAAAAGTAGATGAAAAATCCCTAAACAAAATGCAGGCTAACTCAACAGTGTATTTAAAAATGTAATGATCAATCTGGCACTTTCTCAGACAATTAGGAATAGTGATTCCTCAAGATCCAGCTATACTACTCCTAGGCATATATCCAAAAGATGCTTAAGTATACAACAGGACATTTTTGTTTGTAGCAGCTTTATTTGTAATAGCCAGAAGCTGGAAACAACCTAGATGTCCCTCAGTTGAGGAATGGATACAGAAATTGTGGTACAACTACACAATGGAATACTATTCAGCAATTAAAAACAAGGAAATTGTGAAATTTGCAGGCAAATGGTGGAAAAGATCATCCTGAGTGAGGTATCCCAGAAGCAAAAATATACACATGGTATATACTCACTTATAAGTGGATATTAGACATATAACATAGGATAATCATACTAAAACCTGTGCACCTAAGGAAGCTAATCAAGAAGGAGGACCCTGGGTAAGGTGCTCAATCTTCATTCAGAAAGGCAAACATACAGGATGGACATTGGAAGAGGGGGGAAAAGAGGGAACAGGACAGGAGCCTACCACAGAGGGCCTCTGAAAGACTACCCAGTAGGGTATCAAAACATATGCTGAGCCTCATAGCCAAACTTTAGGCAGAGTGCAGGGAATCTTATGAAAGAAGGGGGAGATAGAAAGACCTGGAGGGGACAGGAGCTCCACAAGGAGAGCAACAGAACCAAAAAATCTGGGCACAGGGGTCTTTCCTGAGACTGATACTCCAACCAAGGACCATGAATGGAGATAACTTAGAACCCCTGCACAGATTTAGCCCATGGAAGCTCAGTGTTCAAGAGGATTCTTCAGTAATAGGAACAGGGACTGTCTCTAACATGAACTCATGGGCTGGCTCTTTGATCACCTCCACCTGAAGGGGGAGCAGCCTTGCCAGGCCACAGAGGAAGACAATGCAGCCAGTCCTGGTGAGACCTGATAGACTAGGGTCAGATGGAAGGGGAGGAGGACCTCCCCTATCATTGGACTGGGGAAGGGGCATAGGAGAAGAAGAGGGAGATTGGGATTGGGAGGGGGGAGGGCTAGGGGGAGGGTGCTACAGTTGGGATACAAAGTGAATAAACTGTAATTAATAAAAATAAAATAAAATAATTTTAATATGTAATGATCAAGCTGAGGTTGAGTTTATTAGCGAATATTGCAGTCATTAAGCCTCTATGCTCAGTAATTAAAATTTGTGGTAGCAGGTGCTACCACAATGCAGTACCGGTGCTGGGTGGTTAACAAAAGACATTTATGTGAGAGTAGATTTGATTTACTCAAGAACTGGAAGTTTGAGTGGCCCTGTCTTCATTAAAACCCACGTCTTTAGAAGCACAGCTTTTACTTTGCTCCCGTTTCTGCATTGGTGTCACACTCATTAAAACTTTTCATGTGCCTCCAGATGCCTTGCAGGAGCTCACCACCAAAGCTGAAGGTCCTACATTCATAAAAGCATCCCCTGCTTCCCAGCATCCTAATGAGCCCTGGGCTGCACTGTTCAGAGGAGCCAGCCCGTGACTTCAATGTGCTCTTGGAGCAAATGTCTGTCAGCCCTCGGCTGCTTAAGTCTCTTATTTTAAGGCGCTAATGGAGAGGAGCTCAGCATTTCACCTCCCCCATGTTATTTACAGGCCTTAGTATAAAATCAAGGTTAGAGAGTTAATTACAGCACCCAATTGCACAGTCCACGGCATTTGTGAGTGTAAGTGGGTGCCGGTGCAGAGGAGTAAGAGCAATGAAGGCAAACACCATTCAGTGAGCTTTTAAAGCTTAACCGTCATTCTAAGAGTTTGATATCTAGCTATTACCCCATCATCTACTTATCTATCAATCTATCATATGCCTACCTACCTGTTTATCCATCTATCACATATCATCTGTCATCTATTCGTTTATTCATCCATCCACTCACCTATCATCTGTCTCCCTGTAGGAACAAACTGTCTTAAACACATGAACCTTTAAGAAAGGACAAGCCTTATGTCCTTTTAAATGAGGTTACTGTGGCTTTGTAAAATGTCAGATTACTAGCAGATTCTCTTAGGAAGTACTCCTGTGTGTCTGCACAGTTCATGGCAGCTCTAACAGTGCTGGCCGTCTGCCACTAGGTAGATTGCCTGAAACCATATGCAGAGTAGGACACATGCCCACTACTGGAAAAAGACCTTCAACGTTTATAGTCTACTGACAGCTGGCCACATGGGTTTGTATATGGAAGGTGATATTTTCTACTCTTATCTAAGTGCCCGAGACAGTGTTTTGAAATATTAGTACATTTTTCACCTGTTCTGTGTGTGCTTGCGACACTTCCTTTAGGCCAGGGCTCCCTTTACTCAGACACTTCCTTTATTCAGGGCTTCCACATTCACTTCTACAGGCAAGAACAACAATGCGAAGTATGCTGTCAGGTACTGCCATGTTCCATGTGGAAATGGAGGTGTATTTTAAGATTGGAAGGTAGGATGTATGGAGATGAGCAGTTTGATAGCTTGATTATAACTTGGCTTTATTTCAATGTAAAGGATGTGAGCCTTCTTTTATCCACTTCCTTTATCCACCCACTGGCAGGCTGGGATGACACTCAACAGGGTATGGTCCCCTGCTTTGCCTATTATTTAACAATTCTCCAGAACCTTACCCAGCTCTAGAGAAAGAGAAACTTAAGTGAAAATGGGAAACACACGTTCACTGAGAATTTTATAGCCAGCATCATGCAGACCTGCCTTTTCAGATGTATCACTTGCTCTGCTCCAGAGCACACTGTTCATAGGAACACTCTTCAGCAGGCTGGTCCCTGAAGGGACTCCTCACCTTCCTTCTCATCATTGGTTTGTAGCTTTGTGTTATCCTGGAAATAGCCCTCCTTCTTTCTATCCAATGTGTCTCTGAAGCCTGCCTCCTATCTTTTAAAGTTTCCAGTTAACTGTCTATACTATGCAAGAAAGATATTGGTAAGAATCTCCAACTCACTGGGTAGCATGGTGGCACACACATGTGCTCTCAGCACTCAGGAGATAGAGGCAGGCAGATACCTGTGAGTTTGAAGCTAGCCTGGTCTACAAAGCAAGTCCAAGATAGCCAAGGCTACACAAAGAAACCCTATATCAAACAAACAAACAAACAAACAAACAGTCTCCAACTCATGAGATTTATCTATTTGAGAAGAGAAATTGTGACTCTCACATATGTGTATATATACATGTTCAGTGAACAGATCTACTCACTCATATTATCATTCATATCATTTATAATACCATTCATATCTATTGATCATCTGCTAAGTGACAGTTGTGTGTTAGATGCTGGGAAAGTTCATGATGTTTGTTTTCTCTCAGGAAATCCTGTAGATGATGTCACCACACAGCTGTGCTTTGTGGTATTTAAGTTGCCAACAAAACAGGATTTTCAGGAAGAAAGAGATGCGTAGATTTCCAGAAAGAAAAGGCAGCCAGGTTGAGCTTGGAAGGATGAGTTGATTAATAAATGGTGTCTATATTTCTTATCGATGATTGACTTTTCTTATTTCTGCTTCAAGTAAGTAAAGTGGCCCTCAACTCAGCATTAATGGGAACTGTGTTTAGAGGGCAGACATATCTTTCTGTCTTAATTGCTGATCTGCTACTATGACAAAATACCTCACCAAAAGCAGGAAGTTGGCTCATAATTTGAGATAAAGTACAGCATGGTGGGAAAGCCAAGACAGCAGAAGTGTGAAGCATTTAATATTTACAAATCTAATCCACCTGTCCTCATCTCTTCATCACCTCACCTATTATCTGTAGGAACCAAACTGTCTTAAATGCATAAACATTGCACCTGATTAGAAAGAAGAGGGCAGTGAACACTGATGCTCATCTTGCTTCTTTCTTTTGATATGATGCAGGGCCCAAGCCCAGGGGAAAGCACTGATTACTTTTAATTTGGGTCTTCATAACTTCATTAACCCAATGAGGCATGTGCAGTGGCTCATCTCTAAGTTGGAAATCCTTATTTACCATCACACCTTCCATGTACATATTTTTGTAAAAACTAAACAAGGAGCAACCATACTGAAACAATTTAATGCCAGCCTAATTTTACCTATGGAATGTAGACCTTGGAATGTAGACATGCATGTAGACTTTGTCAATAAATCAGTAAGACCTTGTGAATGTAGACTACTTAATTATTTGCAAAATTATTTCTGCATTATTTGATGAAGTTTTTGCTAGCTCATCGGTTCATTCAAATTCTGAATGCACATGAAGTGTTTACAGAGATCTGAAAGGGTGATCTGCTAGGCACCCGCCCTCACCTATTCCACCTCAGCTGCCAAAACCTGAAATGCCCTCAGGGTGTAAGTCAGTGGTAGAGTACTTTCATAAGGTCCATTCCCAACCTGCATACTAACAGACGTGTACACAGCAGAAGTAGGGCTGGAACTGGAGCTCAGTAGAGTGCCGCCTGGCACACATAGTGCCCTAGATTCAATCTATAACATCACGAAAAACCTGGTGTGCTGGCATAGGTCTATAGTCCTAGCATGTAGGAGGTGGAGGCAAGAGGATTATGAATTCAAGGTTATCCTCAGTTATGTAGAGTTTGAAGCCAGTGTAGGCTTTATGGGACTCTGACTCAAAAACCACCAAAGCAAAAGAGCTGTACAAGTTCTATTATAGCTATACCTATTTCTCCATGCTCTTATATTTGATAGCATTTTTTTTTGTGTAGTCTGTTCCTCTACTTCATCTATGTTATTAGAGGTGATAACAGAGATGTAGCATTGCCAAAAGACACTGTACTCTTCTGTTTTGCCTGTTACATTTTTATTAATTAGAACCGTTGACATGGCATCTGTGTTGTCTTTCTGCCCCATGTTGATATCTGTGCTGACACCTGACTGGCACTCCTCTGCTCTATGCTCAGACTCTATTGGCACTCAGTGAACATTGATGAAGTGAATTTGTGAAACAAGGTTACAAGGTTGTGTTTCTGCCAGCTGCCCACCCAAACAGCATTCAATCTTATCTCCTTGTATGTAAACCAATGAAACCATTCTAGTGAAAATGGAACAATGCACGGGGCCTGGCATAGAGTGAGCACTCATCTCTTCTGAATGAAAACTGGTGCCACTACTGCCCACAGAGGGGTAGGAAAAACCCCAGATTTGGTTGCAGTCCAAGGAGCAAGCCTGGGCTTTAGCTTCAGTACTGGCCTTGCCTAGACTGCCCTGGCTGGCACACGGGCATCCTCCAGAGTTTGCCATCCACTGGTCGTGAGCCAGCAGTCAGCTCTGCTCTTGTGCACAGCGTCTGGGCCTGAGCTTCTTTCTGTACAGCGCTTGGCCCCGTTTTGTTCTCATTAACCGGGTCAGAATTGCTGGCTGCTGCTGCAGTGCTGGGAAGCCAGTCAGGTCTGTGGGGACGCTTGACATCATAGCACCCTTTCCTCCTAATCAGCTTGTTTTAGCGCAGCTTCTTTGTATAAACACATCACTGGAGGGCAGGAGTTCTGAAATGAAGATGGTTATGTAATTTTTTTTTTTTTTTTTTTTTTTTTTTTTTTTTTTTTTTTACAAATAACACAGCTTCCCAAAGCCAACCTTTTTCTGTTACATTTTCAAATCGGGTTTTCAAAGCAAGACAATTTTAGACTCTGTATAGTAAGAACAGATTTAGAAACCCTTCCCAAGGTGTGACACATTCGAGGCAAAATGTAGGTGGACAAGAAACAATGTGTTTTATTAAGAAGTACAATTAGATGTTGATGGCTAAAATATGTGTGAACTAAGGTAAGTGTGTCAAATGACACACTAAAAGCTTACTAGGTGGAGAGAGAATGTGGGTGACAGGCCTCAGGTGGCCTGTATTAATGCTAAGGCAACTTCTATTCCAGGCACATAGCTAAAACACAGGCTTGTGAGCCACATTTACTTGGCTCTGAGATACTCGTTCAACCTAGCAGAAAAGACCTGGGACATCTCCACAGTCACGAGCACTCAGTACAGTTGCCTGGGTTCACAGCTTAATTATTTAAATGTTTCCAGACTCAAATGATCCAACATATTTTTAATTCAGACTTTCAGAGTACACACCGTAAGACGAGACTTGATAAATTCGTGATCAAAAAGCTTCCTGCCATGCCACGTCCTTAATTCCGATGCTCACATTTTATGTTAGACAAGTAAATATTCACCCCAATTTCAAGGGAACAGAATGCTGGATTGAATTCTAGACCTCACTGGACCCTTTTCAATGAAGAAGAGTAGAAGTGTTTTGTTGTTATTGATCTCAAAGAGAGAAAGAATGCTGTTAGAACAAAGAAATGGAGCAATACCCGAATGTTGTACTTAATTTAGCCCCTAAGATAAACACCCTGGGTGAATCATTCCATGCTGGTGATACTGTTTTAATATTTATCCTGCAACCTTTTCCTGCTCCCTTCCAGTCCACTGAGTGGGTAGGTTAGAGGTGGATTCACTCATGCAAGAGTTTGTTCCTCTTAAGATTCCTGCATTTTCCTATGGCTTAGACTATTTCTAAGTATAAGCAGTATCACTGGGGATGGGGTGTCTTTTAAAACAGGACTTTCAAAAGTAAAATTTGTTTAATTTGTATATTTATTTAGTAGAGATGCCTCAATGGTAAACACATCTCTAGCTGTCAAACTTTTCAGGCAATTCAGCTATCTCAGGTGAATCACAGATGCCTTCTCAACTATATATGTGCATGGTCATTGAGTCTTGAGATGATCACCCTTTCTTGGGATTGATGATTCTTGGTAGTTCTGGGTGTTGCTGTGACTTCTCTTTGCCTGAGCTGTACCAGGTTTTAAGCAGAGCCATCATTGATAAATGTTTAACAGGCAGTATTACGTGGTGGACAATGTATCAGGCAGTGAGGGGATGTTTCAGAAATACCAAATCCCTCAATCAAAATCATTGCATCCAACTGTGGTGCTGTTGCTAGGGCTTCATAGATCTAACTGCAAATCCCATGAATTCAATTGGCTGGCACACACTCCTGACCTCTGCCCAGTGTCTGGTGTCAACAATTCTCTTACTGTCAACACAGTTCTCCTTTCTCTCTGCCTGGATGTTTGCTCCCAGGGTGCATGTCAAGCCCAGGTAATTCTTTATGATGTTCTGGATCTTTCTTTCTCCTCCTGGCATATATCACATACATTTCCTCCCCAAGTTTTCAGCCCGCATACCATGGAAGAACGTTTTCACCCTTTGTAGAAGAGGGACAAGAGTTGCTTAGCTGCCCAGCGAAATAACCTTTCTCTTCTGCTGGGCTGGCTTACTTTTCTTCAAAAGAACTTCAGCCTCTTTGCTTTGCTAACTCCCACAATTGCTCTGAAACCCGACACTGGCTTCCCAGTGGGTGGTGAACACCACACATTTTCAAGCAATGGCTGAATGTGACTGCTCCCATGAGCCACCATTCAGAACATAAAATCCCCAGTCTCTACCGTTCTCATGCCAAATGTGGGAGCACTAAGTTGTGACAGGAGGTGTGACACATGGTGTCTTTGCAGCTTAGTTTTGATTTTCCCTGGATTCTCGTATTTCTCTCCTATTATATTTTTCCTGGCAAAGAGCCAGCTACAAAAGGGTTAGAGGGACCTTCCCACCCACAGCAACATTCCTCTCTTTACACACAGTTGCTCTTGAGTTCTTGTTAAAACATGTTGCTTAAAATGTTCAGCATTGGCCCAAGTAATGTTGGTGTCACCTGCAAGAGCATCCTGGAGCCAGGTTTTTGCATGCCATGTGGAACTAGATTCTGTGAAATCCCCCAAGTACACTACAGTGATGTTCTGTATGACTGGAATTCTCCTAGTCTTTCACCATGAACATTGCCATTACCAGCTCCAACCACACTATTTGGTACCCTTCAATAATCTCTCCTACCATCAACCATGCCTTCTACAGGTTTCCCAGTTCACAAAAACTCAGATGTGCCTATGAGAGCAACTGTGGGGATTTGGTCTGCCCTATGCATGTTCCTGGTGACCTCAGCTCCATAGAAGATACAAATGACTGCACCAAGTTGTCCTCTGATTTCATATGTGTGCCACTGCACTCATGGCCTCCCCACCATGAATGTGCTTGTCCCATTCTCACAACCTAAAATGCATTGATTAATAATCATCATCATAGTAATAATAAATGCGTTTAGGTCGACTTAATGAGATGTAATTTACTAAGATGGGATAATGTGGCACATTGAATAATAGTCTCCCTCATCATAAACCCTAAATCTGTAAGTGTGTTATTTTATATGTTTATATTTATATGACTTTGAGTATGGTTAACTTAAGGGCATTGAATTCAGGAAATTATCCTGGGTTGTTCAGTTAACTTCAGGGCATTAAATTCAGGAAATTATCCTTTGTTATTCAGTTGATCTCAATAAAAATGAAGAGTCTTTCTAAGATACAGGCAAAGAAATTAAAAGATGAGGAGACCACATGACCTTGGAGGCAAAGTTCGGAGTGGAGAGTCTACAAGCAAAAGAATGCACTAGCCTCTAAGCTAGAAGAGACTAAATTCGTGCTTCCAGCAAGATCCCAACTCTGTCAACACCTTGATTTCAGCTTTTAAGACTCATTTCATATTTCAATGAAATGAAACAAGAATGAACTGAGGGTCTGAAACAGTGAAAACACTGGCTGCTGTCTCAGAGGACCCAGGGTTCAGTTCCCAGCACTCACACCATGGGTCGCAATCATCCATAGATCCTGTTGCAGGAAGTCTGATGCCCTCTTATAACCTCCAAGGGCACCAGGTTTGCATGTGGTACACATACATACTCACATTCCAAAACCACTCAAACTCATAAAAATAAATATTTTAAAAAAGAGTGAGTTGAAGTTAATTTAAATGCTAACTGTACAATATTTTGTTACAGCAGCAACAGTAAACTGATACTGATGAAAAGACACTGGCAGAAACAGTCTGAGGGTAGTAGAGCCATGAACTAGATAGAGAAAGACAGCAGAGAAAGGCTAAGCTACTCTAAGAACCATATCCCATCCTAGCCCATCTCCCTGCTGGTGTGTTAAAGCTGGTGGAACCTTGAATGTTAAGCCAGTGATTTTCTGCTCTTGCTCTACACTCTGGATACAGACACAACCTTCCTTCTCTTCTAGGGCTACTGAGCACTATCCTAGGACCATTTTGGTGGCTTCACTAGACCTGCTCAGAGATATTTGCTTGTCATTTTTCCTAACCAGTCTATTTCGATGCTGACACTGATGCTCACTGTTATCTGTACAAATTTGGGTGGTTTGAGTAGTGAGCCCAGTAGTTAAGTTCATCAGTTGAACTTATTGGGATACTCACTCTCACATCCGTAGAACAACAAGCCCTTTGTGTACACAGCCCTTGGCTCCTAGGGGTCTTCTGCTAGTAAGGAAAGATTTGAGTCACCTCTATTTGCTTCTCCAATGGGCGCGCACATAAGGACTTAAAAACCACAGGGGCAACAAATAATCATTCCCCTGGTGAATCTGAAGGCTTACTATTAATACCTCACTCCTCACACTTGAACCTCTGAGATGTGGGTGGAAACTACACATTCACTGGGCTCTTTAAAGAGATCAGAGGGGGACTGATGAATGAATTTTTTTTAAAAAAAATGAAAAGGTATACTGTAGGTATTTAAAGGATTTTCTTGGTGCTGAAATAACCAAAAGTAAGAATGGTTCTGCTTAGGCCACAGTGTGTACTGTGTTGTCCATCATTCTAAAAGCAATCATCCCACACTCAGTAATGTCCTATGGGCTATGAGGAAGAATGAGAAGATGCCTGCTTTTATGATCTGTATTAGAGTAGAAGCAACCAACTCATGTGTAAAAAAAAAAAAAAAAAAAAGGAAAACACCGTCACTAACAAACATTTCATTAATAAAGAAATGTTCCTCTATTTGAATTTAAGTCACTCAGAGTCCAGAATATCAGGACTTGTTGATGAATATCAGGCAGATCCCATGCCAAGAACATTTTTTGGTTTTCAAGATGGTGTTACTGTAGGACTTGGTTACTGAAGAACCAATTTAGTTCCTCCTATCTTTCCATACAATACAGTGGATTAGTGGATTTGTACCTATCTGTCCTTATAGAACCATGGGTCTAGATGGGATCTGCAGGGCTGAAAGTGTGTTCCATTGGCTTGAGCTAAATGCTTCTGGAAGCCAGGCAGGCCATGTGGGTGTCTAGAGTTTGAACAAGAGAAGGAACAGTTGGGACTTGATGAAATTCAGAGCATATGCCTTATGTAAACCTTTCCTTAGGTGGCCAGGTCAAATGATCACACTAGGGTTCTACATTTGATTAGCTTGAAAGTTGGAAACCTTTAATTATTGATCACTGAGAAAGCAATAGTCTGATCCTTCTTTTCCTCCTTTCCTTTCTTTTTCTTTTTTATTAATATATGGTGACACAGCTGGGCATGCTGGTACACGACTATAATCCCCGTACTTGGTATATGTCTGTGAGTTTGGGGCCAGCCTGGTCTATAAAGCCAGTCCAGGACAGCCAAGGCTACACAGAGAAACCCTCTCTCAAAAAACCAAATAAATAAATAAATATATGAATAAATGAACGTGATACTATATCACCACGATGGTTTCCGACTATCAGACTCATGTGATTCTTTCTCCTCACTTTCCCAAGTAGCTCTGATTCTGATGACAAGCACAAGCCAAGGTACCCTGCTCTTGGCTTTTTATTACTGCTGGCTGGAGGACATTCCTTTAGCGAGAATTGGTGGAACACTGCCTCAGCCAGGCCATGGAGCCTACCAGCCATCTGTCAGTCGAGAGGAACTTGTCAGCCACTTGGTTAATGCAGCGGTTGGTTTTGATGGTACCTCAGATTAATGCACACATAAACCTTTAATGAGGAACACCCTTGTGTGGGTGTGTTTGTAAAATGGTTTTCTGGAATTTTACTGAGGAGGGAAGACCTACCCTGAGCGTGAGTGGCTGGGGTCCCACACTACATAAAAAGGAAAGAGTGGGCTGAACATCAGCCTTCTTGTCTCTGCGTTCTGACTGAGGACGCAGTGTAACTAGTCACCTCACCATCCCTGTTGTGATGGACTGGGCTTCACTTAACTGTGAGCCAAAATAAACCCTTCCTCCCCTAAGTTACTTTCTGTCTGGAACTTGGTCATAGTGAAGAGAAAAAGTAATGAATACACTTGGGGTGAACTCACTAACTGTAGCTTGCAGAGAGCGCTTGCTCAAGCTGTGTATTTCTGGAGCAATTTTCAAGACCAGTTTTCTTCCCTGGTTCAGTCGTCTGTAAGACTAGATCCACTGTCCTTAGGCATTAATATGCCCTTCTGGCTGATCAATAGCACCAAGACCTCTCCTTTTGGGCTATCACTCAGCTTACATAGGACAGGTGCTTTCTTTTACAATGTTATGATGTGGTTGAACTGATGCCAAGTCAATAATTTTTGAGCACTGGCTATAAAAAAAATGTATGTAAAGTTTTTGAAAACTATTTTTAAAAATCCTTAGAGTGATATGTGTACATTGATCTGGATAATGGCAATCATGCATCATTGTGCTTTGGTTTATAGATCTGTAATTTAGACTTCCTTCAGAAACAGTCTTGACACTTTGATGTCTTCTGGAATTTAGAAGGAGGCTGGAATAGGTGCAACAAAGAAGTCCCACCATGGCTATTTTCACACCAAGACCACCGAGTGCTATTGAAGGCCAACACCAAAAATTCACCTTTAATGTTTACTAGTCAAATTGAGAGAGAAACCTACAATTTTAAAACAAGTTCTTTCACTGTGAGATTGGGAATTCAATAAAATCAGAATTCTAAGAAGCTCAGTCCATACCCTGAGTCTTGCCATTCCTGGCTGCTAATGTAGATGGGACACTGAGAATGGAGATGCTTTGGTGGACTAGATCTGAGTTTGAGTCTAGATTTCCTTTTTATTTTTTCAATTTGTTTGTTTGTGTGGGATGTGCATGTGTGTGTGTGTGGGGGTCTGTGTGTTTATCTTTGCCTTCCACCTTGTTTGGGACAGGGTGCCTTGTTCACCACTGCATGTATCAGGCAGCGGATCCCTCAGGTTCCAGGGTTCTTCACCTCTGTTTTTACCATAGGTGCTCTGGGATCATTGGGAATACATATGCCCTGAGGATCTGACACACTAGTGCAGTAAGAGCAACACCCACTGAGCCTCCTTCCCAACTGCAGACCTAATCTTTGTACATCTTGCAGAAGGTCTTAACCTCTCTGAGCCTTGGTTTCTCTCTGTCTGTCTGTCTCTGTCTCTTTCTTTCTTCCTCTCTTTCTCCCTTTCTCTCTTTCTTTCTCTCCTTCCCTCTTCCTCTCTTTCTCCCTTTCTCTCTTTCTTTCTCTCCTTCCCTCTTTCATCTTTCTTTCTTTCTTTCTTTCTTTCTTTCTTTCTTTCTTTTCTCTCTCTCTCTCTCTCTCTCTCTCTCTCTCTCTCTCTCTCTCTCTTTCTTTCTTTTAAAAAAAGTTAAAAATATCCAGGCATGGTGGTACATGCCTGTAATCCTAGCACTCTGGGAGGCAAAAGCAGACAGCTTTCTGTGTGTTTGAGGCCAGTCTGGTCTACAAAGTAAGTCCAGAACAGCTAAGGCTACACAGAGGAACCCTGTCTCATTAAAAAAACAAAACTAAATTTAATTTTTTCTCTCATATATTGCATCTCAACCACGGTCTCTCCTCCCAGTCCTTTCCCCAATCTCCCTCCCCTCTATTCCTCCTCCATGTCTTTTCAGAAGAGGGTAGACCTCCTCTGGATATCAACCAAATATGGTATGTCAAGTTGCAGTAAGACTAGGCACCTCCCCTTATGTTAAGGCTGGATGAGGAAAGAAAGGGTCACAAAAGCAGACAAAAGAGGCATAGACAACCCTTGCTCCCACTGTTAGGAATCCTAGAGAAAACCAAGCTACACAGTTGTAACATATACAGAGAGCCTAGGTCAGTCCTATACAGGCACTATGGTTATCATTTCTCTGTGGACCCCTATGAGCTCAGGATAGTTGATTCTGTGAGTTTTCTTGTGGTGTCCTTGACCCCTCTGGCTCCTACAATCCTTCCTTCACCCTCTTCAGCAGAGCTCTGCCTAAAGTTTGGCTGTGGGTCTCTCTGCATCTGTTTCTATTAGTTGCTGGGTAAAGCCCCTTTAATGACAACTGGACTGGACACCAATCTATGAGTATAGCAGACTATCATTAGGAACCATTTCATTGTTTTTTTGTTTGTTTGTTGCCAGTTGTATTTGGTTCTGTCCTAGGTCAATGGGCTATTCAGCCTCTGGGTCTTGGCCATCCAGACAGTGTCAGAGGTGGACCCCTCTCATGACATGGGTCTCAACTTGGACTAGTCACTGGTTGGTTACTCCAAACAATGCCACCTTTACCCCAGCTCATCTTGTAGGATGGGCAAATTGTAAGTCAAAGGTTTTGCGGCTGGGTTGGTGTCCCAATTCCTCCCTTGGAAGTCTTCCCTGGTTATAGGAAAAGACAAGTTGATAACCTCCATATCCCCTCATTACTGGGAGTCTTAGCTAGTATCACCCTTATAGATTTCTGGGAGATTCCATTTCCCTAGTGTCTAGCTCATTCCCCAAATGACCCCAATTCCAGTTGTCTCTCCCGGTACTCTCTCTCCCTCCATCCTCCCCACACCTGATCCCTTCTGTTACTGTGCTCACCTGCCCCCAGTCCACCCACAATACCTATTCTATTTCCTCCTTCCAGAAGAATTCATATGTCCTCCCTTGAGTCTTCCTTGTTACTTAGCTTCTCTGGAGCCTTGGTTTCTTAATCTGGAAAGTAGGAACAATAATAGCACCAAAGTTAATTTCGTTGTTGGATTTAAATGTGATTGTAATGAAGATAAGAATTAAGCACAGTGCCTGGTGTCTTAGGGCTTCTATTACAGTGAAGAGACACCATGACCTCAGCAACTATTTTAAAGAAAATCATTCAACTGGGACTGGCTAACAGGTCCATGATGAAGGCCATTATCGTCATGGCAGCACACAGGCAGACATGCAGGTGGAGAGGGAGCTGAGAGTTCCACTTCTGGATTGGCAGGCAGCAGGAAGAAAGAGGACCTTCTTGGCATAGATCTAGATCAGGCCAGGCTCATAGTCAAAGTGTCTAAGTCGATTTGTAGTGACAGAACTTCTGCTGACATGTTCTGGAGGACCAAATGGACACTGACCTTCATTGTGAGAAGAGTGTCTGCCTCTGTGGAAGGGCTCAAGCACACAGGCTAACACCAAATATCTACTTACATAACAGATTTTGCTCGAGCTCCACTCCCCCCACCGAGTGTGTGTGTGTGTGGATGTGCATGCACATGTACGAGTGTGTTGCTTGTTAGTTTATTATGTAGAGGCCAGAGGTCAATGCCAGATGTCCTCCTTGATCACTCTCACCTTAATGTTTTAAAGACAGGGTCTCTCACTAAACTTTCAGACTGTCATTTATGTTGGGCTGGTTGGTGACATCCTGTCTCTGTCCTCAGCACTGGGGTTACAGGTGCAGTCCACTGCACCTGGCTTTTCTGTAGGGATCTAAACTCAGGGCCTCACACTTGGACTGCAAGCACTTTATCCACTGAGCCATTTCCCTCACCCAGAATTTGACTCTTATGGTACACACAGATACACTAGTTTTATTTAAAAAGCAAATCAAACTTTCTATATGGGGAAACCAAATCACCTCCTCAAAACTTTCCCTGACTCTGCCATCCTCTCGTTTCATTCAGATAGGAGAGGACTGTTTTTATTTCATTTTGATTTTCCAATTTCCAGCCACCTCTTAGAGACTCACTGCTGAGTAAGTGTGGACTCTCAAAGCCCAGGTGGCCCTTTCTAATCTCTCACTTTTTGGTATTGAGAGAAGAGTACATTCCATGGCTTTTACTTTGTGAATCAAGAAGGGTTTTTCTTCTCTGGATCTCCTTGCTGGGTACATGCTTGGACATCTGCCTTCTTCAAACAGCAGTAACAGTGTCCAGACTAATGTTAAGGGACCCCCAAAATTGCAAGAGCAAAAACTGTGCTAAATATTCATTTTAAAAATGAATCCAGCTAGTTTGAGAGTGGAACTCAGTGGTAGAGCCCTTACCTAGCATGCATGAGCCCCTAGGTTGAGATGGACACCTTAGGGAAAAAGGAAAGAAAGAAAGGCAGTTTTCTCACCAGCTCATAGATGGATAGTAATTCTAAGAAAATTATAAGAGATACTGAAAAGGAAGATGAATGCAAACATTAGACAAGGTAGTAGAAGCCTGAAAACCTTGGTAGATACCTTTAAGAAGAGGACAAGTCTACGCAGACCTATGATACAACCTCCCTTCTGAGAAAAGTTTGTTTTGGGAACACAAGAGCACAGAGGAGTGATGAGAAGGGGCGGGCTGTAGTAATGCAATGAGTAAATGAATGAATGAGCAGAGTCAGGACAAGCAACAATTAGATAGAATGAATTTATGCTTTAGATGGTCAGTAAGTCAGCACTGTAATAATTTATCACAGAAATCTTTATGCTTTATACATGTGGAGATATAAAAATTAAAAGGTTGCATTGTCTAATATGTATCATGTATATTATAAAATAAAACACCTTGAAAGCCAAGTTCAGGATGAGATGGACATTTCAAAAATGAATATGCAGTGAATTAATAAGGCATATTGTTTATTGGTAAAAATTATTGAATTTTGAATGAGGGCAATAAGTAACACATGGTTTTAAACTCTTGATTTAGTGACTCAGGAAACAGCAAATTCGTGAATAGGTTTGTAATGAGTTTACTTTGGTATCTGGTTTTTCTTTTCTTAAACAACAGAGAAGAAAGATACCTCACTGAAGAAGTGTCCCATAGGCTGAGTCCACTGAATCCCACAGAACTTCATGAAAAATACATGGTTAAAAACTCAGCCAATGAATGACCTTCCCTTTCTTATCTTATTTGTTCTTAAAAGCCAATCATGTATGTTTCTTCTTTTGGAACTTTAGTGAATGAGTTGAAAATCCATCAACATGTTTCGTTTTAAAACTTTTCCAACTAGATCACAAGATGTATATCCTATTTTGTGTCAACCGATGAGTAGAACGGTGCTCAGCAAGTTTTTTTTTTTTATTTTTTTTTAAGAGTTTCTTTTTTTTTCTTTATTAATTACACTTTATTCACTTTGTATCCCCCCTGTGGTTCCCTCCCTCCACCCATCCCAATCCCTCCCTTCCTCCACCCTCTGCATGCATGCCCCTCCCCAAGTCCACTGATAGGGGAGGTCTTCTTTTCCTTCCTTCTGATCCTAGTCAATTAGGTCTCATCAGACCTAATTGCATTGTCTTCTGCATTGTCTTCTTCTGTGGCCTGGTAATGCTGCTTCCCCCTCAGGGGGAGGTAATTAAAGAGCAGACCAATCAGTTCAAGTCAGAGACAGTCCTTGTTCCTATTACAATGGATCCCACTTGGATACTGAACTGCCATGGGCTACATCTGTGCAGGGGTCCTAGGTTATCTCCATGCATAGTCCTTGGTTGGAGTATCAGTCTCAGGAAATACCCCTTTGCTCAGATTTTTTGGTTTTGTTGCTCTCCTTGTGAAGTTCCTGTTCTCTCCAGATCTTACTATTTCCCACTTCTTTCATAAGATTCCCTGCACTCTGCCCAAAGGTTGGCCATAAGTCTCAGCATCTGCATTGATAGTTTGCGGGGCAGAGCCTTTCAGAGGTCCTCTGTGTCAGGCTTCTGACTTGTTCCCTCATTTCTCCTTCTTCTGATGTCCATCCTCTTTGCCTTTCTGGATAGGAATTGAGCATTTTAGCAAGAGTCCTCCCTCTTGATTAGTTTCTTTAGGTGTACAGTTTTTAGTAGGTTTATTATATGTTGTATGTCTATATGAGTGAGTATATACCGTTTGTGTCTTTCTGCTTCTGGGATAGCCCACTCAGGATGATCTTTTTCAGATCCCACCATTTACCTGCAAATTTCATGATTTCCTTGTTGTTTTTTATTTTTATTTTTATTTTTTATTGCTGAGTAATATTCCATTGTGTAGATATACCACAATTTGTGCATTCATTCCTCCACTGAGGGGCATCTGGGCTGTTTCCAGCTTAGTGCTCAGCAAGTTTTAAATCTGGTAGATGAACAAGGTGGATATGCCAAAGAAATCTTTAGGCTAAGCATTACTGTAGTTTGATGGCTTATCGTTTGCTTATGTATGTATGCATGAATATATGTATGTATGTATGTGTGTGTGTGTGTGTGTGTGTGTGTGTGTGTGTGTGTATGCATGTATGCATCTATTTGAGCTGGGAAAGGACTCAGGGCCTTTCCCAGTGTATGTGTTCTACCACTAAGCTATACCCTCAGCCTGGTCTCTTATCTTTACATAAAAATAAATGTTAATAGATGTTCTTCTATAGACTTTCTTCACAGTAGTGAATCATTTTGTTCTGCTCTTTGATACACATTCCACCCGTGCTCTAGAAGATTTTAGTCTTCATTATTTTATTTATTTGTGTGTGTTGGGGGTAGGTGGTACAAACACCATAATGTGTATATGGAGGTCAGAGAACAATGTTTCAAACTCAGTTTTCTCTCTACCACTTTTTCCTGGTTTCCAGGGATCAGCTTCAGTTCATCAGGCATGCTGGGCAAAGGCCTTTATACACTGAGCCATCTCTCTGGTCCCTAGTGACAACTGTTTAATATCACCAAGTTATTACCATTCTTTCAGTGGATTCTATGAATTTTTAAGATGATATAGAACCATAAACTCTTCTGACTTAAAATTTTAAAACTGCCCATCATGTCCAAATCTAACATTATCCAAAAGCTATTTAAACATCTTCATTTTGTTATATTTACGCAGTTTTACTTTTATGTGGTTGTACACACACACACACACACACACACACACACATTGTGCATGCACTGATCTTAGTCCTTGTTCCTTAGGACTCATCTACCTTGTATTTTACTCACTTTTGTTAGTTATGAAATTATCATCACATAGACAATACAAAACAATACATTTTCTTAGCTTCTTACTGTGTGTGTGTGTGTGTGTGTGTGTGTGTGTTTTAAACACAGTGCCTTCCCTTTGGGTTTTTCATTCATTTTACCAAGGTACTGCACATCTGATAGCCATTTTCAGTTTTTGTATCAGCAGCTATGCGATACTTTGATGATGAATAACAATATGGCTACGTGGCTAATGTAGGAGAGTCTTTGAGCATACTTTCTTTAGGCATCTACAATGACAATGATTCAGGAGAAGTCTTCGTTGGCCTAGATTTCATGCCTTTCTTGTTTCCTATTTACTCATTTTTCGTACTTTTTTATAGATAGCATTTATCAATAACATTGAATTTCACCAGCAATGAAATCATGTTACAATATTGTATTCACTTGTTACTTTAGTACTAGCAGTCCTAAGATCCAGTCATTTGCTGCGTAAGTACGCTGTTTCAGTCAGGGACACACAAATTACATAATGGTCCCATAAGATTGTAAGGATGAAATTTTTCTATCCTTTTATTTATATTGTCTAGTCTCATTATCACATTATTATTTTTATGTCCTCAGACACCGTAGTGCTCCTGTGTTCAGTGATGCTGCTGTAAATAGACATGGACTCTGCTGTCCATCACATAAAAGAATAATCTCTACAATTATGTTCAGTATGTAATCCTGATGACCGTAAGTGACTATGTCACTGGTTTGTGCATTCACTACACCTTAAATTACTGATATTTTTGTGCACATACCTTCTACATATGTAATCAAAGCCAATCATCTTGGGCTTTTCATTGTTTTTGCTTTGAGAATGGTCTTCATTGGCCTGGAACTCACCAATGAAGCTACTATCTGCCCATCTGCACCTCCTCAGCACCAGCATTACAAGCCTATTCCACCATTCCCAGAGTTCTGGGGTTGAAACACAGGTCCTCATGCTTACACAGCAAGCACTGTATCAGCTGTGAAGACAATGCCACGTATTGTGGAAGCATCCTCATCTACCTATGGCTTCAGGTGCCTTTTGACTGAACCGGGGTTGTACCCCATGACTGACCTCCAAATCTAGGAGGGTTTATGCATACTCTCACTTTTGGACAAGGACAAGATTACCCAGTGGCCCATTCCAGGCCATGTCCCATCAGTAAGTCACATTTGGCTGTGTGTCATAGTTCAGCTACTTTATTCATTTTTAGTTCACATCCTTGGTTTTTGTTTTAACCCCCTTCACTTGTCTTTTAACTGTTTTATAGTATTAAGGTATTAAAGCACCTCCATCTTGTTTCTCTGCCCCTCAGTCAAGTCAGGTTTTCTAATGACACTCTGAGGTGCATACTGTATTTCGACGGGGCACTGTTCATCCAGCATGCTGACCCAGCATGAAACTTAGTAGTTGTCAATGAGAGCACTTAGCTTTTCATTGTGGCCTTATGAAACTGTGGATCCTGAAAATAGGGCACCACCGCTTTTTCAACCTTATCTCTTGACTCAGGCAAGCATGCTGCTGAAGTGGGGCCTGGCTCTCTCTTCTTTCTCACTGGGTGCTCTTTCAAACCCGTCACCATCACAGAGCTGAGCATTGGCCTCCAGCTTGCTTGCTACAGAGCACTAAGCACACTTGGGCTCTGGAAACACCCTGCCCACTACTTGGAGCTTTGGGCTCTTTTCCAACCCTGGGATGTGGTTGTTTAACTCCTTGAGCCACATGCAAATTGCCTGTGTAACATTTTTCACACCGTTGCTGTGTATCTAGAGCCCTGGGATGATACCCATAGTACAGTTTCCAAATTCCTTTGACCAAAAAGTCTATACTTGCCAGGTGACAGTGATTGACAGTGATTGAAACATCACTAAGATGCAGATGTGACCTAAGAGCAATGCAAAGTCTCAGAGCTTAGTGTTAACACTTTATAAATTTTGATGTGTGTGTGTATGTGTGTGTATATGTGTACATGCATTCACATGTGTGCAGAGGCCAGAGGTCAATCTCTTGCACCTTTACTCAAGTGCCAATCATCTTGGGCTTTTCATTGTTTTTGTTTTGAGAATGGTCTCACCAACTAAGCTACTATCTGCCCATCTGCACCTCCTCAGCACTAGGATTACAGGCCTATTCCACCATTCCCAGAGTTCTGGGGTTGAAACACAGCAAGCACTTTATCAGCTGTGTATGCCACTAGCCTTTACACAAATCTCAGGTCTAGAGAGATAGCTCAGTTGGTAAAACTGGCTAGCATGCACAAGGCCCTAGGTTTGCTCCCCAGCGTCTCATTAAGCAGAGTATGGTGCTGAAGGCCTGTAATCCCAAGTCTCAGAAAGCAGAGGCAGGAGACTCTTGAATTCAGAGTCCTCCTCAGTTACATTGAGAGTTCAATGCCATTCTGGGCTACACGAGACATTGCCTTAAAAAAAAAAGATACAAAACAGGAGGACTACTAGTTTTGAAGAAGAGAGTGTCAGCCAGAGTAGGTGGGGAGAGGAGAGTGCCGTAGGGGCTAATGTAATCAAAATACATTATATACATGCATGAAACTGTCAAAGAATTTAAAAACTGTGATTTTTTTTAAAAGAAGTTTTGGAGGACTGGAAGACACATGAGATGCCATTGATAAGGGAGGGAAATGGATGTTAGCAGTAGATTCAGGAATCCCCAAGCATGCCCTTCAACTTCAGGGAAATCTCCAAAGGAGACTACTCAAAATAACCCAAAACACAGGCACACCACAGCTACACTGTCGAAATCCAAATGCTAGAGCATCAGGTAAATGTCTCATGCTTAAGGTCAGACCTCCCTGGAAAGATTGTGACAAAACTTCCTTGTGTGTATTTTTTGAGGGATTTGTTTGTCTGTTATAGGTCAGGGATTTGGGTCAGTCCATAGGAGAGTTATAAATCCAAGCACTTGGCTTATCAAAATTGTCTTATAGCTGTTTTTGTAAAGTCAGTGGCCAAGAGGCCTTCAGAACAGCTTCTCAACAGACTCTGTTTCTAAAGGAGATGGAGCGATCTTTCTCATGGGAAGTCGATATTCCAGCACATGTTACAAATACATATTTTAGGAAAAATCAGAATGTGAAAAAGTCAAGTAGCCAAATAGTCTGACCTGTGTGTGCAGGAGCTGTTTTACAGGGGAAGGGGCAAGCAACAGAATGAGTTGAGCAATTTATCATCTTAATTTTTCTGTGATAAGGGAGAGTCTGGCATTGTGGAAGATCCCAGAGCACCTGCTGAGAGCCAAAGCATCGTATTTTTAACCTGAGATTCTAGAACTGCCCTGCCCCTTGGATATGTGTCTGGTTTTGGTTGTCTGCACCATCCATTTGGACTTCCCTGAATCCCCCAGAACTCCCAAATACAGAGCATTTTTGTCCCCAGTTTATCCCTGTGATTCCCCAAGCAGGGGGAATATCTGTTAGGAAACTTAAGAAATGACACAAAGGACGGAGATACAGTTTAAGCATAAAACATTTGCCACACATGTAAGAAACCCTGAGTTCAAGCCTGCAATCACAAGATGAATTGTGATTAATGAAACCTGCATAATCTTTTTGGAAACCAAGACAAGTCCATGCATGCACATGGAGGCTAGAAAAGGGGCTTGGGCAGCTTCCTCTGTCACTCTCTACCTGTTCCTTTAGGGCAGGGTCTCTCCCTGAATCTGAGGCTCAAGTTTCCTCAGCTGGTCTGGAAATCTGCAAGCCCCAGCAATCACAATTGTCTTGTCAATGATTTTCAATTGATCTGGGGTTACAGGAGGACACTGGGAATCATACTTCAGTCCTCAAGAGTTTTCACAACTAGCTCTCTTAACCACTGTGCCTTCTCTCTAGCTTCACTAAAAGAATTTTGTGATATTCACATTGATATTGTTATCCGAATTGAACAAGCTTGGAATCAGACACATTTTTGTTTGTTATTATAAAATGTAAATTTGGATTAAGTTTTTAAAAAAATTAATTGTATACATGTATTTGTCAATTTGACATAAACTGAAGTCACTTGGGTAGAGAGAGCCTTGGTTGAAGAATTGCCTGTGTCAGATTGGTTTGTAGGGATATCTGTGGAGTATTTTCTTGATTAATGATTGATGCAAAAGATCCCACACCCGTTTGGGCAGTGCCAGCCCTGGGCATGCGATCTTAGATTATATAAGAAAGCAAGATGGAAGAGCCAAGGTAAGGAAGACTGTGAGCAGTGCTCCTCCATTGCATATGCTTCGGTTCTACCCTTCAGGTGCCTGTCTTGAGTTTCTGCCTTGGCTTCCCTTGATGATGGACTGGGACTAGGAGGTGGTTGAAATTAACCCTTTCTTCCCCAGATTGTTTTGGTCAGTGTTTGATCACAGTAATATAAAGCAAACTAGGTTGTATGGTTACAATGTACTATTGGATCAACTCACTAACGTCAGTAGTAATGATCAATCAGGGTAGTTAACTTGTCTGTCACATTAGAAAATTGTCATGTGTGGGGGTGTGTGTGAACATTCAAAGTCTTTTCTGCTAGCTATCTACATAGCACACTAAGGGCAACTGCAGTCACCTGCTGTGTACTGGCACACTGGGGCGCATGCTGCAGTTGTCCAACCTTGTCTCTTCTCTCCTCTCCCCCTTTCTGGTATCTGCTAACCTCTGTTCAGTTGTCATTATCTATGTTTCCATAAGTGGGTGAGATCATGCAACATTTGTCTTTTGTTACAGGCTTATTTTGCTTAACAACTCCTGGATTTGTCATAAATGACAAGATTCCGCATATTATTTTTAATGGACAACTAATACCTAGCCATACATTTACTTCCTCCCATTGTCGCTCTGCCAGGTTGGGCCCACATCTTAGACACTACAAATATGTTGCAGTAAACATGGGCTCGCAGGTGTCTGTTCAATATATTGATTTCATTGTCTTTAGAAACACAAGCAGTAGTGCGGTGTTTTAGATCTTGTTCTATTTTTAGTTAGCTTTTTTTTTTAAAGCTCTACATTGCTTTTCATTGATGTGATAATTTACATTTCTACCAAAGTGTGTAAGGGGCCCAATTTTTCTCTTTATTCTCTTGCCAAACATGCCTGTCTCTTTTTTTTTTTAACAGTGATTTTAATAAGAGTGAGGTGATGTCTCATGGTTTTGACATGGATTTCTCTGATGTTTGGCAATGTTGATCATTTACTCACATATGTGTTGGCCATTTGTATGCCTCATTTTGCAAAATGTCTGTCTATTGATGTCTTCTGCCTCATTTTAACATCAGATTGTTTGGGGTGATATTTTGCTCTTCAGTTTTTTTTTTGTTTTGTTTTGTTTTTTTTTGTGTTCCTTGTGTAATTTAGAGGTTAGCCCCTCATCAAATGTATAGCCTGCAAATCTCTCCTCCCTTTCTGTATGTTGTCAAATATCTTATAAACAACCTTCTTCAAACACTTGCTATAAAAGAGAAGAAAACCAGATGGTGGGGGGCTGTCACCCTCTTTCTGAAGGTGGGGTAGCATGGAGGGTGCTGAGGTAGCACACAGGAAACTGCGCATATGGGAGGGTTAAGGAAGACGGGAACCAAACTCCTATTTAGAAGTATGATGGGGAATATTTACACAAATCAGTGCAGTTTCTATGCTACATAGCATCTCTGGGACAGTTTAAAGCTCCCAGTAAGCATTTTTTACCCACACACTTTCCAGCTAAAGTGTAGGAGAGGTGCTTCTGAATTAAATCAATGGAAGGAGGAATTCTCCCTGTGGCTTGAGGGACCACTGATAATACCTGTATATATAATCAGTGCACCACTGATTATATCTGCTCTTGTTACATGGCCTTTTTGGGTGCTGGGCAAGGACAGAGAAAAGGTAATTGTGTTAACAGGAAATGGTACAGTGAGATGAGATTCTGCTTATGGCTTACATACAGACCCTGGTTCATAACAGACATTAACCAACAGTTTCATTGTTTCCAGAAGTCTCCCTGTGCTGCTCTTCTCTCACCATCTGGAATGGTTTGGGAGATTAGCAGGGGTGGGCAAGAGAAAGTGAGTTTCTTAATATATTAAAGGGATCTTGTAGATAAACATTTTAAAGGGCTGGTTTTGCCACTCATTTTATTTATTTTTAAAGATTTTAAGTGCTTTTAAATCTATAAACAAAATATTAATATGTACATACTTATGAAACATGGTATGATGTTGTGACTTATCTGCATGATGTTGTATGCTTAAATAAAGCTAATCAATCTATCTATCCCTAAAGAAAGTTATCAGCTACCATTTTGAGCTGGAGGATCATAGTCCTCCCCAAGTCTGAAGGCCTGGGTGTCAAGTATGTTTCTGAATTTAGACTTAGCATATACTATACAAAAGGGGATTATCTTAAGTATACTCTGAACAGATTCATACAAACAGCAACATTAAAATTACTGTAGAAAAACACACTTGTTCACTCTGAATGGAATAAAGATTTTAAATTGTGTTGGGGCACCAAATGCATTTTAGTTTAACTTCAACAGAAACAATATTTCCCACATTTTAGAGTTGCATACAAGAGCTTGTTGATCTTAGATAAATCACACTAAGGATTATTTATTGGGCTGTTCATGGTACCTGATCTGTATTTCAAAGTATGTTTCAAATAACCAACAAAGCAAATATTCAGCACACAACCCATTTGTTATTGGGAGGTGAGGAACAGCAAGAAAAGTAACTGAGGCTTAAAATTTTGAACCATGAACAAAGATAGTATAAAGATATCTGTGGTGGGCGAGGAGGCCATTGCATAGATGAGGCCTCCAGCTACATATTGCCAAGACCACAGACTTAAGGCCATGCTTTTTCTTTTTCTTATTTCTCTGCTAGTTCTCTCTCTCTTTTTTCTCAAAAATAGTTAGTTTGCCCTAGATTTTGTGCTGATGACAGTCTGGGTGGCTGTCACATCTTAATCAGGGCAAGTTGATGAGGTGTGGAGGCCACAGTGATTTTTGTTTTATGGGAGCCAAGCTTTACAAAACATGCATATAGTATGAAATCCTTTTTATTTTAATGCATGGAGTGATATGTGTTTGAAATCATGTGACAGAATTAAAAATAATAGAGGTAAAGGATCTCGGGTAGACCAGTGGCTGCTTCCGGGCAGTAAGATCCTGCTCTGAGTGAAGCTTGTCAGTAGGGCCTTGAGTATTAGAGCCACCCAATGGTAGCTGTGCTATTTCAAGAAGCCCACAGTTTCACTTGCAGACTCTGGAATGGTTTGGGAGATTAGCAGGTAAGAGCAGTGGAAAGTGAAGGCAGAATTGCTACCTTTTTTGAAGGAAATATTTTCTTTGAAGGAAAATATTTCAGAGTTAACAGTGATATACCTAAGTATAGTTTTTGACTTATCCTATGAAAGAATATAAGATCTATAGGGATGACTGAACTTATAGTGGGAACAAAAGTAATTTAACTTAGTTGCAATGAAGGACTAAGTAATTTGTAAGTGATTTGTCATTAGGAGTTCCAGTGAAATAAATGCTTAATAAACAACTCCCTTTTATGATTTAACAACCATAGGAGACAAAAGTCATAGGTTTTTTTTTCTTGCTGTGTGCCTGCCGGTAACATCTGCTCCCCAGCACTGGGGTTAGGGGTATATATCACCATGCTTGGTGTTATGATGAACTGGGACTGAACCCAGGCTCCATGCATGCAGAGCAAGCACACTACCCCCTGAGCTAGCTCTCGGACTTTCCTTCTCTTCTTAACAGAGCCCCAATGTAGTGTGTATTTATTGTACTGTAGGCAAAATGAGGTCATTGTAAATCTTTTTCATACACCTGACAAAAATGCAGAAAACAGAGTTGCTTGGGCTCCGGGTTCTTGTATGGTCACAGCCACATGATCGGGTATGTAGTGATTTCTTCAGTGCTCTGCAGTTCCCTGTACTCTCCCATCATAAGCAGTTTTGAGAGTCTTTGAGGGTCTTGTTTACACAGCCAAATTACAGAAAATAAGTTGTGATGGCTTTTTGGGTTTTCATCCCTCTTTTAACCCTTGGATTTCCCTGGATCATACTGCAGTGTGTTACAGTAGAATCTCCTACCCTGACCTCTTTTGGCAACTGTCTCCTATCATTAGTGACATTAGTGAACTTCATTTATGTTTTGCTCTGAAGACAGGTGGAGCAAAATGCTGAGAGAGAATATGGAAATTAATTATAATAAAACACCATCAAAATTGAAAAGCAATGTGTTCAGATATTTTCTCTGCCTCTCCCTGCCTCTAACAACAGCAAAAACACTTTATACTCTTAAACAGAGAAGTTACCACTCTTTCTGTGGTGTTAGTGATGAGGGTTGACGCTCATGTAGCCTAACCCCCAAGAAAGGATTTTTATTGTAGTATTTTTGGAGATTCCTTGTTACCTTTCAATTATCTGTCTCTCTTCCTGTTCTTGTTGGCTCTGGCATCTTTTGGAAAGCAGTGTCTTTTTGCATAGCATATGCACTCCCCCCCCAAAAAAATAACAAAAACAAAAACAAAAAAAATACCAAACGTGCAGCACATTCAACATTGCAAGCATTTTCTTTCTTTTTTTCTTTTCTTCCTTTGCTTAAAACAGAGGTGGAAACCCCGGGGGACTCAAGTACCCACTTGATAGGCTCCCTCTCTCTTAATCAGCCTGTAATGGAGCTAATGGCTGTTTGTCATCCTTGGAGATATAAATTTCCTGGCGGTGGCTCCTGCAGACAGTGCGTGAAGTGTGCTCTCTGTGCCAGTAAGGGCTGATAATCAGCATAAGGGCAGGGTGCTCCGTTAGCTAGAAGAGCCAGGACTTCCGGGCTGCCAGCTGCAGGACTCGCCTCGCCACTTCTGAGACATGGACAAAGCCGGTAGGTCAAACAAGCCTGAATTCTTCCTGGCTGCTGGCTTCCTCTGCGGTCCACATCCTCTGCACCCTTTCCTATTTGTCGCTCGCATTCTGTTCCAGACTGGGAAGCATGCAGAATGTTAACCCCGATGATGCTTTGGCCACAAGGAGATCAATGTTTGCTTTGAAGTTTAGGAATTGGGGTCACAGATTAACATGCCCCGGTCACCTGCGCTGCTATTTTATTTAGGCTGTAGGAAATGTGGTGTTTGATCTTTTGTACTCAGCACAGACAGAGGATGTAAAAGTGCATATAGTTAATGAGAAAACTATTACTGGGGATGGCAGAAGGTAAATGGAGCTAATAATATTAAAGAGCTGGACAGATTGTCAAAACTATTACCGTATGCACTATGTAGTAACATAAGAATTATTTTATCCTATTAGAGTGCAAGGTCAAAAATGTTGCCCTGATATTTTAATATGAAATTACAAACAATAGTTATATAGTCCATCATTTACCTTTTAAAACAGTATTTTTTATATTGTCTTTATGTGACAGCTATATAAACATAACTGGGGAATTATTTTATTTAATTAATTTTAATTAAAATTAATTAATTACAATTTTTACTTCTCAGGGAGAAATTTTTGTTCTTTTTTGCTGTAGTGAACTTTCGAAGCCGCATACTATGGGATTGCTCCCATTTTCTGAGCCCCCTCCCTGCAAGTTGCCCTCTGGATTACCTCCCCTCTGAAACTCAATAGGTTAGTCACATGGCTGTTCTGAGCTGGACAGTGATGTGTCCATTACCTGGAACCCTGGGAGTGCTCCTGAGAGGATCTGCTGTTTATGATACATCCTACAAGCCAAGACCACCCCTCTAGTGGCAAAGCAAGTTTGTCAGGAAATTGATCCCTTTCAGTCATCTGTGTAGGTAGCTTAGGCAGGCAGAGATTTTGAAGGCACCATATTCTGTGTTCTTTGTTAGAGTGCTTGCCAGGCACAAAACACCCTGTACAATCATATTGTCCTAGACATTGAACAAGCTTAAATAAATTAGAACAGAATATATTAGGAAGTGGGAAGTGGGAAAAATAAAACAAATGGAAGAGGAGAAGTGTGTGTGCGTGTGTGTCTGTGTGTGGTAACAGTAGGGAGGCAGGCTGGATCTGTGTAGTTACCTACATATACCTATATCTTCACTTTGCTTATCACACTGCTGTAAAGCTTGGCATGAAGTAGCTATGCTATTCTATGATGAGAAACAATTTGAGGATCAACCAGAAGCTTCTCTGATTACAGTAGAAAAGTGAGCATTGAATAAATAAATAAACAAACAAACTAGGATCCTTAATTTAGCCTCTTTTAAAACTTCAGCCACCCACAATTAATTATATTGATATCCTGACAGAATTATCAGTTTAATTCAGTAAATGCCTTTCTAAACTGACTCATATATTTATTTAAAGGCTATTTAAGAAAAGACAAGTGCATACAGCATACGAGTGCAGCTTTCTTGGAGGCTTTACAGTTGTGGAGAGTGATAATTTCTTTTTTACCTGGCTATAGCTTTGGGGGAATAAGTGTTTATATTAATTTGTGTGTGTAACTAAAATGTCACTAACCAAAATACTATGCTCTTGACAAATTTCAGGCATACTAATATACTCTGGTGAGCATCTTGTAAAGAAGGTATTTCTATATTATTTTCAGTTTTAGAGGGAATCCTCAGTATATGTATAAATGCCTTTCAACAGAATGACATTCAGTGATACTATTTGAAAAGTTCATAAATAATATTTTCTTCCATATAATTGACCACTTTCCATAGTCATTTTTTGGATGATGTAAGAGCCAGTCATGCAAAGGGAAAATCTAAACATCAATTGCCCACATACGCTCTGATAAACTGTATTCACTGCAAGAAAAACATGTAAGATGTATTGGTAAGTGGCCAAAACACAAACCAAAAAACTCAAAATTGAGTTATTTTTAATGTGATGCCAAATGGCCCAGTTCATTTGAAGCATTGAAGCTCTTCAAGTTTCATTTAAATAAAACAATGTTGTTGAATATTTGCATCGATCTCTATTCAAAGGTGACTTTGGTGGTGGCTATCTGAGTCCTGTAACTTGAAGCTGAACTCCATCATAACAGTTGGACCTTACGTTTCTTCCTGAAGAAGCCACGCCTCCTTCCTGCAAGTCCCCTTTCCCCACTGGGACCTGTGCAGTCCTTAGGCAGAAGCACAACAACAGGGCTTGCTCAAGCTAAATGCCTTCGATTTAGTCAGATCAATCAGAGCACCACAACAAAGATATTTTTGTGTGGTTTCTGTTGTTAAACAAAGGGGAAAAGCCATCACTGAGGATTCCGGCCTTTGGATGAGATAAAATCTTCTCAGAGAACTTTGCCTTTTGGGATCCAGTCTCCTCCTCAGAGCAGAGTTGACAATACCACTGTCTCAGGGAAAAAGACACCCCTCCCCATTATTGCTGGCTTAGGTCTTCCTTTAAAAGCTTTTCCTGAAATAACAATAAAATATTTATCAAACTGTGTATATGGACTATGTCAAGACAATCTCAGGAACCCGTAATCTTTTTTAAAAATCCTGGTTGTTGTTTCTTCTTAGAAGTCATAGGACACCTCAGAAAGGCGTCCCTTTATACTTTTATCCCATGACCACATCTTTAGTCCACATCACCCTGCTGATGCCTATGTGTTCCTCTGCCACTTCTCACCTCATGCTCCTCAAGAGCTTCTCATGGCCAAGACTTGAAAACAAGTTGAGGCATTGATGATGAATAGCTAATGAGGATTATCCAAAACAAGTCTTAGACATGTTACTCCATAATCTACAGGACAGAGTATTGTAAACTGTTCTTTCCCACTTATTGAATTCATTTTCCCTGCTTAAAAGTCAATACATTTCATTCCCATCCTACGAATTTTAAAAGGTGCTATGATTAGGGAGAATGCAGCAGCTGCTAAGGACCCTTGGGTTGTTGTCCTACTGGCTCACTGTCTTGACCTTTGATGTACCGTTCCTGAATTACATTTGCTGTCTAGGATTTCCCTACCAAAGAACTGGGAGGGTTAGTCTGAGGAAGGCTTTCAATGGAGCCACTAAGAACAGCCAGTCATCATATGTGTATGATAAATTACTCTGCCACCTCAGTGACAATGGACAAGTGATAGGAATTTCAAGTGCTTCGATTTCCCATCTGTAAGTGAACACAGTCACTCTATCCATCTCTTCAGAGTGCAATGAAGAGAAAAGAGAATTCATGAAAAGCTTTTGCTACAATGGCTGTCATAGACTATTTAGAGAGTCATCAGAAAACTGAAGCAGGCTGTGTTGTGAACAAGTATATGTTCTAGCAGGGTGGCTTTAGAAGAAACGCAAGTGGCAGTGTGGAAAAGTGAGCAATGAGAGCAGCCAGGTGGCTGGCCCAGGAGTATAATTGGAAATTGATGTGGGTGGCTCAGTGGGGATGGGGAGGAGGGGTGCGCTGGGTGTGCATCATAGAGCCTGCTGAGTGTGTACGTAGGCAGAGCTTGTCTAGTCAAAGGAGACCTTTGGGGCTTTTAGTTTGAGAATCTAATAGCCTAACACTATGGAACACAAAATGAATTTTAAGGGAAAGGTGGCAAGTCCCATTTTGGAACTGTCAAATTAAAAATACCTCCTGTGTTAGCCATAAAAATTCAAAGTAGATGGATGGTGTGTACACACACACACACACACACACACACACACAGAGATGAGATAGAGAAAGAGAGAATTCTTTACTGACCGTGGATCTGAGATAAAGCAGGGTAGTTGATTTATTTGGATTTTTCTCCCTACTTAGATATATATTTAAATGTGTATATCTTCTGCCCAGGAAGGCCAAGAATAGCTAATGCATCCCTTCAGCCTGTGGCAAACCCCATAGAAGGCTACAGAGTAAAGAAACTCTCAAATGCTTCATTGTTTTCAACACAGATGGAAATAAGACCAGACCTTCTGGGAGGATGCCCCTACACACTGAAATTATTTGGAGAAAGGCCAGACCCTTCCATAAGAAGATGTAAACACAGACATTTTATTTTAAGCAGATTTAAAACTTAACTTTTTGCTCAGGAGAATTTACTTTAGAATACTCTCTTACCAAAGTGTCTCAACAATCAAAGGTATTGTTTCAGGAGAAGGATGATAAGTGGGGCAGACTCCCCATGACAGTTCACATACTTTGAAAGAGCATGCTTCCTAGGAGCAAACCATATTTGTTACAATATTTATCTTCTTCCTCTAATCTAGTGTGGTAGTATTGTCCTACAATTTTCTATAATTTTGCTAGTCATAATAGTTTGGAAATTACAAAGTATGTAGACTATATAATATGTAGCATACATGGGTACAGCATACATATATGTGTATAACACACACACATATATATACATACATTCCATATTTGCCTATGTGTGCACTCTTGGTTGGGGATTATTAACCTTGATGTAAGGGACTGTAACACAGTTATCCTAATAAACAATAACAATTTAAGACAAATTGTCATTGTAATTAAAAAAACTGTATTTTTATTGTCTGAAAGGCTCCTAATATTGATTACTGTGCACTTCATTCTGTGTAGTGTTTTGGGTGTCAGTGGTGAGGATCCAGACCCGGGACTCTGTGCTTATTAGTCAAACCCTTCCTTCCTAAAGCCGCAACATTTTATTGTATATTGAATTCACTATGAAACAGATGGTTACCAGTATAACTTATCATGAAGACCATTGTGTTACTTCAGCATTTTATGGTTCCCTAAATGAGTACTTTAAAGGTCATCCAGGATTCATGTAAAAATATTTTTTCTAAGCAAAAATAATGAGTACTTGATGAATCTTCTTTTGGGGACATTTGTTTGCAAGATGCTTATATTATTATAGCAATCACTGCTCTTTAAAAGAAAATTTCAGAAAGTGAAAATGGGTTTGTGTTAAAATGCTAAGTGCTCTGAGGATGACCCTGAGTGTTCTTCCTAGTTTTTATTTTAATTGTAGGTAACTTTGACCTCTTGAGAATAAATTGGAAGCTTGGCTAAGCATCTGCTGCAGCAAATGGTCTCAAAAAGAAGTCTTCTTGTTTTTGTTTTCAGACCATTGGAATTTGTTCTCAATGGTTTTTTCCCCATTTCAAACTCTCATCTTTACAATAGCAAAACAAACTCTGAATTTTCTATATCCACAAGACAAAATAGGAAGGCTTGTCAAATGACTTCAGTCTAAAGGAATGACGGAAAATGTTATGGAAAGAAAACCAACAATAATGCATTTGGGTGGCAAAGAAGGGAAACAAACATGGAATTCTATGAGTTGCTTATTACTTCCTCCAGATACTGAGAATTTAATGTTCAGGCAAGTTGGAGAACTGTTGAGTTTAACAGCATTAAACAGGGCTGTTAGTATGCTCCTAAGCATATAATTCCTTGCCTGCTTTAATTGACATTTGTTGGAAATTCCTAAGAATAACTACAAAGAGTAGCATTTCCCAATTATACCAGCTACAGAGTTTTCCTGCATAACACCTAGCTGGATGAGGTAGGCATGCAAATTTAGAAATCACTGTTCAAGTCCCTCCATCCTCTTGTTTGCTTTCCATTTTCACTCTCCCGAATTCTTTTTGACTCTTAGTTTTCAAAAATAGTAAGTCATCTTAGGTACCTAGAAAACTAGTCATGTTCATAAATACTAAAGCTTGATTAGCTAGAAATTTAATGACTGCGTCATCCATGTTCGGGTTTTGCTTCTTCCTTGTTTCTCTGGGGCATGCCATCAATGCTAAGAGTCGCTTTCTGATGACATAAGGAGGGAAAGGCAGCCAAGACTTCAACCTGCTTTGGACCAAAGTGGAATTTAATTGCAAACATGGAAGTGGGAGTGATGCATATCTCTTATTTATCCAAACTTAACATTTAGTATGAAGCATTAAAAATTGATGATTGGAAACTTTGTATGTGAAAAGCAATCTCAGAGTTCTATTTTTATACTTCAGGTACCAAGAGTGCAGGAAAAAACAAAGGGCAAACATATTCAGCTAAATGTTACACCACTGGCAAGAAAGAAAACATTGCTTTTGTGAATGGCCCTCCTGCTCTACACACCACGTTAAACATGTATGCATTATATTAATAATGCTACAGTCAGCCTATTTGTAAATACTATTTGCCTCTGAGTTACAGCTGATTGAGCTGGCATAACAGCTCATCCACTAAGTAGATGGTCTAAGCAAATCCAACTCTCTGTAACAACAGCCAAATCTAGTCCAGCATTTTCCTCTTGTCAAGCAGCTTTAAAAATGATGATTCTGGGGATGGAGAAATGGCTCAGTGTCCGCTCTTTCAGACGACTTGGGTTCAATTCCCAGCATATCTACATGGCAGCTCATAACTGTCTGTAACTCCAACTGTCTGTAACTCCAGTTCCAGAGGATCCGACATCCTCACACAGGCACACATGCAAGCAATACAACAATGCATGTGAAATTAAAAAAAAAAAAGATGATTCTGGATCTTTGTATTTTCCACAACACTAAGTACAGGGCCTAGACTGATGTAAGTGTATAATAAATGGTGTTTTTGAATTTTAAATCAAATATGCCATTTAATGAATATGGAGTTATTTCCAAAAGGAAATCATTTTGAAATATCTGATGCAGACATTAGTTCATGGATAAGAATAACACATAAGCTGAGACAAAAGGGTCATGATTTTAAGGATAGCTTTGTCTGCATGACTAGATGCCGTCTCCAATATATATATATATGTATATATATATAGTGTGTGTGTATGTATACATATATATATAATTCTTTCATAAGCATTCAACATTCATGACAATTTATGAAATAGAATGCATGTAGTAGACTTCATTAATGAGATTCTGTACCATGGGAAAAATTATTCACAATTTTTACTGAAGGGTGTAACAGAAATTATTTTTACAAAGGGACCTGATAAGTTTAAATGATATTTAAATAAAATTAGACACACTCTTTGGTAAAGTGACTCTCTTGTCTTCCAGAGACATCATGGCCACATGTGACAACAGGGTCTCAATATCGTTATCTGATTGGCTGAGATCCAGACCCAGGCAGGTTTTCCTACTACACATAAAGTATCTGCAAGAATGTTTTTACAGATAGCTCTCTTAGCATCTTTAAACCAGTCAGTTCCATTGTATTAAGCTACCTAACAGCCCAAAATTACATTTTTAAGTTTCTTCACATAAGCCAATTTGTTGAAAATATTTAACTTTCTAATTATGTCTGGTGACTAAAATGATGTCTTATGACTGGACTTTAAAGTCATGATTTCCATTCTTAGACTTGAATCATTCAGTTCCAGCAGTTTTTACACCCTAATAGGTGTGAAGTTCAAATCCTGACATTCGTTGCTATTAGTAACTAACTGCACTTGGGTTTCTCACTCTGTCTTGTCAGTGTTCTTGTGTCTCCCACTTTTACAGTCTGCACATGTAACAAAACAAAACAAAACAGAACATGTATGTTCCACTTGCTTTGGCTCTTGTGTTCTTCCCTTGCCACCTGTCATTCCTGCATCCATATATCCAGGAAGTATCTCCTGCTTACCCACTGTGTGCCTGATAATAAGCTAATCAGCACAGACACAGGAAATGACAAAGAACTCCTTTCTTCCTGAACTTTGTTTTTCTGGCAGAGAAAATAAGGAGTAACTACAGACAAAACTCTTAGAGAGTTTCATTTATGTTTATTAGCAGGCACAGACTGGGCATCCTTTCCTTGAAATTCTCAGTCAGAAGTGTTTACACTTTTGGATTTCTTTCCTGTGATTTTGAAATATTTGCATGTATATAATGTGTTATCCTGGGAAAGAGTCCCAGGTCTCAACATAGCATTCATTTACCTGTTCTTTGCATTTTATATGCTACTGGGCCTGAATCTTAAAAACCATGTTTTGGAGGCTTGGTGCTCAGGGAGGTGTTGCTAGGAGGTAGTAAAAGCTTTCAAAGGTGGAACCCAGTAAGAGAGCCTTATGTGACTAGGGCCATGAAGGAAAAATATGGGACTCTTGTCTCTTCCTTTTCCTCCTGTGCTCCTTGGCCATAAGGTGAACATTTTAACTGCTTCAGGTGCTCTTGTCTTGATCCGCTGTGTTAACACAGGTCCAAAGTCACAGGGTCTACTAACCATGGACCGAGTCATTAAAAACTGTGTGCCAAAATCAACCTTTTCTCTTTCTGAATTGATTACCAAGGGTGCTTGTTATAGAGACTGAATATTTGTTAACACAGACAGACATTCTAGTGAATTTGTGTTTTGACTGCAGCTCATCACCTGAGGTCAAGCATAACATTTCCATTTATAACGTCATATTGGAGCTCAAAAGTTTTGGATTTTGAATCATCTTGATTACAGGTTTTCTTTTTAGGGATGCTTAACATATATATTTAGAGAGTGGGTTGGGTTGAGTATTATTCTATATAGGGCCACCAAATAGAGCTATTTGTTCGGTTGGTTAGTTTTGCTTTTGGTTTGTTTATTCTGTTTTCTTCAAGAGAGTGTTTCCCTATGTAGCCTTGGCTGTCCTGGACTCATTTTGTAGACCAGGCTGGCCTTGAACTTACAGAGATCTGCCTGCCTCTGTGCTGGGATTAAAGGTGTGTGCTACCACATGAGGCAAGACAAGCTTTTCAGAGGTTCTCATGTTTGCTGGGATTACGAACACATGAATTCCCCAAGAGCAAACCAGTTTGGTATCAGGGTGTTTGTACAATAAAAATCTAAGCCAGTGATGCTGGGGACTGATGAATGCCCTGAGAAAGGTACCCATCCGAAGCCAAACTACTTCAGAGTAATCACATAGGTTGGGGCTCTGTTTTATCAGCACTCAGGAGCCTTCAAAAAGTTTTAGGTGGAGATGTGACATGATTGTACCTGAAGAATTCAGGGCATGCCAATACTGGCAAGAGCAGGAAGTGAAGTTCCCAAGATGAAATCCACACAGCAGTTTCTCGAGGGAGGGGGTTACAGAGGGAGAGGAAAGGGAGATGTGGTGTTGTCTCAGCCCCAATGCCCTGCTTTCAGGATCTTCCCCTCTAACCTCCAGGCCCTGGCTTTCTTCAGAGCATGGTGGAATTCGACAGCATGCTCTCTACTTACAATATTCTGAGCCTTCTTCCAAACGAGACTGCAAAGTCTTCAGGGTAGGTGTTACTCCCTTAGACATCATTTGTGTCTTTCAAAGAGTCAGGAGGGTTGTTCTGAGTTCTAAATATCTGTGCGAAATACTTGTACATGTTTTTGGAAATGCCAGCCTCTGTGTTCCATCTGGACAAATGCCATAAGATTCTGGGGCATGGGGTTTTTTAGATAAGCTACCTATATGACTCTAATGGAGCAACCAGTGTGAGAACCATCATTGCAGTGGGTTCTCCCTCCCGTCTCCTTTCCCTTCTCTCCTCTCAGCTGTAGGCCTTCTCTCACACCTTTCCCCTTTTCCCTCCCTTCCTCTTTCTCCTTGCTTCCCTCTCATAAGGCTTGCTTTCTGTGTGACCTCCTCATCAACAGTCTACCTGAGAATTTGTGTTTAGGACTCAACCCACTTCGTGAAACATGAGGCTGGGAATGAAAGAGACCTTCAAGGAAATGGCTAAATTGTTTCTTGGTGATATAAAGAGCTTCCTATACCTCTCCCCTTTTTTGTCTTTCAGGCAAGTTACATGTTAAGAGTAAATACTATAGTAGAAACTGTTGCTTGACGAGTCTTTCCATGGGCATTTTAACTAATAGGAGATGCTAAAACTAACAAACAAATAAACAACAGCAACAAAAAACAAGTGGTATGCTATAGAAGAGGTGCATTATTAGACGCCCTCCCCGAAGTACTTCTATGATTGACCACTATTAACTGTGTCTGTATTCAGTGGGAAGGTTGGAGCCAGTTAGATACTGATGCTGTGTTTTCTGCTTCCTGTATCTGTGTGACTTATCACAGATGTTCTACTTCTTACTGACAGAGACATAGGACCTGTCCTGCCTTACATATATCTGCTTTCTGATACACACACATACACACACACACACACAGAGAGAGAAAAAAATTCAGATCACCTTGAACCAATATTATTGTACAGGATGGTTTGATAACTTTATGGTGTGTTGATTCATAAATGATGCTTTTACAACAAACTTAATTCACATCTTATGAGAACAATACAATTGAATAAAACCATCTTTTTAACATTTGACTTAACAATCCCACACAGTTGAGAAAGCACAAATGGAAAGGGCTTTTAATTCTAAATGTTTGGAGGGAATAAATATCTAGATTGGAAGGGGCCCTCGGGATGGTCAGAGGAGGATGCAGCCCAAGACTTGCTTTAGTCTTCAAAGTTAGACAGGCATCGTTTCCTTATTCCCCGACTCAGGAGTCTACATTCCCTAGCACTCACTCATGCCTCTATTGCCCTCTGGAAAAGCTTTCTATGTCATGCCCCAAACCGATATGCCTTTGCCTTTAACAGTGTGTTGCACATGGAGAGGCACACACCAGCAACACCAGGAGCCCTAGCAATTCCAGAGGTTGAGGTAGGAAGATTCAAAGGTTGATGCCTGCCTGGGCTACATAGTGAGACCCAGTTTCAAAGTTAGCAAATGATTCATTCTGTAGATGACTTTTGTGCACTCTTAGCAAGACACATAAAGTGAAACCCCTCTGACAGCATGGTATGTCCTGTCCATGTGTTAAGATGCTTGATTGTAGCAGATATGAAAGAACATTGTTATCAGAATCATAAAGATCTTGTGCTGTGTGCAAAAATGCTCTGCCAGGTCTAGTCAGAGGCCTGCATGAAACTGTAAACATGAAGCAACTTTCTCACAAAACTGTTGCGGTGGAGCGGAACAAGAATTCACCACAAGAATTCTGTATTCACTTGTTCCACTTCCTATGGAAAAACACTCACTAGGTTCTGTCTCATTTACCAAGGCTTGTGTGAAACTCTATCCACCCAACTTGCCTTTAATTTATCACCTGTTACCCACTGATCCACATTTCATAGAGTTAGGTGTTATTTTCTTAGCAATGGAAATTTGGCAGACATCACGCCTAAAAGCAGCTTAATGTGGGGGGATTTTTAATAAAGGGATAAAAGGGAGCATTACTAACTTCGACTTTTGAAAATGGTCAGTGTGGCATACAGAATGAAAGTATCCTGGGCTTCCTGTGTGGAGGGAGCTTCAGCCTTCAGAGCACCCAACTTGTCTACCCCATGGTCCTCAGAGCAGACATCAAGAGGTGGATGAGCCAATTTGTTTTTCTTAAACAATAAGCATCTTACAGCACTCATTAACCTGTGGGTCACTTTTTTAAAATTAAGGATGTTCAAAGACGTGTGTTTAAAAGACTGAACTGTCACAATGCTTGAAAGAAGCCAGATAGTCAAAAATTAGAGCCAACTTTGTCTTTTCCAGACTCCATGGAAAACCAGGAGTCCTGGAACACACATTTAGCATGAAGCCTCACCTCTAGCCTCTAAATTTCCTGGCTTATATCAGTTTTTGTCATTAGCCCCAAAATGCTGTAAACAAAAATGTTCTTTACACTAACAGATGTGGGCTTTGTCTCTCTCAGTCTCAGGAAAGGCTTCCAGGGAACATCAAAACTATAAAATCTCCTAATGTACTTTTTGTGTGCCTGGGTTATTTTAAAACAAAACCGAGCCCCCAAATCCATGTTTTAATGGAGAGCTGGAAATAAATGAAGGTTTTTTTCCTTAAACGCTCTATCCGCTTCAGCAAATATCCCTCTCATCTTTGAAAATGATTACAAATATAGCTCCTTTCTCACAGCTCTACAAGAAAATTATGTAAACACCTCAAAGCTGTGGTTCTGCTCAAACAGATAGGAAATTAAGGCAGGGGACTTTTCCACGCTCAGCTTAACTACACATGGAAAAGGTTGCAATGACATGTAAGATCCATGTTCTGTCCAGTATGTGCTTGGTTGTCTGCCAACCCAGAAGGCACAGCCATGCCAAACCAGATTCCCACCGACTATTATACAAAGAAAAAACTAACCACAGTTTACCCTTTGGTTTTGCAGGCAACATGATGTTTTTTAGGGAGATGAGTTTGCATTTGTCCTAGCCACAAAAGCTGTTTCAGAAGCAGACAAGCAAATGGCTTTGGTCATAGTGTCTATGAAATACAATCATTTCAGTCTATGATCTTGAAATCTAACAAGGGATATGCAATCAGGTAAGCAGGGCCTGGAGATTTTGTCTGTGCTTTATTAATTGGAGGACCACACGTGTGAAGGGTGAGTCTGTATATTGCAGGCAGGAGGCTGATAAGGAAATAGTAAATACTTAGGGAAAGGTCAAGGGTTGAAAGAGCAGAGAAAGCCTTGTAGCCTTAAGGGTAGTGATCTGGTTACAGAGTAGCAACAGAGAGGTGGGCAGAGATTTGGACAGACTGCAAGAAAAGGTCAGGTTCAATGCCATGTTTATGAGGAGGTCAGCAGAAAAGCTTGAGGAAATTCCACAGGTTTATTTTAGCGGATTCCATTTGGTGTCAGCTGGCAACAAAGAACACTTAGGCAGAGGGGGTTTGAGATGGCTCACAGGGTCAAGGTGATTAATGAACAAATCTGGTGACCTGGGTTTAGTTCCAGAAACCACACAGAGTTAGAAGGAGAGAACTGACCCCCACAGTTGTGCAATGACTTCATTTGCATGTTACTCCTGATGCATGTGTCCCTCCATGACACACACACACACACACACACACACACACACACACACACACACACGTAAAGCCAAGTTCCTTAACACCCCTGGTCCCTTCTAGTTATCAGTGGTAAAGGACAGCTTCTTTCCTACCTTTACTTCATCAGCCACCACTTTAACTTATATTTGAATTCAGACATTCTTAAATTGCAACTTTAAAAAAATTATTAATTACAGTTTATTCACTTTGTATCCCAGCTGTAGACCCCCTCTCATCCCCTCCCAATCTTGCCCTCCCTCCCTCTTCTCCTCCCATGCTTCTCCCCCTGTCCACTGACAGGGAGGTCCTCCTCCCCTTCCATCTGACCCTAGTCAGGTCTCATCAGGAGTGGCTGCATTGTCTTCCTCTCTGGCCTGGTAAGGCTGTTCCCACCTCAGGCTGAACTCAAAGAGCCAGCTCATAGTTCATGTCACAGACAGCCCCTGTTCCCCTTACTAGGGCACCCACTTGGACACTGAGCTGCCATGGACTAAATCTGTTCAGGGGTTCTAGGTTATCTCCATGCATGGTCCTTGGTTGGAGTATCAGAGTCAAAAAAGACCCCTGTGCTCAGATATTTTGGCTCTGTTGCTCTCCTTGTTCAGCTCCTGTCCCCTCCAGGTCTTTCTATCTCCACCTTCTTTTATAAGATTCCCTGCACTCTGCCCAAAGTTTGGCTATCAGGCTCAGCATCTGCTTCGATACCCTGCTGGATAGAGTCTTTCAGAGGCCCTCTGTGGTAGGCTCCTGTCCTGTTTCTTGTTTTCTCCCTCTTCCGAGGTCCATCCTGTTTGAAAAATACAGAACGCTTCACGAATTTGCATGTCATCCTTGCGCAGGGGCCATGCTAATCTTCTCTGTATTGTTCTCTGTACTGTTTATATGTGTTGCCGAAGCGAGCACAAATTGCAACTCTTATAGTCACATTCACTTGACTTCCTTGTTTAAACATAATTCAACATTTGAAATAGTGTGAAATAACTCCAAAACACTGGGCTTAGAGTTTGAAAACTTGCAAGTCTTGATGGAGGCTCTTCTGAAGCTTTGAGCTTCTCCCTGGGCCTTGCTTTTCTCATCTGCTGTATTCAGCACTAATGATGAAGATAACATAACAGCTGACTGACTGAGCTACGTACCTCATGAGTTCTGGGTCATTAGTGGCATCAACTCACAGGTGCCCCTGCCTGCTCCAGCCCCCCCTCCCCATCCATGATCCACGCTGCCTTCTTTCATCTGTTCCCAAGTCTGTAGCTCCAAGGCACAGGCCTTCCTTTTCATCTTCTGTTTTCTCCTCTTTTGTGGTTTGAGAAACTAGACAGTCAAGCCAAAGGACTTCTGTCCAAGTTACGAACTGTATGCAGAAGCCCACTGAGGGTGAGCAGTTTCCCTTGAGTTGGTATCACAGCTTGGTTTACCTCCTGCTTCCTCACATGCTGTGCTGAGGCAGGCAGCAAAGGGCTTCTCGTGCTGTTCAGAAATCTGCAAGTGTTCTGTTTATAATACGAAATCTGTGAATATAATATTAAAAAAAGTGTTCTGCCTACACTCTTGTATCAAACCAAAGCCCCAAAGTCTTGCAGAGTGTCTTGCTTCTGTGTCCCCAACAGTCTCACCACCTCCTGGTCCCTTGACCTCTCTCATCCCTAGCACTCAGTTCTTGCCCCCAGAGCCTTCTCATTCTCTTCGCGACATCTGATGTCCTCGCTTAGCAGGGAGGAGCTTGTGGGGAAGTGGTCTCCCCTGGCTCTCCTGATGGCTCACACAGTAGGTGACACAAAGTAAGTCCATAGTACATGCTGGTGGGCTCTCCACTCGCTGCCCCTGTTGCCAGGCTGCAGGGTGTTCTGTAGAGCACAATAGTACATTTATACCCTCTCATTACATGGATTTTAAACAGCTAAGGAGGAAAGGAGAGCTGGGAGAAACACAGTGAGAAACAAGGATGCAGGAAGCCATGGGATCAGGTTGGTGAGACATTTGCTTTTCCAGAAACAGCTTTATTGAATCTTGATCCTTTGATCTTTTTTTTTTTTGACTGGCATTAAAACAAATTCAGATCTTTAAAAATATATTTTTGCAGAAGTTCCTTTTGAGAGAAGATAGGATATATAATATTTACAGTAGCAAGGACATTTGGATTTGATAGCTCACGAAGAACACGGCATGCATCTTCAAAGTGTTTTGAGGACAGATTTGCTCTATCAGTGGAATAAGACCTGTGAAACTCCACAACAAATTGAGTGGAATGAATGCAGTCTTCATTCCTAAGGAGGCACAGTCTGTTTCCCTATTTTTTTTCTTTTTCAGTTTGTGTTACTCATACACAGTTAAGGAAAACAGCGTGATGTATTGGCACTTTCACATAGAGACGACTATCAGCGCCAAACGAAGTGCTATAACCACAGTATTTCCATCTCCAATGCAGATATTTCTGCTGGCGCCCTTAGGGATCTTGTAAGGAGAGCCTTTCCGGAAGCAGCAGTGCTTGTTTGTGAAGTTATGACTCAGTGATAACCAGTTCTCCCTCTCACACTTCTATTGTATACTCATGAGAGATTCCTTTGGGCATAGACATAGTTTTTTTTTGTTTTGTTTTGGAAGTAGGGGTTCGAGACAGGGTTTCCTGGTGTGCAGCCCTGGCTGTCTTGGAACTCACTTTGTAGACCAGGCTACTCTTGGACTCAGAGATATTCACCTGCCTCTGACTCCCAAGTGCTGGTATATTAAAGCTGTAGGCTTTCTTTCAGGAAAGTGACAGTGCTGCAAGTGTCACCCAAAGGAGCTGGAACAGGTAGCTCGGGGCTCACACCCCAAACCTGAGGCCTGAGGCAAAGGGCAGGAACCACAGCCCACCCCAGTGCCAGACTTCCCACAGCAGAGCAGCAGCTCCCGAATCTCCCCAGTTGTTGCCACCCACTGAGGGTTGACTTTTCCTGAATCCACGTCGACATGCTTTCTGTCACAGGACTGGATTCATGAGGAAGAAGACCCTATGGTTAATCCTTCAGGGGCCTCCACCCCTGAGTGACAGGGATGAATGCTTGCACAGGAAAAATGAAGAAAATGTATTTGTTTACCAATTTGTTTGAATTTGAATGATGTAATTTCAGTGTTTGTGTGTGTGTGTGTGTGTGCGCACGTGTATGTGCATGATAGTTTCCAAGAATATTAGATCCGTTGATCTTTTTTATAATAAGAATTTCAGGAAGTGTCACAAACCGGACCTTCCTGGGAATGAACTTGTCTTAATTGCTCAACTCGTCTCTAGTTGGTGTCAGGAAGTAGGGAAGAACTCATACAGGAGAAAAACTCATTTAAAAAAGACTTTAGACACCACACCTGTTTATCTATTTGCTATCAACATTTCGAATACCTTCCCTAGGAAGAGAGGTTAGCTGTTTTCAAAGTGCCTAAAGTGTATCAGGATGCTTAAATTGTCCCTTACTGCTGATAAGGAGGAGAGAGAAAAACCCCTTAACCATAATTATTTCACAAAAATCAGTTGATGTGAATATAATATAAAAACTGATTTTATAGAAGCAATTGCTATTTGCATGTTATGATGTCTGGAGAGATTGCATTGTAGTTTTTAGCAGTTCTCAATTTCTAGAGACTGTTAGAGAAACTTTGGTATTATTTTTAATAATATTGCTATTTGTGTTTTGTCTTGCTTTGTGAAACAATGTGTCTTACCATGTAGCCCAGGTTAACCTGGAGCCGATGACCTTTCTTTCTCAGCTTCCTGAGTGCTGGCCTCTATGAGAAACTTTTATAGTTAACTTTCTTTTTGTTTCGTTTTTACACTTGGCCTATATTGTTTTCAAGATGTTTAAAGACAAGTGTGTCATCCTTACTCAGTTACTGGGAGGCAGTGCATACACTATGCGGCCTTACCGCCTTCTGAGCAGCTCCGTCTCAGCACGCGGGGTGCACAGTACCCAGTCGGTGGTACACCCCTGCAACCCTACCATCGCAAGATGCTAATGGCGTGGGTCCTGTCCTGACAGGTGGGATGAATGGCTGAAGGCATGGCGTTCCCTCACTTTCTACCCTGCCCAGCTTGAGCTGTCACAGAACTTACCTCTTTATCATCAAAAATAGATGTGAAGATATATTAATGCTAATAATCAAGTTCCTGCCATAATGGTTAACTGATGTTCATACAGTGAATCACCACAGCATGAACACTTTAGCTACTTTTTCATCTGCATTCAGATATTCTTGAGAGCAAAGAGGTAAAAATAAGCAATACTCTTGCTCGGAGTGTTTGGGGGAAGCAGCTGACTTTATGTTATCAGGAGCATGGGTAAATACTATCCCATGTTTCTCTGACTGCTCATAATGTCTATAAGGAACTCCACGCCCCAGGTCAGCACCCCACTGTACTATGGATCAGGAGAGACAGATATAGGAACAGCTGCCCTGGGAGGCCAGAGAGAGGGTGTATGAACACCTGACCAGGGAGGTGAGGCTGAGTTTGTCATTGTGCCTATGAGCAGAGTGGAAATGAGAGATGGAAACCATGGTCGGAACCTGAAATATACATGGAAACAAACCAGGAGTCAAGGAACATGGTAGGAACAAATTTGGGGCTTCTTTTTTGATCTTCTTCAGAAATGTCTGCTGAATATATTGTATGTCTCATATTAAAGATACGGTCACATGGGGCTGAGGATGTGGACCAGTGGTAAAGTACTTGTCTAGCAGTTAAGAAGCACTGAACCATGCATGTTCCTTCTCTCTGTCTTGTCTTTGTGTCTCTGTCGCTTTCTTGGTCTCTGTCTGTCTCTCTCATCTAACACATACACACATGCACATGTGCACACACACTCACACACACACACATCTCATTCAAAAAGTTTGAAAAGTTTGAGAAGTTTGATTATTGTATGATGCCTTAAAGCTTCATTTGATAACTCAGAACCTAATGGATATCCCTATCTGGAAAGTTCATCCAAAATAACACTTCCTAACATGAAATAGTTCTGTGTGCTGGTTAGTTTTTTGTCAACCTAACACAAACTAGGGTCATCTGCAAAGAGCGAAGCTCAAATGAGAAAATGTTTTCATCATGGTGGCCTGTGGGCAAGCCTGTGAGACTTGTTTTTTGATTACTGACTGTTGTGGGAGGGCCCAGCCCACTGCGGGCAGCGCCACCTTTGGGCAGGCGGTTCTGGATTCTATAGGAATCAGGCTGAGCAAGCCATGGAGAGCAAGCCATTAAGCAATATTCCTCCCTGGCCTCAGCTTAAGTTCCTGCCTTGGTCTGCTGTCTTAACTTCCCTTAATAATAGACTATAATCGGGATGTGTAGTCCAAATGAATTCCTTCCTCCCCAAGATGCTTTTGCTCATGGTCTTCGTCACAGCAAGAAAAACCAAGCTAGGACAGTCTGTGCTACGATGGCTTCAGTTTCACCTCATGTAGAGGGTTTCCAGTGGATTTCCTTCTACAGTAGCAATTCACACTTTTAGCATGGCACATTGTCCTGAGTAGTGTGATGAGATCTAACATTGCCCTGTGTTATTCATGCCTGGGCATGAATCATCTCTTTTCTCAGCTTATCCACATTGTATATGCTACTCCCCCGTCAGCAACTTAGCTGTGTGAGCTATATGAACTACGTCATGCCAGGCACGGTGAGGCATACCTTTAATCTCAGCATGCGGGAGGCAGAGGCAGAGGGTATCTCTATTAGTGTGAGGCCAACCTATTCTGCATAGCAAATTCCAAGCCATCCAGATCTACAAAGTAAGGGTCCAGCCTGGTCTCCAGAGCGGGTTCCAGGACTACACAGAGAAACCCTTGACTGCACAGAAAAAACAAACAAAAAACAAACAAAAAAAAAAACCAAATCTACAAAGTAAAACAAGGTCTCAAAAAATAACAAAACAAGTATACTGCTTCTTTTCAAATAGCCAGCTGTTACCTAACAGTGCTCCAAGGTTCAAACTCTTATTACAGCACATTTCTCTAATTGTTCTGTTTTATTAGAGACTGTTACACATTCTTACTGTGCCAGACTGAGAAACTTTATCATGGGTATGTGTGTTCAGGGAAAGCCAGAGCTGTATAAAATTCTATGCTATCAGAGGCTTCAGAGATCCAGTAGACATCTCAGAATGGGTCCCCTATGGTTAAGTAGGGATTACAGTAACATGAGTTTTTCCCAAATAATTAGTCACCTGAACGGGATGGATGCCAAGCCGTGGAGATTTTTTTGTAAGCACGGCGTTGTGGAATCTTCCTTTATCAGTTAGATGTGGTTTCAGGTGAACAGTGTCATTTCAATTTGCTGGACCACTTTGGGTTTCATGCTCTTTCAAGTTTCAAGAAAAAAAACCAAAGGTCAAAGAAAAATGCCAAGAATTTCACTTTGTTTTGTGTGACAACAGAATGAAGGCACATAATTACACACAGTCCCCACCCCTGCCAAACCTGCCCTGGCCCAGATTTGTTTGAAATACAGCACAAAACTCATTGTTATCAGAGGATATTCCCATGAGATAAGAAAGGCCTGGCAGCTTGGTTGCACAAATATGCAAACCTCTCTTCCACACTGACAGAGACTCTAACAGTGAGCAAGTTAACACATGCTGGTTTCTAGAAGGCTTCAACTTTAAGATCAATTAGAAGCCTAGTCCTATGCTATGAACACCACTAACCCTGAGGTGGGAGTGGGGGAGGGGAGTTCTATGTACACCACTAACCCTGAGGTGGGAGGGGGGGAGGGGAGTTCTAAGAACTGCAGCAATGAAAAAAAGGACAAGAAAGGGCTTAGGGAGGCTTTAGCAAAGTTTGTTGTCGTTTTGTTTTTGCTTTTTTCAGGAACTACTTTGAACAGGTGTATGTTAATTTTGGGGCTTGTCTGGAACTATACTTTCAGAATAGGAAGACTAGAAATGTTCTAATTTAGTTGCTTGTAAGTTCATTTAATTTGTTATCAGAGAAATGTTTGCAAAACATTTTGTCTGCCCCTTTCTAAGCACATGGCAGAGCCACCTCTTGCCTTTTCAGGGCAAATAGGTTGATCTGTCTTGGGAAAGTATTTGGGTGTCAGGTCTGGAAGTGTGGTTTGGTGAGGTGTGGTTTGGTGAGGTGTGGGGGTGTCTTCCTGGGGAAGTGACATTGGCCTGGAGTATCTTCAGAAGAGAATCAAGTTTGCTAAAGGAACTGTGAGTTTGGTAGCAGGCTCTCAATTTCAAACTTGAAATGACACCACTCAGCCTGATAAGCTACCTTACTTAAGTGTCTCGACTCACAGTGGTTCTAATTCCAGAAAATAAATCTACTTGCAGGACATGAATATTTCTACATTCAATTTCATAAATAACCATTGAATACTTAGCCATGGGTGATATGTTATGCCACAGTATTAAGTAGCTTTGGATAATTCAAATATTTCTGCCTTTGGGCTTTTTAATTATTAGTTTAAAAAGTTGAGATGAAGTTTACATAATGTAAGATGAATCATGTTAAAATTCATTAGCATTTGGAATATTCAGGAACAGACAGCCACTTGTTCTGTATTATTTCAAAACATCTTCAAAAACTTATTTATTGAAAAACTCTTGCTATAAAATCAAACTTATATCTCTCTCCCTGATACCCTTCAAACACCAATCAGATCTTTGTGTCTATGGATTTCTCTTTTCTGATCATTTCCTCTTAGAATGAGAGAGTGTGGGTGGCCCTTTGTGCCCAACTTCAGCTTTTCGTAGCCAGAATGCAGCATGGACAGTGCCCTCACACCTTTTTATGGCCAACTACCTATTGTGGGAGCAGCCCACAGTCTGGCTCCCCTTTCACCGGAGGCTAGGCATCTGATTTGCACCCATCGGTAGCTATTATGACGTAGTGATGCTGTGAACATTTGTGTATCTGTGTTTGTTTGAGCGCCCGGTTCAGGTGAGCATAACCAGGTGTGGCATTCCTGGGCCATATTTTTGTAATTATGCTTAATTTTTTTAAGGAAACAGTACACCTTCTTTAGTACAGACCTCAGCCTTTACTATTTTAAATGGCGGCGCAAGGACTGTTGCTGCTTATTCACATTGTCACAGTTGTTGTTTCCCCCTTTTTTCATGATAGCCAACCTAGTGAGTGTGACTCAGTATCTTATTAAGGTCTTGGCTTACTTACCCAAAAGGCTAAATTTGAATCAGCTTCTTTTCATGTGTCTTTGGGCATTTTCATATTTTTCTTTCCATCTTTGATGACAGTTTCAAAGAAAGCAAGTTTTCAAGATGACAGTAATGGCAACTTTCTTAGAGAAAGTAAGATGCACTGTCAGGCATATAGATGCATAAGATAGGTGTATGAGTCAGACATGCTAAGCCAGATGTGGTGGAGCATGTCTTTAATCCCTGAACGTGAGAAGCAAAAACCTGTGGATCTGTGTGTGTTCCAGGGTAGCCAGGACTACAAAATGAGACCTGGTCTCAAAAGAAATAAATAATCAAATATTTCATGATAAATAAGAACCAAATTTATTATTATTGTTATTATTATTTGCTCTCCACAAAATTTCACCATTCGTTAAAGACAAAGGCTGATTTGCAACTAATGTGTGAATCACCTTATTATGTACACTTTTCCATAAACAGTTAGATCATGGCTGAATATTCCATATTGAAGGATGTAGCACATCTTCCACACTTTTTAGAGTTGATCAATATTTTGATTTTATAATAGTCAGTGCTGAGAATGCCACTTCTCATAAATATATAGTACAAGATGGCAAGTATATTTAGAGCTATTTCAGAAATTGTTGGAAATTCTGTGCTAATTCCAAGCCAAAATTCATTGACTGGTTTTACATGAAACTCAATCTAGCAAAGCTTATAAGATATTTTTTTTAAAGTAAAGATTCTAAAATACGATACAAAGATATTTGATACCTACATGATGAGCAATGTGGGTAAAGACATGATCAAAGCCTTTGTTTTCTGTAAGCAAACCATTTTGTTTCCACAAAAGCAGAATACTTTGTTTGTACAGTAAAACCACTGCAACTCCAAAACAGCAGTTTGGAATCTGAGCCAACGTGTTTCAGGCTGTGTTCATTGGTATTGTGTGGCATAATGGCAGGATTCTTAAAGTATCCATGTTGTGTGTTCAAAATCAAGGATATAATGAAGTTCTGCAGCTCAACATGAGGGTAATGAACCACACACATATATTGACTTTGACGTGAATTAATTTTCTCGTTGTATGTTTTATTGTTCTCTACTTTTTCACCATCCCCACATTCAGTTGCGTGACCCCACGGGCATATGGTATAAGAAGCAACTAACCTTACAAGGATGGTCTGAGTCCTGGGAATATGGCAGAGAACATAACTTCTATCAGGGAAGATTAGTAATATGCAAACATACAAGGTAGTTGTAAACAAGAGACTGTAATGAAACCAAACAGGGGTGTAAGAGCATTGCAGTCCTGCTATCATGGGAGGGTGGGCACAATGAGAAAATGTGAACAATTGAATATTAGGAGAAAGCTGTGTGGATATCACAGGTTGGGGATCAGGATGTCACAATTCTGGTTGTTGTGTTTGAATGCAGTTTGGCTCCTACAAAAAAATGTGATGAAATTTCATAGCCATGGTAGATGTTTGGTATGAAGAGTCCCTAAGAGACGAGTAGGTTTTAAAAATGAATCAACCCCTTCCTCAAATACAGCACCCTGAGGGTGAATTGTTAGAAAGCAAGCTAGCAATCGTGCTTTACTTTGACCCAAGCTCACTGGTCTAGTGCTGATACAGGGTGAAGTCCTTGCCTGACCTGAGAATTCCCAGCTTCTAGCACGGCCATCCAGATCTCTTCTTTTCCATTTTAAGTGACTGATCTCCAGTATTCTGTGACAGAATATAGGTTGGGAGAGCGTGCTTTGCCCACTTGAGGAGCAGCTTGTAAACCAATGTGTCCAGAGTAGCAAGATTTCAAACGGGAACAGTAAATCCAAAGAAACAGCCAATCTAAAAACAAATTGATCTTTGTGCTAGCAACCAGCTGTGGTGTCTTGTACAGGGTCTTACTTTCTTCTTATTCTACTAAATTTCTGTGAACTCAGTGGCTTATGGTAACACACATGTAGTACCATATAGTTCTGGAGACCAGAAATCCAAACTCTGCCACGAGAGCTGCCCTCAGTGTAGGCTCAAGAGAAGCATTGTTTGTCTTTCCTTTGTCTCCCTTGGGCATGACCTTCACTCTGTGACAGTCAAAGCTCTCTAATCCGGTTCCTATTTATACTTATTTGAATGTGAAAGGCCCCTATTGGCTCATATGTTTGCATATTTGGTCCCCAGTCAGTGGATATGTTTGGAAAGGACTAGGAGGTGTGTTTTTTTTGTTAAAGCAGGTGTGTTTCTGTGGGTGTGCTTTGAGGCTTCTGAAGCCTCCTGCTATCCCCAAGAGGGTTTCCTGTATGCAGACAGAAAGCCTCAGCTGGTCCTGCTGTCATGCATTTACTCCACTATCATGGACTCCAACCCTCTGGAACCATAAACCCAATTACATGCTTTCTTTTATAAGTCCATGGTATTTTACCACAGCAATAGAAAATAACTAATACACTATATTTCCTTCCTTAGTCTGACTGTCAGCCTCCTTCTCACACTTTTGGATTAGATGAGACTGTTGAAACCAAACCGCATTACCTCAAAATCTGTTTTATTCACACCTGCAAGTCTGCAAAGTTCCTTTTGCCATTCACTGGTTCTAGGGTTCAGGGCATGGATGGATCAAAGAAAGGAAAGAATGACAGTGGAGAAGAGGAGATTGATTTTCATTGCACCTTGCATGATCAAGGTGTGGTTTCTGAGGCTAAGACACACACATGCTCAATAATCACAGAAAGTGAAGGCAATTGGGGATTGTTATGATTTTTTTTTAGAGAATTACCATAAAAATGTAAAATTCCCTAATTCTAATATTGTTCATATCCCCTCCTTAGACATCTGCCTAGGGAAAAATAGAAACAAACCGTGTCACTCTACTAACAGGGGCAGAATTGTTTTTCACCTAAGAGCAAAATGTATTTCTAGTACTCATTTCACATTTTCCTTTTAGGGGTACTTTTTAAAAATATCAAGTGAATTTTCAGCATTTGACTTCAGGATTGAACATTATCAAGCCCCATAGTTGGGCATGAACTGCCAAGTATTAAATTAGGAGGTTTGGACTGTGTTCCTAAGTAACTGGCACCTGTCTGGGATGGAGCAATACAGTCTGGCATCACAATGGAGCCTTCAGGAGAAAGCCTGTGAACCTTGGGACCAGTGCTGATGCGAGTCAATGATAATTGTGTCTGTGAGACCTAAGGTGAGTATGTCCCACTGCACAGGGGACCTTTAACTTGAAATGTTGCGTTGCTGCACATGAGTGCCATGGCAATGTCTGCTTGTTTGGTGTGCTGCCAAAGGCAGGAAAATATTCCAAAAATAAGTTTATTGTAAAGGAGTCCAAAACAGCCCTGTGTTCTTCCACTGCAAGAATGAGAAGCCCTGAGAGAATGAGATTCAAGTTAAGGGAGCATCTGGGCTGCGGCTCACAGTCATCTGGAGTGTTCTCCATGGTGTTTTTCACTGCTGGGAACAACCTGTGAAATGTGCCACATACAACATGTGGCATTATGTACTCCACAAGTGAGCAATGCGGTTCTGGCCAACCTCCGAGAGCAGTCAATGGGCTGCAGCTCTAATGTATATTCATCTTCTTTAAGTTCAAGGTTTTTGGTCCAGATTATCTCCATGACAAGAGGAAGATGAAAACCTTGGATATGTGTCCAAATAACTTAAGTGATGGGGGTTTGAATTTTGCTCTCTGAAAATGAGACCATCTGATTAATGTTGGTTGGGCTTCTCCTAAAGAGCACATCCTCCCAACGACATCATTAAGAGGCAGATTGAGCAGAAGAGGACAAAAAAAAAAAAAAAAAAAAAAAAAAAGATAGAAGCCCTACGAGTCTGTCTTTATTCTGAAATACTTTCTTAGATCATATTTGTTCTGTTGCCAGGGTTATGAATCTGTCTTTATTGTGGAATGATGCCACATACACTGGAACATTGAAACTAATATGTGAAATCAATGTTTTGTGAAAGAAATAAGCCAGAACCACACTGGTATGGATCAGCATTTGGAACAGGGAAAAGAGCTGAGGTGATTCATCCCTGAGTCTGGACCCCTTCCCCAAGCATACCTCAGTGGGACCCTCACAGGAACTGAATCTGAGGCGATGTGTCTTCATGTCCTCCCATGAGGAAGAAGATGCATCGTACTAGTTACTTTTCTTGCTTGTGTGACAGAGTATCTTAAAGATGGGAGGGTTTGTTCTGGCTCATGATTTGAAGGTACAGTCCCCCTAGTGGGGAATCTATGGTGGCAAAGGGGACATGTGGCAGCTAGCAGATTGAAGCTGCAGTCAAGAAGCAGGGAAGGATGCATGCAGCTCCTGGCTACAATTCGTCTTTTGGGGCAGTGTAGGACACTACCTGGAATGGTGCCACAATTTAGGAGGACTCTGCCCACCTCATTTACTATAATGTAGATGATTTCTTGCAGACACACCCAGAGGCTTGTCTCTTGAATGACCCCAGAGTATGTCAAGCTCAGAGTATTTACTGTACCTTAACTACCAAAACCATTTTTTTTTAAGTTCTTTCTTGTCTCACACACAGGTTTGGAGACAATGCTTCCTCAAACTGCGCAAAGTGTGAGATTGCTCCTATTTGGTGGAGCTAGATATCTATATTTTACTTAAACATTCATGTTTGTTTTTTAATTACCTGTGTTTGTATTTATAAATAGAGACAAATAACATTTGGGGATATTTGACACTTAAAAAATTAATCAGCTTTAGTTTTTAGAGCAGTTTGGGGCTTATTAGCAAAACTCAGCTAAAAGCACTGAGTTCATACTGCAACGCCACTTTGCATGTCCCCGAACCGAAGGGCTTCAATTGCTGAATTTCCTTATCTCCCCAAGACCACAGCTTACATTAAAGCACTCTTCCTTTGTACAGTCTGAGGCTTGGACAAATGTGGAATGATACAAGTACACCATGATAGCATCATATTATGTAGTAGATAGACTGCCCTAAATTTTTTCCGTGACCTGTGACCTTTCTAGTCATTCCTTTGTCCTTCCCTGATTTGTCTCTATGCTTTTCCAGAATCTCATAAACTTTGACTTATGTAGGGTATCACCTTCTCAGATTGTCTTTTTTAGTTTGGTCTGTGTATTTAGGTTTCCTCCATGTTTTTACACTATTCTGTAGCTCACTTCTTACCCGTCAATAATATCCCATTGTGTGTGCACTATAGTCTGCGTGTTTGCTCATCAATCAAAGGATCTCTTGATTGCTTTCCCGTCTTGGCAGTAATGAGTCAAGCTGCTATAATTGTACATATACAGGTTTTTGTTTGATGAAAGTTTCAGCCCATTTGGTTGAATACCAAGTGTATATTTGCTGCTTTGATAAAACACTGATCAAAACCAACTTGTAGGTGAAAGGTTTTATAACATCTTACAGGTTAGACTCCATGATCAAGAGAAGCCAGGTCAAGAGCTCCAGTCAGGAATCTAGAGGCAGGAACTGGAGCAGAGACCATGGAGCAGTGCTGCTTACTAGCTTGTTTCTCTGGATTTGCTCAGCCTGCTTTCTTATGCAACCCAGACCACCTGCCTGAGGATGGCACTGTGCACTGTGGCCTATGCTCTCCTAAATCGATTAGAAATTAAGAAAATGCCCCAAAGATGTGTCCAAAGGACATCTGATGAAGGTATTTTCTCAGCTGAGATTCCCTCATCCCTGGTATGTCCACATTTGTGGCCAATTGACAACAACCAACTACGATGCCAAGGAATGTGATTGTTGGATCATATGTTAAAAGTATGGTTGGTTTTATAATAAATTGCTAAACTTTCTTCCAAAATGGACGTGCACTTTGTATTCCCAGCAGTCATGAATGGGACTTCCCACTGTTCCACATCTCCATCAGCTTTTGGCAGTATCTGTGTTCTGGCTTTGAGCCATTCTTGCAGATGTGTCGTGGTACCTCATTGTTGTTTTAATTTGTAATTCTCTAGTGACTTATATAAATGTTGAACATCTTTTCAGATGCACACTTGAAATATCTATATGTTCTTTGGTAAAATGCCTTTTGCTTATTCTTAAAATTAGCTTGTTCATTTTCTTTTAAGAGCTCAGTGTATAGTTTGGATAACCAACATTTAGCAAATATGTCTTCCTTGAGCATTCCCTACCAATCATTGACTTGTCTAATTCTTTTGACATTGTTTTTCACAGGTTAGAAGTGGGTTTTTTGGTTGGTTTTTTTTTTTTTTGTATTAATGAAATCCACCATGACACTTATTTTTTTATAGGCTATGCTTTGATATTCTATATAAAAAGTCACCACTACACGGTCGGTCATCTAGATTTTTCTCCTGAGTTATTGTCTAAGAGTTTTGTGATTTATTTATTTATTATTATTGTTTTTTTAGATTTATTTTTTATGTATACAGTGTCTGTCTGTCTGTATACCTGCATGCAGGGCACCAGGTCCCAGTATAGATGGTCTCAGCACCATGTGGGTGCTGGGAATTGAACTCAGGACCTCTGGAAGAGCAGACAGTGCTTTTAGCTATTGAGCCATGTCTCCAGCCCTGAGTTTTGTGATTTTTTTTTTTTTTGCATCTACTGTTTAGTCTGTGATCCTCTATGAACTACTTTATAGAGAAATTAGAATTTGAGCCCAGATCCGATTTTGATATGGGTGTCTAGTTTTTAGGATGGACTTTTTAGATTAATTTATCGTGTGTGTAAGTATGTATATATGTGTGCACATGTGCATTGCATGTGTATACATGCAAAGGTACGTGTGTGTATATGTATATACATACATATAAAGAGTGGATGTGTGGAGGTCAGAGGATAACTTGTGGAGTCAGTTCTCCCTTTCTACCTTGTGGGTTCCAGTCTAGCTTCTAGTCTAGGTTGTCAGCCTTGGAGGTCAGAGCCTTACCTGCTGAGCCATCTTGTAAGCCTAGATGAACTTTTAAGGATAATAAATTAAAGTTTAAAAAACATTATAGTTTAAATTGGAATATAGAGGGCTGACAATGTAGCTCAGCAATTAAGGACACTTGCTGCTTTCCCAGAAGACCTGAGTAGGATTCCAGGTGTCCACATCAGGTCACTCCCAACCACTTGTAACTTCATTGCCAAAGGATATAACCCCCTCCTCTGCACATCTGGCCTCTGAAGACACAAACACAAGTGTCAAAACAATAAATTACGTGGAGAAGTTGGATAGAAATACAACTTTCAGTGCTATAGCACAGTAGAAAACTATAGTTGAATATTTCAACACAGTTAGTAGGAAGGTTCCCAACAAAGAAATGATGAATGTTTTCTATGATTGACATGCCAGTTATCTTGATTTGATCATTACACATTTTGAACATGTACTGAAACATCACCCTTTACCATTTAAATATACACAGTTACTCTGTCAAAAATTGAGAAATCTACTTTTGAAAAGAAACAGTTCTGAATTAGAAGCAAATATTGTATGCGTCAAGACAGTATTATGAAGTGACCACGGCACTTAGTTGAATCCCACATTGAGAAAGTGCTAGCCCATGCAAACGTGTGTGCAAGCTTCATTTGTGCTGTGCCTGCTCCCATAGGTCTTTGATAGGAAGGTAAAATGCCCTAGAAAGATTGGTGTTCTGAGGCCTGCCTTGGTGTTTGTGTGTGTGTGTGTGTGTGTGTGTGTGTGTGTGTGTCAGAGAGAGAGAACTCTACAAGCTTACTTTGATCACCAAATGCCACCTCATCTAGGGACAAGCCCTATCATATCGTAAGATCTCCCGCAGAAAGTTACAACACAGGAATGTACTGTTCTCCTGAAAGGCTATAATTAAACAAGTGCATTTTTCTGCTGTCTGATCTTGCTAGAGTAGGAACACTTAGTTCTGTTCATTCAGAAAGAGCATTTTTGCTGAAAATGAAACTTGGATATTTTTCAGTTTTGATATATCGTCCTATATGTATTTGATGGTGGTAATTACATACAGAGCCTAATTGGAAAAAAACACTGCTCAGATTTCTCAGTTGGTATCTTGCTGTCAGCTGTGACTTATGCCCTCAATCACCTTGTGTTCATTGTACAATGAGTGTTCACAGCAAAGGAGTCTAAAGGCAGTGAGACCAGGCCACATAGAGAATTTATCTCTCGTCTATTCCTTTGGAAGAAGGGCCTTGGCCTCATGCCAGAGATGCTAAACAACAACAGTATCTGCACAGTAAGGTGTCAGGTTGATGACTGGGCAGTGGGGCAGGTGCAGGTTGCTGCAGGCAAATCTTGAGTCATTTGCATGTTGTAAATATTTGCTCTTTGGATATAGTGAGCACACAGAATAAATGCTTCAACAAAGGTAAAAACTGCACTTGTCTCTACAGGATCACCTAGCCACTAGGTAACTGATCATTTTGAAGTCAAACATTAGTATTGGTCCTTTAAATCCTTTTCTCATTCATGTAGAAAGCAAAGAAGCCAAAGGAACTGAAGAAATCGCTGTGCACAGACTTGTATCTACTATGAGGAAGTTGACCTGTCCTATTCACTATTATTGTGTAAATGATGAAAAGCACATCAAAAGTGAGACATTTATCCTCCTCCTTCACAAACAGAAAGCATGGCCTCGTTTTCACAGAGCACTTGCTATGGATCAAACATAAAAGCTCACTCTCTGGCACATGCATGTGAACACATGTTTCCCAGCTGCTGGCCGCGACTGGGAGACTGAGGAGTGGGAGCCGGAAGAAGCGGGTCTTCCCAGAGCAGGTCTTTGTAGCAAAGCCCTGCTCTTTCTCATCTCTGCTTCCGGATCCTCCAAGATGTAGTAGCAAGTACATAGTCCTACGTGTGTCTTGTTCACTGTGACAGACTGTGTCCCTTCAAACTGTGGGCCAAAAAAAAATGCCTCCCATCTTTATACTCTCACAGATATCATGTGAAAATATCTCTCCTCCTAGGCCTTAAGAAACAGTTAATATTTAAATCTTTGTGAACCAGTAGATGAAAATTAAGCATTAATCATAAATAATTAATTATTGTTTTAACTTTTCTTTGTTTAACCCACTTCATACTCTTTTTGTTGTTGTTGCTGTTATATTTTTGGTCTTTTTTTTTTTAGACAAGGTTTCTTTGGGTAGCCTTGGCTGTCCAAGAACTAGTTCTGTAAACCAGGCTGGTCTTGAACTCATTCACATAGATCCACCTGCCTCTGCCTCCCAAGTGCTGGTATTAAAGGCATGTGCCATCATAGCTGGTTCACATACCTTTCTTTTGTGTGAGAAAACTCTACATTTTTCTTGTCTGCTGTTTATTTTATTCAATGTCCTTTTTAAATTTAAATTTGTTTTTTAATTATTCACTTTATATCCTGATTGCAGCCTGCCCCCTCATTTCATCCCGTTCCTGCTCTCCCTCCCTTTCCCCTCTCTGTTCCTCAGAAAGGGGGAGCCCTCTTCCCCTACTATCTGACCCAGCCTATCAAGTCTCATCAGCATCCTCTTCCTCTGTGGCCTGGCAAGGCTGCCCTGCCAAGGGGAAGTGATCAAGAGCAGGCAACGGAGTCCATGTCAGAGGCAGCCCTGCTCCCCTTCCTAGGAGCCCCATATGGAGACTGAGCTGCCTATTCGCTGCCGCTGAGCAGGTGAACTAGGTCCTTTCTACGCATGGTCCTTGGTTGGTGGATCAATGTTATTTTTATTAGTTTTTAGTGGCTCTTTACATCATGGTGCTAACTAAACCTTAGCTATAAATGATTCACATACTGCGCGTACACCTTTACAAAATATTTTTATAAGGTTCTGAACTTTATTTCTTGCTTAGGAAAGCTACTTTATTTTTTTAGTGTTCCAAAATTGTTTTTCTTTTTTTAATATAATTTTTTTGTTTATTACAATTTGTTCACTTTGTATCCCAGCTGTAACCCCATCCTTGTCCCCTCCCAATCCCGCCCTTTCTCCTTCTCTCATCTCCTCCCATGCTCCTTCCCCAGTCCACTGATGGGGAGGACCTCCTCCCCTTCACTCCCAGCCTAGCCTATCAGGTCTCATCAGGACTGTCTTTCATAGTCTTCCTCTGTGAACTGGTAAGGCTGCTTCCCCCTTAGGTAGAGGTGATCAAAGAGCCAGCCACTGAGTTCATGTCAGAGACAGCCCCTTTTCCCCTTACTAGGGAACCCACTTGGACACTGAGCTGCCACAAGCTACCTCTGAGCAGGGCTTCTGGGTTATCTCCATGCATGGTCCTTGGCTGGAGCATCAGTCTCAGAAAAGACCCCTGGGCTCAGATTTTTTGGTTCTGTTGCTCTCCTTGTGGAGCTCCAGACCCTTCTAGGTCTTTCTATCTCCACCTTCTTTCATAAGATTCCCTGCACTCTGCCCAAAGTTTGGCTATTAGTCTCAGCATCTGCTTTGATATCCTGCTGGGTAGAGACTTTCAGAAGCCCTCTGTGGTAGGCTCCTGTCTTGCTCCTTGAGAAAAGCTATTTTAATTCATAATTTATTGCTAAAGGTTTGAATCCTGTAGTTTCTCTTTATATGTATTTCTGTTTACATGTAAAAGCCACATTCTTTGTTGCATATGTAAAAGAGTATGTGTTTTACATAAAGAATGAAATAGGACCTCTATTTATTATCTTTGACAATGTACTTGTGCATGCCACTACCATTTCTTGGCTCACTTAAAACAATCAACTTTATTATCAATTATATGCCATGGTCTGTTTCTGAATGGTTTATCTCAAAGTTTTCCAAAGGCCACTTAAGATCACCTGTGGCATGCATATTAACATATAGAAAAATGTAATTAAATAGTTTGTTTCACAAATTAAAATGTTGAAATATGAGATAAGTTGTGATTTTAACAAAAGTCCCATTTTTAGTCACTTTTACATTTTTAAACACTGATCATATTGGTTTATTTTGACCAAAATGTACTTACTTGGATATATATTGTCATGAACAATGAGTTTTCAGGTCATTGTATATTAATTTTGTGAAATCAGTTTTTCTTATAAAGAAATAAGCCCAAATGTATACTCAGTCCACAAATACAAAAGTTATTGGCTTTCAAGTTATTAAAGCATAAATGTTAAGTCTTTCTGGCTATTTCATATCTTACTGTCGTGCTTGCTTGGAGAAATACAAACTTTTATTACATGAGCCTCCCAGAATCTTCTAATTAATTCTATATTTATCTGTTAACCAGTTTGAGTGGATTTTTTGTTTGTTTGTTTGTTTTTGTTGCTGTTGTTTTGTTTTGTTTGAGGATGAGGATGCAACCAAAAAGAAAAGAGAGGAAAGAATATAGGAAACATAACAATGACACTGAAATTTTTGAGGTTCAGTAACTCATCCATTCTTTGTTTTTAATTTTTCAGACCTGAAACTTTCTCAAACAGAAATATATTTATTTTCTATTCTGCACAGCAAATTACCACAAACTTGGCAGCTTAAAACAATGCTAATCATTGCACAGTTATCATGAGCCAAAATCTAAGCACAAAGTCGCTAGACCCACCCTCAGGTTGAAATCTAAGGGTTTGCAGTGCATGTGAAAGTTTGGTTAGGGGATGGCACTGGTTCCCAGCCCCCCTCAGGTTGCTCTTTGCAATGGTGGACTCATGGCTGCTTGCTTATTTAAGTCAGTAAGTAGAGCAAGATGCTATCGCAAGCCTGCTATTAAAACAAGTCTTCTCCAAATCAGCATATATAGCATAATAATTCATAACAATACAGCAGGAGAAGCATCCTGTCATGCTGTGCACATAAAGCAGTGTCACTGGGTGACATCCATATGCCTTTGACATATCCTTTTGTTTGGAAGTAAGTCAAAGCTCTATTCCTGAGAGAGAGAGAGAGAGAGAGAGAGAGAGAGAGATTCATGAGGTTCCTTTTTGTGTCCCAGGGCATCCATGACAATTTCAAACAATGGCATTTCTGGTAAAGTAATCAAAGGGTTCACAAAGAAAGTTAAAATAATGTTTCTGGTAGATAGTTGATGAATTATTTTAGCTGGTATGGAGAAGACACCGTAAGGACATGGATTTTTCTTGTGGCAGAAGATGTAAATCCCTGCAGTTCTGTGCCCTTGTCAAGCAGCTACAAACTCAAGGACCACAACTAAAAAGTAGCAGAGAAAAAAATATTAAGAATAGTTGTTTGCACAGGGTTGGCAGTATATAAAGCCTTGTTCAACAATAAAAGGGCAGCACAGAACATAAATAGCTGTTTTAAAGATCCCTTTATCAAATTTTCAGGTGATTGACAGTGCCCAGTGAGGAGACTGAAACCTTTAAGTTTCCTTGGTATAGAATTGTTTAGAATATCTAGTACCACTGGCAAAACCACAAAAGACTTGACACCATTCCTGTTGTCATGTTCTTGTAAACCATTCTTTGCAAAGCAATTAGAAAAGCGAGCTAGGGATACCACTGTAGATGGGATCCACCCAGTGCCTCAAACATATCAATATGGATATACCAATTTCGGTGGAGAACTTTGAAGAACCTATTAGCCTTGATGATGGCAGTATGGATTTTGTTTTAAAGGGTGTTCCTGATAGAGGAAGTAGGAAGTGGAAAGTTCTAAATGAGAAATATGTTCCAGGGAGCAGCAAATGGGCTTGGAGGCTGGATCACAGACATGAACAGGACAACTGATGAATAGTTGAGGCTCATGTAAGACCTTGAAGGTCAATAAAAGATCATTAGCTCTAGCTTTGAGTGCAGAGAGAACCCATTTAGGTATTTTCCTAGCATGTTTCCATAAGAGTTATGACAGTAGTGATGAGGGGGAAAGCCTCTTAGGTTTTAGTATAAATTTACAATAGACTTGTACATAAAATCAGTAGAACGTGTCCCCAAGCATCTGAGATTAACTCAAATGCTAGAAACAAAATATGATGATTACCATTCCAGTTACAAAATTTATTTCATTTATATTAAGTGTCATATATTTGCTTTAAAAAGATATATATGTGCTTAAAATACATATTTGCTTAAGAAAAATATTAAGTATATATGTTATAACAGAACAGAACCTTAAAAGGTAAATCTTCACAAGCATGCAGATGTGAAGTTTCACTTTTCCATTAAAGATGCTGAGACTCAGTCCCAAGTCAGTATTTCTCACATACAGAGCAGTCTAAATAGAGACACATTTATTGTACAATGCTCTTTCTACTGGCAAGGAGGTGCTGTAGTTCTATTCTGCTGGTTTCCATGCTCATTTGCACATTTTTCCCCCTCAGCAACAAGTCGTTTGCGTAATTTATTCGATTCCAAAACTGTAATTTAGATTGTAGCTTCCCCAACAACTCTGAATGGCACTACTTTAATAATCATTTTCTCTTTGCCCAATCCTCAAAAGATTTATCCAGTGTAACATTAGAAAGCCTCAGCCAAGGGCTGGTAAAGCCAACAGAATCTACATAATTATGCCTGGCTTTTACACAGTATCCACTCTTCCCCTGAATAATTTCTGAACCATTGTATTCTCCTATTTTTTTATAAGCCACTAATGATATATTGCATGAGATGCAGGATACTGTAAAGTGCATCTCTCTTCCCAAGATGGATTCAAAGATAAAATAAACACGTAACAATGGAACTCTGTTAAACAGACATATGGGCACTATGTAGTCTAAAGCCAATCCTTACGTGCATGTCATAGGGAGCTTTTATCTATGCCAGTATGCCTCCCATGGCTCTAAGTATATTAAAACACACAAAATTTAAAAATGACAGAAACAAAAGAGAATTTTATCTTGAATCTATATTTTATCTTATGTTAATCTACACTATAGTAGTAGTATCAAGGTGATATTTGGCCCTTTCAGAAAGAATCAGTTACAATAGGGGAAAACTCTTTAGGTTTGAGTGATAAAACATGGATAGTAGGGGTGTTTGGAGTCACACACAGAAAACCAAACTTGATAAAAAAATTCTGCACCCAACAAAACATATTTTTTTCTAAGCAAGCAAGGGACATGTATAGATAGTGGCTATTGCTACAAAAGAAATTTGAGACCTTCTGGAGATTGTTTTGATACAGAAAACACTGACCATTGTAAATTAAATTTAAAAATCAGCATTTTGCTATTCTGAGACAGCGTGTGAGGGTCGCTAGTCTGAATGATAACATTGCCCATATCAATATTTTCACTTTACTCCCTTTGTCTATCTGGATAAATGAGTACATGTTGCTTTGAATTCCCATAGGAAAGACATCACATCAGATTTCCTAGATCAGAGACCTTTCCTAGAAAAGTGATGAAGGCTAAAACTCAAAGGACAGACAGATAAATAAAGTAAACCAGAACCCAACAGGATAGATTGTGATTGTCAGACAAAAGCTCTGAGGAGACACAGGAGAACACCCTCTGATAGATGTAGCTGAAGTGCAGAGGGGAGGGAGTGAACCAGCAGACAGCCAGGAGGTTAAGAAGACTCGGTGGAACTGGTGAAAGCCTGCAGAATGTCAACAGACTGTATCTCTATGGATTGAATGCTATACTGATTACCTCCAGTCGCCATTTTCTCTCAATTACACACTTTAGCTCAAATATTAATATATCACTACATTGAAGATCTTCTAAGTATGAAAGATATTCTCAGGCAATTGTGGAATGGACTACATAAAAGTCCTTTCATAGACGTTCATGTCCTAACCCAAGAGCATTTCAATGTGATTTGTTTTGTTTTGTAGGGGATGAAAGCCTTAAAGATCTTGAAATGAAAGTCTCCTGGTTTACCTAGGTAGGCTTTATATCTTGTGCAAAGATGAGTGTTTTTATGAGAAGCAGAAGAGCAGAGAAGATGCACAGAGAAAAGGCTTGTGTCTTAGTCCATTTTGCAGTTATATAATGGGATAGCCTAGCCTGGGCCTTTTGGAATAGACACAGACACAGATGCCTTTCTCACAGTTCTGGGGGCTGTAATGTCCAGGTTCAAGGTCTGAACCATAGAAAGGTCTTCTTGTGGCATCATAACATGGAAGAAACATGGCCTGAAGAGAGCAAGAGGTGCTATGTGCTTTGCTAATGTCAATCCCGCACACACACATGGAATCTTCCAAGTCCCACCTCTCAGCTGAGGGTGAGGAGCACTTGTCTAGTATGCATTAGGCCCTGAGCTAAACTAACAGTATGACATAAACCATGGTGGCATGTGCCTATAATCCCAGCACCCAGGAAATAGAGACAAGAAGATCAGAAGTTCACTGTCCTCCTTGGCTACATGACAGTTTGCGGTCAGCTTCAGGTACATGAAGCTCAAAAAAAAAAAAAAAAAAAAAGAAAAGAAAAGAAAGAAAGAAAGAAAGAAAGAAAGAAAGAAAGAAAGAAAGAAGAAGGCCCACCTGTTATTATTATTTTGGTACAATTAAATATCATCATGAATTTTGGAGGGAACAAGCATTCCAGCAATGCCTATACCTCAGGCCCACCCACCAGCACCTGTACATCCAAATGCATGCAATGTACACACACACACATGCACACACACAAATACACATGCACACACTGGAGGAGGTTACATAATGATAAGGAGTGCCAAGAGTCACCAGAAAGTGGATGAGGGCAGGAAGGAGCCTTCCCTAGAGCCTTCAGAAGGAGCTTCAGACCTCTGACATTCAGAACTAGGAAAGCGTTAGCTGATCTTGTTCCTGAAGTTTGTGGTCTACTGTTATGATACCCACAGGAGACTGCTACTAGACACAGCCTAGGTGAAACGAGTTCTGTGCTTTCTGATTTCTTTTGAAGGACACCTAGATATTTGCTCATTCGACCAGGGAATAGTGTTCCTCCCACTCCCTGTGGCCATGAGCTCCATAAAGGCGAGGTGCATGTAGCTGTTATAGGGTTAAGTATTCTCTGATGTTCCCAGGCCACTGTCTCAGAATATCCTTTCCATTTTACATACTCCATCCCCAGACCATGGAGGGGGTCTGGCCTTATACCAATTTTATTTCAGTGCAGCTGTTGGACTTCACGGTAATTAGGAGGCAGTTCTTGACTGTCCGAAGTGGAAGTGGACTTCTTCTAGAAGGCTTTGAAAGCCTGATAAGGTGATGAGTGAGCCAGAGCAATGAATAACTGAACAGAAGGAAGCCAACTTCACAAATGAAACAGACCTTTAATTTGATGCTTTGGATTTTCCTGTCTTAAAGCTGTTATGAGAAATGCAATAATTCAAGGTTCTGATTTGGGATGGCTTGTTTGACTGTGTTATGAACTGATTTGTGTACCTCCAAATGTCACATATTGAAGTCCTAACCTCTAGAGGTTATGGGCTATAGTTTCATCATTATTTTACAGATAAACTGTTCATGACTAAATTTATACAAATAATGACATGCTCACATGGATTGCCAGAGGGGAAATATTTTGTAAATAATACACTTCCTTGTTCCCTTATCAGCTTCAGAAGTACATCAAGGCAACTTTACTCATACTTCTATTTGGACAGCATTTTAGTAGCTCAAATCAGAGATTACCTTTAAATCAATGGGGGTGCATGGAGAGATGGGTCAGTGGTTATGAAGAGGATCTAGTTAGAATCTCCTGAACCCTGGTGTGACTGCACATGACAATGGCTTCAGTAGTGAGGGTCAGAGACAGGCAGATCTCAAGAGTCATTCTATCGGCAAGGGCGAGCCTCAGGATCAATGAGAGACACCAGTGTCCTGCTCTGTTATCCTCGGGCCCACCCACCAGCACCTGTATACACACATGCATGAAACACACACAGGAGGAGGTTACATAATGAACAAGTTACGTATGACTATAGATTAGTTTTGGCCCCTGTCTGCATCACGAGTCAGGTTCTTGCTGGATGTTAAGAGATTAGAGGCAGCATAATTTCTGATCACAGAATGAACTTCCTTAATTTTTTCCTCATTAATGTTAAGTATCAGAATCTCAAATAAAGTGCATTTTAGGGAATGCATGTAAAATAGCTAATAACTTAAGCAATTATGTATTCATACTCTGTATTGTATTGTGATAAAAACGATTTATTTTTTTCAAAAATGCTTTACATGAAATTTTGTACAATTGTTTAACTTAAAGTCTGTTTTAGTATACTATATTTGGATTCAAGTGGGTTTTAACAGAATTTATCTGGACTTATAAGCATGTTAAGTTCATTTTGTTTTCTATATATACAGGAAGATATCGTTATTCATTTAACTCCCTTGGAAAGGACTATAGCTAACTTTATATTATAGATGTAGTATACCCAAAATAAAAGAAATGTTTGAAGATAATGAAGGGACACAGTGAGGTTGTAGTACTAATGGGCAGATTTCTCATGGGAAACAAAGTTTTTCTTGTGACTATTTTTTTACCATGTAAAATTCTATTATTAAGTCTCAGAATCTTTAGGGAAAGGATAAGATTTACATCTTTTGGGAATGTCCTTTAAATCAATGAAGAATACATAATTTAAGAGGAAATATTAACATTGCTTCTCACCAATTTAAAGGAGACTTTATCTGTATTTTTCAGCATGCACAAAGTTACACTAAGATGAATGAAATATGCACACTAAAATTTTTAAAGCACCAAAAGAAATTATTGTTAAGTGTACTTTAGTGTATAAACATTATTCCTTACTAAGATACTAATTTCAAAATCAACAAAAGAAATGGTTGATAGGTTGACTATCTGAAAAATATCTTATCATAACAGATAAAAGATTTTTTTAAAGCTAGGGATAAATACCTATGTGGGGATAAATATCAGAAACATGGAAACATTTTTTAAACTATTCTATCAAATCACTTTCTTCCTTTTATCAGGTATTCAGTGAGTGTGGGACATATTTGAGGTCATAGAAGAGGTACAAAGATACAGAGACCCAGATGGAGTACTCAGATAAAGAGAAATCTAAAGTTCCTCTCCATTGTTGGAACATCTACATCGGTTACCAATCACTTTAAAATTGTGAAACTGCACCCCAGTCTAAACAGAATAAGCTCTGGCTAACAGTAATCCATGACCCAAAGCTTACTGACTTTGAAGGAGCTGAATTTAAGGTGGACTGAGCAGCAGCCTCTTACAGTCTACTGAGAGGTTGAGGCTGCGACTTCAAGGCCTTGCTAGGCTACAAAGTGAATCTGAGGACAGCCTGGGCTACATGGTGAGACCCTGTCTCACAAACAAACAAGCAAACAAAGAAGGGAGAACCAAAAATAAACAAGTAAGGAGTAACTGAATTTATTAGTTCTCAGATATCAACGGTTCATAGTGTGTAGTGGACCAACAAGATGTGCTTTCTTTGGCAAACATATGACCATGTATTTCATCGCAGGACCATGACTCCTTAGACACAGCCTCATCCTTCAAGTCCTAGTGCAAAGAAGGTGTCCTGTTTTGTATGATTTATCAATGAACTATTGTCCACTGGCCCGGGTTCATGAACAAGAACAGAAGATAATTGGAATTCCACTTTTCTTAAAACAGCAAGAAGGCTGGGTGCACTCTGACCCCAGCTTTAAATTTAACTAAATGGATGGGAGAACTTCCAAGCCGTCCCCCCCTTCCAGAACTAACATCTGAGTAGCTTAATGAAATACATGAGAAAAGCCCTGGTGTTCTCTGTTCTCTCTCTGGGTTTGAGATTATCCTCAGAATGCTAAGCACAATGGTAGGGCTTACCTTTGGAACCAAAGATTGAGCTCTTCTCATACTTTGTTACCTGTGTGCTAAAACACCAGCCTTCAACTGTAACTGTTGTCTGCAGTGGCATTGTCTTAAGTTTCCATGGTAGGTAAGACTTGCTTGTGAGGAATTTCAAGATGGGTTTTTGACAAGGTCTAAAGACTTTTTACACAGGTGCTGAGTGACAATCAGAGCTCAGGTCCTCATGCTTGGGCAGCAAACTCCTACCCACTGCACCACTTCAGCAGCCCCTATGTTCAGACATGCGCCATCTTCTGTGATATGCATAATATCATACTTTACAGATGAGGAGCCTGAATTGAACAGAAACCCTGTCTCACAACCTATACATGTAGACAGACAGACAGACAGAAAGACACAGACATATACACATACACACACACACATACAAACTCACACAGCAAGCAACAAACAACAGCAAAACAAAAATCCCAACAGTAGGAACAGTTTCATATATATTAAACTCTCATATCACTCAACTCTCCAGTGTTCCAGGCTCCATCTTGTAGAGAAACACAGTATGAAGGCTAAAGAGTAGGCCTCTTTCCTCATGTGTTTGTATTTGGTTTATACTGGTATATGATTAGTTTTAGTTCTGTGCTATAACTAAAAACAAAATAAAACAGACAAGTTGTGGGAATTTTACCTTGATATATAAAAGACAAGAGAAAATCCCTCTGCTTAGGATATCTTAGCCAAAAGGAGATCTTGGCCCAAGTTAGGGAGGAGAAACTCAAGTATGTAGCTGAGCTCAAAGAACAAAATGCTCTGAACTGGGTGTGTACTTCTGTTTGAGGAATGCAAGGACACTGTGAACAGAAAGACTGAGCACATACGGGAACCTGAGCGGGGAAGCTGTCTTAGTTAGGGTTTTGTTGCTCTGAAGAGACACCATTACTACGACAATTCTTGTAAAGGAAAACATTTAATTAGGGCTGGCTTACAATTTCAGCTTCAGTACATTATCATCATGGTGACAAGATGGCAGTGTGCAGGCAGACATTGTGCTAGAGAAGGAGAGTTGTACATTTTGATCCACAGGCAGCAGAAGGAAACTGTGCCACACGGGTGTAGCTTGAGCATAGAAGACTTCAAAGCCTGCCCCAACACTGACACATTTCCTCTAACAAGGCCACACCTTCCCCAACAAGGCTAAACCTCCTAACGGTTCCTGCAGAGAAAATTTAATTCAGCAACATGGCTACTCTGGCAATGGATCACATCTGAAGACTTAGGTCTGTGTGATCTGGATGGAATACAGACATGCACTTAGTACACACCTTTAATCCCAAACAATTGAAGTAAGATTAATTTATAGAAGGAAGTAGGCATGTTAGAAGTTGACTTCTAATCCAGGGGTAGACGTGATGAATCATAGAAAGATTTGACAAAATGAATCAGAGATAGGAAAAGCCCAAGTTTTGGGAAAATAGGACAGGAAAGGGAGTTGAGTTACATACAGTTCAGTTGAATGCAGTTTAGTTCAGTTGAGTCCGTGCAGTTCTGTTCAATTCATGAGTCACTACAGTTCAGTTCTTGGAGTTCAGAGATAGTTTTTTTCAAGCAGAGCAATTCAATCAGAGGTCTAGAGAAGCCAGGTTGAATCAGTCAGCCTGGAGAGGAGTTTTGAGCCAGAAGAGCTGAGTTGAACCAGCCAGCCAGAGTTCAGAAAAAAAGTAGTAAGGATGAGTTTATTCAACAGTAAGGAGGCTGAAAACATTCTAGGCCTAGGTTAGCAGACTGAGACTGGAAAGGTTTACAAAAGTTTAGATTGTAAGGAGGCTAGAAGCTTCTAGGATAAGGCCTATGGATAGTTAGAACAGAGATGGAAACACTGGGCTCAATCCAACCCAGTTATTTGTAAAGCATGGGTATGGCTCTCATCTCCATCCTCTCTTTTGAGGAAATAAAACCTTTACATGTGCCACTTCCTGTGGGCCAAGCACATGCATGCTTACTCAAACCACCACAGATGCCAACCAGGGCCAACAAGGCAAGGCCTTGTAGACCAGGATGAAGACTAAAAGTGTTTGCTTTTATTTACAGATATGACAGAAAACCAGTAGAGGGTTAGTTTAACAGGAGAGCCTGTGTAGAACACTGGCTGTCAATGGGCACAGTGAAACTAGAGAGGTAGTAGAAATGATGAGGCTGAGAGAGAGTAGGGACCATGACTGTAACATTTGGGGCTGTTTTAATAAACTGTAGCATTATCTAATCTACGGCAGAAACAGTACATTCACTGCATGTTGCAACTCCCTCTTACGTCTATTGCTTATTGTCTGGGGAAAAGCAGGGCCCGTGACAATGGTGAGTGGTTTGAGGTGGATATGGGTATTATAGCCTCAATTTTGTCTTGGTGTGGCTCATCTAGAAATCCTGCCTTATGTATTAATTAATTAATGAGAGCATCGTAATCATAATTCAATATAGATTTTATAAGATACGTAAATTCAAAGTATGGGACATAGTAAGTAGATCAGATTCCCTCTAAATCGGATTCTCCCTCATGTGAGGGAGAAGACTGGGGACAGACAGAGATGGAAAAAACAAAGTGGACTGAGTCAAGAAAAGGCTGTGGTTATGGCAGCCAGTAAGTACAAAGGGAAGGCCAAGTGGAGAAGTGGCACACTTTCCTGAACCTGTGATCTGCAAGAGCCTGGAATGAATTGTGCAAAGGTCTGTGAAGCACTAGTGTAGGAGATGGGATGCATGAGTGTAGTGGAAAGTATAGTTCTAGCAGGCAGATGGAGCTTCCTATGACTGCTTCCCCTCCTTGGAATGGGCGTCTGTAAGTCTTGAATGTGTGCTAAGGGGACAATGAGAGCTTGCCTTCCCCCTGGCTTCCAAATGGCCTGTGCATGATCAACCACCATCACAAGTCCCCAGCCCATCCTTCTTAGAGGATAACATTCCTTCTGTGTGTCTGCATGTAAACAGTGACAATCATTTCTAAGGACGGAGTAGAAGAAATATGTGTGTTTGTGTAGGGGGGCTTACTCACAAATTAGAGAAAAAAAAATACAATATCAAAAAATTTGGAGTTTTGTGTTTAAAATGTGAAGAAATGTTTTCATTTCTTATTCATGGTAAAGATGGGTTATAAATGAGGAGGTCTATTTGGGAGCAGGGCAAAATTTTAAGACAGAACCCAAAAAAACTTTGACCAAAAAACTTTGAAGACACTACTACATTTTGGTGAGTATTGGATAAGGACAAATGAATTGTGTTTGCTTGTTTTGTGAGTTGACATAAAAATCCCTAATAAATTGTCTTATAAATTTATTAGAAAAGGAAAGTTTTACTGACTCAATAGCCACGCAAGAACATTTGCCCACTTCTTCATGCCCTCTGTGAACTCAGTTGTTTTAGCTGAGAATCATTCAAGGCAGCATTCCTAGAGCTAAAATTGTCTCTAACATATCAGGCAGTTTTTCTTCATGGACCCTGTAGATTACCTGTAAGGATTTGTGAGGACACCCATGGCTGCTTTTGTTTTCCCAGGGGATAATTGCCTCCAGGCTGGGTCAGTTTTCAGTTTGTGTTGCAAAGCTTAGGGTTTTGGGAACCTCACTGAGTAACCAGTTCCTAAGATGGTAGTAGGAGCAGCCCTTACACACTTCCTGATCAACCTGTTCAGAGCTGAGGATTTTTTTTTTTTTTTTTTTTACTGGAACTAGATCGTTGATTCCTGCCCACAGGTGGAGGACATTCACCCATGAGGCTGAATGTCCACCTGGGGATAAGCATTGTCTGGCTCCACACTTGGACCCTGTGTGTACGTGTGTGTGCATGTATGATGTCAAAATTTCATGAAATCTGGTAGCCTCTCAGCCTACCCTCAGTGGATAATGAGTACCCTTGAACAAGAATAGCACCCCGATATCCCTCACAGACACCCAGGGTTTCCCAGGTCAAATAGGCCTGAAACATTGTGACAGCCACTCAAACATCAGTGCTCACTCCCCTATAGGTAACTGGTAACTGGCAAACTTGGAGGAGTCAGAGGGTGAGACTTCATCTCACATCATATTGCCTTGCTGCAGGCAGTAGTCACTGAAGAAAAATTCTGGTGCTTCGAAAAAGAGGCTAGTCGCAGCACACATCAGGAAGCTGCCTCCCGATGCTTTGAGGTCCACTCTAGAAAGCTGCCACAAAATAGGTGGCTTGGTATGTCCACTCTTGACTAATAAGGCTGTTCTGTCTCCTTCTGTCCTTGAACGACGACTACAATTCTTCCCTTGAATGGGTCTTCAAGGAAATTGCTATGTTCCTTACCTTAATTTGCTGTGGAGATGGGCAAGAAAACAAACAAACAAAAGTCGAATCATCTGGGTCACTTGTAATGTTTTGAAGATATAGTGTATTAATTGGCTCCCTAGATCCATGTGAGGAAAATGTATTTGGGTGGAGTATTTTTATGTAGAATAAATATAGCAGAAAGGAGACTCTAGAAATAGACCTTCGCATTTATAGATTACTGGCTTTTAATAAGGCTGAAGACAGCTCAAAGGAGAAAGAGTCATCTAATCAGTAAACAGTAAAAAGAACTAGGTGGGATCTGAGGTTTGAGCTGAGACATAGAACTTTTGACTAGTATTGGCAAAGCCTTAGATGTCTATACCCAGAACTGCAATCAATCAATCAATCTTTTTAAACAAAATGCTTACCAGCCTCATTCCATATAAAAAGTTAATTCACAATTGAAAAACAACAACAACAACAAAAACTCAAGTGTAAGAGTTACAATTAAAACTTCTCAAAGAAACTGTAGGTATGAATCTTCATGACTTTGGGTTAGAGAATTGATTTATTAACATGACACTAAAAGCGTAAGTCACAAACCAATAGAAAAGCAAAACTGAAAATTTGGTGTGTTCCCCAAAGAATATGTACAAATTGCTAATATAAAGAGATGCTCACTAACATTGACCCCAGAGAATGTAAATGAAAACCACAATAATTAGAGGCTTGAGAAATGCTTCAGCAGTTAAAATAATAGATCATTTACTGCTTTTGCGGGAGACCATAGTTTGGTTCCCAGGATCTGTAACTTGTGGCCTTCAAAAACCATGACTCCAGCTCCAAGGGATCTGACTCCTATTTTTGTGTGTTGGTGGACACTCACCCTCGTGTATGTGAGGATAGGTACACACACACACACACACACAATGTTCTACTTTGGAAAAACAGTTTGCAAGTTTCTATTTTGAATTTTTTTGTTGTTGTTTATTATTGTTTTGCATGAGTGAACATGGAATGTGCCATGGTGTGTGTGTGTGTAGGTCAGAGGGCAACTTTTGTTAAGTCATTTCTCTTCTTCTGCCTTCATGTTGTTACCCAGGTCACCAGGCTTGCTCTTAGTTGATGAGCCATGTCTCTGTCTCCAGTTTATTAAGCAATGAGTCAGAGAGTTACCATCACCTGCCATCTAATTTTTGGTATGTAGCCAAAAAAAAAAAAGGAAGAAAAGAAAACATGTATTCATCAAAATCGGTCTGCGAAATTTCATAGTTCATAACAGCCACAAATTAAAATAACATGAATGTCCATCTGATGAATGTCAAACTGATGAATGGAAATATAGAATATACCAAATCCCTAAATTAAGTGAGCTTAGGAATACAAATGAATGAGGTACTGATCTCATTCTGGGCCAAGATGGCTGCGCCAGGAGAACACTGCTTCTGAGGAGCAGGACAACATTTTTCTGTACAGCGACCAAGAGACTGAACTCTGGGCCCTAAAACAACAGTGATCATGTTTCCCAGGTGAGAAGAAACCCCCACGGCGTTGGAATCAGGTGGGTCCATGCTCAGGACACCCAGCCAGAACCCGGAAGAGATCCCGGTTGTGCAGGGCACTAGGTCGCAGGACCAGAGCCACACGCATGTGTGTCCTGATCACCTTCCCAGGCTGATCAGTGGGCACAAAAACACCAGAGACTGGGAGTCCCAGTCATGAAAAAAACCCACAGGGAAGGAAAGTAGTGGGACTGACCATGGGCCACCCAGGCTTTACCCAGGAAAGTCTCTCACAGACCAGCAGGTAGGAGCCGCCATCACTGAATTGGCCTCCCGCCGCCAGCACAGAGAGGTGCTGCGCACCCTAGTGCAACAGAGTCTGGGAGTTCCTGTTGGGAGAGGCCCCCACAGGGAAGGAAGGAAACAGTGTTGACTTGGGCCACCCAAGCTTTGCCTGGAGAAAGTCTCTCGCAGACCAGCGGGTACGAGCCACCATCACTGATCTGGACCCAAGCTAGAAACACAGAGAGCAGTTGGGCATTCAGCTCCCGCAGACTAGTGGGTAGGCACATGTGCCCCCAGCCCAGAGACCTGCTTTGTACCAACTATTCCTCACAGACAGAACTGTGTGCCCCAGGACACCAGAGACTTGGAGTCACTGGAGGGAGAAACCCTCACAGGGAACGAAGCAAAGGGGACAGACTTAGGCTACTCAGTATATCCCCATAAAAGGTCCCGAAGACTGGCCCAACCCAGGGACCTGCTGTGCACCAGATAGCCTGCTGTTACCAGGAGAGCAGTACTCACCAGTCACAGATTACTGCTTGGGTACTGGAGCATAGAGCCCCAACCTTAGACCTACAAAAGCCCAGGATCCCCGAGATCAACCCCCAGATACTGATCCAAGGGGCAACCAGTTATCCCTAACAAAACCGACCAAACCATGGGACACACAGGTTACAGCAGCAGATCACTAAATTCATAGCAAGAAACACAACAGCTGTCTTCAGGACTTCTCCTGGTGAGAGGAGAGCCCTCTCGACTAACAAGGAACACAGTTACCACTCAGGTCTCTATGCCTGAGGTGAGCTATGGCAACTTCTGAAAAATACCGGGCATCCAGTGACTATACCCAAAAAGCTGAGAAGACTTCCTTCTGGAAAAACCATCTTCCTGCCAAAGGGATTCTCTTAACCACAGGATTCCAGGAACCACCAGAAACTAACTCCAAACACCAAAGATAGCCCAATGGGTAAAGGCCAGCGTGAAAGTTCAACAACAAAAAAGCCAGAGCAATATGGCATCTCCAGAACCCAGTTATCCTGGGGCAAGTATCCCTAGACACCCCAGCATAATTGAAATTCAAGAAGATGACATAACATCTATGATCATGAAGAGGATAACAGAGGAAACAAATAAAATACATAAAGACCTAGAGGAAGATAAACTCAAACAGATTCTGGCCATCCATAAAGAAATAGAGGAAGTTGCAGCCAAATCGTTTGTGGCCTTTAGAGAGGAAATGCTTAAATCACTGAATAAAATAAAAGAAACAGGATTGTTCAAACAAAGAGCTGAAAGAATTGATCGAAAAACAGGAAAATACAGTCAGACAGGTGAAGGAAATCAACAAACAGCTCAAGATCTGAAGATAGAATTGGAAAAATTAAAGAAAACACAAATGGAGGAAATTGTGGAGAGAAAGAACTTAGGGAAGAAAACAGGAAATACAGAGGTTAGCATAACAGACTACAAGAGATGGAAGAAAGAATCTCACATGTGGAAGATACAATGGAAGAAATAGATGTATCTGTCAAAGAAAATGTTAAATCTAAAAAATTCCTGACACAGACCATCCAAGAAATTCAAGACAACGTAAAAGAGACAAAACCTAAGAATAATAGGAATAGAGGAAAAAGTAGATTTCCTGCTCCAAGACCCAGAAAATATTATCAACAAAAATCATTGAAGAAAATTTCCCCAACTTAAAGGAGAGACCAATAAGAATACATGAGGCTGATAGAGGACTAATATCCAGTATATAGAAAGAATTAAAGAAGCTGAAAAGCAGCAAACCAAGTAATCCATTTAAAAAATGGGGAGCAGAGCTAAACAGAGAATTCTCTGTAGAGGAATATAGAATGGCAGAGAAACACTTAAAGAAATGCTCAACCTCATTAGCCATTAGGGAAATGCAAATCAAAACAACCCTGAGATTTCACCTTACACCCATCAGAATGGCCAAGATCAAAAACTCAAGTGACAACACATGCTGGAGAGGTTATGGAGAAAGGGGAACCCTCCTCCACTGCTGGTGGGAATATAAACTTGTACAACCACTCTGGAAATCAATCTGGCACTTTCTCAGACAACTAGGAATAGCGCTTCCTCAAGACCCAGCCATACCACTCCTAGGCATATATCCAAAAGAGGCTCAAGTACACAATAAGGACATTTCTTCAACCATGTTTGTAGCAGCTTTATTTGTAATAGCCAGAAGCTGGAAACAGCACAGATGCCCCTCAACTGAAGAATGGATGCAGAAATTGTGGTACATCTACACAATGGAGTATTACTCAGCAATGAAAAATAAGGAAATCATGAAATTTGCAGGTAAATGGTGGGACCTGGAAAGGATCATCCTGAGTGAGCTGTCCCAGAAGCAGAAAGACACACACGGTATATACTCACTCATATAGACATACAACATATAATAAACCTACTAAAAACTGTATATCTAAAGAAACTAATCAAGAGAGAGGACCCTGAGTAAAATTCTCAATTCCCATGCTGAAAGGCAAAGAGGTTGGACATCAGAAGAAGAAAACAGGAAACAACCTAGGAACCTGCCCCAGAGGGCCTCTGAAAGCCTCTGCCATGCAGACTATCAAAGCAGACGCTGAGACTTATGGCCAACTGTTGGGCAGAGTGCATGGAATCTTATGTAAGAAGTGGGAAATAGTAAGAGCTGGAGAGGACTGGAACCACACAAGGAAAGCAACAGCACCAGAAAATTTGAACACAGGGAACTTCCCAGAGACTCATACTCCAACCAAGGACTATTCATGGAGATAACCTAGAACCCCTGCACAGATGTAGCACATGATAGTTCAGTGTCCAAGTGGGTTACATCGTAATGGGAAGAGGGACTGCCTCTGACATGATCTGATTGGCCTGCTCTTTGATCACCTCCCCCTGAGGGGGGAGCAGCCTTACCAGGCCACAGAAGATGACAATGCAGCCACTCCTGATGTGATCTGATAGACTAAGATCAGAAGGAAAGAGAAGAGAACCTCCCCTAACAGTTTACTTTGGGAGGGGCATGTTTGAAGAAGGGGGAGGGAGCGTGGGATAGTTAGAGGAGGAGGGAGGGCCTTATGGGGGATACAAAGTGAATAAAGTGTAATTAATAAAAAAATATCAAAAAATGAAAACATTATGCTAATGTTTTACGTGAAATAAACCAATGAGGAAAAGGTAAATGTTGTCTGATTCCATGTACATATAATATCTGGGACAGGCATATTCCTAGAGGAAGAAAGTACATTCATGGTTTCCTGGGACTGAAACGACTATGGAGATAAGTGATGCTCTTCGGTGCAGGGCCTCTTGTCACAGTGATGAACATATCAAATTGATGGTATTAACAGTTACACAACTATGATGTACATGTGATATCATATTTTTAACTGACCGAGTCCTAGGCTTTATGAATTTATCTCAATGATACTTTCTGGAATTCTTAATAAAACTTGTTCAGTTTAATAGCATTATCTATCTTTGAGAATCAGAGTTCTCCCAAAATTGTTTCTTGTAGATTGCCAGATGAGAGCAAAAGGATGCCGAGAAGCAGCAGGTAGGCCATTTCCTTCTAGTCTGTGGTAAAAATTAGAATTCTTACAAGATCAAAGAGGTGTTTTGTGGTCTCATGTAGCATGAGCTAGCCTCATTACTTGCTATGTAGGCAAGGATGGGCTTGAATTACAGATCTCCTGCTTCCCAAGCCCTGGGAGTACATACAGGTATTTTCAACCACCTCCAGCACAGACTGAACCCTTCAAAGACAGTGGAAACTATCCTAAAATGAGAAGTACCAGTGGTGGGAAGAAGTCCTAGGATAGGCATATTTTGGGGGGCTGTCTTTCCACACTAAGGGGTAGCGGGCTCACCACACCTGGAGAGTGTAGCAAGCATGCTCGGTAGGATGTGGGGTCAGTCCAAATTTGGGAAACTGCTCTGGGCTTGCCACCCAGTTCCCTGTAGAGCTTGGCTCTCTAGGCAGCCAGCTGCGGAATCTCTCAGGTCTTTTGGCTATAAGAGCCTGTGTTTGTTGTTTTTTTAAAATCTGATCAAGGATTCTCTAGCTGAGGATGCACGTAGCTGAATTTGTAATTGGATGAACTTTGTGCCCAGCCACACTGATGAATAGATTCATCACACAAGAAGCAATTGCATGGCTTTTCATTGGCCTTCTAAGCTACAACTGATTAGCATAACATTTTTAATTATGACAGACTGAAAGGGCACGTCAATTGGATTTTGCAATCCTCAGAATGATGAGCCTAACAACTTTGTTGATTCTAAAACTTAGGTTTAAAACAGCCAAAGAACAAAGGTTTGATGCACCACAGTGAAACCTAAGAATTTACATGGACATAAGTTCAAAACAAGTTTGATATGGTTACTTTTTCTTTATTACTTAAAAAACTATGGATAGTTTTACACACAGTGAAACAAATACCCGTATTTTGAGAGAATGCTTCTCTAAGTTTTGACATTTGCATACATCCATGCTGTCCACACCCCATTAGGACACAAAAAGGATATTTTCACCTTCCAGGAGAGTGCTCAGGTCTGTCCCAATCTGTCCCCACTCTTCCGATTTTCTTTCCTAGACATTAGTTTCCCAGCCTGGGAACTTCGTAAGGGCATATTTTTGTCCCTAGCCTTTCCCAGTTGGTGAAATTATTTCAAGGCCTTCATTTGGTTGGACTAGTTTCTGTAGCTCGCTCAGGTTCTTGTCAAAGAAGGGAAGAGCAGCATGCTGGGTATTTGCTGAGGATCAACTGCCTTGGGAAGGATGGGGAAGGAGTAGGAATGGGCAGAGAGACAGTGGCTTTGGAGGTGTCTGACTGCAGGGCCGGGTTTGATACTGGATGAACTCTCAGAATTGCCTCAAGCTCTTGTCCCATTGCCATTGCAGCTGCCCGGCACTGATTGGGCGCTGGTGTGGGCTGCTTCGCTGAGAAGAAAGCAGTACTTGGGGCAAGGCCGTGGACTCAGCCAGAGAAATATCCCCATCTCCTCCTCAAAACATTGCTCATGGGTGAGGGATATCTCTGGCAACACCCCTAGCAGCTGGGAGAATAAAACCTTTACTTTTAAGGGAGGTTCTAGTCAGCACGGCACAGCAATGTTCGGTTGAGTATTATTCTGCTAGTGGATATGCTCAATTTACTGAGTCTAGTGGTGTTCATTTGACCTGTTCCAGATCTGGGCAACTAAAGAGTAATGCTACAGGCTGTGGTTGTTGCTCAGGGCTGTGGAGTTTGCCTAATGTGCTTTCAGCCTGGGTTAAATGAGCAGCACTGTTAAATGCAAGGTTCTTTTCTATGCTGCCCTTGCTCTGCATAATGCTATAGACACCTCTATATTTATTACAAGCTTCAGGCACTATAGCTGGGCAGATACCCAGCTATTCACACACTAGCTTGGCCTACTTCCTGCCATGCAGCCCGTTACCTGCCATCATAGTCTCATTCTGGCACCTGCTTCTTCACCTGTGGTCTGATGGCAACTCTGCCTCTCTCCCTTGTTCCCACCTGGTACACCCTATGGGCCTGAAAATCTCATCTTAACTCTCCTACCAAACTACACACTGTTCTGTTCTTCAACTGACCAATCAGAAGGTGAATGAGAACAATGTTTACAAAAGTTTGAGACAGGAGATGCTTCATAAACATGCCAGTGCCAAAGTCCAGCCTGAGTCAGATCTGTACCAGCTCAGAAATCAGCATTTGATTATGACAGAAACAGTCTTTAGAAAGTGTACAAAGACATTATCCCAACACAGCACTGAGAAAACAAACAAATGGAATAAAGTTGGGGGACACGGCAGCACGCCTGTTGTCCCAGCGGCTTGGGAAACTGCCAAGGGTGGGCCAATTGTCTTTGAGACCAGCCTGGGCAATACAGGAGGATCTTGGCTCAAAAATAAATTAAGCTCTGATGAAGATTCTTGAACAAGTCTTTTTATGGATACATGTTTTCATTTCTCTTGGACAAGTGACAAATAGAATTTATGAGTCATAGGCTAGGTGTATGTTTATAGAAACTGCCAGATAAATGTACCAATTCCCAATTATTCTATCCTCCCACCCTTGTCTGAGAATCCAAGTTGCTGGATCCCTTTAATGACCCTTGGATCGACCAGCCTTCTTTATGTTAGGAAAGACTTAAAAAGTTTCCCACCAGTTGGAGAGGAACTCTAAAGGGTTAGGCTCTGCATTGCACAGATTTTTAAATCTGTGATTTAAAACATAATTTCACATGCATTTCTGTGCAAAAGTCATATGTAGCCCATCGACTCTGTTATCCTACCAGTGAGCTTCTATTTCTAAATATATTTTAAAATAAAATTCTCAAAGCTTAGGTGGGAACTTAAAACAGATCTTGAAGTTGAAATAGTAAAGTTAAAATGCAATTACAAAGAAATGAAAATGAATTACAATGTTCAGATTCTTTTTCTTAGCATGTTATTTCTATAGTGTGTATTTAGACAATGTGCTTTTATATAAAATACTATATATTTATTTTGTTATTTCTATGTATGCATGTGTCTGTGTTTGTGTATGTGCATTGTGTGTGGGTGTCCATGGATGCCAAAGAGAGCCTCAGTTATCTAGAACTGGAATTACAGGGGGTTGTGAGACACCGTATGTAGGTGTTGAAAAGTAATTTCCAGTTCCAACAAAGATCAATGAATGCTTTAACCATTGAACCACCTCTCCAGTACCTAAATAACCTGCTGTGACTGATGTTCAATCACAGTGATCAGTATAAGACTGAGTTCTTATCCTTTTTATGTAGATCATATTGGTTAATCTCACCTTATCTATTCACCTATCTATTGAGAACAATTTATTTCATTTTCTTTGGGTTTTCAGTCACTGTTTTATATTTGGGGTACTAATTAGGCAAATACAATATTGCCTCAGATTAAATGGCTTACAACACCACAAGCAATCTCAAATTCTGAGACTTGGGATAAAGCATGGCCTATCACCATGCTATTCTTAGACATCCAGACTATCAGAAAGTTGAAGTCAAGGCATGGATTGGTCGGAACTTGACTGGTGAAAGCCATGCATCCCAGCTCGTGGGTGCTACAGCATCCCTTTTCCTACAGAACGCCAGACTGGGGGCTGGCTCAGTTTCTCGCCATCCGTGAGCCTGAATGAGCCATGCTCTTTGTCTCGTGATACATCTATGTTATAGCTCTCCAATATGACAACTTGCTTCTTCCCAGAAGAAAAGTGAGTATCCCCTAGCAAGAGAGATATTAGAGTCTCACAAAACACAGCCATGGTGCTTATAATCACATGAATCTTTCTCATAGTGTGTTAGTTAAAGGGAAACCACAGGCCATACCTGCTCTCAAGGGTCAGTGTCATCCAATCATGTGGCCTCCAAAGGGTCCCCTTTACCATCTGTCACCAAGTTCCCAGTATGAAGACATTATTTTATCTTATTGGGTCAAAGCTCCCTTCATGCAAAGGTTAGCTAGAAGCTTCTGTCCTAATTGCCAGCTAATGAATAGCTCTGTTTAGCTTTAGCATGATGCGTTTCAGTTATCTTTAGCACACTATATTTCAAACAAACTAATCTTTAACAAGAGATAGACTTTTTTTTTTCCTCAGAAGAGAAATTGAATAGAGCTGTAGCTGGGCCTACTGAAATTTAAATGTGCGGATTTAGTAGGTGCATATTAAATGTAATTACAGTAATAGCCAGATCCTGTGTTTTCTCAATTATGGAATCAATCAAGAAACTCATGCACTTCGGTAAACGATGTTCTCTTGACACTTCACTTACTGGAAGGCCATCAAGGAAGCCAGTCCACTGGCATTTCTAAGGCCTCCTCAGTTTCCTTTAACCAGGTCTTCTAGTACATGTAAATAGTATATTGATAAGGATCAGTCATTGATTCTTTCACTCCTGTGTGAAATGCTGGGCACTTAGCCATGTGCCTAACATGCTGGTATTACAGAAGTAAATGCTTTCTTAACCATTATAGTGTCACTCTAAGTAATATTAAATCCAAGGAGTGTGATAGATGGGCAGCCAGGGGATAAATGCCACTGAAGAGGTTACTATGGAGACACAGAGATAAGGGTCCAGAGGATGTCACATCTAAGTGGCATGCCTCTTAGAAAACAAAATATAAGAGAAGTAGAAGGCAGATATTTACACTCAACTCAAGAAGACAGATAATAAGAACCCGAAGGAGGGAGATTTCCTTTAGAAACTTCTAGAAGACAGAAACAGACAGAAGTTGAAAAGCCAAGGTCTTAGATAATTCCAGACGGAAGACAGGAAGAAAATAAGTCATGAATTGTAAACAACTACAGTGCTGGCAGGCTGAATAATTGTCTCATTCTTCAGATAGCAATATCAGTTTCCAGGTACCAGATATTCCTATATTGGCATAAATAATGGAATGCAACTAAAATATTCATAGGGCTTTTGCATAATATGAAACACTTTACATGAAGTGAAAACAGAAACAAGGTAAAAAAAATAATCACCCTAAAATCACAAATCCAACTGGGAAATCTATGTTACTGGTGACTGACTGTCTCTTCATTAAATGTAAATATTACATTCAGCATTGGTTCATAAAAACGAATCATGGATGTGTCACTGCCTCACAACACTGCCTACATTGCTGTGGAGAAGAAATCAAATAATTTGAGGAAATGGTAGAAGCTGTGGGCTTTTATGTGGCATTTGGAATATTTATAGAAAAGCAATTTCTGCAGCATTTGCTCCTACCAAACAGAAAAACAAATAGATTCTCTAGGATATAACAATAATTTTGCAAGAAAAACTACCTTCAGGGTGATTTCCCCCCACTCTCTGTTGAGTCCTTTCCTGACTTATAACAACTTCCCTGTGTGTTTTCAAAATTAGAGGCCGTCTACTTGGAGAATTTAGGAAATAAAAACTGAATTTTTAAAAAATGGCACTACTCTGAGTACATTTTGTGTGTCTGCTTTCTAATCGTGTGATTATATAAATTCTCCCTGAATAAATCTTGTTTTGATGAAAGATTAAGTCAGAACACCTGCAAGCTCCAAGGCTGCCACCCCCCTCCCCCTTCCTGGGCTGCCTCTCCTTCTCTGGCTTCCTGGGCTGCCATCTTTGTCACCTGCTTGGAGACTGTGTCAACTTTCCCTAATTGAGAAGTAATTTGCAGTAACTGGAATCCGTTCTACATTAAAGCACCTCTGCGATTCGTGCACATCTCTCCAGAGGCTTGTTTAACTTGGAGGGATTCTTAGGCATATATTTGCATTTTAAACAATCAGAACATTTCTTAAGGAATTAAAATTATACTCCCTCCTCACCCACTCCATTTAAAAATTCCTGGAATATATGAGTAAAGAGCTGTTGAAGTTAAGCCCGCTGAGCATAAAAATTACTTATTCTGTTCCCTTAAGACATCAATTGGAGTTTTGAAGATGCAATTATACTACAAATAAAAAATATGACAGAGATGTATTTACTCTACAGGGAATAAAAATAAGCAATGCATAGTTCTTCATCTGTTTTTCATTATTGGATTCTGAACTATTTAATAAAGTGGTTTAAATAACACCACAAATTTATTTGTATCTTCCTCCCTCCAAATGCAAAATAATAACTTTTAAATTACCTCCCTGGTAGCGATGTTTCAGTTCTACAAACTTCCAGGAAATTCTTTCATCTTAAGTTATATTCACCTGCATTTCAATCATTTTTTTCACTTATTCTTGCGAGTTGTTCTCTTAGGGTATGTTGAGTCACCATGCTTTCCACGGGGATGAATGAGAATACTGACCACACCAAGCAACGAATCATCAATCTTGATTTTTAAGCCCTATTTTATGGTTGCTTCTATTTTTCTTGTTTCCAGTCTTATTCCTTTTCCCCTTGCCTTCTCTTTTTAGCATCAAGAGTTTAATGCTACCTAACTCAATGCATAATTGGATCATGTGTTTGTTCCTGTTTTGTTTTGTTTTTTTTTAACAAATACAAAACTAGAACTCCAATCATTCCATTAACTTCATTGTGCATGGTTTTCAGTATTTTATGATTCTTTTAGTCCTAAATAATTTATAAATTGTAATTCGATTTCCTTTGTTTTCTAAGTGTGTTGATTTGGGCTTCCAAAATTATGTGGGAGAAAAAAAAAACTATTTTTCTTGTTGGTTTGTATTTTAAATGGACAATCTGGATGATGGCCAAAGGTTGAGGATCTATAATATGAATTCTTATAATATATTGAGATGTCTCTTATACTGTAGTTACTCAATGGACATATTTTCCTTGTCTGTCTGTATTTACTTACTTTTCTTTTTTTCAGTACTGAGGAACAAACTAGGCTTTATACACATTAGACAAGTGCTCTGCCCCTGAGTTATGTTGCTGTTTCTTCAGTCCCCAATCTTAAAGGATATGTGTTACATCAAGTTTGGTCAATTGGATTGTTTGAAGCCATAACTATAAAAATGTCCTGTTTTCTTAATCTCCTGACCTTTTGGTGATATGTAAAAATCTCTCCACACTACTGCATACCTCTCCACTTAACAATTCCACTTATTTTTACATGGTTCAAGGTTCTGCTCTCAGAATCATGCAAGTTTATCATTTCTGTACCTTGTTACGCTAACCTACCATTATACAGGAGGTCTCTCTGCCTTTTATTATTGTGACTGACTTAATTATTGTATTATTAATACTGATATACCCGTTTTTCTTTAGTTGGCATTTTTGATGTAACGATTATGGTAGTTTGGAAGAGAAGTGCCCCCTTCGGCTTAGGTATTTGAACACTTGGTTCCCACTTGGTGGCACTATCTGCAGGAGATTTAGAAGGGGTGGCCTTGCTGACAGAACTAAGGCACTGGAGTTGGGCTTTGAGAATTTAAAACTTTGTGTCACTCTCTCTGGGTCCAGTTCATTGCTGAGGGTGTGCACACAGTTTCTTTTTTATTTTATTTTTTTTAATATTAATTACAGTTTATTAACTTTGTATCCCAGTTGTATCCTGCTCCCTCATTCCCTCCCAATTCCACCCTTCCTCCCTCATCTCCTCCCTGCCCTTTTCCAAGTCCCCTGATAGGAGAGGACCTTGCCCCCTTCCATCTGACCCTGGCTTATCGGGCATCTTCAGGACTGGCTGCAATGTCCTCCTCTGTGGCCTAGCAGGGCTGCTCCTCCCTCGGGGCTGGGGGGAGTCAAAGAGCCAGCCATTGAGTTCCTGTCAGAAATAGTCCCTGTTCCCCTTACTGGGGTACCTTGGATACTGAGCTACCATGGGCTACAGCCAAGCAGAGGTTCTGCTGAGGTAGCTGTGCCTGCTGCCTGTTGCTTGCCTCCCAGCTGTGACAGAATCACATCCCTCTGCAACTAAAGGCCAGAACGAACTCCTTCCTCTTTAAGTTGCTTTTGGGTATGCTGTTTTACCACAGGAACAGAAAAGTAACCAATGCAATGATACAACCTTGGGCATGTCTACTATAATTTTTAAAGGAAGGGATTGAGTTCTGTTTCTTTCAATCATTTAGTTTCTGTGCATAAGAAAGTTTATTTCATTTGTGTTTATCAAATTTACTAATTTGGACTTGACCAAATTAGTTTTTCAATCTCTTCCTTTCCTTATTATTCTTAAGTTACTGAGATTTTCCTTCTTTTCTTTTTTTTTTTTTCAGTTATGAATTTGGAATCCTGTTGTATTTTTTTTTTTTTTTTTGCTATCTGAAGCAATAATATTTTTCTAGATTAAGCTAAAATATTTAGTTTATCTATCTTCCTATTCATCAAAATAAGGACTTCAAGGTGTTGAAATTGTCTACCTTTATTTTTTATTTATTTATTTATTTTTCAATGCAGTTTATTCAGGAACCTTGAACAATCATCGGACCCTGGGGAAAGCCAGCCCACAGCTTATATAGCCTCTGGGTAGCCAACCCAGGCGTGCCACGTGGGCAATGCAGATAGGTCCACATACATGGAAGCAAGCCAGATCCTCAGCCTTAGCCAAATGTGTAGTCATTCGTGACAGAGAGCACTCACCATCAGGAAGGTGGAAGGCAGAAACCAGCTCCATCTTTAAGGCGCGGCATTACGCAGCTCTCTACAGTTCCCCCTTTTTGTTTTAGACGCATCAGGCAAGAGTAGAGGTCTGATCTCTGATATTAGAAATAAATTGGGACTTTGTACCGATGTTCATTTAGGTGTCATCCACCCAAAGAGCATCAGACCCGTCGGATACCTTTTTCTCAGAGGCGGGACCTGGGGCATCAACCCGCATGCAATCAGACATGCTCTTCTCTGGGTCCAAAGCGGCTGACCCTGAGTGCAGTGCTTAGCCTCACATCCTGAGCATAACATTTTAGCTTTTTACGGTAGCCAACCATGCTTGGGGAGACTGTCCTGCTTCAATGGCTGTAAAGGCCTGAATGATCATGGCTGCATTACGCTGCTGTGAGACCCTAATCTTGCATATACACCACAGGCAAACCAAGGAGACCAACACCAGAAGGCCTGCTAACGCTCCCATGCCCGCCCATTCCTTCAGATGATTCATGGCTGCAGCAATCCATGGTGATAATCTACCTTTATTTTTTATAGCCTATATTTGATACAATTAACCAACATTTTATCACTTTGTGTGCAGCACTCTTCCTTGCATAGTTCACTTGGCTCTGAGCTTCTTGCTAAGGAATTTCTTTCTTGCTGGAGAGGTTTAAATGATTAAGCATTTTTAGTGAACAGTTGATTTAAGACACAACTCCTTGAAATGAATTTGTAACCCATATGGGGTCACATAACTGAATGTGGGGGGATATGAACTTTTCCAGTAGTCAAAGGTCCATAAATGCATAAAAACTAATATAAAATCAAATTTAAAGTTGGTGAGATGTCTTTTTGGATGAAAGTACTTGTTACTAAAGTTGGAGAGATGATTCAAGGGTTAAGGGCTCATAATGCTATTACAGAGGACTCCATGCGTCCTACCTCCCCACTGCCAGGAGCCCCAGCTCCAGGAGAATGCAATGCTCTGGCTTTGCCACACACCTGCATTCACATGCCACAACTACAGACACACCCCTATCTCCACATAAAAATTAAAAGGTGCTTGCCTATACTGAAGACCTAAGTTTGATTTCTGGGACGCCCCCTCCCCCGCACACACACACAGACACACACACACTAATTAAGTGTATTCAAATTCAACTGCATAATGAGTCTATGTTAAATTAGAGAAAACAATGACTTTTAATATATTTTGCCATCATTCTTTACCTTAGGCGTATCAAATTGCCTATCTTTGGATTGTATTGAATTGGAATGTTATATTTTAAAAATTACTGTTTGAGTTGTAGACCTGAGTTTCAATTTTTTTCTCTATAATACTAATAATAGATATGCTTCTACTGACTTCTGGATTTATTATGATTCCTTAAAGTGTCAATTCTGTTTTCTATGTACTCTTTAAATTTTTCCCTTTATTCTTCACATTCAGTTTAAGTAGAATTTGTGTAGATGTTGACTGATTTTCTTTTTCCTGTTGGTTGTAGAGTATCAATTTCATTCTCCTGTTGGATAAACATCTTGAAATTAATGTTCTAAATTTCCATTTCCAACACATGTCACTCACTTCTCATCATAGTTTTAGTTAGAACGACAGCTTGATCCTTCCAACAGGTCAGAAAAAACTAATGTCTTTAATGCTTTCTACTTATTTAATCCGCCAGGGAGTCTGACTGTACCTTCAAACTGTGTCAGAGTTCAGGAGCACCTCACGCCCACTGCCCCAGCTTGCTCTCAGCCACAGCCATTTACAGCCTGGGCTGTCTCTCTTGTCTCCTCCATTCTTATTTGGAAGCCACCATGATATCTTCTGCCATGCTGCCCTGAATGCAACTGATCTCATCAGAAGCCACTGATCATAAACTATAAGTTATATCACGTCATTGCCGCTCTGTCACCATGTGCCTGTCCTGATCATTCTAAAAGCCCCAGTCTTCCTGCAGGGCCCCACAGGGTAACTAATTCCATTCTTCCCCCGACATTACTCTGCTTGAACTCATTGGCCTCTGTAGGTTCCTCAGAAATGTATACTGTGCTCCTATATTGGCTTTATATTGACTATTAACTGTTTTGTTTTAACCCTTGGAGTGTTCTTTCCCCAGATTGCCACTTGGTTAATTTATATCCCTCCTTTAGGTTTTGACACAAGCATCATCTTCTTAGGGAGGGATGTTGTGACACCCAGCCAGGCTCTCTCAAACCTTCTCTGCTTTGTAACACTTTGTACCTTCTGGATTTTTATAAAAGTATTTAGCCTGCCCTTTTCTCATTTTCTGTCTTTTACTTAGAACATAAGCTCTATGTATTATATATAGTATCTCCTTTATTTTAGTCTCTGTTTTAAGTACTTGGAATATCGAAGTAATTTGAATATACATATTATGTTATCCAAAGCATATATATCACATATATATAATGAAGCAATAAATATAACATATAAGCATAATATTATCTATTGTATTTTCATATAACAGAAATAATGAAATGCAGTTTCAAGCCAAATGATCATTAACTTAGGAATATATAAACAAACTGATGTAGGTATATAATAAATGATACTCAGGACATAATGGAGAAAAATATGAATACATAGGACTCTGTGAATAATTTTTTAAATTAAATGAGAAAAGTAAATTGTAAAAAAAAAACTGGACATATACAATTCCATTTATTTGAAGTTTCAAAAAATAAGCTTATAAGATTGGTATGCTAGCTTTATGGTCACTGTGATAAAACACCTGAGGGAAAAGATGAAAGGGGGGAAGGTTTTAGCCCATCATCACAGAATGAGAGTGATTGGGCAAAAAGCAAAAACAGATCATATTTTGGCAACCAAGAGGGAGAGGGAAGACAGACAGAAAGCATGTATGTTTTGATTGTCTTTCTTCTCCCCCTCCCCTTTATTTCACCTTGGCCTTGGCCAGAATGGAATAATGTCCACAATCAGAGTGAGCTGTTGCCTCTCAGTTAATATTGTTTACAAGTGTCCTCACAGAAACACCCAGGAGTATGCTCTACAGATCTCCGAGTACTTGCATATCCAGTCTAGCTGACAATCAAGATCGACAATCACAGATAGATACCAGACCATTAGGCACCTGATGCCCAGGATGGAACAAGTGTAGCATGGGATTGGGACCAGCTGCAGAAGGCTGGTGGCACTACTTACTTACCGGAACCCACAGAACTGTTTACTTATAAAGGGGTCCATTTTAGGATTTATAACTTATTCCTCGAAAAGCTACAGCAATAAGGACATGAAAATAAGTTCATTCTGATTGCATGCTACCAGATTTAATTTTTCTTTAGTTTAAAAAGCACTTTAAAGTCTTGAGAAGTCCGACATCTTCTCTGAACCACCAAGTCTATGTGGGAAAGATGTCGACTGAGAAACTATGTTCAGAGTCTTTCCTGCTATGTGTTCTTAACACCTGGGAGAAGGGATGTCTATCAGGGTAGTCATTATTATAGTAGGGTACTACAACCCCTTCCCCAATACAGTATTCATGAGGGATTGGCACAAGAGAGTTTCTATCCCACTTGTCTTCAAGCTTGAATAAAAGGCCTTGTTCATGGGAGGTCCTCAGTCATTACTAGTTTACTGAAAACATGACTGTTCAACCAGGCAGTCTATAAAAGGACAGAGATACAGTCAATGATAAATTTGCTATAATCAGCACCCTATTAACAAACCATGCAACATTGTGTTAGATGGTTCAATGTCAACTTGACACAAGTTGTCTGAAGGCAGGGAACTTTATTGAGAAAATACCTCCATAAGGCCCAGCTGTATGGCACTTTTGAAATCAGTGATTGGTGCAGGAGAGCCCAGCCCATTGTGGGTGGTGCCATCCCTGGGCTGGTGGCCGTGGGTTCAATAAGAAAGCAGGCTGAGCAAGCCATGATGAGCAATGAGCAAGCTAATAAGTTGTACCCCTCCATGGCCTCTGTGTCAGCTCCTGCTTTCAGGTTCCTGCCCTGTTTGAGTTCCTGTGCTGACTTCTTTAGGTGATGGACAGTGATGTATATGAAAGTGTAAGCCAGATAAGCCTTTTCCTCCTAATTTGCTTATTGGTCATGGTGTTTCATCGAAGCAAGAGAAACTCAAAGACACATACATTCATATACAGATGAAGTTTTGTCTATATTTGAAGTTGTTGGTATGAAAGATATAACATAAATGCTTATCCTATATTTATTAAGTGTTCATTGTCCAAACACCTTGTTATGGTCTGGGAATGCATATGGTAGTTGCTACAACAATGATTGGACTTGACACCAAACTATTATTTCCTGCAGCTCAGGAAATAATTATTAGGGATATTTTGAAGATCATTTACTATACGTTTTGTCTAGTGGTTGAAAGATTTTGAGTTTTATAGCAGTTGGAGTTTCAAATGCTATGAATTGGTACTCTGTTTTGCATATAAAATAAAGTAAAGTAAAATATAGGTGCTTTTCTTTTTAGGGTAGAAGGACAGTTTTTGGAAATTCCAGTCCCACCCCTTGAGCTCTATTTTTTGGGTAAATCTCCCAATAGTTGGCCCGATGTGTAAGTAAGCACACAGCTGCCTCTCCGAGCCCACTGCTGAGACTAGCTCAGAGAGGGGCTGAGGCAAGGTATTTTGTTAATCCTGTTAGCTTGAGAAAACAGAAGGAGGGAAACTCAGGAAATAAATCATATAAAAGTATGAGAACAATAGGAAAGAAAAACCCGCCTTACAGGTTGATTTCCTGCTCTGCCTGCATTTGTGGAATGTGATCACCTTTTTTCCCAATGCTTAATAGAAGTAGAAAGTCCAAACTTGTGAGTCTTACCCAGACTTCTCTTTTTGTCTGGTGGTGCCGTTTGTTGTGTTAACAACAAATTCTCTCAGAATTGTAAAATTAAAGAAAATGGAGTACAAGTCAGCCCCAACCTCTCCAGAGTAACACTTTAAGATGGAAGCACTGGTTGTATTTCCAGAACTTCAACCCAAAGTAGAAAATTGAGAAAGCCTTCTGTTTGCCCGTGAGTGCTCGCAGCTTCCTAAGGAGGCTCCTTGGGCAGATGTAGCCAAATTCTGAAAGAAACAGAAAGTTGTAAAAACAAAAGAAATAAAATTTGTAAAATAAACTCACTTGAATGCTTGAAAACATTTCCTTATTAGACTTTAGCTTCTGGGTTACAAATACTCCGTTATCACACTGTTAGCCTATCCACGTTAAAGCATTCTTACCACTCCAAATAAAAAGGTGACTCTAGTGACTCTTACAGAGGAGGGGAGAAAAGACAGTTTGCTACATTTTAGTAAATCCCAACATGGTAAGTGCATAGGAAATAATGATAAAAAATGATTCTTTCAGAGAGCCTTACCATTTCCCTTGCTTTTTCTAAACATTGTGTTGAAATTGAAAATAGATAATTTTTAAAAATTCTTAGAAAGTCAATAAGTTTCAATTCTCTCCTTCTCCTCAGGGGAGGGTTTGCCACAGCTACAATTCCCATTACCCAAGGAAACATCACTAATTTGTTACATTTTCACAGCTAAGTCCAAAATAAGGATGTATGTCTTTGTGAACTTGCACATGCTCATTGCAGTCATGGTTGTTTCCTGGACCACTGTGCTTCTCATTGCCCATCTAATTTAGGGGGGAGTGGGGGTGGAGCTCCATTTACCTCTCCTCTCCACCATGAAAATTGCACAGTGGCTACAGGCAGATCTGACAGACCTGAGCAAAACAGAGGTCCAGGATTAGGACTCATGGTGTCCAAGTTCTTCCCTTTCTATACTCAAAACTCTCCTCCAGTCACCAAATTGTATTTCTGTCATCTGGACCCTGACCTCCGAGGAATGGACTTTTTCATAGTCTAGGTTAGTAAAGGTTAGGTTGATGTCTGCTTTAATTTCCTGCAGTGCCTTCCATCCGTGACAAGTACAGTTGTCACTTTGGATACCCAAGATGGCTGAGTTTAATAACTTCCACATCAGACAAGTCAGGGAAATCTGAGTGATGGAGTAAAGTGTTTGGAAACTTCCTAAGTACAAGTGGTTGCTCCTAAAGGCACACTGTCTCCCAAGGGAAATTCTGAGTAAGTCCCCTCAATTTCATTTCTTCCTGGAAGTAAATGAATAAATCACAGTTCTTTCAAGGACTGAAACTAGACTGTGGAGTGGAAAAATCAGTGAATGCTATTCTTCTATTTTTAGGAGGGTTTAATATAAACAGATCCTCAGATCCAGTCCTTGGATGATTTAATGGCAGAGTGTGGCAGTATGCGGAGACAGAAGTATGGTGTGCTGAAGGTAGCACCTTCTGGTTTGGAGTCAGCTTGTTCCATTGCGAGGAATTTTGAAAGCCAGATGACATCAGTTTTGCAGGTTCATAAATGGATCTTGTGTGTCTCCCTTCCTCCCTCCACAGGAGTGCCTGAATCCACTGCTATTTGTCTACCAGGATAGAGACAAATGAAAGCTCAGTTTAGAAATCCAGAATAAAAGCTGGAGCCAAGGGGACCTGTGCTGAGGACATTTATGCAGATGGCATCCTCAGATGGGCACTCATCTTTTCTAGCATTTTCACAAATTTCCTGGAAAGAGTTGTCTATTAAGAAATGCCTGTGTTTTTCAGATGACATTAAGTGTTCCCAGCATCCATGCTGAACCCGTGAGAGCAACTCTTAGAACTGTTTGTCAGAGTTCAATAAGGCATGTGTGAGGCATCTGGGAAGGACATTATCTTAAAATACTTTTGTTTTTGTTCTTGATTCAGGATCTTACTTGTATCTCCAGCTGGCTTGGAGCTTACTGTGTAGCACAGGCAGGCCTTGAATTCACAGTAATCCTTCTGCCCTAGCCTTTCAAGTGCTGGGATTTCAAGTGTGAGCAACCATGTCAAGCTTCAAACTGTTCTTGTTGTATTTCTCTTCTTAATCTTTATGTCTCAACCTCAAGAGGCGACTTGGGAGTTACTGTAGACTTTCTCTATGTGCATTGGCATCAGTTCTCAGCTATGATAAAAGGTCCTTCAAGCACTGAGCCCCAGCAGAAGTTCTGGAAGCAGGATGTCCCACCCTTGTAAAAGAACCTTGCAGCATACTTCCTGCAGTTTGGCTGATACACTTCCAGGGTAATATAACGGGACTGGGAGTGGTTCAGGGAAACATGTGTAACTTGGCCACTGGTTATTGCAATTCCAGATGAGGTCATGAAGTATATCAATCATGGGCTTATGAAAGGTCTTGATCAGGTAAATATGAATGTATTAAGCAATTAAAAAAATGTTACAACAATGGAGTACCTCTTCTTCCCCCATAATTTTTGAAATAAGACTTTGTAGAAGGAAGAAACCCTCACTATTATTTCTCAAAGAGAAGAAATAGTGATAGCAAATCATCACACCAGAGCTTAATGCTTATCATCCTAAAAGGCTTCTCTTATGAACTTTGAATGGGCAGGATTTACCTTGCTCCCCTGAACAATGACCTCCTTTATCAGGAGGCTCCTTAGTAGCACAACAGTGAGATACCTCCTCTCTTAACTTCCACACATATTTTGCTTGGTTGCTTTTTAAGGCAGTTTAAAGCAAAGAAATGAAAGAACCAGAAATATCCTTTACATGCATTATCTACTCCACACCCCAGGTGGAGTGTGTTCTCAAGACATAGGTAGTGTTGATATTATTGTCCCAGCTAGAACTCACATTTTGGTCAGGTCTTTCGGTTTCTTTTTAAAAATTGGAATGTCTTGGATTTGGTGCATACATCAGTAGCAGTGGGCCTGCCTAGCATGCAAATAGCCTCCAGGGCTCAATTCCTGCCCCCCCCCCCCCGTTATGGTTTCTTAACAGCTTTTTAGGGAAGAGAACAACTTCCCAGCAAAGGGCCACTTACTTAGCTACGATGGAACAGATAAGCAAGCGTCTTTCAAATAACCAAAACAAAGTCCTACTGAGCTTGATAATACACAGAGTAAGGAAATGAGACTTTCATGATTAAATGTTAAAACAGATTATCTTATAAGGTCTATATTGAACAATTGTTTTTATATGTCAGAGCCATTTAGGATAAACTATAAGATGAAGATGACATAAGCAGCATGAATATATTGTGCTTTGGGATGAAATGTATAGAGTCAGAAAGGAATTCACAAGTCATAGAACACAGCTGCTAAGAGAATATATTCATGTAATCACCCTTTTGTTGAATGTACCATGTGCGTGTATAGATACATATTCACACACACACATTGTTTGTATATACACTGTTTCTAGATCACTCAGCTTGCTACGTACCAGCCCTAATGACATACTTTTCAGGAACTTGAGATTTACTAGCATTTTATGAGGATGTTAATTCAGCTTTGGGGCCATAACAGTTTGTCATTTCGGTTGTGTGTATCTTCTGAGTATTTTAAACACCTTGCTTTACAGCAAGTCTTTTGAGCTGAGGTATTAGGTGGTAGAGTCCAGTGTATATATTGAGTTGACTTCATACATAGAACTCTGTGGATATCACTGACTTGTGTTGTCCAAACTGAAGCCATTAATTTTTTTTATTGCATTTTGTTGAAAGGAAAATAATTGTTAACAAGAGGAAAACACTACGCAATGGACTATCTAACAGGGTTGCAGTTCTGCAGACAATATAAGGAAGGAACTAACTTTAAAGAAACAAATTTTCCTGAACTAAGTACCAGTGACTAAGTACTTTAATGATTTTTTTTCTCAGACCTAGAGGCTTCTTTGACATTGAACCTTGACAATTAAAGGGACTATTCTGATGTCCTCTTGCCCTCCTGTCTCAGGGGGTACGAGCACCCAGCCCCGGGGTGCAGCTGGACCAACACCCCATCCCCACCCCACCCCCTCATCCCGGTGCTCTGCACTTCCCTCTCCTCCGCTCCCGGTTGCCCTGGCCCCCCTCTTTTCTCCCGGTGACCCCTGACCCCAGCTAATCTGCATAGAGGAATGACAGGCATCCGCTGGGCTGGATCGGCCGGCCGCTGCCAGGGCTGGGCGACCCGCGCGCGTGGGGAGAAGGTGCGGGCCAGGCGGGCGCGGGCCGAGATGAGCGCGCGGGAGGCCGGCGGCGAGCGGACGGGCACGCGCAGGAGCGGAGCGGCCCGGTGAGGCGGAGGCGCGGCGGGGCGGTCACCCGCCATGGGCCAGACCTCGGTGTCTGCGCTGTCCCCGCAGCCCGGCAGCGGTGAGTCCCGGGCCAGGCCGGCGCCTTCATTGCCCCGCTTCCAGGCGCAGGCCCCGGCTCCGCGCGCGTGCCCTGGGCTTTGGTTTCTCTCCAGATGACTCGAGAGCCAGAAAGTTCCGAGAAGCGCCATTTGCGCACGAGTCTGTTTTGAAAAGGCGAAACTTCGAGAGCAGGAGAAACATTCCCGCGGTTCCCCCCTTCCTTAGGCTTGGCTTTTGAACAGACTAGAACGGAATTCTTTCAAGTTTGTCAACTGATTTATGGTTTGTTATTCAGAGCAGAAGTGCGGCTTGCTTTCCCCTTTCCTGGCAGGACTCTGAATATTTAATAACTACCCCAAAATGTATAACTACTTCAGATGATACTTGTTTTGTTTATGTTACACACATAAGCCATGGCATTTAGGAAAGCCTGTGTCTTGAGGGGTAAAGTTTGGTTTTTGGAAATGTGTGTAAAGTTTCTGAGTTTCAGTACCATGCTTCTTTTAGAGTTTTCTTTAAAAAAAAAATTAAAAAGAAGGAAGGAAGGTAAGCAGGTTGGCATTGTCCCCATGTATAGGGATAAACAATTCTTTGGCAACACATCATGTGATTAGATAAGGAAATAAACCTTCAAAGTTGTATTTTGAGGTTGTTTTTTTTTTTTCTTTTGCCGTCAATGATTTCTAAAACACAACCTCGCAGAGACCATGCGTGTTGAACATTGAGTCTGGTGAACAAGAGTGTGGTGGACTCTTAGGTTTTACAGGCATCCACAGGATCTCACAGAAAGGAAATGACAAGGCACAGAGGAAGGTTTGTGAAGCATTCCAGGATGTTTGAGTAGATGGAGCGCTAGTCTCAGCCCCTCCCCACGGGTTTGTGCGTGTGGTGCAACTTTGCTGAGGCTTAGGTTAATGCCCCCCAAAGAATAACACCTTTGCAAAAGAGAGAATGCCGAAGTCAAGAAAGCTTATGTTCTCCCTTGCTAATAATGGTATGGCCACATTGCCCTGGACATCAAAAGACTTCTTGTTTATGGCTTCTGAGTGGGTTTCTTTTGGGGAGGGAAGGGGAGAATGTTGATAAGCACCTTGATTAGAGTCTTCATTGTAAGACTATTTGGTATACCAAAAAAAAAATATTGTGTCTTCAATAACACAAGAATGCTTGTTTGGTTGGTTGTTTCTTTATTGGCAAAGATAGAATTAAATCATTATTCCAGTGCAGCCAGTGTTCAGGAAATACTGTCCTGATTTTTAGCTCTTTTGCCTCAAATATTTACTAGAGTGAATTATGAAGGGGTAAAATTTGCCTTTACATAAATCAAGGAATAGTACTTAAGTGAAGTCTAAGAAGCAAGCAAAATCCTAGAATGTGGCCCTGTCTAGTATAAGAGAGAGAGAGAGAAAAAAAAAAGGAAAAAAATTCTGAGTTAACCCCTATGGTGTGAGTAATAGTATGAAGAAAGCAGGCAATCCATTAAATAAAAAAATTATACTTGGCCATGAAAGATATTTTAGGGAACGCTGTCACAAATCACATTATATATAAATTGCAGGTTCCTGCTTTAGATTCAAACAACTATGTGTCACTGAAATGACTAACCCATAGTTGATGAACTAAGCTTGGTTGGGTTGTGACTTGTGAGTTGAGGAAGGCTGTGGTGTGAAGGTGAGGTAGTTTTCTGTGGTACCCACTTAGGACCTCTGTTAGCGCTATCCCAGTTCCCAGCTCTCTCACCAGTACATTCTAAACCACAGTGAACACAACTGAACACAAGGTTTTGTCTGTTTTATGTTGACGCCTGTGCTCCATGACTTGGAGAATGGCAAGCCCTGTGCCCTTTGCTCCTTCTTAGCTGCTTTCCTGGCTTTTCAGGTGAGGTTTGGCTTCAGCCATCAGTGGTATAAGTGGTCACCAGACATTACAGTGCTTAGATGGACCCCATCGTAAAGTTTAGAAGGACAAAATCTGAGGAATGTCTAGCACAAGGTCACAGAGTTCATGTTTGCCAGTTGGGCTGAGGTTTGGTAACATCTACATTGTTATCATAAATCAGTTTGCTGCCCCCACCCCCTTTAACTTCAGGTTCTCCTGAGACATTCAGCTCTGGGCTACATCTAGTTTTGAGGGATCGAGAGGATTATTAATAGTTATTTCTGAGAATAGGGAATTATAAAAATAGTTTTATTGACATATAATTCACAAGCCATAGTATTTTTCCATTGAAAGTGTATAGTTTATTGTTTCTGGTATACTTGGCTTGTGTATCCATCAATCCCCATCGACTGACTCTCTTCCCTGCTAATAAACATGATTCTACTTTATATCTCTATAGATGTCTTTATGTGAAATGTCTCATGTGAGTTGAATCACAGTGTTTGTGTATGTGTGTGTGTTTTGTTTTGCTTTTTTTTTTTTTTAAATGGCTGGCTCCTCAGAGTTGGTGTAATGTTTTCAAGGGTCAACTGAGTTGTAGCATGTGTCAGTATTTCATTTAATTTTATTGCTGAATAGTCACATTGTTCTTTCATCATGGGTAGTTTTACTCAGATGGCTACTCTGAATAACACTGCTTGAGCTCATGTACAAGTTGGTGAAGGCATGTTTTTATTTCCCTTGACTCTGTAAGTGGAAAGAGTTGCCGGGTCACTTTAGGGCTGTAGGTTTTCAGAGCAGCTTGTTGCACACATCCCCATTAGCAGTGGAGGAAATTCCAGTTTCTTTATATTTTTGCTCAACTTGCTCTTGTCCTTTTTTGTGTTAGCCAAACTTGTAGATATTGATTTGCTTTTCTCTGCTTTCTGAAGGTGTGTATAATTTGCAAATATTTTATTCCATCCTCTGGGCTGTCTCTCCAAGTGTACAGTATAACTAGATAAGCTCATGTTTTAAAAAATCTTGATGGTGTACTGTTATTTTTTTCTTTTGTTTTTGGTTTGTGCCATGTCTTTTAAAAAAGTTGCCTAATGAAAACCAAGAACATTTATGTCTTTGTTTTAGTCTAGGGATTCTATAGTTTTTACTCTTATCCTTTGGTTAGTGATACATTCTGAGTTAATTTTTATGTGAGATGCAGTGTGGAGTTTCAGCTTCATTCTCTGGCTTCTGGATATCCAATTGTCCCAGTACTACTTGTTCAGAAGGTGATTCCTTCTCCTTTGAACTATTGTACCTGGGATATAGCTAAGTGATTAATCACTTATCTAGCATGTTTGAGACCTTGTTTTCTATACCAAATGTGTGTGTGAGGAAAAAGAGAGAGAGAGAGAGAGAGAGAGCTGTCTTGGTACTATTGTAGAAAAATCAGGTGACTGTATAGTAAAGGTTTATCTCTGTGCTTTTTATGTTAGTATCACACTGTCTGTGTTACTGTAATTTTGTAGTAAGGTTTTGAAGTTGAGAAATATGAATCTTCTTATTTGTTTCCTTTTCAAGATTCTTTTGTCTCTTCCATCGTTCTTGTATTTGCACGTGAATTTTAAGTCAGCTTTTCAATAGTTTACATTAAGTGTTGCTATTGCTTTTTAAACTATTTTATTTACTCTTCTTAAGACTCTTCCTCCTCCACTCCAGCCCATTCCAAAACCCCACTGCTGGGTAGGAGAGAAAGGAGGTTAATGGGGAGAAGGGAAGGGAGGAGTTTTCTTAGGCTACTTCCTGCTGGTTAAGGCTCCTTGGGGAAAGTCCAATCTTCCTTTTAGGATATCTCTGACTTCTTCTCTTCAAAGTGCATCAGCAGCAACCAGTAGCAGCAGGGAAGAAGCACCAGTAGCCTTCCTTCTCTGAGCCTCTCAATACTCTCTGGCCTCTGGCTTTTATTTTCACTTCAGAGTCCTCAGAGTTAAACTATCTGCAGCTGGCAAAGAGCCACTCTCAGAGCCCGAATAAGGCAAATAGTTTGCTTCTGTGGACAATCTGAATGAGTCTCATACCCTACACCTGGAATCAAAACAAAAACATGTTTTTTTATCCATTTTAACATAAAAGTTGCGGTTTTGATAGACATCCTGTTGAACCTGTAACACAGGCTCAATAATAATATTGCCATCTTAAGATGCATAATAATCTAGTCCATGAAAACAAGGTCTTTTCAATTATTTGGATCCTTTAAATTTCACTTCTACTGTTTATATGCATATCCGGGTGTGTGTTTGTGTGTGTGTGCACACATTCATATATAGAAGCCAAACAACAACCTCAGTTCATTAGGAGATCTGTTAATATTCTTTTTCTTTTGAGACAGGATTTCTAAGTAGCCTTGTGACTGCCAGGCTGGCTAGCCATTGAGCTCCCCCAAATCCACATGTCTGCCTCCTTGATGCTAGGATCCTACCACACCTGGAATTTTTCTGTGGCTTCTGAGGATTGAACTGCAGTCTTCATGCTTAGAGCACAAGAGCTCTATTGACTTACGTGTCCCTCCTGCCCCTCTTCATGCAGTTCTGTAATTTTTTTCCGCCACATTCATTTTTTTTTTTGTTAAATTTATCCTATATTTTTTTTCTGGTTATTATAATGTTTATTCTTATTTCATTTAAATGATTCCCATTGTTATTATTTAGAAATTAAAACCTTATCTTTTATACTTTGCTTATAACTTGCTGAACAAATTTATCCTCTTAATGGCTTTTTAATAGGCTCTTGATACTTTTCTATATTTAAGCTCATACTATATATGATATCTAGATCCTATGTCATATGCAAAGAGTGACATTTTACTTCTTTCTTCCTGGTTTGAATAATACTTTTCTTTGAAATAGAAAATCTCCAGTTCAGTGTCAAACTGGAGTAAAAGAAGAGAACAATTTTTGTCCCTGCTGCTGAGTCTGGGGCAGGGTGTTATACCATGGGCTTTTTACCTATATGTGAAATGTTAAAGACTTTTCGTTAGGTGCCTTTATCAAAAAGTTCCTTCCTATTCCTAGCATATAAATGTCTTCATCATAAAAATGTTGGGTTTTATCAATGGCTTTTTTTCTTCCTCTATTAGGTTGTTGGTGTGAGTTTTATTTTTTACTCAATATGTAGCATTAAGTTGGTACTGAGATATTAAACTAACCTTGCCTTCCTGAGGTAACTTCATTTGGGCATAGTATACAGTCATTTTTGTGTGTGGTGCTAGATTAGGTCCGTAGGGCTTTATTGAGAATTGGATTTGTTGTTTCTAAGAACAGTCAAACTAGGAATGCCTTCAATTAGGGTGGGTCCTGTATTCTGTGGCCTTGTGCCCAGAACAGGACATGGTAGACTGAACACAGGAAGTACTTGTTGGGTATATAAATGAACCAACAAACAATATTCTCAATGAATAGTTTGACAAGTTTAAGCCAGTAATTATATGAATGAAAGATATGTATTGTTTTTCAGTCTTTTTTTTTTTAACTTCTAGAATTATTTTAGTCTGGTCCCTTTGTGTGAAGGGTGGTGTCTTAATCTAATATCTCTCCTCATCTTTCCCAACCTCACCCCATCTACATGAACCATAGACCTGATCTTAGTAATTCTGCCCCAGCCTTTTAGGTAGAAAAGTCAGGGGATGCCTTGTCCCATTCCTAGGAGACAAGGAAACAAGTGATTAAAGTGTGCAGGCTCATGCAAAATGTCGGTAAAAGCTATGTCTGCTTGTGTTTATGAGTTTGCAGGTTTGGTTGAGGTTGCTCCATTATCCATTCTTCATAAACTAGAAATAGGAAGAAAATGCAAAAACAGAAGGAGTTTGTTTCTTCACTGAAAATAATGTGCACGTGGTCAAAAGTCAACATGACAAGATGATTTAGCATAAGCATGAGGTGAAGTTCCGCCTAGCTCCCCAACCCGGTTCTGCTTTCATTCCACAGTTGTTTTATGTATCTTTATCAAAACAAACAAGACATATTATACTTACTGCTATGTCCCTTGAATTTTTGTGTACAATGACTTTAAAAATACATCCGTGCTAACTTCCTTAATCCTGTGAACAAGTGATATTTTAGTATGCAAATTTATAAAAGTCTTCTTTAACAGAACCCTGTATTTTTATATTCTGCTTATACTTCTGTGTATTTTCTGGGTTCTTTCGCTTACATGTACCATTATGAACAGTGTTACAACCTGAGCAGTTGTAACTATATGTACCAGTAACATCCCTGCAGTAGAATCTTTTGGTCAATGATTTTGTGTGTGTGTTTTGTTTTGAAAGCCTTCATCAAATTGCTCCTATTGAAGCCATCTCACTGTAGCCACTCACTTTCAGAATTGTTTTTCTGACCTCTCTCACTTTGCTGCCTATTGGATGAGTCTTTCCCCCATACACTTAGTAAGAAGTAGAAGTCAATCCTTCTGAGTAGGACAGTCTGCAGGCTTAATACATGGAACAGTAGCAGAAATTCAGTCCCCACTCATGCCTAGGTCATCACTGAAGTGATGACACCATTCAACTGAGCTTGGCCACAGTGTTCAGCACAAAAAGTTTCTGACCGTTTTTTGTAAATATCTGGGGGGGTGGTGTGCTTCTCATTTTGATAGTGAAGCTAGGCATTTGAAATTCTTTCCTTCTGAATCACCTATTTGTAGCCTTTGGGTGTTTTCATGGCTTCCTGCAGATTTGAATATGAAGGTGATTGATTAGCATCATGTGATTCTTTGATTTGTTTGTAAGTATCTGTTAATGACTGTTTAGAACTGGAAGTTTATTTAGAGTATTTTTCATAGAGCCACTTTAAGTTTCATGGAGTTAAGTTGATTAATTCCTTTCTTTTTGGTTCTCCTAACAGAGGCTTTCTTTTGCTGGTTGATCTCTGTGATTTATTCTGACTTATGATGAAAAGATGTGGTCTTGCAAAACTTTTAAGTATCTGTAACGATGTCTCATTCCCCCAACAACAACACCAAAAATACCAACAAGTTTTACCATCAGCAAAATGAAAGGGGAATCACAGAACTAAAAGAAATATTTGTTTCATGTATGGAAAATTATTGTGGTAAGAAAAGAGTAAACACTCAGAAAAACAAAGGACACAGGCTTTTTTGAGGGGGCTGGGTTTAAGACAAGGTTTCTCTCTGTAGTCATGGCTTTCCTTGAACTCACTATGTAGACAAGGCTGGCCTCAAACTCACAGAGATCTGACTGCCTCTGCCTCCCGAGTGCTGGAATAAAAGTGGTTTTCCACCACTTCCTGGCTGAACAAGCATAAAAACAAAAAACAAACAAACAAACAAACAAACCAAACAACCCCCCCCCCACACACAAAAGACCAAAAGCAAACAAAACACAGCAGTGTCTGAAATTACAGTCTCACTATGGGCCAAGACCTTTACTGAAATTAGCTCACAATAGTGAGCTAACTAGTTAACTAACTAGTTAACCAAAGGTTAACTAACTAGTTTTGTGTCTCATTTTATAGATGAGGAAAACTGAAACCCAAAAATTAAGTAATTGGTTCCATGATCAAAGAAGACACATAAGAGATCAATTTCTACATAAAAGTGTAAGCAATAGGTGAAAGAAAAAGGTGTAGGGGGATGCCATTGATTACCTAATGGATTGAGTCAAGGTTAAAATGAATAATTTCCAGGGGAAGATTGTCTTTTCGTAATCTAAACTAACCCATGCTATCAAGAGAGAAGTTTAAGGATGTATATTTAAAACCTTACATGGTATCTATGCTCACACCTCGTAGTCATGCTCGAAGTATTACTTAAGGGAATAACCACTCACTTAAACATCTATCAAAGCTCTGCAATAGAAGTAACCTAGGGATCAAATGCTAAGAGATTTATGGGACAAATTGAGATATAGTCATGTTACAGGAAAGCCATTAGGGCCCAGAGAGATGGCTCAGCAGGTAAAGGCATATGCTGCCCAAGCGTGGGGACTTGAGTTTGATCCCCAGACTCTGTGGAAAAGCCATACCGTAATGTGAACGTGGCTGTCGTCTGATCTTTACGATGGTTTGCGGCATACTACACCTATGCCTATACCATGAACTTGCATATACAAATGTGCACACACACACAGAGCCATTTTTAAATGATGATCATTATGATATATCTCAAAATATGAACAGTAGTTTTCAAAGTAATATGGTGTTTTCTGGGGGTTTGAGACCACCATGGTCTTTTTTCATTTAGACATGATCAAAGCCAAGGTTTCCATATCAGCTATTTATACAAAACATCACAGGAAGTAAGGCATAAATTGACCCAGAGACTGTATGTACTAACTTTTCTCCAAATGCATGGCCTCCCATATTGAAGTTTTGTGTTGTTGCTCTTTTTTTTTTTTTTTTTTTTTTTTTTGCCTTGTGAATGTAATGGTGAGAACTGAAGTGCCACAGCCCCTAATATAACCATCTGCCCCGAGGTTTAACTTTCTTTCTCACTTTGTGTTTTTTAGTGTCTTTTCCTTTCTTTTCTTTTCTCTTCCTCTCTAGACCAGTATGTAGCTCTGGCTGCCCTGGAACTATGTAGACCAGGATGGCTTCAAATTCACGGAGATCTGCCTACCTCTAGCTTCTGAATGCTGGGATTAAAGGCCTGTGCCACCAAGCCCTGCTTTTCTTTCTCACTTTTAAAGATAGAAAAAAAAGTCATCACTTCCTCCACATTGGTCCGTAGCTTATCCATTCTGGTCACCAGTGACATCATAAATATTTATAGTTTGAATTTATTTTATCTTCTGTAGTCTGAAAATATAACCAATAGACAAGCCCAGCTTTAATTTTTCCTTGCCTAATGCAGTAAGAAAGGAGATAAATTTACATGGCTGGTTCTGTGATTAAGCCTCTTTAATTCTAATAGAGGGGGAAATGCAACATGCTTTCTTTCCTTGGAGCCCTTCAGTGTTAACAGGCAAAGTGCTGGCTTCTATTCTTAGGGGGAAAGATTAATATTTACTGAATACTCAACTGATGTAAAAGTGATAGTGAGGTAAAAAATAGTCTTAAGAAAATAAACACACCCATTCCTCTTCCATCCCCCATCTGAAGCAGAAGGAACAAAAAACAACACTGTGATCCAGAAGGGAACATGCAAATAGCATCCCTTACCGAAAGGTTGCTCTGCCCATTATCATTTATACTTATACACTACCTTTCCGTTTATTTTCATTTCAAGGAGAGGAATTTTCTTTTCTTGTAATCTTCCTGGCAGGTCTAACACTGCAGTTCTTAATCCTAAGGAAATTTGGGTTGCCAGAGAAAGAGGACTGAAATACTATTTTGCTAATGAGTATCCTGGAAAGCTGTGCTGGTGTGTGCGTGATGGCAGATCCCTGCAAACTATGCTGTTTAATGAGGGGATACTAGAAGGGAGAAGAGTGTCCCCTTATTCAGCTACTAGCTCCTGAACCAGGTGTTTGTAAGGTGTCATGCTAAGCTATGGGGAAGGGCCATGAACCTACACAGACCTCACCTTCAAGATGCTTAATGGAGCCGTAGAGAAATGAAAGTAAAAGAGAGGGACAGCTAGTGAACTAGATTTAAAAAAAAAAAATCAGGTTCAGGACCAGAGCAATATCTAATAGGGACAAGGAGTAGGGAGGTTGACAAAGGCAATGGCAACTATTGAAGATGCCTTTATACAGTCAGAGAAATTGTTACAGTATTGCTCTGCTGGAGGTGGGGTGCATGTGCCTGCTGCCTGCTGAATAGGTTTCACAGGGACAAAACAGCAGGCAAGAGTTATCGAGCAAGGTAGATGGGAGGCTGAGACCCCTGGTCCTGGGGGTAGCTGGAGAGACGGGGAGAGGGTGCCAGCCATGTGAACATCTGGCCTCTCCTGCTTCAGGTTTAGTATGCCATGCCTACTTGACAAGTTTGCTTAAATACTTCCTGGACATCTCAAAGGTAGTGTAGCTAAACAAAAGACTTGATTTCTTTGATACCAACACTGCCTTGGACTTCCTGAATTTTATTAAATCATACACCCAACCATTCATAGTTTGAAGACTAGGAGTCATCATCCCTCAGAAGCCATTTATTAGGCTTCCTCAAAAACACATCCCAGGCAGTAATTTTCAGTCTCTCTTTGCTACCACCTGCCACACCCTAGCCCAAGACTGCCCAGATAACTTCAGCAGATCTTTCTTCCGCAATTCATGCTGCACAACAGCTAGAGTAATTTTTTTTCACATACTTTATGTCACTGCCCATCTTAAAACCATCCTGTCTCGCCGTTATACTTAGCATGAAATCCAGACTTTTCCATCTGGCCTTCAGGGCTCCACACAATCTTTGTCCCTTCTGTCTGATCTCCTTTCCCTTGGCCTAGCCACTGGGCTCCCTTCTGGTGCTGCTATCTCTGTCCTTTTCTATGCCCAAAGTTTGGTTTGGTCCTTCCCATGGACCTTTGCAGCTGTGGAGACTTTCATCTCTTGTCTTCATGGTTCTTGCATCCCAGCATCTTGTCAGAGATCCTCCCTGTCTAGACTAGCCCACCTTCCCCCACTCACAGCTGTAGGGTCCCTTGGGGTTCTTAACACTCAGATGGTCTTGCTGTTGTTTGCTTTTTCCATGTCTCCTTTTGCCAGAACATAAGCTCCACAAGCTCAAGGACATTGTCTCTTTTAGGGAGCAGTGCATCTACTTGTCCTTAGTTAAATACCTGACACAAAAACTCTCTGGGGAGAATGTGAGTAGCTCTTTTGGCCAGGCCATGTATTTCCAGAGCACTAGAAACTGAGAAGATAATCATGAAACAGCTAAGAAATGCACAATGGATGTAAGCGCACCTCCAGGACCTAAATAGCACCCTTACATTGCTACTTATTTGATCACTCAATTCCATGCATCTCCTGACTTCCACGTGTGAAAACTGGAGATGTGGCTCTCCTTCCCTTCACCTCAAGTCGCATCTATTCTATCCTCCCACTTTATCATCTCCCCAACAAGCTTATTTGTACTTTTGATTAAACAAACCTAGTGACAGCTGAGCTTTGATTGCTTTCACTCTCTTGTGTAGTTTTTGTTTCCCTAGGTGTTTTCATTTGCCCCTGCATTTTTCATGCCCACACCAGTCTCCAGTAATGTAAATCTCTCCATGTTCAAACACTTAGGACTTTCCTCCAGCTTGCTGTGGGGCGTTGAGGGGGAGGTTTACTGGTAAGTCTTTGCCTCCTCTGTTTGGAGTGAATTTCATGTAATCATGATGACCTGTTGCTTTGAGATCTCTTGGCACCAAGCTGTGTAATTCCTTCTTCCTGGGCTGATTCTTTTAGATTGAAGAATCCCATGTCATCTCCCCTACATCTTCTTCCTGGATCTATTCCTTTATTTTGGCAAAGAACACAGGCAGCATCTTAAGGAGGGCTCATGGGACCTATATTTTTTTGGGTTCTTGTATTAGAAAATGCCTTTTCTTTGGCTTCATGCTTGGTTGATAGCTTGGCTGGGACTTTAGGTAGCAAGATAAAACTTGCTGTGGTCAGCACAAACACCAGCCATCACTTACACTCAGTCATAACCATCATTTTTCTCTTATGTAGAAAGGCTTATTTTTCTTTTCAGCAGATACTTTTTGAACTTATTTCAAAAGGCCTTTTTGGATGATTGTCACATGAATTCTCAACTTTGACCCAGCTTAATGCAATGGCCTAAAAAAATAAATTATGAAAGTTTAAAAGTCTATGGATAATAGACTAATTTAATAAATATGTTTGCTGTGCTGACATTTTAAGAAAGATTCTCTTTTAAGCTCTGTGTAGGTTTATTGTAATTTCCATGCACTTTGGATTTTTTTTTTTTCTGTTCTATTGCCTTTTCAGAGGCCGGTCCTGATGCAGGGTTGACACGTTACACCCTGAGGGTGACATTTCATGAGGTCACCCAAGCATGAGATCCTGAACCGTGCTCAGTAGAAACACTAGTTTCTAGTCTTCATATTTTATGTCTGCCAAATCAGAATTTTCTGGTGAAGGGTCTCAGTGTGAGATTTTTAATAACCTTTCTGAGGACTTAAAGTGACAAATGATCTCTGGGAAATAATTCTATATGTTATATACAAGTATAACCTGAAGCTTGGCTTTGAGGAAAACTTCTCTTCACTGATGGTGGCTGTGTCTCCCTTTATGTCAGGCAAAAGGAACAACGTCCAGTTCAGAGACTGTTATTTTTTATTCAGTGTCCTGTTGAAACAGATCATTAATCTCTACTGTTCATGCACAAATATTTCCACTTTCAGGGACAGTCTTGGGATTCTGGCTTCCAGAAAAGTTTTTGTTCTTCTATACATTTTCTTAAAATTACAGGTAGTTCTGTAATTTATTTTCCACCACAACTGAGTTGAACTAATCACGTTACATTCAAAGGTAAGGTGGCCACAACCCCTAATGAAAAGCCACAGGCACAAGTTGTTGCCAGATCATGAGGAGTCCTGCAAACTCCACCTGAGTTCCCAGCTGAACTGAGTTCCTTAGTAAGCATGCTGACTGCTTGCTAAAAGAACCACAGCAGAAAGCAGGGTACAGGATGAAGACAGGTGTTTAGTAATGAGCAGGAGGAAATTGTATGGAAGATTTTTAGTAAAATCCATGTCTAAGAGGCTGAGCCGTTTGCCCTGTTGGAAATGTGGGCAGCGTTTTTTGAAAAGTCCAAGAGGAAGCAATTATTTATTTAAAAATTCTTTTCATATGTTCCTTTTCAGACAATGTTTGGCATTTTTATTTTCACCTCTTTCTGTACGTCAGGGGTCTTTCCTTTCAGATTAGTGCCTATTTACAGTGCATTGCTCAGCATGAAATAAATTCCACCCAGTTTTAATCAAGGCTCTTAAAAGCTTTTTCTAAAGAATTTTTCAGCTTCCCGGTGGAGAAAGCTGTTCCTGGAGTTCAAATTGTTCTGGGCTGGAGGGTTGGAACCCTGCTTGGGATCTCCTTTTTGGTGCCACACGGTCGGTCTGACAACAGCCTGAGAGTTGACAGGATGGAGAGTGCAGCCATGTTGGCTGGGCTGAGATTGCTGTTACCAGTCTCATCCATTCAGAGAGTTTGTGCTTTTGAAAGTGGCTTCTGCCCCTGTGAAACTGACTTGTGCTGACCTGCCAGAGTGTTTATGGAAGAGCTGTGTGAGGATGGAAAGCTGGAATAAAGTGAACTGAGCCCAGGCCCTGTGTTCCTGTTCGCCTGGTGGACCTGTGCTTCATTTTCCTACAGCTTCTAAGGCAGGGTTGTATACATATGGACATGGCTAGTGTTCTGTTCCTTGGAAAATATTTGACTGCCAGTTTTTAAAAGCAAACATGAAAAAAAAGTAAAATCAAACATGATATTTTTTTAAAGAATTTAGAACTGTATACTTTAAAAAACTGAATCCCCTTCAGACATCCAACCACAAAATGTCAAAATACATGTATACCTCATTGCATAAACAAAGATGTTTTAGTTTATAAAACCGTTTACAGTGCTCATAGAGAAACCTTTAAACATGCTTTTTATGCCTTCCTTTAAGTGAGCTGAGGAAGAAGTGAGGTTTGAAACCATGTGACATTTTTGGTTAATAAATAACCTTACACATAATAGTAAGTATCTGTATGTCTAATATGGTTGCCTTGAAAAAAAATACTTCAAACTCAGTGGTTTCAACAGCAAAAAATTAATTTCTCATAATTCTAGAAACCAGAACTTCAGGGTCCAAGATATCAAAGGAATCAGTTTGTGCTGGCGGGGGGGGGGGGGGGGGAATCTTTCTCCTTGGGCAGCCCTCCCACTGTGACCTTCCAAGGTCAGTCCTGAGCTCATAGTTCTAACTAAACTTTCTCTTAAAGTGGCAGTCATATTGGATGATATCCTTTTATCCCAATTACCCTTTGACAGGTCCTGTACTGAAAACTGTCACAGTCTGATGTACTGAGGGTAGGACTCCTATAGAGGGATTTGAAGGAAGATACAGTTCAGCCCATGACAATGCCCTGAAAATCTGAGTGCAGCTACGATCATCAGTAATGTCCCACCAAGATATTAGGTCAGTTGACTTATTTCTAGTTTCCTTAAATTTCATTAAAAATTGTATTACATTTTTATTGTATGTGTGTAAGAGAGGGAGGAAGAGAGAAATATATGTACATATACCAAGAACACAAGTAGAACTCAAAGACAACTTGTAGGAGTTAGTTTTCTTTTTCCATCTTCCACTGGGCATCATCTTGGGGACCTGGCTCAGGTTGTCAGGTTTGGTAGTCAGTGTCTTTTCCCACTGAGCCATCTCAGCAGCCTAGTTTTCTTAATTTCACTCCTTAACTTGTTCAGCTTCTTCTCTCCTAACACCTCAATATGTCAGGTACTCTATCGATATGAATTATGTTAAGAAGATGAATTAAAGGTGACTTTCAGCAGTGGAAATTAACTAGTGTCACTAGGCAGTGTCACCCAGGAAATCAAGCTTAAGATGTAAGGGATGAAATTAGATACTGATATATGTGATCATTACATGTCAGCTGTAATTAAGAAATAATGACCAGTATATTTTGACTTGAACATTAAATTGATTGAGTAGTGTCTTCAAGAAAACCAAAACTGCTTAACAATATTCCGGTTTCCAATCCCAGTGTGTCCAATAACCATATATGTGCCCCCTGAATGGTTTTCCCATCTTCTTCAAAGTCCCTGAACATGAAGAACTCAATTTATAGAAAGCACACTCCCATTCCCAAGTCACTATGTGTCTTTCCTGCAATTTTCCTTTTCCTCTGTATGTCCTCATCACCTTTGGTGTTTGTGATAACCAGCAAGGTGTTTTCACAAAGACCTCCTAAAATGAAAGAAAGGAAGAAAGGAAGTGAGAGAGAGAAAGGGAGGGAGAGAGAGGTGTTAGAGAAAGATGGTGTTCAAACACTGGTCAGAATAAAGACAGAATAAGAATGCTCTGCCATAAAATGTAGCAGCCTCAATGAATCAGGTTGGCAATTCAAAGAAATTGCATGTGTTCTCAGCGTTCTTTGCTTGTTGTGGCATGGTCCTAGGGATCAAACTCAGGGCCTTGCACTTGCTAACCTTACATTTTGTCGAAGAACCACTTTTATGGTCTCTGGCCCGCCACATTGTAAAACACCTGGTAGGTTTTTCACAATGGCGTCTCCTCTCTTCTTAATAATATAGGTATGCTACTCATGCTCAACTGAATAAGGTAGACATTCTGCTCATGCTGTCACAGAAATGGGGACAGTGCTCTGAAAGCATGTCCAACTCCAATAGATTGAAAATCCATTAGAATAGAAACTGTCCTCCAAACTGTTTAAGCATAGTGGTAAGATTAGCTGCAACAGTGCTCTTCCTCTTGTAAGAGCTTTTAAAAATCTTCAGTAACGTCACAAATGACTTAATTTTATTTTTATTTTGTGGCATCCGCGGTCTCCGGCTCTTAGCTCCCAGTGGAGCAGTGGGCCTGCCTATGCTGGATATCACTTGCAGCTCCGTGTCGGCTGAGCATTTAAACCCAGGTCCTCATGCTGAGAAGGCAAGAGCTGTTGCCATTGTGCCTTCTTCCTAGTCTAGATGATTTAAATGTATAGTCATCTCTTGGACCGGGAAATTCCTGGAAGGAAATCAGACCTTAGGATGGCTGAAAAGCAAAATGTTCTCCAGAACTCCATGTAGGATCCAGTTCTCTTAGGCCCTGACTTGAGTCCATGTAATGGGAAGGGTAAGCATCGGAGGGAAGATCCACAGAAATTCTTAGCCAGGCACCCGTACTTGTTGATCGGATATTTGCTGGTTAGTCTCTTTAAGGTTCTTGGCAAATTAGAATGTGCTGAGCACTCAATCTGAGGAAGGTTAAAAATCGCAGAACACTGGTGTGTTTCCAAGTAAAAACACTTTACTTGGCTCTAAGACCTTTTTTCCAGATTCAAAACTTAGCAAATGAAGTCCTACTATATACAGTAGAGAGAAATCTTAATAATGGCATATGATGATACAAATTTCTTTTTATTGCGGGGTACTCCAGTCCTCAGGACAGAGGGAAGGAAGAGTACCAGAATCTCGTTAGATCTTAGAAAGTGAAGGGCACAGGATTAACCATGACATGACTGCATGACTGATTATTTCTTAGCCAGGCCAGTTGATGTGTTCCTATAATCGAGTTCTTCCAAATTAGTCCTGTATGTGGCAATAAAGTGTCCAAAGTCAATGGAATCATGAAAAGAAACTTTTTTCCCCTTTAGATGTTGACATCAAACATATTTGGAAACAAGAGTAAAATGCAACTTCCTATGTTTGGTAGCTGTCACAGCACGCTGATATAGTACAGGCTTTTCAGAACACCCAAAGCAAGAGCAGCTTGTATGAGATTAACTGTAGACCGTTCCTCACTGGGTCTTCAGCAGGGTTGGACAAGTGCTGTGATAACCAGTCTTTTGAATAGAATAACTTTAATTTTGCTTTTTTTTTCTTATTTAACTTGTTTTTTTTTTTTTCCATCCATGAACATAACAATAAATTTAACAGCTTTCCAGCTGGTGGGAAACAGAGCCAATTCTCTCACTTTCGAAGGTGATGTCAACCTTCTCATGTGGTTCCTTTCTTTAATTGAGGGCATTTATTTCCTGTATGTTAGCTGGTCTTCTCAGCTCACAGCAGTTGTCTTGAGAACACTGGGGAATGTCGGGATCTGTTTGGATGGGTGTATGGGAGTCTGTTTTATAGTGTTTTTGGTTTCCTGGAGACTTCTGCAAGAGGACAAAAAACAAATATCTTTCAAAGAAATTTCGCTGCCCTGAATAGTCTGGGCCATAACCCACACTCTACTTTTACTCCTTCAAACTTTTTGTTGGCCTCATTTCTACTTGTTCACATTTATTATTTCTGTGAACTCTAGCCACAGGAAGACTCCAAGAGGTAGAATTACTTGCCTAAGGTTAGCAGTTAGGAAATGAAAGCTCACATTCTTCAATTTAAATCTTTCTGGGTCTGGAATCCCATGTTTTTCCTCTGTAGTACTCACAGGTCTGTGTTTGTGCTAAAAGTGATCATCTCTGGTTTTTTTGAAAACATACAAAGTCATACTGGGTTGCCAAGTAGCTAAAGGATTAACAAAGGTAGACCATTTTCTGACTTCTTGTGAAGAGCTAGTGTAGTGTAGTGACAGCAGGCGGACCTTCATGATAGGAGAGGTGTGAGTCCCGCTGAGACTGTGTCAGAACACTGTGTTGGTTGTTAGTCTGAAAAAAATGAGTTTGAGCACATTACAGTATATCATCAGCTATTCACCACCACCCCCAAACAGCTTTGCCTCAGAGATCAGCTAGCTTCTCAAGTCCTTAGTGACTTGGAAATCAAGTATTGACTTGAACCATCCATAATCATGGGAAAATTTAGGTTAAAAAAGTTGACAGTTATGTGTTTGGTTTCTTGATTGTCTGTGAGATTCAGAGTCTCATGTGTGATGCCTAACAAAGCAGAGACAAAAGCAAGTTAGAATCCATTCCCATATACATGGACAATTTGCCTTTGTTTGACTTTTTTAAGTTAAAAAACATGTTATTTTAGAATTTCATTCAGGAGTTCTGTATTTACATAATTTCCACCCCACCCTCTTCCACTCTAATCCTTGTAGTTTCTGTTTTGTTTTGTTTTTCCAGACAGAGTTTCTCAGCATAGCCCAGGCTGGCCTGGAATTAAATATATAGCCCAGGCTGTCCTGAATTAACTGTAGAGACCAGGCTGCCTTGGAAGTCTGAGCTCTGCCTGCGTCTGCCTTCCAAGTGCTGGCTTCTTCCTAGTTTTTGTTTGTTTGTTTGTTTGTTTGTTTTTTTAATATCATGTAGCTGCTTTTCTTTGCTACTTCCCCAGTTAAAAGAAAGGAAGTGAAATAGGATAATCTGAGTTGTTTCTTAGGCGTGTTTAGAAAAGCAAGCAACTGTCAGTGAAATGGCTGTGAATTTGCTCTTGAGGAAATTAATGTTTACCACTCATCATGATGGGGAAGTAGAGATTTCTTAATATAAATTCTTTTGGATGTTTGTCAATTATTTGCCCTTGATGGAGTATCTACAAATTCCTTCATGAGCAGCAATTAAGCGTTTGTTCACCTGAGGAAATGTGTCAGCTAAGTCTAAACTGTTCTTAAGAGCATTTATCATCCTTCCTGCTGTCCTGGATAGTTTTCCAATTTCAGATATTAGTGTTTGTTACATTATCTTTCAAAATATTTTCAATTCTACAGGAACACACTGTTGGAAATAATTTTCTTTGAGTGAAAAACCAGAAGACCTGCTAAAATAAATCATAACCTAGTTAGGCCAGGCCGTGTGAAATATTTGCCATATTTCCCCCTTGGTTTAAGTCTTTATTTATAAACATTTATCAGAATTTTCTGAGGCATAGTTGTAATATGGAGGACCAGGAAAAGCCTATTTGGTCCCTGACCTAGTAGGATTTTAAATCTAGATAGTAAGTATCTCTTCTTCATACTGAGGTGGCACTGGGTTGGGGAGATGGCTCAGAAGTAAAGTGCTTGGTTTGCAAGCATGAGGATCTAAGCTCAAACCCCAGAACCAATGTAACAAAAAGCCAGGTGTGGTGGCCCAACCACTTATGATGCAGTGCTAGGGAAGTGGCAATGGCAGATCCCTTGGTCTCATTGGCCACACCAGCCTTGCCTAACTGGTGAGCCCCAGAGGGAGAGACCCTGTCTTCAGAAATAAAGTAGATGATTTAGAAGCTATCTCTTTTTCATTTATTCATTTTATTTATTTATTTTTATTTTTTTATTATTAGTTACATTTTATTAACTCTGTATCCCAGCTGTATCTGCTCCCTCATTCCCTCCCAAACCCTCCCTCCCTCCTTCATCTCCTCCCTTCCCCTTTCCAAGTCCACTGATGGGGGGGAGGACCTCCTCCCCTTTCATCTGATCCTGTTTTATCAGGTATCTTCAGAACTGGCTACAAAGTCCTCTTCTGTGACCTAACAGGACTGCTCCTCCCTTGGGGGGTGAAGAGGTCAAAGAGCCTGCCATTGAGTTCCTGTCAGAAATAGTCCCTGTTCCCCTTATTATGGGAAACCAGTTGAGCTACCACCAGCTTCATCTGCGCAGAGGTTCTAGGTTATATCCATACATGGTCCTTGGTGGAGTGTCAGAAGCTATCTCTAACTGACAATAGAGTCTCACTGGGTATACAGAGCACTGTGAAGTGTAGGGCCCATGCCCAGCAGCAGATGGCCATCACAAAACTAACTCTGGGGAGTTTTGGAGCTGCTTTGTTTCATAATGTTTAATTTGCACATTTTTTTATGTTATAGATCTTTTGCCTAAATATTATGTTTTCTCCTGTTATGTTTTTACAGTGTGTCTGTATATGAGAGAGAGAGAGAGAGAGAGAGAGAGAGAGCTTATGTTTCTCGAGCTTTTTCTATTTGTTCTTTTGTTTTATTCTGGTTGGTTTGCTTGTTTTATTTGCTGGTTTGATTTTCTAAAGAGAGAGAAAAAGAAGGGGTGGAATTGGATGGATGGAGAAGTGGAGCAGATCTGTGGGAATTGAGGGAGGCAAAACCATAATCAGAATACTATTTTCAATTAAAAAAATAATAAAAATAAAGTGGGTTTCACCTAAATAATGATATTTTAGGTTGATCCTCTGGCTTGCCCTGCATACATGTACATGCATGTTTCTTGAAATCTACATATACACACGTTTTTAAGAAAGGAAATGGCTTTTTCCTCCCTCCTCATTTAATAACAACAATTTAAATTATTTGTTCGTCTTTTGAAGACATCAGTGAATTGCATCTAGCCACTCGGAAGTGTTATTCACAAATGGGGTTCCCATTGTTCTCAGACATATTCAGAGTGTGTTCAGTATTGAAATTCCTAATAAACACACTATGAGAAAAGAATTTTGGAATGAGCCTGTTGCCTGGATAGTGCCCAGATAGAGCTAGGAGCTTTGCATTGGGGTTATCCCCAAGTGCAGCTGGTATAGCTTGTTTTTCAGAATTCTCCCAGAACATATACAGCATTTTAAAGAAAGAAACCAAAACGGAATATTTTGCAAGTAGAATACACTTAGTGGTTATACTGAAGAGAAAAATAAATAAAATCAACAGTAAGGACATCATTGTTAAAAGATGATTTTTAATTTGTGGGATTAGTTCTCAAGAGAACTAGCTGTACAAACTATGGAATGTTAATCCCTTTCTGCTACTTTTCAATAGCTTCCTGTTTAATTTGAACAGGGTATTTTCCCACCTGTTAGGTAACGTGATGAAATAAGTCTAAAGCCCTTGAGTAATTTCAGTCCAAATTGTGACTCATCATTTGGAGACCACTTTGTGTCTTGCCTGTCATGGGAGCTCTCAATGGTATCACTGTAGACACAGCAGCACCGTCATGTGCCTGCTGGCCTCACAGATCATGAGTCTGTATTGAGTGACCCAGGCAGAGATCCTGTCCGTTTCCTCAGCAGCCTTGTCCCTTCTCTATACAGTTGCTTGGTAAGTTAATTGTGACTAAATACTTCCATTCTGCAGCTGGTACATTCTTCCACATCTTCATCTGTTTGTAGATTTATTCCTTTTCTGATCAGATTGAAACCTGGCTTCCTCCAGCAATATCCTCCCTCACTTTTTTATGATTATTAGTATTTTGTTGGTTTTCTAGGCAGCCTCATGTAGTCTATGATATTCCTGAACTCACTATGTAACCAAGGATGATGGTGTGCTCTAATCTTTCTGCATCCTTTGGATTGCTGGTGTATGCCGCTATTCCTGGGGATGGAGCCAGAACTTTATGAAAACTGGGCTAACACTGGACCAACTGAGCTATAGCCGAACCCACCCTCAGCCCCTACAATGCTCTTTAATAGCAGTCCTACACCAAAGGGCAGAATTGACCTCTCACAAGCTCTCCATGCTACTCCCCACCATATTGCTCCAGGATTGTGTACATCTTCATTTGAAGTTGTACCATCCTGGTGAGTGTTCCTGAACATGCCTTTGCTGCCATCATCTCCTGACTTCCTGGTCACCTCATATTCACCAGATAAGACTGAGATTTGGCCTCATTTCTGCAGGTTTTGTTGTTACTCAAGGGAATTTAGTCTACCTTTGGTCTGCATATGGCTGGACTGGCATTCTGGCTAGCACAATTCTGTGGCCCTCTACCCTGAACTTTTTCACCTCCCCAAATCCATGGACTTCTCCTCAGGTTGTAAATGTGCTTTGGTGTCCTTCACACTTTATGGATTTACACAAACAGCAAGCAAAACATTTCCTGGATTCAGTCATTATCAGTGCCAAAAAAAAAAAAAAAAAAAAAAGGTTCAAGGTTTCTTATTGCAAAAAGCTTAATTGTTCCCAATGTAATTGTTTCTCTAAGTTTATCTTCATCCATCCACAGCTGCTTTTGGTTGGAAGACTCCACCACATTCAGCTCCAACTTCTTGCCTCGTGTGTCAGTATTGCAGGCCTGACTGTCTTTGGACATCTTCCCCCAAATGTTCTGCCAACACCTGAAGTTCATGGGGCCCAAACATGGTCTGATGGTATTTCCCCTAAGTCCCCTCTCCTCTTGACATCTCCCACAATCTGTACAGGCTGGGGCCGTGGAGAGCTCTAGGCAGTTCCTCTCCTTCCTGTGCTACATCCCTCACATCCATTCATCATCTTCAGCCCTTTTCCATTTTCCTCTCCAAGTTTAAATGCCTGGCTTGTTGTACTCATCTCTTAGGATGGACTACAGGATATAAATCTGGTGCCTTGGGGCTCTGCATGACTAATCGACATAAATTCTCTTCTGTGGGATCTATCTCCCAGCATCCTGTTTTCCTCTATATGCCTGTATGTCTATCTCCAGGAAATAATCTAGACTGTTGTGTGTGGCCACCAGGTCCTTAGCAGATACCCACACTGGGAATGTGGTGAGGCTACTAGGTGACAGTTGGAGGTGAGAGATGATAGAGAGGTAGGTAAGTAGATAGATAGATAGATAGATAGATAGATAGATAGATTTAGTTACAATTATGAAACATTTTAAGAGATCCTTTCGGCTGGTCCATTGCTATTTCTGTCCTATTCATTCTCTGTGGGGATCTCTCATCATTTTCTGTGAACCAAATTTGGCCACGGACTTTAAAACTATGGTATTTCACTAGATTTTTTATTTACTTATTTGCTTATTAAAGTACTGGGGATTGAAGCGAGGGCCTTTTACATACTAGGCTGGCATTCCACCACTGAGTTCTACACACACACACACACACACACACACACACACACACACACCTGTAGATGCCTCTGTCAGGAGTCGTCATCACTATGTGGGTACCATATTTTCTGAGACAGAGTCTCTCACTGAATATAGAGGTCATCTGTTCTGCTAAGCTAGCTATTACACAAGTCTCAGAAAGGCATCATCTTTACCTCCCCAGTGCTGGAATACAGACATGCTTTTTAACCTAAGTACTGTGGTTCCAAACTCGAGCTTTCAGACTTGTATGGCCAACACTTTACTAACTGGGCCATCACCAGCTCCTTCCCTAGCCCTTTTGGTATGCTTTTCCTTTTGAGATTGGTGTGCTTTTCATTTTGTCCAGGCTACTGTTTAACTCAGTCTTCAGCCTTGCACTTGAGAGTTTGAAGTTGAAATATTCCTGTCTTCCTGTATATCTGTAATTATGTGCTTATACCACCAGGGTTACATTTTGAGGCTTTTGTTTTGTTTTGTTTTAATAGTGTATAGAAGAAGTTTCCTCCCCAGCACCTAATTTTTCATCCATCTTTGTGTGCTCAGCCTAAATAGGGTGAGCCTTATCCCAAACCAGTGAGGTGAAAGCCTGTCTTGCTTAACAGATTGTCCACATAGAATATGTAGAATTTTTCATCCATTTTCCAAGCACAGCAATCCTCCATTCATTCTAGACTCTGGAGTTGCTGTAGGAGATGCTGAGGACCTGTGGGTTGCAATGTCAGAGACTGGTTGGTTCCTGCCTTAGTTTTTATTCCTTTCACTAACTTCTTGTTCCTATACAAATCCCTCATCTATTGTTAAACAGAACTTTCTGCTTATTTATAGTGGATATAATGGCTTGCAAAAATTAAAATGCTTTTTGTTTTCATTAAAGTTGATTTTCCATTTTCAAAATGACCCTTTGCCCACTCAATCAGAATTTCTTTAATCCCCAAACATGAATGACTTTATTTAATCTGTGAAATATCCTGTAAGAGTCTAGGGGATGTTGTGCATGTCCGTGAATCAGGATGCCACACAGCTGCACAAACAGACTATCCTACAGGCCTTTGGCCACAAGTCTAACCTCTGGAATTCTCTGTCAGTGCTTACAGGCAGATGGAAGTCTTTAGTAATGCTTCCATTGGGGATTTAAAAGGAATGGCTGCTTCTGTTAGAAAAACAAGTTTAAAAATTGATGCTATTGAATTTTTAGAATTAATTTTATGGTAAATAAAGATTCTATACAATGAAATGAGTACACTCAAAGGAAGATGAAATGAGAAAAATGTCTATTAAATTAAAACTACACTCTGAATGCAACAAGTGTGACTGAACTGTGGTGGCATGGGGCATTGTTTGAGAGATCAAAACAGCACCTCCCCAGCTCTGGACAAGTGTAAGCACATGTCTGAGGGTGGAAAGGAGTTATAATTTACTCGCTGAGTTTATAGCTTATATTTTTAAAATGAGATCTACTCTCACCTGCAACCATGCTCCCCACTTTTGTTTTTAAGTCACTGAGGTCTAACTTATTTTAATGATCTTGAGACTCAAAGGTCAATTCAAAGGGAAACCATGCTCTGTCTTACCAGCTGTGTGACCTTGGACAAGTTACTTGGTTTCTCTGGGCTTCACCTTCCTCTTGGACTAAATGGGACACAATGACTAGGACCTACTTCCCTGTTTTGTAGTGATGAGTAATGAACAGTATCCATGTAGCGCTCAGAGCTGGTCTTCAGTATGATTCAGCCCAAAGCAATGTGAAGAATCAAGAGAACCATTAATAGTTGGAGAGGCGCTGAAAGATCACTTAGCCCAGACTCCTAATTTTCAGTGTTGAAAAATCAGGGTCCGTGCTCAAGGTCACACGGCTGCTGAAGTAGCAGAGTCGGTCTGGGATCCAGATCTCTTCTCTCTGCCTTACAGTTCACTGTCCTGATTGCATATCAAAATCCAGAACAGTAACTGAGATTTACTGGCTGTCCTGGTTGTGCAATGCCTGCTTCTCTTTCTGATTTACAGTCTTAGGGCTGCTTTAGAGATACTAGGAGATGTTTCTGATTCACCGACTATGCTTTGATACTCCAATACAGATAGCCTGGTGGGTAGGTGGGTGGGGGAGTCTCCTGACTAGGAATCAGATGACCGACACTTTGCCTCTGCCATCTATGTAGAGGAAGTTTAAAACACTTGTTCTCTTTGAACATTTTACATCTGATCATTTCACATGGTCAAGGACATGACTTTATAAGTTGTTCATATTTTTCCATGTATCTGTTTCATGTGTCTCTTATAAACCCAGCTCAGCAATAACGAGAATATTCTAATTTGCATTACGTTAAAAGCTCAGCCATCCTTGATTCATCCCCTACAGGATATTTGTTCCCTCATCTTAATGAACCCATGTCTCAGTCCTTACTTCCTGAGATGTACTCCAGGGACTCTCAGCTGGAGTTTGTTTTTCCCTCCTGGGAGTCTACTTTTGGTTTTGGTTTGTGTGGCCCACTGGCCATGTCTGCATCCCTGAGCAGAGTGTAAGCCCCGGCCCCACTGCTTCTGTGATCTCCCTGGATTTTGCAGGTCCAGAGAACTGAACTGAAGCCAGCCTTGTAAGAAAGTGGTTGAGAGGGGCTAGTGTTAGTGGCAGGAGGTTATGACTTAAAATCCAAACTCTGCCATTTAACTCTTGTGCTACCACAGGAGGACAACTTTTATATTTTTGATCTTTGTCTTTGTGAACACATGCACACTGAATGCCTTATGCCAAGTCAGATTCTTAATCTCTGTGGCTTTTTTTTATTTACTTGCAGAAATGAGACCCCCTTTTAATACCTGCCTGCCAAGCTGCTGTGAAAGTTAGCACCAATCAGTGCAGGCCAATTACTTGGCTGAGTGGATGACACATAGTGAGTGCTCAGGAAATATGAGACATTATGAATTCTGCTATAATAAAGCCCTTAGTAATTTTGACTGTAGGTAGACCAACAGAACTCCATATGGGGCCAGGAAATAGTTCATGCTCTCTGCTTCTCACGAGTCTGTCCACAGAAGCACAGACCTTGGATTTCTTTTCCTTAATTGTCCAACTCTTTTCTCATCTCTAGAGGTTCAGGGGAAATAAGACTGCTCAGTTGTTATAGAATAAGTTTCAGCTCTTTGAATTGACTTTTGAGTCTCAATATCATTAAAATAATAGTTAAACCTCAATGACTTAAAAATAAAAGGCAGAGAACTGTTTTGTACTGCATCTGTCATTCTGTATCAGTGTACATGACAACTATCCCTGCATGAGTTCGCCTATGCATGTGTGCATGCATATGTGCGTGTGCGTGGCTGGGGGGGGCTGGGGGATTAGTTTGGAAACTCCCCACTGATTCTGGTCTCCCCATAACTGTGACTAAGTACTTTCTGATATGCTATGGACAGTAATCACATTCTCCACTCTTTTACAAAATGTTGACTACCACTTAATTTGAGTAAGTCATATGCTAAAATGTGGTGACATAGCAAGATGATGATTTTTAAATACCCTCTCAGTGCTGAAATATTAGGAAATGAAAGTGTTAGTGACGGGCCAGAATGGCAGACAACTGAAGAATGTTATTTCCCCAAAGTCCATGGAGCAGAAATCTTCTGTGCACCATTCCATGCCTCTTAGAGCAGAAAGGGTGTTAAACATCCCAATCCTTAAGTTTATTTGCCTCATTGGTAACTATGCTACATTAAAATATGAATTATCTTTTAGGATATTCTGGATTTGGAGCCTGGTGGTAAAGAGTGCTTATTATGTAAACACGAGGCCACAGCACCCACAGAACTTCCAGCACCCACAGAAACAGGGATCATGATGATTTGTTCCTGTATTGCTAGCACAGCAAACGCTTGCTGGCTGTCAGCCTAGCCCCAGGTTTAGGGAGAGACCCTGTCTCAAGAGAATAAGACAGAGAGTGAACGATCAGGACACCCAGTGTCCACCTGGGGTGGGTCTGCAAGTGGGTGAGTGGGTGTGCACAGACACACATTGAACCATACAGACACAGATATTAATCTTTGGGAAAGAATAGTTCTGGATTTGCAGGAAGCTTGGAAAGATAGCAGTATTCTTATGTACTTCTGTATTTATTTTCTCCTGTTCTGAGTTTCTTAACAGACAGTGGCACCTTATGTGTGACCCCTGCAGTTTATCAGAACCTTAGCAGTATTGCCTGCATGTCATTTTGTTTGATCAAGGATCCCTCCAAGGACCCATGCCATGCCCTCTCACTCCCTCTTGTCACTGAAGTTACTCAGACTCCACTTGTTTTTAATTACCTTGTTGGTTCTGAGGTGTATCAGTCAGGTGTTTCAGACATGTCCCTCGACTTCGCCTTGTCTGAAGTTTTCTCATAATGTCACTGGGTTATGGGTTTTGGAGACCCAGTTTCATCACATCACCTTAAGTGATACTACTGTCAACACAGTCTATCACAGATGTCACTGGCCTCGGTCACCTTGGGTGAGGTGGTTGTCAGTATTCTTTACTAGGAAGTTTCTCATTTTCCACACTTCTGCTCTTTAGAAGGGATTGCATTGTGGCAGCATTTAAGCCATGGAAGGTTAAGCTCCTTCTGTAAACTATTGGAACACATCTGTTCAGATTTATTTTTCCCACATTTATTATTTATTTAATATTTATATTAAGTACAGACTCATAGATATTTATTTTATATTTTGGGTTATAAGTTAGTACTATTTAAGTTAGTTTGCCCAAATTGTTCTAATATGAGCATTCTTAGTGTCCCTCTGCCATCCACTGTGCAATCTGTCTAGAGTAGTCCTTATTTCCCAGCACTCCAAGGTGATGAAGGCTAATATAGTATTTCTGTGAAGTAACAATTTCTGTAAGCAATGGACTTTCTGATGTCCCCTTTATTAAAGAACATCATTAGAAACCAAGAAAGAACAGATGGGAGTGTCTGGCAGTTTGTATGTCCATGCCGATAATTCATTTACTGTCTTACTGTCTTAGAAAACATGAGTTTATGCAGTTATCTCCAACTGTCACTGGTGTCGTGTGGAACATCTAGATTCCCACTTCTGCATTTGTAACTTCCACCACCAGCCATCTACTTGTTTACTTGTGCCAAACACATACAAACACATACAGAAGGTTCTAACCCATACCCAAGTAGAGTGAGTGTCCTAGAGTTGATTTTTTTCCTTCTTTGTTGGTCATCCATCTTACTTCCAAAGAAGGGAAGAGACTTGTAACTAATGTAAACTGTGATTAATGAGAATAAAGTCAAGGATGAACAATTGGCCACCTTATACGTTGTCATCAACAATGTCTTGTAGCATGCTTTCACTGCCCCCTTTTATTGGCTCTATATGTCTGCCTTCATGTATGATGACACATAGACAAAGCCATCACTTCATTTGAATGGAGGGGCTATAAAAAAATCTTCCTGATGCCCTTTGTAAATGGTGGGGTATATTTAAATCCGCTCTATGCTTTTATTTCCTTACCAAATGTTCTATGACCTTAAAGATTAGTGGTAGAACTATAATGCTAACACAAAAACATGGTAAAAATCTATAGTGATAATTTTCATATAATCATAATGATTGAACAGTAATACATGTGTATTAAAAGGGGAAGGCATCTCAGAAACATTAAGGAAGTAAAGATTGGTTTACTTACTTTTCTTTTTTGCTCGTAAGCATTCTGAAAGCATGGGCTTAGCAAAAATGTATATACCACATATGATCTCTGTCTGGTTTTGTTATTATTAGACTTGAGAAATGCATTCAGTTTTGCCTGCGCGTATTTAAGGATATTTAAAGAAAGTTGAGACCATCTTTTTCGAGTACTTTTTCACAAGGTGGCTGCCAGCTCACCCCAAGTCAATGACAGGAGGTCTTTCACTGGGGCTCTTTTCTAAGTGACCTTTCAGCTTCTAGATTTATGAATGGAATACTGTGCCTCATTCTCTCAGTGACTGAAATGATTGTGTGTGTGGAAAATGGGTCTAACATATCATAAAACACTAAATATTGTTTTTAAAAACCTATAAACTCTTGTACTAAATAGTTGGCCTTTTCTAAGAAACCCTGTGCTTAGATCTCAGAGGAAAGAACACCAAAGTTCACAATTTTAATGTAATAATTATCTAGCTTTGTTTATTTTTTAACCCATGTGCTCGCATTTGAACTGACATTGCTTGAGTTTCTATTTAAGTTAACATAGTATCTGCATGTGGTCTTTGAAGTCTTACCAGTTGGTACACAAGGGAGCACACTGGTATGGGCTTATTTCACTAAGAAAATACATAGAGCTATAGTATGTAAAATTTCCATATTCTGGAAGCACGAAACTGCATTTCAGAATGTGCTACATTAAAAACGTAGGCCTCTAGCATGAACTAGATGGTAATGATGAAAATGAAAGCAAACCATTTTTGCGTGTGATCGTGCATTCCTGTAATCCCAGTACTTGGGAGGCTAGGGGACAGGCATTATGGGTTCAAGGCCAGCCTGGCCTACATACGAACATACTTTTGTAAGAACAACATAGGAAAATATATGAAAATTAACATCAAAACCAGCTACATATGATGTAGTTTTTTCTCCCACCTGTGTATAAATGCAAGATCTCCTGGGCTTAAATGGGAGAATTTACAGAAAATGTCAAAGGAGTTTTTGATGGTAAGTTTGTTCAAAAGAAGAAACAGAAATTAATCAGTAGCACTACTAATTTCTAGGTGTCTGGAGAAGATTTATTCTGCCCATATTTCTCCAAAGCGAGGGACAGTTCCCTTCCCTGCTATGCTTAAGAGAAGTGCAATGGCACTTGGTCAGCTGTGCCATCGTCCATTCTCTAACAGCAAGGGTGGGTTTCAGTAACAGTCTGCCAACTATAAAAACAAGCAGACTTGTTCAGCCAGAGGGGTGCGAATTCGCACGTGTGTGCTGGCCCTGACTGCTTGGTACTTGAGAGAAAGACAGGACTGGAAGCACAGTGAAGAAGACAGTGTCATTCATTCCTTATGCAGTCACAATTTCATAGTCGCTTTTCACTCACCAGCCATCTCCCTCCACCTGTGACCCTGTATCATCAAGAAAATAGTTGTCTATTTGTTTGTTTATTTGACCTTGTTTGTTTTTACTTACAAGTGTAAAATGGACTACACTTTACTGGTTCAGGTGACAAAATCAGTTTTTATGATATTTCTTAAGTGCATCTTAAGTGTAAGAAGGTAACTCGATGTCGGTCTGTAGCCACAGGGATAAATTTCAGATGGAAACATTAGTTAGACGGCACGAGTCAGCTCTTTCATATTTTACAACATTCAGTTGTGCAAACTTCATCTTTTCTGTGCGATTTCAGTATCAAGTGTCATGAAGAAGAATAACCATACACTCGCTTCCTCCGTGGCTATGTCCTGTAGCTCACTGGAGGCAGCTGAGCGGGAGTAGAAGTGAAGGTTTTAGTTCTCTACTGAGGCTTTCCTTTCCCTTAGTGTACAGACTCCCGCCCCCAGGTTTTCCGTCTGTAGTGGAATGGCTAAAAGTTGGGTCATGGCCGCTTACAGAGCCTCGGTGGCACCTGGGGTCAGAGAAGACAGCACAAGGAGGAAGAGTGGGGCTTACCATACATATTTGGAATTAAAATTCATATCGATTGAGTTGTCTACATGTTGGTAACTATTGATTGATGTTTTTCATTTGCTTTGGAATTTTCTTGGCTCTTGAACTTCTTGTTTATTATGTCATGAACTCCACATCTTATTTAAACCTTCTGCTTCCATTGACTTCATCTAACACTTCTGAAAGTGAGCAAGGAATGCCAGCTTGCCACTCTTGCATGGAGGTGAAAATCCAGGTTCCCTACTTAGGTTCTTGTTGACACCCGATAGATGAAGGTCCTCATTAGTACTGGGCAGGGGGTAAAATTCCCAGCAGGCAGGGGTTTGACACTGACCCAGTTGCTGCACGGGTGAAAGTCTAGGCTTCACATGTAGTCTTCACTGCCTGTGGGGTCCTTACCTGCCCATAGGCATGAAGGCCTTCTTTTGTCAGGTGTTAGCAAGACCAGAGTCTTATCAGAGATATCAGGCTCCTTGCTCAAGAGAGGGAAAAGTCTCATTCTTGCCTTACACTTTTGCTGGTATGTGTGACCACAGTTTTTTCTGCAGTGTTTGGCCAGAGCACAATAGTTGTGGTCTACACTTTGCTGTCTTCCCAGGTTGTCTTTTTTTTCTCCCATCTGATAGCTAGAAAGAGCAGGCTTTTGTTGAGGCTCTTTTGGCCCATGACCACTGGTTTTTCTGGTTTGTTAACTTCTTTAGCTATAAGAGTGAGAGATGTAGCAAAAACAAACAAACAAACAACCCCCCCAAAAAAACAACAAACAAACAAAAAAACTATGACTCGTCACACTGTTGTTGTTTTTTTATTGGGTTCTGAGATCTTACAGTGATCTACTTTTTCTCTTCACAACACAATCATCTTCTTAAAAATCTGTAAGTTGTTGTTTTTCAAGAGGAATAAGAATGAAAATATCTTCCTTGAAGTAGAAGTGATTACTTTTGATTTTTATTATTTATTGTCCCCTTCCCCAGATATTTTTATTATTAAAGTTTTCAAAAATATACAAAGGGCAAAAGCATTTTATCACAAAAGCATTTACCTCATATATTTACAATAGCTTCAACAACAGAGCAGTTTGCTACACTGGGTATTTCTTTATCTACTCATTCCATCCGTCCATTTACTTGTTTTTGATGGGTATCAGCACAGAACGCCTGTAATCACTTCAGCATGTATATCAGTTAGACTTCACCCTGTGAGTTTTCGAAGGTTAATTTTACAAAATTGAAATGCATAAAAATCATAATGATGTGTGATCAGTTTTCTATAATCCAGTCAATATTGAGATAAATTCTGTCCCAGTTTTCTGTGTCCTGAGTTAGTTCTTACTGATTTTCTTTCTTCTTCTTCGTTTGTTTGTTTTTAATCTTATTGTTGATTAATTTTGCCTATTGTAGAATTTGGTAAAACTGGAACCACATAGTGTGTCGCCTCTCCTTCATGGCCTTTTCAGCGTGGTATTTTTGACATGCACTCACGTTGACTGTTTAATGATTTAGGCGCGGTTGTGACAAGAGTAACAGAGTTCCACCATCTTCCACTCAGGGGAGTGTCTGCTATATAAATCCTATTGGTATTTGCTTTTCCCCTTAATCTTTTATTCTAACAGTTTCTAAAACTTCAGAGAAGACAGAAGACTTAATCTCTCATACATCTACCACCTAGTTCAATAACTTAACATTTTGTTGTATTTAACTGATTTAACTGTATTTAACTGATTACATATTTGTCCATATACCAACTTTATAAAAAGACGAAGTGCTGTTTTAGTAACTAGTAATACCACAGTTTGTCGTTGTGGGCTGCTTCTAGGTTTTTGGCACTAAAATCTGGAGTTGGGGTGATTCTGGTCATCATTGTCTCCTTTCTGTTTGGAACTTGGTGTAGGGCAGCTGCAGAGTGTGGCCATCTTCTGGCGGGCAAAATTCTGCAGGCAGATGAAGATGATGGTCTGTCTCATGCCATACCCACATGTCAATAGATTCCTTGTTGTTAATGATAGCTACCAGTTTATTTGAGGCTGAAAACTTTGCTGTAACAGAAGTATACAATAGTGTTAGCATTATATTTTTATAATATAATATATTATATTTTTATAAATAGAGTTTAACTTCCTGGCACCAAACTTTATTTTGTGAAGGAGAAAGCATGGTTTTCATGGCACCATGACTGTGAAGTCCTTGCTGAGAATGCCAGACTAGCTGCAGAATAGCATCCTGTTTCAGGAATACTGAGAATACTCAACTCCTGCACAAACTAGTGATGTGTTGTTGCAGATGGTCTCAGCTGTGGTTCAGGGGTCTTTATTTGTCTGGCCCTAACTCTTATGTAAGTCTCTTGCTCCTTTTCTGTTTCCCCCAAATGATTACCTGGGGAGGGGGGGGCTATAACTTATGATTGATTGATTCCCCGAGTAATATCAAGGGAGTCCTAAAAGCTGCAGAAAGGGACAAAGCAGACTTTATGTGAGATTCCAAATACTGCAGGCAAGGTTGCTGTTAACAGGCCAAGAAAAGACAGATAGTGTTGCTGCCAGCGTTTATTGCAGCTTTCCTCTAACCTCCTTTTCTTTCTACAGTCGATGGACTAGACAAAGCCTCCATAGCAAACTCAGATGGCCCCCCGGCAGGTTCCCAGACCCCTCCCTTCAAGAGAAAGGGGAAACTCTCCACCATCGGTAAAATCTTCAAGCCTTGGAAATGGAGGAAAAAGAAGACCAGTGACAAATTTAGAGAAACGTCGGCAGGTATGATTACTATCACAGTTGCCAAATGGATAAACTGTTGGTGTTTCCAACCAGTTGAACTGAATAGTTTCTGTGATATTTTTCCCCCAAAATATTAACTTTTTATTTAAAATGAAATTATTTCACTTAAGGATAAAACAATTCAATAGCTCTGACTCCCTAATTTTGTTCTGATTTTGGCTTTCTAATATAGCCTTAAAACACATTTTTGTAAATTCACATAGATACCAATATGTGACAAAGCAGAGGGAAGGTTGGAGGTGGAGATGGCGAGCATGAGCATTGTGACATCGAACACCCATTTTTTTCATACCTACTGCTACTAGTAGAAACATTTTTGTTTATTAAAACTTTATTTTTCTTTGAACAAGATCTTATTACAAGATGACCTTGAATTCGCTCCATAACCATTGCTGGTCTTGAACTTCTGATCCTCCTGATTTCACCTTCTAAGTGCTAGGATTATAGGGGTGTTCTGAGCTACTACTCCTGGCTCAGAATATCTTTTTTTTTTCAAATATCTTCTTTGTTGTAGTTTTTTCAGATATAGGATTTAAATGACGTAATGGAAGGAAGTGTTGTTTGATCTTAAATTCCCATCATGTCCTTAGAACAAACCAATAGTCTCTGTTGTAAAAAAGATGCTGGGAAATTATTTCATTGTCATTTATTTTGTGGACTTACTGAACATCAAGAATTACATTGGACTGGGCATGATGGCATGTGTACCAGTCCATTGGCGGGTGAGCAGGAGAGCCATGAGCTGGAGGCCAGCCTGGGTTGTATAACAGCACGCTATATAGCAAAGTGTGCTTGAAAGGAATACAGTGTATGGAGAAAAAAATCAATAAAAGAATCTCATTGCTTTGGACCTTTTACATGGACTTCTGGTTTAAATTCATTTTGATTCTAAACTCAGTTTAAACAAATGCTACGTGTCCATGGAATTTTGTTTAAGGATGAAAGGCATTGATCTCTTGATATAAGTTTAGCTTTTTCCATGCTTATTGCTCAAAACTATTGCTTTATCAAAATTTCTTATCACACTAGTCTGGAGTCATCAGTATGTGCACACAATCACAGAGCAGATCTTATTGGCCTATGTAAGACTACCCTGTGTCCTTGCACTGTGAAACAGAACAGAAAATACTAGACACAGCACAAGTGTGAGCAACAGGGAAACCAATATCCCTAGAGATAAGTGTCTCTGTTGTGCTCCCAGGTAGCAAAGTTGAGGATTTGCTGTCTAATGAACAAAAAGGATACCCAATAACACTCAGAACTATCTTCAGGGACAGAAATTACAAAAGCATGAAAGAAAAAAGATTGCCAGGAGTTGACATTTGTGGACAGCAGGTTCATGAGTGTATTGTCCTTTTTTTCTACCACAGCAATAAAAAGTAGAAAAGATGATAGAGACCTAGATTGGGGAAAAAAATGGATCTTGGGACCCTTCCCTGTTTCGGGGCTTCCTGGATTAGAAACAAGTAGGCGATGGTGGACAGAGTGCTGAGTAAGGACCATTAAGTGTTTTTCTCTACCAAACACTAGATGATCCTGGAGAAACCAGTCAGCCTCTGTGCCTCATTTTCTTTGTTAAAATTGAGGGCTTAGATGAGTTGAATTCTAAGGTGTCTTCTTTCCAGATTCTGTGGTTGTTCTTCAGAAGAATTGTGGCTTTCTAGTTCCTGGCTAGGCATCTTACTCCTGTTTTTCACAAGTAGATGGAACCATGTTGCGCTTCTGAAGTGCTCCCACTCATGTTTTCCCAAACATTGCTAGAATCTGGTTCTGCAAGTTACCATGGTTACTCAAGATGGGAGCAATTCTCTAGACTATGCCATTAAGACATTGAGAGGCGATGATGGATTTCAGTAATCTCTGTTGCCTTTTATGTAGGTCTGAAGTTACTAACATGTCTCTTTGGAGAGGACATGTACAGAGAGTTTCCTTTTCCTCTTTTATTATTATTTATTTGAATTATAAAATAGTTTTCAGTATACTTGTATGTTTGTTCTAAGGCTGTAATTTCTGTTGAGACCTAAAGAAAGTATCCATGAAGCTTAAATAATAAAGACACCAAAAGGGCTGAGAACATAGCTCAGTGGTAGAGTGATTGACTGGCTTCAGTTCAGGTATTACCACTATTGGGGGGGATATTAAAAACAATATATATCAGATAATGAAACCAGGCTATTTGAACATGATCTAGGCCACATGCAGTCTGGCAAGATCTCCCACAGCATGTGGGAGTGGGGAAAGAATTTCTTCAGGGAAAAGTAACTCTTCAGTGTCAGTCCCTTAATGTCCTAGCCTGATATTTGCTCCATTCCATGGTCATTGATAATGTACACCTTTCCCATGCCATGGGGATATTTAGTTAGTAGACAGGCTCTAATATGAATGTGCTAATGCCATTTTAATTGCATGAGGTGGCAGGTAATCCTAACCTTGGTCTATTTTAGTGACCCTCCATCCACTATGCTTTGGAATGCAGCTTTAAAACCCAAAGAGACACCTTGTCTATAGGGCAGACTGAGTTTGTACACAGACTTCTAGTTCCTTGCCATGGTTCCTGAGCAGAAATTTACCTGTAGCTCTGACCCATTCTGCAGAGCAGGAGAACATCCCTCTTTTCCATCCATAGTCATGTATTTTCTTGGCATGACACAGTCTGAGAAAGATGCCATTAGGCTGGGTTGGTGTTGTGTGAGCATCACAGCATACACAAACAGGAATGGCAGCCACGTCGTCACATGGTTATCTTTTCTCAACCCGTTTCATACTATTTCCACTGTGTTTCTTCCTATGATTGAGGCTTCCTCCATCTCACGTAAGTTCATCTCTCTTCCCTCTCTTTAGTATTCAGAATGTCAGTTATATTTTTTCTTTTCTAATTATTTCCTCCTATTTTGTTTTAATGAAAGAGATGCAACTTTTGCTTCTGCATCTTTGTCTCTTTGATGATTTCTTTCAGTACTAGGGATTAAAACGAGGTCCTCCCATGTGCTAGACAACCACTCTACCATTAATTTATGTCCCAGTCCTTGGATTTTTAAACATGTTTCTGTCTCCCCAAGGATAGACATGCAAGCAAGCCCTACAGTTATTCCTCCAACTTCTTCATCATCTGTTACCATCAAAGCCAAATGTCTTGAGAATAGCTTACACCTGCTGCTTCCAATTTCTCCCCACACTTGGCACCCATCTCTAGATAAGGTATAGTTCAGGGCCACAAAGAGACACAGGAAGTGAGGGGAAGGAATGTGTGAAAGCACTATCCACCTGTGCAGTGCAGCCTGGGCCAGGTAAGAAGACTGCATCTCCGAACAGAGAGACGGAGACCAGAGACAGACAGAGGGAGAGAGAGAACAAACAAAACAATCAGGAGAAATTTCTCTTTCCTAACTTTTACCCTTTTATAAAAGTAGATTGTGCTCCTAAATAAAGAAAATCAAGGCTCTATCTCCATGAGCGCCAGGGCCTCTGCATGCTGTTAGGAAAGGCTAGGGCATGCCTGTTGAGATTTTTAGATAGTGTCATTGTAAGCTGCAGCATTCTAGTAATCAGATTAACTTGCAAAGAGCCACCTGGCAAAAACTCGAAGTTACTGAAAGTGCTCTGCAGTACCAACTAAGGCATGAGAGCAACCCTATGAGGTTCAAGTGATATGCCACACACTTCTGCTAGCAAGGAGTCTTGGTCCAGGACTGATAGCCAACTCTCCTATGGAAATAGGAGTCCGGAAGCAAAAAGGCACTGCAGCCAGTGCTTTCCATAGTTTTGTTACACTGTTCCCTGGAAGGTAACTCCCTGCACAGATCGTAAGGGTCAGCCCTAGGTAGGTGTCACTAACACACAAGGTTTGCCTCTTTGGCTTTTACTGTGAGATGGATTTGGTCTGAGTAAATTACTTTGGTTCTGCTTGGCTGGCCTGATTTCAGCAGTGCATGTTCAGAAACATGGTTGGCAAGGATCAAAATTATGTTTGGTCCTAGAAAAGCATAATATTCTCTGTAACCATGGAAGCACAATATTGCTTCCCAGGATTATTTTCCATATCTGCAGAGAAGGATGAAGTGAAAGCATTTCTCTGAGATGGTACTTGTTAAGGCCTGCTCTCATTATATAAATACCCGAAAGCTTTTTGATTCTTATGTCTTCTGTTCCACTAAGGAAATAGATGTGCTGTCATGTAGCACTCATCTCTATACCATATTGGAAAAGCAAGACAGAATGCACCCTGTTTCCCAGTTTACCATAGCAGAACAGAGTTATATAACCAAGCAATGGGCATGCAGCAATTGTAAGGTTCCTTAGGCTGAACTCATGGTTCTTTTGAGGAAGGGTCACTGAATGTTTCCATCTATGGTATGCCTGGCACTGGAATAGACTGTAGTGGCATGTGATGGCACTGAGACTCAACTCCCTTCTCTTTTGAATTACAGGCTAGTATGGTAAGAGGTGGAAAGTAACTCCAATAAGTACGTAGAATATCACAAAGTGAGTAGAGAAAAATCCAGCAAAGAATTGGAAGAGCAGTATGAGAGGGAGATCATAATTTAAAACAGAGTGGCCAAGGAGATGTCCCTGGAAAGAAAATCCCCATGAGAAATCCTGTTGAATAATCTCATGAGTTAGGGATCACATACATATCACTCCATTGCCAATGACTCTCACTCATTATAAACATCACCATTCCAACAATTTCATAGTCATGGTGTTCGACAGCCATGCAGCTCTTGGTAGCTAACTCTTCTGTTGCCAGCACTGTGTCTAGGAAATGGAGATGGGTGAGTGAGAGGTGGGCCCAATATCTCTGGGATGACCATCTCCTCTCCTCTCTGTCCAGCACCTGCTCCATGCCTTCCCCTGCCTGTAGCTCTCTTTCTCAGTGTGACCTATTTCTTTCCTCAAATTCATGACTTTACTTTGAGTCCCCTTTCATCCCTGAGCATTTCTCTTCATCATTACATTATGTTTTTGCTTCTAGATGTCTGTCTTTTTCACCAGTTCAGAGCAAAGGGAAGCATTTCCCAGATTCACACATTTTTCTTTTTAGTGAGAAGACTGAATTGGGGGTAGAGGGAAGTAATGTAGCAGTCATTGCCAAAATGATTTCAATGATTTCATAACTATGGATCTTATGGTTATAGGGGATGGTTTGGGCAACCCTTCTTGGAATCATTCTCTGTGAATTGCCCCTAGAAATGGGGCTTTTTTCTGAGCACTGATCTGTGCCAGCCATATCAAAACCATAACCATCTAGGAAACATGGTATTTTGTCTTGCTTAGAAATGTTTTTCCTACTCTGCCTCTCTGTTGCTGCTATAGATCAATGAACCTTCAGACCACAGGAAGAAATATTTGCTCCCTGTGGCTACAAGAGTGTACACCTCCAAGATCTTAGAAGCAATTGTGGGGTCGCTTTGGGGAGCACAAATGTGCAAAGATTCCTGACAGTATTCATTATCAGTTACTGAATGTGTGACCAGGTTTTCCTTTTCTTTTGGTGAGTGTGTGTGTGTGTGTGTGTGTGTGTGTGTGTGTGTGTGTGTGTGTATTACAGTTCTAAGAATTGTAATATATGAATAGTTTTGCTCAACCATTTCCAAAGTTAGGATACATCAGTGTCAACTACCTGGTCTACAACTCCTCGTGCTGTCTTTTGTGTGTGAATCAACCTCCTCCATTGTGCTTTGGCTGCTGTAAGTCAGTTCTTTATTTTTATTCACTCTAGTTAAAAAAACAAAACAAACAAAACAAAAACAAACAAAAAAAAAACAGCATTAATGCATTCTTTACAGAACTTGAAAAAAAAATCCTAAAATTCACAGGGAAGCACAGAGGGTCCCAAATAACTAATTTTTTACTGCATTCCTTACCAGGAAAGAACACTGCTAGAAGTGTCACAATACCTGATTCCAAATTATAATGGAGGGGGCTGAAGAGATGACTCAGAAGTAAGAGCATGCTCTGCTCCTACAACTTGCAGGGGATTGCAGTTCTATTTTCAGCACCCACATCAGGTGGCTGATGATCACTGTAACTCCAGCATCAAAGGATTCCATGTCTTCCTCTCACCTGCACTCACATGCACACCCAAGCGTACACACACACACACACACACACACAAACACACACACCCCTACACATGATTTTTCTTTAATTTTTCTAATTATATTACAGAGCAGTAATAACAAATACCATGGTGCTGGCACAAAAACAAACTCAAAGACCAAGAAGACCACAAATAAACTCATACAGTTGCAGTCAAATAATATTTAACAAAGCTGTCAAAAACGTACAAAAAAGATTGCTGCTGTAACCAGTGGTACTATGGAAACTGGATTTTCAAATGTGAAGGAAAAGATTAGATCAATATCTCTCACCCTGCACAAAAATCAAGTCAGAATGGATTAAAGGTCTTATAAGATCTGATGTTTTGAAACTGCCAGAAGAAAACATAGACATGACACTTCAAGATCCACAGGCCCAGACAAGGGTTTTCTGAACATACTCCAATAGCACAGAGAGTAATCTCAAGAGTTGACAAATAGGAATACAGAAAGTTAAGAAGCATCTACACAGCACTGGAAACAGTCACCAAAGTGAAAAGGCAGCCTACAGAATAGGGGGAGAAATTCTTGCCGGCTACATGTCAACTAAGAATTAATAGCCAGGATGTATAAAGAACAACAGAAATCAAGCATCCAAACCACAAATGTTCTGATCGAAAGATAGGCTAATGAACTGTAGAAACGTTCTTATAAGCCAGAATACAAATGGCCAGTAAATACTTGGAAGATGTTCAAAATCATTCACCACCGGAGAAATGCAAATGAAAACTGCTGTGAGATTCCATCTTACCTAATCAGAACGGCTATCAAGAAAACAAATGGCAAGAGATACTGGCAAGGACATAGAGGAAGAGCCCTTATTCACTGATGATGGGAGGCTTATACCACCATTACAGAAAGAAATATGGAGGTTTCTCAAGACAGAGACAGAGAGAGAGAGAGAGAGAGAGAAAGACACCCTGAAAATAAGACTACCACAGACTGAGCCATAACAGTCTTGGGTAAGGACTCCGAGGAAGAACATCGTAAGACTTGCACAGCCATGTTTACAGATATACTACATGCAATAGTCAGTAAATGGAACTGGCCTACTTGTCCGTCAGTAGATGAATGGATAGAGAAATATGCAGTCATAGAGAAGAATACCAGACTTGGAAAGACAAATACTATGTGTCTTCTTTCCTTTGGAGGACCAAAAAGTTCAATCTTGTATATATGGGAGCATGTGTTTATTGTTTAGAAAGTAGGAAGCGGTTTGTGATTCTGAACTACAGAGAGTAATGGAATACATGCAGCAGGAAATTGAAAGTGGGAGAAGAAATGAACCAGCTGGTGTTGGGGAGGGGCATGAGAGAGGGCAGTGAGGGAAAAGGACGAGTAAGAGCAGAGTATATCAGATGTGTGTGACTATGCTGGGAAGAACACTGCTTTGTGGACTAACCTAAAAAGTGGAAAGGAAAGCCAAACAAAGCAAGAGACAATGTCATTTGCTATTAAGTTAGGAGATTAGCAGCTTTCCTTCAGCCCCTTTGGAGACTGATCAGTATGCCTTTCTGATGCCCTTTTTGTTGTTAAGTGGTATTTCACGATGTGAATTTATTTTATGATTTACTTAGCCATTTACTTGAGGAAGGGTTGGATTAAGTGTGGCTGAAGCTACCCTAAAATTCTCATATAGCTTTCTGTGGATGAGAGTTTTCACTTGTTGGGATGGGGGTATGTAGGTGCAGCTACTATGTTAAGTGTGTTTAACATTATAAGCAATTGCCAAACATTTTCCAGAGTTTTTCATTTCTGCCAGCAATGTAGAACAGCTCCAGTTGCTCCATATCATTGTCAGAATTTGATATTGTTGATTATTTGGTATTGATATTTTTATTGTACAGAGAAAAAAATCACATATCACTGGGCATGAGATGCTCAACTGTGATCCTTGTACACGGGAGGAGTGTCTGTAAGTCTGCAGGCTAGTCTGGGCTACAGAGCAAGACAGTGTCACTCACAAATGATCAAACTTACCATATAAACTATTTTTCAATGTGCATTTCAGTCATGTCGAGTATTAACAACAGGTTAACAACAGTTTTGACTCGCAGAACTAAAGCTCCACCCACTAAGCAACTCTCTCTTGTCTTCTGTCTGTCCCCCCATCTTCCATAACTCATAATTTGTGTTTGAAATGAGGTCTCGCTGCATTGATTAGAGTCATCTTGAACCCATGGGCACAAATCACCCTCTTGGTCTCACTTTAGGTACAAAACTTTTCTTGTTATGTGTCCTTCCGAAAAGCTTTTTTTATGACTTTATGTGGTACATATTTAGGTCAGTGTGGGGGTAATAGTCATGTCAGGTGTGAGATTTGATACGCATTTCTAGTCATTTCAGTTCAATTTACTGGAAAATCTATTTTTTCTATTAAATTACCTTTCTACAACTTTAAAAATCCTCTTTGGGAAAGGTCAGTTCTAGTCTTTTGGCCCATTTTTATGGTTCAGTTTGTTTTCTCTCAGCTGAGTTTTAAGACTACATCTTCTCTGTCATTGCTTGGATATTTACTCTCAGCGAGCTTGCAGCTTGCCTTTTCATGTTTTAACGAAGCCTTTTGTAGAGCAAAAGTTCATTTTGGTGGTACACACTTTCTCCTTTTCTTCTGGGTTGTTTTCGATATCCTGGAGGGACTTTCAGCAATGCTTGCTGGAAAGACTCATCTCCTCCACATTGACTTGCTTTTGCACCTTTGCAAAGTTAATTGGCCACATATGTGGGATCTATTTCTGGCCTTGCTGTTCTGTTCTCCTAATCTATGTGTCTGTTCCTTCACAAATACCAGACTGCCTTCGTTACTGTAGCTCTTAAGTCTGAAAATTAGTTAGTGTGGTTTCTCTAACTTTATTCTTCATTTTACAATTAGTTTAACTAGTCCACTTTCTTTGCCTTCTCATTTAAATTTTAGAATCAGCTTACTTATATTCTAAAAGTGTCCCTGATGGGATTTTTCTTTTTTTTTTTGTAGTTGGAATTGCATTAAATCTGTACCACAGTTTGGGTGTGTCTGATTGATGTCTTTCCTGTGAACTGATGTGCCTTTCTGTTTAATCAGCTCCTTTATTTTGCTCATCAACATGTTGAAGTTTTAACAAGACCATGTTAAGTTTATAATTATGTGGTTTTTTCAGTTATTGCAAATGATATGTGTATTTTAAATGTTTCTAAATGTCTATTCCATTTTTCATTGCAGTCTATACATATACGATTGTACCACATTCACATCTTGGGAGAACTCTGGATCAGTTCCTGTGCATAGAAATTGTTGTATTTCTTTCTTCTTTGTCTGTGTGCCTTTTCTTACCTTTTCTCTCTATTAGCTAGCATTTCTACTCTAGTAAGAAATGCGTGGTGAAAAAGGGCCTCCTCACCTACTTCCCAACTTAAAGGGGAAAAATACTCATTAAGTGTATTTGCTGAAGGCTTACTGTAAGTGAGTTTCTTTAAGCTGAGGAGGGTTTTTTGTTTTTGTTTTGTTTTTTTTGTTTGTTTGTTTGTTTCTGGTTTGCTGAAATATTTGTTCCATACAAATAGATCTTGGAGTTCTTTTTTAAAATCTAATTGTATGTGTGTATGTTTGTGTGTATGTGTGTGTATGTATTTTGTTTGCATGTAAGTCTGTATGTCATGTGTGTGCTTGGTGCCTACAGAGGTCAGAGAAGAGCATCAGATTCCCTGGGACAGATAGTTGTGAGCCATAATGCGGGTGCTGAGAATCAAACTCAAGTTTTCTGGAAGAGCAACATCTGCTCTTAATTACTGAACCATCTCTTGACCCCAGTGTTAGATTTCTTGAATGTTCTTCCTATATTAAACTAATGTGGTAACGGTAACACTTGGGCTTTCTTCATTAGAATATTATACTTGGTTACACTGATATATTTTTAAATATTGAACAGATTTTTTGCATTCTGCAATAGGACTCCAGTGGGTTATACTTGCTGTTCTCCCTCTCTCTCTCTCTCTCTCTCTCTCTCTCTCTCTCTCTCTCTGTATACACACTCACAGACACATTTTTGCCAGGTTTTTATTGGGTAACTTTTAACTGTTGGTAATATTGATCTATAGTTTTATTGTCTTGTACATGCAACTCTGTGGGTTTTGGTATTGGAATGACACTGACTACATAAAATGACTGGGAAGTATCTCTTCCTATTATTCCCGGATGGAATTTTATGACACTTGTGCTGTTTCTTCTTTCAGAGTTTTGTCAAATTCACCAGTGAAGTAGTCAGAACCCAAAGAACTAAGACTGCCTATTCACTTTCTCTACTGGTGACACGGCCTGTGAGTGTTCTCTTTCATCTTAGGTCATCTTAGGCACCCTGGTGCTTTCAAATGGGAGGCAAAACAAGGCTCTCTCTCTCGATTCCTCTCTCGATTCCTTCACTTTTAACTGACTACCTCTCCTCCAATAAATTCAGTATTAAATGCTACCTTCTCAGTGGGGTCTGTCTTGATCATTTCTCTTTCTCCCCAGCACCTGTGGGTTTTTTTTTTTCAATAGCCTTGATGAGAGGTGATTCATGTACCCTGTAGTTCACACATTCAACATTTGTGACATTTTTTAGTAATTTTCAAAAGCTTTGTAATGAGTACCATAATCATTCTTAACATTACATCACTTTGGGAAGGAATCCCATTTCACTAACAGCCCTCCCATCTCCCCAGCTCTGCTCTCTGCCTGTTCTTGACACTTCATGTAAATACCTAACAGTAAATGAGTGCTATCAATGACTGATGTCACCCACTTAGCATGATACTTTCAAAGCCATCTTCTAATAACAGGCACCAGATCTCTTTTCACTGTTGAATGGTTCTCAGTTGTGCAGATATAGCACATTTCATTTGTTGGGTGATGGACTTGAGTTGTTTCTGCTTTGGGCTATTATAGATAGTGCTTAAATGAGCATTTGTATGTGGTTCCCTGTATAGATGAATGTTCTCACTTCTCTTGGTGGTTTACCTATGAATGCAATAGCTGAGTCTTATGACAATTTGCTATTTAACATTCTGAAGACCATTTTCCAATATAGCTGCGCCATTTACTAATCCCACCAGCATTTGCCTGTGGTGCAGTCTCATTCATCCACATCTGGCCAACATTTATTATCAGACTCATTTTATCCTCAGCGTCTTACAGGCTGTAAAGTTATTTACAGAGACCTTCATTCTTTTTCTTACATACTTGCTAAAGCAAACATTGCCTTCCAGCAGAGATTTCTCTTTTCAGTTTTCTTCCAGTCAGAGTCTCACTGTGTATAAATATTCTTGAGCTAGATTTGAACAAGGTCCTCCTGCCTAACTGACAAGAGTGGAGATTACAGGCATGCACAGCCTGACTAAGGGTGGGGTTTTCAGGTTCTATGTTGAGGATCATAAGACAAGGAGAATAGCTCCTGGCTTTAATTAGACATTCAACTAATGTTTGTGGAGTTAATGAATGAAAGGCCTGATCCAACCCTACATATGGAGCACTTGCAAGTGGCCCTTTTGGTTTGGGAAGTTTAGGGGACAGGAATTATATTCATTTTCAACCATTCCTTAGGTCATTTCACAGTGTTACCCAAGAAAGACTGAAGGAACCTTGAAAGGCCATAAAAAATAAAATGAACATTTCACCATCTTATTTTGTAAAGTGGAGCCTGTTATTTCATTAATGAACAAAGTATTTAAACATGTATAGGGTGCTGTGTATGGCAATATAAAGTCATCAAAGAGACTGACTGGCAAAAAGAAGGTAAGGTGGGGATTTTGTTTTACTTCAATTATTGTATACCTGTATTTATTGTAATTGAGTCTAATCTGACTGAGTATAAGAAACGCTGTGGGTCAGGGCTGGAGAGATGGCTCAGAGGTTAAGAGCACTGCCTGCTCTTCCAGAGGTCCTGAGTTCAAGTCCCAGCAACAACATGGTGGCCCCCGACTATCTATAATGAGGTCTGTTACCCTCATCTGGTGTGCAGACACACATGCAGGCAGATCATTGTATATATAATAAATAAATCTTTAAAAATTAAAAAATGCTATGGGTTAAAGAGATAGCATATTATAATTGTATCATAATAAATACTTTTTGGGAACTCTTGTATTGTTTTCCTGATGATAGATGACTGTGCTGAAATAAATTCTTTTTATATTTAATAGATCTGAAATAGATGATCCTTACTCGTGATTGTTAACTTGATGGAATGTAGGATCACCATGGAAGCAAACCTCTAGCCATGTCTAGGAGAGGCTTTCTTCATTGGATTAAATGAGGTATCCTAAATGTGCACAGCACTATTCCATGGGCTAGGGCTCTGGACTGGGTATAAAGCAAGCTGAGTGCCAGTGTTGGTTGCTCTTTGCATCCTGATTGAGGATTCTGCAAGAACTACTGCCTCATGATTATGCTACCATGCTTGCCTGCTGCGATAGGCTGCTCATCCTCGACAATTACTTCTCTTCATTACCTTTGTCAGTCAGGATATTTTGTCACAATCATAAGAAAAATAATGGATATAACATATAAGGGAGAATAAGTATTTATTCTTCTTCTTGATTCAGCTTTTCTGTATAGAGGTAGATGGGAAAAATTAGTAGAGCCTTGCCTTTTGCTTATAGGCTGTGCATTATTTATGGTTGGTCTCTTCTAGTGGGAAAGCCCACTTATGAGAGAGTAATGGCTGAGCTATGCTGCTATGCTTTCATCATCATTGAAGTCAGTGGCTGCATAAATACAGGAACTGTCCATCACAGCTTTAAAATAGCCAGCTGCACAATGGGCTGGCCAAGCCAGCAGAGTTTACTGTCTACAGATTAATATAAAGCATGACCTCTGTTTTTTAAATGGAGTGAAGGAGCCTCCCTTGCTCCCTGTGCATTCTGGGGAATTGGATGTTATTTGTTTAATCCAAACTAAGGTTTGGATTTACTCTTGTAGCTGTGGAAAGCTGACAAGTATTTCAAAGACTCAGCCTGTTCTGGATGGGGTGGCACATTATTTTTTGCTACAGCAAGAGAAGCAAAACTTCTCTCCTGAGCATTCTAGGAAAACATCCATAAATAAGCCATTGTTACTAGAGATTTTTCTAATTTATAGTTATATATGACATGTTACAAAGTATATCCACAAGACTGAAACTTATCATCATTAACTGTCTTTAGATTCTCTTTCATCACATTTGTTGCTGAGGGCGTAGGAGGGAAGGGGATACAGTTCCCATCAACCTGTTCATTAAAAGGAGGGTTCTATTGCAGTTTGGACTACTTTCAGAGTGTCTGACTATTTGTATCCCTTACTTCAATAGATAATTTCCCTGTTTTATTGTCCTTTGGAATGGTGCCCTTGTAAGAACTTTTGAGAAGTGCCACAGAATTCCTCCTAGCCAGGTCTGAGGACTTGTATCAGAGAAGTCCATTATTTGATTTCCTCTGTGTATTGTTTCCCATTGTGGGTTTTTTGTTGTTGTTGTTATTGTTTTTTGTTTTTTTTTTTTTTTTTTTTTCAGTTCTGTGTTACCAATCTGGTCCTTATCTCTAAGACTAAGTCCTGGAAAGTGACTGGTTTTTGGCTTACATATTTTCCTAATCTGTTTCTCATTTGGAATTTGTTGCCATCTTAATTTTGTGTGTATGTCTGTGTGGTAAATGAAAAACTATTCCTCACCTGGGCCTCAAACATTTCCTATCCCAATTTTCTTCGACTGCTTCCCAAGTCTAGACTCTTAGGATTTGAAACTGGTTCTGATACAGCTTTGTTGGTGGTGGTGGTCCAAAATAAGATCTTAGTAGTGCCTGTAATGGGGGGGGCATTGGTAGGTTATGTGAAATATGTAAGGGAGTAGAAAACAGGATGGAAAGAAGACTGGACACAAGAAAGTCATGCAAAATTTACTATGCATCTGTGTGTTTTTTAAAATGTTTCATCTCGGCATTCATATAGAGTTCTATAGTCCAAACTGTTTTAAAATTTAATTTCTAAAATGATAATAGAAGTTTATCTTATCAGTCACTTTGATGTACAAGTCTGTAGGGTTAAGAGCATTTACATGATTGAACAACAAATTTCATGAAATTGAAATTTTTACTGATTAAACAAGTTTCCATTTTCCATTTTCTAGTCCCTATAATTTGTTTTTAAAGAAAACTTTAGATTAATCAAGTGCAAAACATGAAAGATACCAACTGAAGTGTAATCATCATTTAAATCAGATGCTGATGTATTGCTGACATCTGGAATATGGTTCTTTCAGCTGAGTTTCCCAGGTCAGCTCAGTACTCAGAAGTTTAAAGAAATGGCACCTCATAAGGTTTGAAAATGTTCTACAGAGGTAATTTTGCTACAAATGTAGTATTATGTTTTGTTTTTGAGGTCTAAGCTTTATTGTCATTACTCATTTAAGGCTTTTTTTTTTTTTTTGAGGAATTATCTTAGTGTAGGAGAAAGATGACTCTATCAATAACAATTTTACCAAGTCCTCATTTTTACTGTGTCCGTTGCTGTCTTATTTCTTTCTTGTTTGTTTGTGTGGAGGTTAAAGGACAACTTTCACACATTATTTCTCTTCTGTTGCTGTGTGGGTCGCAGTGATTAAGCTCAGGTTGTCAGACTCAATGGCACCCACCTTTCCCCACAGAACCATCTCATCAGCCCAGGAAGGCTATTTTAAATGCTTGTAATCTTCCTTATTGTTCCATGAGGTATGTTGTAATTATAATCCTAATTTTATCAAAGAATGGGTAATGAAGCATAGAAAAATTAAAGAAGTTGATCTCAGTTTCAGAGCTTGTTATCAAAAAAAATGTATACATTTTGAACATTATCAGTCCAGCTTGAGTTCTTCATTCTTTATTCCTGTACTGTGATACCTTTATATTAATATTCATATCAAACTGAAGGTATGAGTGGGATAAAATAAAAAGGACTGACAAGTATATTTGGGGGGTATATTTGGTGAGTAAAAATGTAATATTTGGGTGATCTGTGACTTGTGTCAGTCACTTTGTGTTTTATTCTAGTATCCATTCAGTAGGTTCTCACTATTCATTTCATGTACAGGAAGACAGCCTCAGGAAAGTTTGGGAGTTTGCCTTACCTGTCTTAAGTTGTACGCTGTAGGTATAGAAAGAGACATATTCCTAAGAAGTTAGACTTTGTCTTGCAGAGAAGTGTTTTGGCATGCAGAATTCTATTAGGTTTAAATGGAGCCATAGAATGTTATATACAAATAATGTTTATTCTATAATTCTATGTAAATATTCTATAGAAGGCTACATTATAGATACATATTTCTACATAGAGAAAGCTTCTTATCAGAACATTCTAGTCCTCTTAAAAATTTATGTGACTCAGTAGTTAAGAGCACTGGCTGCTCTTTCAGAGGGCTTTGGTTCAATTCCCAGAACCCATATGGCAGCTCTCAGCTGTCTATAATACCAGTTAGAGGGGCCCAGTGTGCGCAGACACAAAGACATATATGCAGACAAAACATGAATGCCCATAAAATAAAACTAAATAAATTATTCTTAAAAAGAATATGTATACATATTATGTATATGCATAATATGTAGCAATCTGTTGTTATACATATGTAGGATATCATCCTATGTCATATATAAAGAAAAATGTATTTTTCTGGTATATGCCCTGTGTTATACCCTTTCTGTAAGGGGATCCTGATATCACTGTAACAGAGAATTTGAAGAAATGAGAAAGGATGTTGTTGAGCAAAACCATGATGTCAGTGTTATAGGATGGATTTGCTATACAGAAGGAATCCCTTGTGTATGTATGGAAGCATCACCTGTCAATAAAAAGCTAATGGCCTATAGCTGAGGCAGGATATAGGAGGTGGGACATCCAGCAGGCAGAATTCTGGGATATAGCAAGGCACGTGAAGTTTGTCTGGCAAGATGTGAGGAAAACAAACACATGGTACCTGAGCAGAAATAACCAGCCATGTAGCAAAATGTAGATTAGTATAATGGGTTATTTTAACTTACGACCTAGTCAGAGAAGAGCCCAGCTATATGGCCTAGGTATTTGTAGATATCTATTTTGAGTCTTGTGACTCTTTATTTGGGAGCTTGGGGCTGGGAGAAAAAACTACCACAATATTACTGTCAAAATTTAATTATAATTTTAGCCACAGAGAAACCCTATTTGTGTATTTACTTTCAAAAAATAAGACCTTTATTTGGAGGGACACTTTCTCCTGTCCCTGCAGGGCCAGTCAAAACTTGGTGCAGTTCACTTCCCAACTTAGGTCTGGGCAGCTTTTGTCAGAGGAATCCTGTTCTCCACAAACGCTGTCACTCTTTTGTGTAGAGATAACTCTACAATATGCTCAAGAAAACAAAGATTTTCCTCATCTTGGAGCCTCATCTGGTTGGATATATATAGGAAAGGGGTAATTTCTGCTCCAGTCATCTAACTTAAGCAGGTACTCTCTGTACTACTTGACTTGCATTTTAGTGTGTTTTGTTCCTAACTAAACAAAACAGGCACAAGCACATACATTCCTTCCTCTGTAAAAAAAAAAAAACAAAACAAAAAAAAACAAAAAAAAACCCAAAACCTATTTTCACACTTCTTGGTATACATTAGATGCTTACTGCATGTGAGTGTCTTAATCTGAGTGGCCTAGTTTGACTGAAAGCCCTTTCATATCTAATCTTCCTTGCTGTGGACAACCTGGTCTTAAAGGAAATAAGACAGAGCAAGTTGATGAAAGTTCAAAAGTCTCTGAAACACGAAAGTACTTTCTGAGCCCTGGTTCTGGCAGCGCCATCAGGAGTTCAGGGCTATAGTTTCCACTAGTAGATGGCATTGCCAACTGGTCTGAGAAAGCTTACAGAGCTTTCTCATTTACAGCTGAGATTCATTCTCCAGTTACTTCTTTCACTAGACAGTATTTCTGTATAGAGTGGTTCTCAACCTTCCTAATGCTGCAACCTTTTAATACAGTTCCTCATGCTGTGGTGACCCCCCCAACCATAAACTTATTTTCATTTCTACTTCATCACTGTAATTTTGCTATGTTATGAATTGTAATGTAAGTATCTGATATGCAGGGTACCTGATATGCAACCCCTTTGACAGGTGTCTTGACCAACAGTCTGTGGACTGCTGCTCTAGACAGTACTTACTCACTTAAGGTCAAAATACAGTTGTTCTACGTGTGTCATCATGGTGATGTCAAACCCTAGTTCCCTCTCTTTTGTTCTGAAGGAACAAGGGGCAGAAAACTTGCAAGCTTTTCTTAAGCTGAATGAATCCCCAGGCACCCGTGCTGGCTTTTGGGTTTCTTGGGCTTTGGGTCAGGTAGGAGCAGGAGGACAGTGCTTCACGTAACACATGACTCTTGGCCTCTAGTCACCTTCCTGAGATGCTATCACTTCTGGCCCATTTGGAACAGAGGACTTGCTCATTGTTTGAATCCTGAGTCTCTAGCCCTTGAGAATAAAAAATGTGGGTATTGAATTGATCTGCCATAGCAGTTTCCAAACTTTCCTTCTTTAGGAACAGCAGTGAATTTTGGCCTCTCCTCCTGCCTCAAGCTTTTCTGTCAGCTTTAGCTCTCCAGTTGTATTACACACATTTGTTCAGTGAAAGAGTGCAACATACAAAGCCATAAGAGCAGATAATTATTTTCTGGTTCCATCATCTTATGCCTCATGGATTTTAAGTGTCTTAATGAATGCCATAAACTAGTCAGTGGTACAGCTTAGACAGGGTGGGGTGAGATGGAGGTAAGGACAATTATAAGAGTGAAACAATGTAGCAAGACAGTGTTCTGGTTCCTGGTCCACGTCTAAAATCTTCTTCATACAAGCAGACTGGGCTGTGATACTCATTATGTTGTAATAACAGGTTTCTTCTTCATGCTTGGAGGGGTTAAAAAAAAGTCCTTTTTGTGATATTGTTAGAAGTATCTTCTTTCCTCCCTTAAAACTATAGCTGGACTTTTGATAGCTAAAATTCTAATATTTTAGAATTTAAAGATCAAATCTTAAATCTAATTTTGATGCCTCATCGTTACACAGATACGCTACAGACTAATTTTTTTTCTTTTGCCCTCTTCCCAGATATAATCCTAATCCAACAATCTCAAATGACTCTCTGTGTTGGTGGTAATTTTTGCATTGTATGAGGTTTTTCTTACAGTTTGCTTTTTCTCCCTTTGAAACTCATTTTAAGTACTGAGATTTAATTTTAATTAGCTAGGACTCATGTTCAGGTGTGCCTTGAAGGTCTGAATGGCAAGCCCTGGGGAAGCAGAGATGAGCAGATCCCTGGAGCTCACTAGCTAGCCTCGCCTAATTGTGAGCTCCAGCCAATGAGAGGCTGTCTCGAAGAGATGAGATAGTATTACTGAGGATGACACCTTGAGGCTATCCTGTGGCCTCCACAAACATGCAGTAACACACTCACACACATGCATGCATGAACATTTTCGAAAGAAAGTTAATTGTATTTGCTTGTATTTGTAATTGTTTGCAAAATTAGGATGGGGTTCGGTTGGGACAGGAAGAGAGTAAGCATTTTAAAATAAAATTTTAATACATTTATATATTTAGGGAGGGGAGGGACATTTGTGCCATGCATGTGGAGGTCAGAGGATACCTTGTCCACTCCCTCCTTCCACTGTGTGAGTCTGTGGCATCAAGCAACCAAATATGGTAAACAACAAGTGACTGGGCCATCTCATCAGCCCAAGAGAACACTTTTGTCTTAACATTTTGTAATTTGAATTGTGTTCCTGTAGTGCTGCCTAAAGAATATCTACTTAAAGCTAATGTTTAAGAGCTAATGCATCTGGTGTCTTGGAGGGAAAGAGAATGAGAAGGCACTCCTTGTTCTTGGGGAAGCTGAGTTCTTTGTAATCATCACTTCAGAATGGGGATGAAGTGATGAACTTTTTGTTAGGTGCACCTGAGTTCTAGCAATGTGACTGGAAAACATGTCTAGCCTCTCCAAGTCTTAAAACCTTTGTTTGTATGAAGGGAATAAAAGTAGTTACTTAGTCTATCCTTCTAGGCTACTGGGTGGGGGTCAAAAATGTTCTCTAAGTGACAAATAAAGTAGATGATTACAATTAGTTTTCTTCAGGAGAAGTTGGGACAAGAGAAGAAAGGGACATAGCTCCCTCCATCTTCCTCTTTCTTAAGGTCTTTCTGGGTTACAAACAAGGCAGGAAGAGGGGACCTACTGAGTTCTTTCATGTCTCTACTCCTCAAGCATAGAGATTTTTTGGTCCTTGCTGGAAGGAAATTCAGTGAGTTTCAAACCAAAAATTTCTTGGTTGAGTGAAGCTCTTTATTGTGTATAAATCATAATAGCTGAGGGAAATGGGATTCATTTGTTCTTATGAGTAAAAAAACAACACAGGGTAATCCAATCTGCAGACCGGGTGGGATCAGGTACTTAAAAGCTATGGTTGGGAATCTCTTTGAGTCTGGCCCCCTCTGTTTTGTCCCTTTTAAACTTGAACTTTTTTTCTTGTGGAGGCAAAGCAGTCACCAGCAATTCTAGCATCATAGCAGGCGAGTTGTCCTGGTTCCAGAAGAAAGATATAGCTTGGATTCCTTATTGTTCCAACAATTTTCTAGGGCTTGGATCTTACTGGTACAACTTAAGCATATGTCCCTCTCTGAACCAATCACCAGTGTGCCACAGATCCTCAAGGCCAAGGATGTCATCTTCACAAATGATAGGTACTAAAGAGCAGGGTCAGGGGGAGTAACTTTCTAAATGAGAGAAGATAGGTAACTATTTCTTTTTTTTTTTTTCAATGCAGTTTATTCAGGAACCTTGAACAACTATTTCTAAAAGAAATAGAAAAATAGGGTGGACACTTCTTCCTTCTCTCACCACCCCTTTTCTCCCTGGCCCAAATAAAAGATATTTAGATTTCTCAATAACAGCACTGTGCAGTATGGCATTTTGGGTATTATTGGGATAAAATGTCAGGCTGTCCACTAGATCTGTGCGAATACGAATAACACACATATACACAACAAACCCATGAGTTTAACAGTGAACAAGGTAAATATGCATGAATATCAGCAATAGTTTATATTTCTTGAAAACTCTCTAGACTGTAGGTTTACTCCATCTACTCCTTGCTTGGCATAAGTCATTGCCTCCAAAGGAACCTAAGGTAGCAGATGACACTTCATTTCGTAGGTGAAAAGGCCTAAACTTCAAGAAGTGTCTTGGAAGTGTCTGAGGTAGCAAGAGGATGCTGCGCACACTGCTCTTTGCAGAAGGCATGAAACTATAAGGATGGTTTCACCATAGAGGGATTAGAGAAGCCCTCTAGTTGTAGAAAAATACAGTAACTACAGGAAGGGAACTGAAGAGAAGAAAGAGAGGCTTAGAAAATTATAAGTAAAGCTCCACCTTAGCATTGGTGGGGGAGGCAGAGGGTAGGGAGGAGAGAGGGGCAAAGGCAAAGAGGGAGGGAGAATGGATGTGGTTAGTGTGGCCAGTGGTTGAGCACAGCTGCTGTTCTGAGGAGATCAGCCGCTTCTGAGGTCTCAGGAGCTTTGAATACAGGAATGGCAAACAAGAAAATGGTCAGACCCCCTGAGCTTGTAGGTAGGGATGTTGGCTTTTTTACTCTACATTCTTAAGATGTTTTGGAAGTTTTTTGCAACTGTGTTATGGGAGAACATGAGTGGTTGTTTCTTTAAATGGGCTAGCTAACTTCATCTTTGTGAAGGGTCTTTCAGAAAGGAGACCATTTTCCATAATCCTACTTTCCCTCCCTGTACTAAAGAGGAGCCAAGCCGAGGCAGCATTAAAGAACACTTCCAACACAGGACCACTGGTTTTCTGAGTTTCTGTGAGTTTTACAGCAAGCCCATTCATGACTCAGAACCAAGAAGATAACAAGGCATACTTATTTGAGTCTCTTGTTTGCTCTTCTATTTTGTTCAGTCATTAAACGGTGTTAGAATTGAGAATTAGGACTCTCTTTTCTTGCCAAGTGAAAACACAAAAGACTTGTTGACTACATGATTTACTCTCCCAGATACTTCCAGAGTAACAGGAAATCCTGGCCAAATATCCACTGAAAGGAGCTGGTGGCATATGCCCTGGCTTCTCTTGAATGCAGGTTTCATGGCTGTCACCCTGTGCCCAGAAGGACATCATAAATCATTTATAATTTATGAGGAGCCTAGCCAGTCCTGTGCTACACCCTGCTAGCTGCTGGTGTCTGTCCACACACTGTGGGTTTCCTTCTTTGCTTCATACAGAGCCTTTTTCACACAATCCATAGGACTAAATTGGAAACTTTTTCTCATAGCCTGGCGCAGCCAAAGTGTAAAGATGAGAGGAGACAGAACACCCTTGTTCCTTGAGGCTGTGCCATGAACTTCTCTTGCTTTCTCCTAGACTGGAAAGTAAGAGGGGATAGAAAACAAAATCAGTATCAGGACAAGGCCATTTTCTTTTTATTTCACATTCTCAGCAAAATTTATATGTATTTTGAGTGACAGTAGCCAGCATGTCATCACTGGGGACATAGCATTGAGCACTAGCTTGGTTCAGATGAGATGGCTGAATGAGAAGGAGACAAGCACTTCAGCAGGGACTTCTGGTGAGCAAATCTTTGATCAGAGCATGAAGGCCATTATGGAATGAGCCATGCTGGGGAATAATCTTCTGATGAAGACAGGACACTGTATGGCACAGTCCCTGGGGGAAAGCATCAAGTGTGGAGGTCTGTATCAGACAGCCAGGAAAGAGTAACTGGATAAGAGAAAGAACATCCCCAGGGTTGCTGCAGCTGTTGGGTGTTTTGAAAGACTGATCCCTTTAAAATACTTTGTACTTCTAAGAGTAGAAGTACAAAGTCAGGAAAACCGTGGGTGATGCATCTTTCACTTTCTAGAGAGAGTCAGAATGTGTGCTATTGTAATCAGAATTGAAATATCAAAATATTAATTCACCCAGTGCGAAAAGTGACACAGAAATCATGTATTTGTTTGATCTTGGTTATGAATCACTAATACATTTACAATCAGGATAAAAGAGAGAATTTGTGTCCCATTCATTTACATAGTTGGTTAAGTACAGACAGAACCAGGAACTATATCCAATGACCTGTGCCCCATTTCTCCGGGCAATATTATGGTATAGCTGTGGGATACCACAACCTCTATGTGCATATTATATTATATTATATTATATTATATTATATTATATTATATTATATTATATTATATTTCATGTACAAATTAGTGTGATCTTCCATCACAAAGACACTGGTTTGACCCTGGGACCAGACTCCAGGTGGCTTCAGTAGGCTCCCTTGCTCATGCTGAGCACTGTGAAGCAGGCTCCTATGATGCACTGACAAGTAGAACTTGGGTTTGATTGCTGTGCAGAAGTCACAGGAAGGGAGATCTGGGTGCTATCAGGGGAATTTCTCCACAAAAGTAAAGCTCGTGGATAGTTGAGGTAGGCCTCAAAGACACGTAAGGATTTTTGCCTCCAAGCTGGGAAAGCAGGTGAGCAAGCATTGAGAACGTTTCCATGATGCTCTTGCCCTAATCGGCATGCTGAACCAAATTGACTCCTCAAGTTCCATCCAACGCAAAACCCCTCAGAGTCCATGAAAAACGTCCAGTGAATCTGCTCTGCAAACACACAGACACTGTATAAACACAGACAAATATTTTAAAAGGTGAAGAATAAGATTCTTGTACTTCAGGGGTTGGAATTTTGTGCTCAGCAACATACCTTCCATACCCAGCCTGCTGTTTGTCCATGTTGGCCCTCACACAGTTATCTACATTATGTGTTTAAAATGCTCTTAGCCAGAGACCAAGCAAACAGCTCATGGTATTTTCCTATCAGGGCCTGTTTATGAGGTAGAGAAAAAAAGAACAGAGTTGTTGACTTTGATCGCTCATGGAAGCTGGCACAGAACTTCATGGAATTCACAGGAAGAAATGGGAAAAAATTTTGGTATACAAAGAAAAAAAAAAAATGGAAGATTTGTTTAAGCCACGATTTAAGTTAGAATTAAACCAAGAAAATCTCAAAACTCAGACTGAAGAGTGGAGTAGGATCTGCAGTAGAAAAGCAGAAGTGTGAACGGACTATGTTCTAGTCTCTCAGGTGAAGAAAGAAAAATTTTAGTGAAGAAATAAAAGTTTTTAAAAGTATACAAAGCACAGGTTTTAGAGTGGCCTTCATTGATGATGCTGAATCCCATAGTATTTGAGCTGGTTGAGTTAGTGACCACTGAGTCGTCCCTCATTTTTATAGATCACAGATTAGAAGCACAAAAACTTGATGTAGGCTGCCCAACACCATTTGACTTCAGCCCAGTCTTCTGGGACATGAAAAATTATGTGACATTTTGGGCAATGTTACAGACATGGCAGTCACTGAAAAGTTCTGCTCGTATTAGCAAGGGATGAGTGGAGAAAGACAGTGTGGCTGACCATGTTCTGGGTTGGCAGTGAGGTGGGTTGTCTTGCAAGGAATCGGGGACCTGGTTGCTGCAGCCTTAGGAAGCTGGTCTTTGGATTGCTCTTCTTTCTTCAGTGAGAGTCTGAACACACTGGCACTGCGCGTAGGTGACAGCACTCTGTAAGGAACTTCTAGAGAAGAACTTGGGTGTGCCGCCACAGTAACTGTGTTCACTGTGGATACTAGTTTCCAAAAGGGGTGGTAGAGAACAGGACTGGCAGAGGGAAGGGAGACAGATGTACCTCTACTAAGACCAATAAGGGTTCATTGTCATTTTTGTTTTTTTGTTTTAACCATTCACTTACTCACTCATTCATTCATTTTCTTCTTTGTTCACATCCTAATTCCAATAGCACACTTGACAACTTACACCAAAGAACTCGTACATTATGCATAAAATAAAAGTGAGTTCAGGTTGCAAAAAAGGAGAAAATGTGAAATATCACATGAGATAAGTATTAAGTTTTATGCTGGCTTTTCTAGAAATCAGGATTAAAAAAAAAAAAGAAACAAAGAAAAGAAAAAAGCAGCACACAGTTCCTAGTTATCAGAAGGAAGGAAAATAATTTTTCTTCAAGAGAGACTAAGTGCTGCTATTCTGGGAGCTCTTGCCTTCAGTAAACACTTGGGGATGTCCATGTGCTTAACCAAGCTCAACACCTACTGTTCGCCCACACCTACTGGACCCTCAAGAGGGGAGGGAAGCTAGTGGCAGAGTAAGATTCGGATATGCAGGTCAGTGCCACTGAGGCCCTGCTTTCCGCTCCTGAGCTCAACCACAGGGAACTTCGGGAATGTAGATTGCTTCCAGAAGGAGGAACCCACAATTCCCTTCCCTTCATTTGCCTCAAAAAGCTGCCCATCACTAATTCCCTTCTTCATTCTTTATAAGTTTTGTCAGGGGGTATACCAGAACCACTAGTTGCAGGGATATACTTTGTTGAACTTTTGAGTTGGTGTGAGAGAAAAACAAAAGCAAAAATCTAAAACAACAACAAACCCACTAAAGGTTATCCCTTCTCAGCAGGGTTCAGGTGACATCTTTACAGGAACTATCTAGGGGGTTTCTGATTTGGGGCTTTTTGTTTCATTTTGTGTTTGTTGTTCAGAATTTCGGGGTGCTTGAGAGATGTGTCGATGGTTCCAGAGGACCCAAGTTCAATTCTCTATACCCTGTACAGTTTGTAACTGACAACTGTCTGTAGCTCCAGCCCCAGAAGATCCAACACATCCTTCTGCCTCCTTCTCCTGGTACCATGCATGCATGCAGTGGACAGACCTATACGCAAACAACACCATCTATACACATAAAATAAAGAATAATAAAAGATTAAATATTAAAAAAGAACTAATTCAGGTCTGGTGAGATGGCTCAGCAGGTAGTAACCCCTGCGGCCACACTTGTTGATCTGAGTTAAATCCCTGCGTCTTATATGGCAAGAGAAGAGAACTGACCCCTAGCGTTGTCTCCTGGCCTGTGCACGCACCATGGCATGGTGGGGTCACGCGCATTCACACATTAGTTGAGTGGCTGCTGCAGTTTTCTTAAAGATTTGTTTGTTTATTATGTATATACTATTCTGCTTCCATGTATTTCTACACAGCATAAGAGGGTAACAGAGCTCAGTATAGATGGTGATGAGCCACTGTGTGGTTGCTAGGATCTGAACTTGGAACCCTTGAAAGAACAGCCAGTACTCTTAACCTCTGAGCCACCTTTCCAGCACAACTGATGTAATTTTAAAGGCTTTTGAAAACAACTTTAGATCTTCTGAAAGTCCACACAGTTTTCTGGATTTTCAACATTTACATTATTATTTTCTTCTTTTTATTGTATATAGTCATTATACATGTTACTGTGTAATATAAGGACATTGTTATTCATACAAGTATTCTACTTAAAACATATTCTGCTTATGCCCTCTACCATCTCCTTTCCCACCAGTCCCTCTTCCAATTTATCCTCCTTTCCCCTCACTCCTACTTTTGTGTCCTATATACACACATGGTGTATGTACATGTATAAAATCTGGGAAAACAGAGACCTACTCACTTCACATGACTGTCCAGTTGCACACTTGCATGTGTCACTGCAAATGCCTCTGTCAGCATGTGCTGTAGAAAGCATCATTACCCAAGAAAGGGTGCTAAGTGGTGTCTCTGCTCCATAGATGGTATGCAATAATGTCTGGATCCCTTTTCAAACATGAGCATCTTGGGAAGGTGCAGAGGTTGAACCTCCGTTCCTGATACGCTTTTGCCCTTGCTGTGCTATGGACTCTAGACAAGTGTTTTTGGTGGGCATAAAACAAACAAACAAACAAGGGTTTGAGTCTTCACATGGACAAAATAAACATGCTCAAGAATTTTGAATATTGTTCGTAATTGTAATCAATGACTTGATTCTTACTTGTGCTTATTCTTTTTAAAAGTATTAGAGAGGAAGATCTCCACCAGACAAAGTCGAGAGGAGCTGATACGAAGGGGCCTGCTTAAGGAATTGCCTGACCAAGGTGAGGAAATGCGTCTCACGTTTAAACTAGTTGGATTCTTCATTCTTTGCTCTTTCATTTTCTGTTGGAATTTAAAGTGACCATGGTGGTTGTCAGATAAAGCAGCCAGTAGTACAGGACAGGAATCTGGCTTTGACCTGCATTGTCTCTGTGGGTGGCCAAGAAGCTGAGGTGTTATAGAAAAGGGTTCTGTGACTTTTGTGGTCAATCTTTCCCCCATAGGTTGCTCTTAACTCTGCTCTTCAGCATGCTGCTTTGGTTGCTAGAGATACAAGTCAAGATGCAACCATGGTTCTTCTCCTTATCAACCTCAAGCTTTATTCTTTTATCCGTGTTAAACTCAATTAGGAGAATTCAGCTGTAGTTTGTTCAGGCCTTCCTTGTTTCTAAACACTGCCAATAAAAGAAATAGCAGCCGTGCCTCCTGTCAACACACTCATGTTCACAAATCAATACAGCATGAGGGGGCAAATTAATCTGCCTTATGTTCCCTCCCAGTAATCTGCTCCTCTTTTATTTCTCTGAAGCTTGTTGTCTCTCACCTCAACACTGATAATTCTCTCTAAGACATTTTTGTTTTGTTTTGGCTTGGTTTTTGTTTCTGTTGGTTTTGTTTTTGTTTTTTAACCTCTCTCCTTCTCTATTACCTCTATCCTCTGAAGCGCAGAAGTTGATCAGAAAAGACAAGAATTGTGTAGAAGTTGTCTGACCCTCAAAAAAGGCACCAACACTGGGTGCCTTTTTACCAAATAGATAATTCCAAATTATCTTCTTTGCTCCCACTGCTGTGAAAACTAAAGGAAATTTTGCTACAATGCTGATCATTCCTCTCTTTCATCCCCCAAGTTTACTGGAGTAATGTATTATTGTTGAGACGTTATGGGAAGAAGTAAAATGCTATTATTTGAAATTTAAATAATGATACTTTTCAATGGATGGATAGATAGATAGATAGATAGATAGATAGATAGATAGAATATGACATTTGGAGGCATACATTGTATATTAGTTGAAATGTCATGTTTTTTTTTTTTCCATACCAGAATAATCCCAGTGTGCAGCTTGGAAATGCATTGATGCTTCAGTAGGAGTAAGGGAGACCTGGATGGAATAATACCATTTTGACTGAGCGAGCTCTCACAGTTTTAGAAATTTTCGTTTCATTTCTGACTTGTCAAGTTTTCCCCCCTCATCTTTGTTAATGAGCTTTTTGTAGTTTTCAATATGCTATTACCTTGGAGCTATTTGTTTCCTGCTTCAGAGCTTTAAAAATGAAAACTGCTCATGCTTCCCCTTCCTAGAAGGAGGTAGATAGGCATGCAGGAGCTGGGCATGCAGAAAATAGGCAGACAGTATCCAGGCTCATCTCCCATCAGTCTCCGGAGGTGTCAAAGAAATTTCACAGCCTCTGAGATAAACCCTGTGCAATCCACTTTGTGGAGTGACCCACCCATTTGTTCGGTATCCCTTATCTGAAAATATTTTTTTAAAAGGGAAAAGATGAGGAATTGCTCATTGGTTAAGAGTGCTTACTGCTTTTGCAGAAGACATGAATGCAGTTCCCAGCACTCATATTAAAGGCTCACAACTGCCTGCAACTCCATCTCCAGGGAATTCACTTCCCTCTTCTGCTCTCTGAGGGACATACATTCATGTGCATATACCTGTATGTAGACACATATACACGTAATTAAAAGTAAAATTAAAATCTTATTAAAAAATGAAGGAGGACATCATAATTGAAACCTGTTGTTGGGATTGATGATGGACTGGGTAAGACCAGAAGTACCCAGAATGCCCCATGAAGATCTCCTGGTTTTCAACTGAGAACTAGAGAAAGTAGCTTTCTGTTTTCCCATTTTAGCCATCATCTTCCTCTTCCCCAGAAAAATTCTCTTGAGAATCCCGGTCTGAGAGGCTGGGATTTTATTTGGGGACAGCCTCTCTCTGTCACTGAGGATTCACTGTGGCCCCTGTCTCCTTGTCACTGCTGAAGTTCCTGACAGTGCTTGTCATTCATGAGCTTCATTCAGTGGACCACAGCTGTCCTGGCTGTGGCCTCATCCCACCCTGACCTGTGACCTCTATCTCGGGCTATGATTATTATTCCTTTCAGATTGTGTTTTTCACACCAAGTTTAACTTCAATCTGAAAGTTCAAATGATCTTCTCTCCTGAGAAGCTCTCCCAAACAGACAGTCTAGTCCATAGTGAGTCCCCACTTACTTCTTCTCTCCATCTTTTCTTAAAGCTGTGACATGAAGGCACACAGTGTTACAGCTGCATGCCTGACATCCACTTTCCATATCTTCTAGGCTGGGTTTCTCCCGAAGAATCAATTTTATTTTTTGGTCACATGTGATTCTCTCCCTGTAACTGTTCTTCCACTTCTACCCTGAGCTGGATGTGCTTTTCTAAGTTTCCTTCCTTTGAGGTCACAGACTCTTCCAGTGTTTGTCACCTGTTCCTATAACTCAGGCCTGACTTGGCACCAACTGACATCTTCTCTTGGCTTAGATTTCACTTGCATAGCTTACTATATCAGGGATGGAGTTTATTTTAATTCTGAGAAAAAAATTAACACAGATTTCTAGGAAAAATTTCAAAATATAGACACTACTCGCTTAATATCGTCAGTTCTCTTTTTTCTTCATATTTTCTACAAATGGTCTTTTTCTGCCATTACTTTTATGTACTAGTTTTATTTTATGACTCAGAGTAAGTACCTTTCCATATAGTTGATTGTTCTTCATGCTTACTATTGTGATAATATTCAAATTTTCTATAGTGGTTTTTCTAGTGTTTTAAAAATAAGTTATTTAACTTGATAAAATATGACCACTTAGAAGAGCATTAAATTATTATTAACATGACTTTAGAATACTACTAACTAAAACAAGAAAATACAAATAAAACTTTTATTTGAGTTGCTTTAAAAGTAAGGTTTACATAGAAATAGATGAATTTTTTTTTCTAATTTGTTTGGAACTGTTCATTTTATATTAGTTTTATCAATGTATTTATATCCCTCTTCTTCTCTTTTTTAAAATTAATTGTTTCAAGTCCAATAATTCCTACCTAATATTATTGAAATTGTGGCAATTCGGTTGCAATAGCATTGCCTCAGTGTGTTATTATTGTCTGTTTTAATTTTCTATAGGAATCAGAATTTAGGTCCTTGGGAACTACGTGATTGTGTGACAATTTCATTTTCATTTTCAACATGGTGTAATTCTGTTTATCTTATTTGTGGAAATATCAGGATTTTTGACAAGAAGACATGTGAATTATATTATAAAGCAAATCAGTAAAATTTTGAGAAATGATTTCTGTTTTATAACGTTTGCAAAAAATGAATTTAAAAAACTACATAGAAAAACTCTGTTAATACATTTTTTTTAAATTAGTTTAAATCAAAACTTTGGCTCTTTAATTTTTCTCTTAAGGTGGTAACAGAACCTCTTACATGTTTGGGAATAATTACTGGGATAATATTTCCAAGCATCACTGAATTTTGGAAATCCCTCAAATTTTAAACATTTTGAAGACTTAAAAAAAAATCAAGGGTTAAAATTAATCTTTATTATTTAGACAATACATGAAAAATTTTACTTTTAGCTGTAAATTTTAAAAATTCTTCTGTAACTAGTTTTTATATGTGTTTTCTAGCTAAAATTAGCTTTTACCCTTCCTATAATGAAGAAATTTTGAAAATGAAATTAGCCTTAAACCATCTTTTCCCTGAACAAAGGTAACAGTTACACTGCTGTGTAGAGTGTGGACAGTGTCTAACATGCTCAGGAGACACTGCTACCTGGAAATGGTCTGTCTTCCCACACCTGTCTCTATGTGTAATTGCATCTCATGTTATTTGTATCTTCGTATTCATCTTGTGGTTTTGACATGTTACAATGTTTGTTTCATTTTCCAGATCATTCCTTCATTCAGTTTTTGGATGCAAAAGAAACACCTAAGTGTTTACTTCAACAAAACCTAAACACAAGAACAGGGTAACTGCTGGCCTGGGCCCTGTGTGCTTCCGGGCGTGCCTTCTGTCTGAGGTGGCAGAGAGGTCTTTGTCCCTTGCTGCTTTTCCAAAGATTTTTCTACCTCTTTTCTTTTAATGAAATTAGATGGGGAAACATGGTTATGTGGTTCCCAGGGACAGAAACATGAACCCAGATCCTGCAGTCCTAGTAAGTGGGAATATGATTTTCAAGAAAGCCATCAAGTTAGACATCTAGGTGTTTCTTTCCAATTTTAGATGGAGATGTAACAGTTAACTTTGAAAATTCAAACGGGCACATGATACACATCGGAGAGGAGTCTACCCAAGAGGAGAATGTAGGGAAACCTGAAGAAGGGAATGGCTCTGTGTGTGAGAAAGCACCACCTCGGGAGGAAAAGGCAGAAGAGAAGACAGGTAAAATACAGAGAACCCCATATCATCTCCTGTAGCATCCCGACATTGGGAACCAAAGAGTGATTCTAAAGCCAGGAGCCTGCAGAGAGGACGTTTGCAAACTGGAAGAAGAAAGCTAGGAAAGAGAAGCAGGGCAGGTCCTCAGGTGGACACATGTATTTATAAGTACGCCATCTGCGTTGGTGTTATTAAGGAGAGCTAATTAATGGTAGTGATCAAAAGGATTGAGCTCTTCAGGTATTACATTTACCTGGAAATGGTCTCCTTTTCTTAAAAGCTTTCTCTCAAAGCCTTGAAAAAGATGAGCCATCAAAACGTTTTCATATGGTTTGTAGCTGGTCCTAGTGAGCAGCTCATCAGGGGCCATGTCTCTCTCTCAGCCTAGAACCGCCCTCTGGCAACAGGAAGTAGCTGGTGCATCCACATGACCCAGTATTTTAGATTCTAGACATGTCTAAGATACAGCAAGGAAGACATCCATAGGAGCTATGTTTCACTGCTGCCTTAGCTGCTGCTGACCTACCCGTGCACTTAAAAGTTTCAGATTATGTTATAGGCAACTCTGCTCTTCCTGAAAAGGCTTCTCTAGAGTGTTTGATAGCTGTTCATGAATTCCTAATGGTGGCTCCACCCCAACCCCACACCAAGCTTTGTACTTACACAGACCTTGAGCCAGTGTTCTATAAGGAAAGGTTTAGCCAAAAAACCTCTGAATAAAATTTTACCATATATCTAAGAAGGATCTTCAGGAAATATGTATTTTCTATAAGGTTGTCTCTGAGTTGGATGGCAGTATTTGTCAACCTCATTTGGATTGTGTAGACATTTTGAGAAATTTTAGAAATTCCTTTAAGTAAATTTTTTTCTCCTCTTGATCCAAATCCTCTGAGAGACAAAAGGAAAGCTGTGGGGGGAGGCTTTGTTAGTTAACTGCTCATGTGAGGTCATCTTTAGGAGACTGAAGCCTTGTGATTATTTGCATATACGGTAACTAGCTTTTAAAAGCTTTAAAAGCTATGGGAAATTTATTAATTTGTTCTCAGATATTAAGCATAGTATTTATGGGACTTTCCTCAGCTTTCAAAGAAAACCTCTAGTTAAGTTTATTAATACAGATTATAAAAAAAATTAGCTTGTGCTTTCATGATGATATTTCTGGTACATATTGAAAAAGCAGACAGATTTGGAAGAGATTTTGGTTGAGAGGGAACAGGTGTCTGTTTTTATTTTCTTTAGTTCCAACTATCCTGTCTCAACAAACAGTTAAACTTATATCCATATGTGACCTGTCTGTAGTCCCTGTGCGTGTCACTGCACTCAGTAACTAGCCAGATTTGGAAGGAAAATTTTCCTTATCAGCATAATGCAAAGTTGCTGACAGGTTTGTGTTAGCTAACCCAGCAGGCCTTGGTATTCTTGGGAGATGACCGATCTTATAGGTCAAGAACAGCTAAGAGGTTTTGTTTTCTTATTCCTCAAGCTAGTACATTTAGTTCTTTCTAGTCAAGAAAGTTCCATGATAGCATCAGTACATGAGGAGCTGGAGATGCCAAGGGTGCTGGTGTGTCACTGATGCAGCTGCCACGGCCCCCTTTTGTGTGGACAGAGCCCATGTGGAGCCTATCTACTAACCAAGAGAGGTATTAAGAACGGAATCATTCCCTGAATCTAAAAAAAAAAAAAAAAAAATGTCATTCATGAGTAGTATCACAGAGAATTATTTTAAGTAGAATTTATTTATGAACAACAATATGGATTACTTCTTTAGTCCTACACCTTTTAATGCTAAAACAGACAATTAACAACAACCAAAAAAACAAGACAAACAAACAAACAGTCTGATTCAGTGTTGCCTCTCTTCTGGTCCTACAGTCATGTGAGCTGACACTCATGCAAACCCACCCTCCTATGATCCTAACTCCATAATTTTGCAGGCCTCCCTCTCTGAGTCAAGCTAATCTACTCAATAGTACCATTCCCCATGTTAATTGGTTGTAGTAGCAAACCAAGGTCATGTGTCTTTAAAGGAGTATATACATCTTGCCTAAGAAACTATTCAAAAGTAAAGCACATAGGAGCTACCCATCATCCCAGCTCTGTGGCTGGGCTTGGTTCAGACTACATGGGTATTTCTGGGGTTCTGAAGGCACCTGGTTCCTTGGTGGGTAAAGTGGCCTTGGGCCTTATCTGCCAACATGAGACTTCTTCCTCAAGGTCTTCTCAGCTCTTGGTCGACTGTTGTTCTTTCTCAGTAGGTGTCCTTAGATATTTGAGACACAGAATCTGATCAGCAGTCTGCTCCAGTCTAACAGCATTAAATCTGAAAGTTGTTTGACATTGTTTTTATTGCATGATTATGAAGGGCCTTTAGTGAAGGAACAGTAGTCAGCACTTGGTTGGTTAATCAAGAGTACTGAAGAACTAGCATGTGTAAAACTCTAGTGGAGACCACAAAGAGAATGAGGAGTCGTCCCTGTCTAAAAGCAGATGCCTGGCAGGTAGCTCCCAGACAATCATCATAAGATGCAAAGCTATGAACAGGTCAGGGTACCAGAGCAGGGGAGCTCCCAGTGGTGCCCAGAGTTGTTTCTGTGCAGGGCATCTTTCCAGACTAAGTCTTGGGGGAGAAAGGAAGGAGACAGGCAAGTCCAAGAGAGGAATTAGAACAGAAATGCCTCCAGACCAGGCGCAGGACACATGAAGTACTGAATGGCTCTGACTATTGATGTCAGATCTTTACATAGAGGAGAAAGACAAGCCTGGATATGGAGTGGACAGCTTGTTTTCCAGACTGCTATTGTGAAGCCTCATATTCTTCCGAAGCCAGAATGAACAGAGAGCTCTTTCATAACACCCCCTTGAAAGGGCAATTCCACCTTCAATTTGTACAAAGCCTTTGAATCATATGTTTACAGTAAGAAATATAACCTAATTCATTGCCACCCACATACAAGAGTGTTTTCTGATTGTCAGTGCTGTCTGCCAGACACATTCACTGACTAGAAATAACTTAAGATATTGTTTGAGTAGATACACGTTTATGCACACACAGCTTAGGGAGCAGCACTATGTCAGGCCCTCACAGAAAGCTATCACAGGAGAGTTGGAAGGCTAAAGAGGAGCTCTTCAGAGTTTCCAAAGAACTACTAGGGTTTATGTGTGTATGGCCAAGAAACAAAGTAGAAGAAATGGCAATGGAATAGGACATGTGCCGTGCTGTTCTTGGTCACTCAAAACTAGAAATATCAATTTGGTAGGTGAGGGCTGCATTGTGTTGACACTGTCTTTAGTTTCTACTGTGCTCCATTTGAAAAGGTACACCACGTAGCTCTTTGGGCTGGAACCACATTTTAGTTCATTTCAGCCACTATTGCAAACAATGCAGACATGACCACATGAGTTCAGCATCCCAGAACAAAGTTGTCTCTCTCCCTGCTCTCATGGGGCCTCCTTGACCTATGTACAGGTTTTTTTTTTCCCTATGAAATGCATGCCTTGTCTTCTCAGAACTGTTATGTAAGTGTATATTAGAAGACACAGTGGACTTTTTTTTATTCTGCACTTTGTATACCTATCGCTGTGGCTCTGATCTAAAAGGTGGAAGGAGTCATTGTAGAATTTGAAGCTGCCCACACTCCACTGGGAGAATGCAAAAGCTCTCTAATGGTAGGAAGTAACGGCCACGTGCATTGCGTCAGAAGCCCCCAGGGTCTCCCAGAGTATAGAACATGCCTGCTTATTTCAGCCACACTAAGACTTCTGGTTGATTGGGGGAGCCGTGTAAAGATAACTGGGAGCGCAGGCATTGCTGCAGTGTGTGTACTGCTCTCATCTGCTGTTCTTGGTCCTTCACTGTTGCTAAGTAGGTAATTGTGATGCATTTAGCACTCATTGCCATGTCATCATCCAGAAACAACATACTGAAGGCTGGAATTAAAGCTGACGGCTAGTGCACATTTACACTGACCCCTGGTGTAACTTCATCATTGTCAGTTGTGATTGATGGGCCCAGAGAACCCTCCTCTAGTCTGTTGTTTACTCTTTGTTTTGCCTCAAAACTTTGCTTCCTCTGGTACAAACACTGTCTGGTTCCCAAACGTCATAAAGCCACCTGTGTGTATCACGGTCACCATGTCTCGCTCCTTGCTTTTCTATGGTTTGTCTGTATCAGTCTGCTCTATTCACTTTCTTGTTTGTAGAGAACACTGAAATCCACTCTGAAACACTGGCTGCTCCTGCTCTACCTCCTCCAGCTCCTCCCAAACCTAAACCCAAACCTAAACCAAAAAAATCTCCTGTGCCTCCCAAAGGGGCCACTGCTGGGGCCAGCCACAAAGGGGATGAAGTGTCTCCTAATAGAAAAACTGTCAAGGCTCCCAGTAAGCAGGCCCCCATCCCTCCACCCAAGCCAACAAGCCGAAACCCACCCCGGGAGGCCGGTGAGTATGCCCTGGGGCATAGTGGGTAGGTACAGGGTGTGAGGCTCTGCAGTATGGGGTTCTGTATGCAGTATGGGCTTCTTCCAGGAGCGTGGTCTACTGTTGTCTCAGAAAGCAACACTAAGTAGAGGTTTATGGGTAAAGGTTTCTCACAGGAATCCTTCAGAGATTCCCCGGTAGCTATCTACTAAGGAAAAAAAAAAAAACTTTGTAGTCTTTGGAGTAACTGTGAACTCTTAATCATAGTTTCCAAAATCAACACATAGACCCATTCCTTTAGCATGCCCAGGAGTGATGCTTACCTGATGAAACAGTATCTGAAAATATGTGTATGTCCAGTATCTATTCACATGCTGCCTATGTGAATTTATGGGCAGCTTCTCTGTGTTTCTCTTTTTAAATCCCATAGGCTAGCATATGAATATCTGACTTGGGCTTTGACATATTTGGTGGATTGTAATGTCTTAAATTTTCAACAGCCATAGTCATCTGTCCTCCAATAAGGAACAAAGTGTTCATATACTCCACATAGCATCATCTTGATGCGCTGAGAGTGGTATGCTCAGGGCTGCCCCCTCACCTCCACTCCGGGAGACCATCCGGTCAAAGTGTCCTAGTGTATTGCAATCACACATTGCCATCACAAATCATGAATGAACATTTGCAACTTATATGCTGCCCATCCAGCTTTCTTTTTCAACCTTACATGCTTCATGAAAAGTAAAGATTCCATTTCTCTAGTGCAATAAAAGATGCCAACTATGTCATCTAAATTTTAAAAGAACACAAATCAAAATTCTCATGCTCAATATCTTTTCCCCATTAATGTGTGCATAAAAATTCTTCTGTACTATAACAAATTTCCTTTAAAATCAGAAGCCACTTCTCAGAAACCAGCCTCAAGGATTTGCCTTAGCATTATCTTTTTCCTCTTGCAATTTATACTTGTCATACTGAAATTCAAAGAAAGGTTTAGTTCACAATGTAACAGCTCTCTGAATGCAAGTAGTCCTTTCCTGGGTCCTCTCTTCCCAGCTTTGATCTTTGTTGCTCAGGCCTCTTCTAATCTCTCTAAAGTAAAATATCTCAAAATGATGAGGCAGCAGAGCCTAAGGGTCATTTCCTTGGGGACTCAATTTCTTTTTTATTGGCGTCTGTATGTCCCTCATGGCCTTACACAGCCTAGCAGTGGTATGTGACGTGACATAGGCACTGAGCTACTAAGAAAGGAAAATTCCCAAACTAACACTTTTCCCTTGGGAATTAAGAGCCTGTCTTGCACACACTTCTTCCCTCGCTCTGTCTCTAGGTGGTGTGAGATCACTGTAGACTTTGCTCAGACTGTGGGAAGAAAGCTGGTGAACAAAAAGGTTGGAGGAACATTCTTGATAAATCTTGAGATGATTACAGATAATTTCTCGAAGATTTAGCATATACTGATTATGTTTCTAAGAGGATAGTAAACTAGGAAACTGTCATTTTATCCAATGCACTGATGTAAAAGGCACAGGCTCCATTATACAAATGAATATGACTGCTTCTAGGACTGTCACAGAGAAGCAGACTTTACATTGAGGCTCTTGATTTCTCCATTGCACGTCTTACATTCTGAAAACAGCTATCACCTAACGTTTTTCCCCACTGAGTGTAGAGGCCTTATAGATCGATCCATCTATCAGTCAAAAACACTGTTGGTTTTGCCAGGATTTTGCCTTTCTCATTGTTGCTATTACAAAAATTTTTAACCCAGAAGTGAAATTTCATTTTTAGCCAAGGTTGATCTCAACAAAGCCCTCTCATGTTACAAGAGATGTTAAAAACAAAATATGTCTTGAATTTTCACTCCAGGCTTTGAAAAAAAATCATTTTTCTTTAAAATGAGATGGCATTAAATATTTTCTGTCAAATAGTGAAATCATTCAAAAATGTTAAAATTTGTACTATTAGCATTGATATGAAGAAAGTATCTATATAACTTAACTACGAAAATAGTTATATAGGTTTAAGCACAAAACCCTTCATATCTTTGTTATTTAAAAATTAATTTAGAGTGGAGTTAGAGTTTTAAGTATGGTTAATGAGTTTAACTTGTAATCAGAGAGAGAGATTATCAGGTTCATTAACTCTACAGACAAGCACAGATTTGGCAAAGGGAAAATCCAGCTATTGTGTGTATCTGAAACAGTAATTGCTGCAATCAGAGAGACCCTTGTAAGCCTGAATCTTGTCACTAAATAAGACTGGCTTCTTTGCATTTCAAAATTAATGGAGTCATATGTCTCATTGTCTGTTCCTTTGTTTGTTCTTCATTTCAACTCTCTCATTGACTTCAATAAAGTTTCATCCAGAGGTAAGTCACCATGATACCTGTGTGCAGTATGGGATGGCCCTGGAGTTTTAACAAGATGTTTCTGATAGTTATGTGAAAGAAACTTTAGCTCCCTCTTGGAAAAGTAAGAATATGTAGCATCAGAGTAGAAGAGATTTTTGGAGAAAATACAGATCATAAAGGCCCTGAGGGAAAAAAAAAATTCTCGTGGGAGTTTAAACAGATATTTTAGGATGACATAAAGAAAAATTCAAATATAAGCATTATTTAAAAGAAAAAGAAATGCTACCTAACTTGCTTTCCTATAAATGACTTAGCTGAAGTCAACTCTACCCAGAGTTAAGCAGAGATGCCCTGGCAGTTCTTGAGGTAGAAGCAAGCAAATCAGTCCTTTGATCGCAAGAGCTCAAACCAAACTGAGCAACATAGGAAGACCCACTGAAGAGCATGAACATGAGGAGCCACACAGACACACACACACATGCACACATGTGCAGGTGCTGAGAGTGATAGTCTTCCTTCTCAGATTACTCACATTCTACCCATGTAATATTTTTCCCTCTAAAACAAAGAACAAAAGGGCAAAGCCTTGACTTTAATTATAATTAAATCTTAATTACAACAGCTAAAAGTAGAAAGTACCTGTTAAATAAATTATATGGAAAAGCACAGGAACAATATGAATAGAGAAACATCTACAAAGTCTTGTCTAGTGAAGAAATGGGTGACAAAACACAATGAATGGTTGAGCAATCACAGAATAAGCCATAAGACCCAAAACTTGAGAAAGAATCTGAAAAACATTTGAAAAGTGCCGGTGTCACTTCACCCGTTCATAGCAACCTTACCAACTGTCATGGTTCAAAATATTATTTTAAAGGTATTGTCCTTTGCTAGGTTTCTTGTTGTTTTCAACTACAAAAATTATGATAAATTCAATGCCTTAAAACAACACAAATATATTATTGTATAGTTCTACAGATTAGATCAGAAGCAGGCTAGAACATGTAATATTTTTTAAAAAACACTTTTTCCTTGCATTTTGATGTTGGGGGCTAGTTCTCTACTGTGATTGTTCCCTCTCCATCCCCACTCACTACTGTAGGTGGAAGTGTAGGCCAGCAGGACAGACTTCCTTCCCTGGAGCTTTGGGAACAGTTGCCTTGGAGTGTGCTTTGAAGGTAGTGAGATAAATTAAATGGCTTGTGACCCAGAAGGAGGATAGAAGTGTATTCCCTGCTTCCTTTCAATGCGGGCCACCTCTCCATCCCCAGAAAGACACAAGGAAAAGAATGTCGTTATGAAAGGCCCACTTGTGTCCTGTGGCCAGCTTGCCAGTGGTGGGTGTCCCCTTTGCAGGAGCAAGGTCTTCTTAGAGTCTGTAAGAGTGACTCAGACAAGAAGCTGCTGTCCTGTTTGCTTGTTTCAGGTGAAGATGGAGGAGAGAAAAGATAGGGGCTTCTTGCCCTTTAGTTTCACTCTGAAGGTCACTTGCTCCCTCTCACATGAAAGGCTGGGGGGGGGGGGGACAGAAAACAAGACTATTATCGTTATTAACTAATTTTCTTAACATTCATCGATCCAATGTATCTTAAAGGGAGAATTTTAAATGTCATTGGAAGTTGCCTCTTGGTCACTTAAAAATTATTGTATTCTTTGATTTTCAATGCAAAAAAAAATGTCTCTGTTTTAGCTGGTTCTTCTCATCCGAAGAAAACAGCTGGCTTAAAAGCATCGGCATCGCCATCCACTTCCTCCACCTCTTCTCGTCCCAAAGCATCCAAGGAGGCACTTGCTAGCAAAACAGGTGCAGTGGGCACCACAAGGGGCAAGAAAAAACCTGGCAAGCAGCTGGCGACCTCCCGGCTGTGCTCAGACCCAAGCACTTCTGGCACATTTAGTGTTAAAGGGGCACCTTCAGACAGCGGGCTAGAGAGTCTCGAACCAGAGGAAACTGTTGCTGCAGCAGAGCAACAGGCCACAGGCAAATCCAAGGCTCTTGTCCCTGCGCCGGCGGCGGCAGCGCCAGCTTCTCCGCCTGCCCTTCTTCTGCCCCCTGAGGATCAGTGCGCTGTTGCCTTGGACTCTCCCATGGTCCTGGTCAGTGATGGACCTACTCTGCCCGTCTCTGCCTTAGACACAAGCCAGCCCCTTTGGGCCGAAGAACCGACCAGCAGAACCACTCCGTACTCAAGCGCTGGCTTCAGTGGTAGCAGAGAACATGCGAAATGGTGAGTTGGGTCACAGAGCCAATATTCTGTCTAAGTACCACAGGCCACTAGAGTATTCTCTTGGAATAAAGGAATGTAGTCTGCTCCCATCTGTGTTAAGTCTGCTGAATGTTAGGTAAACCTACCTGTAGTCTCACCACTGGGTTTCCTAAGCCCTGATTGTGGAGTCCCACAGGCTGTGTAGAAAATCACAGTGCTGATGCTGACAAATAGACCAGCCCAGTGCCTTCTGTCAGCGTGGTTCATCATCCATCTTTCCCTCAGGGACAGTTTCATTCTTTGTCTTTCTGGTACTTGTTTTAAATCTTTATCATTTGGATCCAGATCGTTCACTCATTCTTGCTCAGCTTCATCTCAGTGTAACAACTTTAAGCTTTCTTCCCCAGGAAATTTAAGACCAACAGTAAAGAACTCTTTAAAACTCTGACTCCACTTTTACCAAAAGTAGAATGAGCTCTTTCATGTGAATTCTTCACAAAACTCTAATTTCTTCTGTGAAATCTTCTAATACTTTTTGGCAAGAACTGGTAGTAACTACTTAGAAAAGTTCTCCTACATGTAGAGTAGAAGTAGCCAGCATGGACTACGTACTTCCAGGTTCTCAGCAACCAGAGCCTAATGTTCTGCAGAGCCCCCACGCCACATACACTGAATTGTTAAGTGAACGTGGAAAAGTGAGCTAGGTGCTTGTAGGGAAGGCCAGCCCACTTCAGGGAAGCTGAAGATGAGCTGCCTCTGAGGGTGGATTCTACAGATCCTAACAGAAGATGTAGTGGTCAACTTATCTTAGTTTTGCTCAAGAAAATAACTAACTGAAATGTACCGATGGACTTAATCTTGTCCCTTATGGGCTAGTGGCTCATTTTTGTCCAGCTGCCCAATTCAGAAGCCTTGAGCTCATTAGGATCTTCACTCTCCTCTATTGTTGTCACTCAAAAAGTCCTGTAAACATGCCATTAGAGTTGAATTTGACAGGCCAGGCCTCCTCACCATAGGTGTAGGGTAGACTAGCACACTGTCTAATAGACACAGTTGTCGGTTCTGTCTAGGGAAGATCTGGATCTAAATTCTAACCTTTTCCTGTTTCTAAGGTTTTTATTTCAATTTTGGGATCGTTTAATCGAATCTCTATTTTTAAAAATGTCATGTTAAGCTCTTAAAGATACTCAGTACATTAATTAGGGTGGCTTTGATAAAAACACTTTAATTATTTAATTGCTGGTAATAGGACCCTTCATTCATTGGTCACGTAACCAATGGCAGGAACCAAGCACTGCCCATTATCATTTAATTCATATAAGTTTCTCTAGACTATCCCTGCTTTACATATTTTTATTAGTATTTAAACCACTGCAGCTGAGAGAATTTAAACAGTTTGATTAGAACCATCACCAAGTTAACAGTGGCCAGGTGAGAGACTAATGCTAGCACCCAACACCAAACCACAGGCCTGGGACAATTTCCTGTCTTCCAAAATAATTACATCAACTTCTGCTTTTCTTATTTTATAACAGTTCATTGGTTCCTTATTTTTTATCATTTGGAAAAGTATCACTTTAAGAAAAGGCAGGAGAAGGTAAATAAATACCAAATAACAAATTATTTGTTTGATATTTTAATAAAAGCCATAGGAGAGAGAAAACACTGAGATAAATGAGATACTGTCTCTGTTAGTCTGTTTGGTGGTGCTGTCACAGATGGCCTGAGAAAAGGTAATTTATAATGAATGTGCATATATTGACTAAAATTCTAGAGGCTGAGAAATCCAGCATTGGATGAAAAAGTTCTTGCTGCAGAACGTAGCAGGGCTGAGAGAGCAAGACAGCTAACCCCGTCCCAAGGCCACCCTCTGTCATGGAGTTCATCTGCTCATTATGGCTTTGCCCTCAGGAGGCCTTGCCTTTTGGGTGCTAATGCATTGAAAGTTCTCAGTACTTGTGTTCCAGGGACACATCTAAATCCCCACAGCAGTGCCTTTCCTGTATAAGCACACAGCACACCTTATTTTCCTTGTAGAATTTCTCAAAACTGCCATTACTTCAACCTCCAAACTGAACTTCTTATTTTTCAGTGTGTAATTTGGGTTTGTTTGCTCTGAACTGGGCAATGCATAAGCACCAAAGGAATAAATGTGGGCAAAACAAGCTATTTCCAGATAGTTTCTTTTAATCAAAACATTGACCAGTGTGCTCAGGAAATCTCTGTTTAAGACAGGATCTCAATTTTGGAAAGTGGGTCGGGTATATGGTTCTGTTGTTCAGTATGCTAAAGAGAAAGGTAAACTGTGGGCAGAATAAGGCCTCAGAGAGCTCGTATCCATAGGCAACTTGATCCTGCCCAACTCATTTCCATGCACACTGGAGAGTGTGTTTACTGCACTAACTGCCACGCGGTACACTAGGAACTTAATGTCTGAGGTATCACGAATGCACGGGGGGTTTTAGATGAAGAAACAAGCGTGTCTTTTCCATGTCCAGCGATACTGTGACTGTGGGGAATAAGATTGGGTCTCAGTCAACACTGAGAGTATGTGCCATCTACTTTCTTATCAGCCAGGGTAGCTCTGAGTTTCCTAGAACTCATTTTCTTCTTAGTATATTTTTTTAAGTGTAAAAAGTGAGATTATAATGCATTCTTCAGGGTAGTTTGTGTTTGCACTTGACTTAATGAGCCTGGAAGATATAGTCTCTCAGCTTTTCTCCCAAAGTCTTTCTCTTTCAAGTGAAATTTGAATTAAAGGTTTTGGCTCTCACTCACTTGCTTTCCTTAGAACTTTCCCTGGGTTATATTTAGACACCCAATGTGTGAAAACTCTGTCATAGTATGAAAAGCCTTCTGTTTGGGATACAAATATCAAAACTTGAAGTAGGGCTAGTGGTTATATATAAAAATACCTGCCTCTCTTCCTGTCTTGCAGGCTGCTGTTCAGTATGTTTCTATTCCCTACAGCTTTAGCCGTGACACAGACATCTCTATATTGTGGGGCAGAAAAACACAACCCTTTTGAGGTCATATTTAAAAATGACTTATTGAGTCTATTCCACAAAAATTTATGGAATGTGCTGTGTTGTCCAGTGTTCTCAGGAACCATAAGAAGCAAGGTGTGAGCTGACCAATACACATGGGAGGCATATTTTATATTAACTAATTCTAATCATGACAATATAACATTTAGTAAGTAGACTAACAGTCTCAATGTGGATCTCACACTGCACTGGCCAGGCTGGGTGGGCTATGTATTTATGACCTTTCTTGGATCCATGTTATAAATTCCCTACCCACCTTATAGGTTTATATAGTTATGAGTTGTAAATAAATGTTGCTGAATTCTATAAACTGCAAAATATTATACCAATGTCAAGATTAAAATAAGTAATATAATAGATTAGTGACTAATGGCACAGTAACAGGATTAAGAAATGGAGTACCTTGTTCTGCTATATGCTGAGGGTCTTGTTAATTAACATAGCTTTTAAGCATAATATAGTCACCATAGTGACAGTCACCTCAAAATAGAAAAGCTTTCTGCAGCAATCAGCTAATAATCTAGACTGTGGAAATGTTTGTCTATACAAATAAACCTTCCCCTTGCTCGTGATGGCACTTCATTCTGTGCTGTCTCCAAAAGAGTGAATATAGAGTCACTGTATGATTCAACAATTCTCCTGGGCACTAGTTTAAAGAGCTGAAGGTGGGGAATGGACTTGGACAGCAGTGTATGTAGAGTTCATATACAGTCACCAAAAGGCAGAAACAGCCCAACTCTGCACTGGCTGTAGACACACAGTGTCATATCACCCAGCCTTCAACAGGAAGGAAACGCTGACACTGCTGTGGCATGGGTATCCTTGACATGGTGTTAAGTGAAATGAGTTACAATCTGAGGTTTGCATAATTCTACTTAGATGAGGTTGAGAGAATAGTGTCACAGACACAGAGAATGAAATGGTGGTTCCTGGGGGGAGGGAGCTGTGGGGAGTTGTTAGCTAATGGGGACAGAGCTTCAGTTTAGAGAGATGAAAACATCCCGGAGATGTGGGGTGGCCTTACACAGCAAGGTGAATGTATAAATGCCACCGAAGGGGACCCTTAACGTTTCTTAGGATGGGAATTTTTTTGTTACATAATTTAGAATGATGTTTCAGGGACTTGAGAGACAGCTAGGTGGGCAGAGTGTGGACTGTGTAAGCGTGAAGACTTCACTTGGCCCCCACACCCATGTAAAAGCAAGGCATAGCGGTGCACATCGGTAGCACCAGTGTTGGAGATAGGAAGGCAGCAGTGACAGGCAGATCCCAGGGAGCTTGCTGGCCCACTCCAGCTGGAATGTTACATTCCAGGTCCATTGAGAGACCAGGTCTTGAAGAATAAGAATGATAAAGGAAGACATTCAAATTTAGTGAACGCACACATACGCTCAAGTAAGATTTCAGATACCTCTTTGAGAACAATCTGGGCTGTTGGGTGTTTCTAAGTAAAAAATGGTGAGTCTTGGAGGTGATTGGCCTTATAATCACAAAATTGGGTTTAAATTCCTTTTGTTCTAATGAAGTTGGCCTGTGTTCAATAGTCAAGTCTCATTCAGGTTGTGATGTTATTGTTTGCCTCAGGGGGAGGGTTAGGGGTTCGGTTTTTGTTGTGGTTGTTTTGGTTTTATTTTTTTCCTGTGACAATATCAGACACACTTTTCACTGAGTAAACTTTCAGAAGTGTGACATCCAACTGTGACTTCATCTATTTATATCAAAAGGTATTGGGGAGATTTCCTATATCTTACAATAACGATTACACTATTTCTGAAATCAAATGTTTTGTTGTCCCGTGCATAGTTTTGGAAAATGGGTGAGCGCTCTGGAGCCTTCCACCCATTTGAATGATCAAGCATCACTGGCCTCAGTGTGTTTGCTATTCTTCTAAAGCTCCCTTCCATCAACCGTTTTGTATCTTCTGTGTTACTCTAGTAAGAGGTGACCTTATACATGAAGAAATGGAAGCACAGAGATGATTTAGAATTTTTGCCTGTGGACACACTGGCCAGGAAGAAAGTGGGATTTGTTCCAATGTTAATAAGATAAATGTTTGCCTATGTGATGTCCTGGGTGCTGGGATACCAAGCACTATGAATCCTGCTTGTCAAAGGCATGGGTGTCAGAAGGTAAACAGGTCAGGGATGCTGAGATCTGCAGTAGGGTTGCGTTTGGGTCACTATGAGAACAAAGGAGTAGGGTAAAGAGCTCAACTGCATGATCCAGAAACATCTGCAAAGAAGCCAATGCTTTATATTTAGACTTAAAGATCAAGCAAGAAGTACACACAGACTCAAAGTACCATGGAGCTTTTGACTCATTATTTGTTGTGATTGTGCATGTGTATGCATGTATGTGTGTGTGTGTGTGTGTGTGCCCATGTGTGTGTGTATGTGTATGTGTATGCCCATGTGTGCATGTGCATGTGTGGATCTCAAGTCACATCAGCTGTCTTTCCTCAGGTGTCATCCACTTAGAGATAGTATCTCTTACTGACCTTGTAGGCCATGATGGCTAGCCAGTGAGCCCTGGAAACTGCCTGTCCCTTCCTGTGAGCACTGAGAGTATAAGCAAGCACCACCACAGCTATAATTCTTTAATGCGAGTTCTGGGGATTACACTCTCAGGTACTCAGACATCCACAGCAGGCATTAACTAAGCAAGCCATCCCTCCATCAGCCCTAGCCACCATTCTTTGGACATTTCCACTACTTATGGACAAATATGTTTGCAAGTTACAGTTTCACTATATTCACGTATTAAAATGTGTTAGGTATCATATAGTGATACCTTCTCATTTTGCAAATATAAATATAAAAATATAAAACCTTAACAGTTAAGTAATGCTTCAGGGCACTTCCGAGTTGGCTCTGTTGATTGTCTGTCTCATGGTGTTACTCTCTTCCCCAGAATGAAGAGTATTTCCCACACTAGCATGCTTTTCATGGTGCTGGTATCCAGAAGAGTTGTTCTAAACTTCACGTCACTCTCTGCTTTTTCCCCCTTAACAGTTTTATGACCAAAGATGAGCTGGAAACAGCTGGACCTCAGTTTCTGACTCCTGAGCAGATGGGGGACTCTTCAGAATCCTTTAATGCCCCAGAGGATGAGGCCCCAAGAGAGTACCAAGCCAATGACTCAGACTCAGATGGACCCATCCTGTACACTGATGATGATGAGGAAGAGGATGATGATGATGATGGCAGTGGAGAAAGTAAGAATATTTCCCAAGAAGAAGAGGAAGTGGTGTACAGAGATCCACCTACTGTGCAACACAAAAGCCTTGTCAGCCACTACCACCCAGTGTTTTCCGCCCCTCACTTCTTCTCTCAAATTAGAAATATATCTATCCTAGTTAGAACTGGTGACACAAACCATTGATCCCAGCTACATGGGAGGGTGAAGCAAGGCTACAGCCAGTTCAAGGCAAGCCTTGGTACAGAGTGAGTTCAAGGCTAGCCTGGGCAACTTCATGAAACCAGGTTTCAAGCTAAAAACTCAAAAGAGGCGTGGAGGATAGCAAACTGCCATGGGTTCATGGATTCAATTCTTAGCACTGCAAGAAAAATATAAAATGTACCTGTCCCAAAGTTTAGCTCCTGATGACAGGTTTTTTCCAGAAGAGGATACCACATGGGGTGCCACACCCTTGTCAATGATGTAGACTGGATATTTGTGATGATACAATCTAAGCTTTCTTTAAACAGGCTTTCCCTAGGAAAGTCAAAGGTAGACATTCCTGTAGGGACCTGTTCTTAAAGAAAGAATGTTGGGAAGAGGTCTTTCCTTTGCTTACTGGAAGTATTAGGAAATTTCACTCATTTGATAATGTAGCTTGAAGAGAGAAGAGGAATAAGAATAACACACACTTTGTTGGAGATCAACATTCTCCCTTGTCCACTATGGCTAAGCTAGGATGCCTTTTAGAAAGGAAGGACCTGAAGAGGAAACAGGCCATGGCTCCATCCAATTAGATGGCTGGAATGTGCTGTTACAATGGGCTTTGGTTTGGTTTTGAATTTAGGAGGAGTGTGACTTGGGAGGAATTCAATGTGGGATTGAATTTATAGATGATTAAATGTTATTAGTACATAAATATTAGTATATAAACATACTATACAATCATTAGTATACGATTCGATAGAAATTTGTTAAATTTCCCCTCATTAGCATCCTTCTAATAGCTACTGTCTGCTGGGAGTTTAGGAATGCCTGGGTGACTGAGGGTTAATGCATTTCTATATAGGGTAGGCTTTCTGCCAGCATGACGCCTGGCTGGGGGGAAGAGGATGACAGGGATTAACTGTACAGAGTAAGGAGAGTGAATAAGCTTTTGATTTGAAAAGAAAGCAAAGGCATTGTGCAATCAGTTTTCCATGATCTACCATATCAGCAGAATAAACTTGAGCTATCTCCATCCAAATGATGAGGTGATACTTCCAAGCTTGTTCATGGTGTCTTGAGATTATTTTTTCCGAGAGCATTAGAAAAAAAGTCCTTCAATTCTTTTTCAAAATGAAATATCTCCAACTCTCCCCTCACCCCTTGGACTGATTAGGTTTCCCCTCTTGCATGCAAGTAAAAATTTTGGCCCAGGTCCTATTAAAGTTCAGGCTCATGTAACCAAAGCCCTGCTAGGGTGAAAACTGATGTACCCTTTTCAATCCTCAGGTGCTTTGGCAAGTAAGATACGACGAAGAGATACTCTTGCTATCAAACTTGGCAACAGACCATCCAAGAAAGAACTGGAGGATAAAAACATCCTACAGCGAACTTCTGAAGAAGAGAGGCAGGAGATCCGACAGCAGATCGGGACCAAGCTGGTCAGGTACTTGCTGGCATGTGAGCACAGCTCTGACTGATTCATAGTAGTAGTCTTCTGTGTCTGCTATCTGCCTGGGGTCTCGGTGAATTCACCAGGTTTAAGTATTCCTGGTCCATTGCTCTCAGATGTTGAACCACACAAAGAATTTGCCTTTTGGTCAGTTATCCAGTAGCTCTGAGATCTCCAAATCTAGCTTACATGTTTATACACTTTTCTAACAATTTATCCATTATAAATACTCAGGCTTGGATGGCTGACTGGTCTCTGCTGCAGTTATTCAACTGCACCATTGTATAAAAGGTATAAATAATATATAAACAAATAAGCCCAGGAGTGCTTTAATAAAATATGTTTACCAAAAAGCATGGCATGAAGAATTTGGCCTGCAGTCCACAGCTTGTCCAGCATCTATTCTAATCTGAGGACTCATTGAGATTTATGTGAAAACTGTGAGGTCCACGTGGGCTGTGAGACTGGAGAAGTGCCAAGCCTCAGTGGCCTAGCTTTGTGCTGGTCAAGTAAGCTGTTGGAGCCTCTATACCTACCAGGGCTACCAGAGCTACCAGAGCATTTGCCATTCTCCGCAGGGAAAGAATCCCCTAAGGCCCTTCCCTGCCAAAAGGGTGACTTTCCATGACAGCGTGACAGCTGCTGTGGCTCCTATCTGTAGGGAAGAGTCACCCTCCTAAGGAATCCCGAAGGCCTGGGAATCCCTAGCACTTGCGGCTCCCTCCAGGATTCCAGAAGGAATTTTGAGCAGATTGCCAGGGTCTCCTTGTCACTGTAGAGTTTTCACCTCAGCCCTAAGCCTGGACCATTTCCTGCTTCAGGAAAGAGCTAGCAGAAATCAAAAGAACTTCATGTCAAATTTGTCTTCTTAACAAATAAAAGCAGGGGCCTCTCTGGGGCCTCCGGGAGAGAAAGGGGGCTGCTGATAACCATGCAGTTCCTCAGAAACAAGTTAGGATCACTGTTCATCTGTGATGGATTTCTTTTATACCATCTCCTCTACACCACACGCAGGAAAATATGTGACAAATGTGTTTTATTATTTTATTGCCTTTGTTTATGTTTTGTTGTGAAAAAAATTTAATCATTGAACAATAATGCATGTAAAATGATAGCAAAATAGGATAAACTCCTTAAAAGCAAAGAATATTAGTGTACTTTATCATAGTAAAGGATTTTTTTTAAGTGAATCACAGTGCCAGGATAATCGCTCACCTGGTAAAATGCTTGCTATGCAAGCACTGAGACTTGGGTTCCATCTTTAGCACCCAGGTAAAATGTTATTATCTTACAAAAGCCCGAAACACTCCAGAATTAAAGGCTTTATAAATTATGTTAACTGTGTTAGTACACAGAAAAAAACCTAAAATCATTTTTCAAATGAGCAAAGTTTCCTACTCTTTTTATACTAAATGCCTAGTCATAGTTATTTGTAATGGAAAAAAGTTATAAATTGTCAGACCAAAATGCTGTTATTATTCTTAGTTATACACCTAGAAAACTCTGTAAAAAGCAAAGCTGCTACATAATAATTCCTGCAAGTTCAAAAATCTATGGTTAGTCAATAAACATGAGCATCATAGTAATGCTGCCATTGACACAGAACGGGAGAGTACAGCGAGTGGGAGAGATGGCTGTACTTGCTATGGCCATTTAAATAGCCAACTGTTTCTTTCACCTGAGGCTCAAAACATTTCCAGTTCAGATAAACACAATGGATGGAAGGGATTTAGAGAGTAGAAAGAGTAAACACTTTTATCAGTGAGAAAAATTAGTCGCACAGGTTGATCAGATGCGCCGCTTGTATGAACCTTGAAGGGAAGTAGGATTTTTTCATAGAATTGGGGCATTGATGGTGTTTCAATTTTATCAGAGGAAACAAAACAAATGTCACCTCTTCTAATGTGAGCTCAAGGAAGACCAAAGATCATCCACTGAGATGGAATGAAAAACCATCGGTGGCACGTTCGAAAACATTTGAGAGTGTGATAAGCTTAATAGTGAGGGAGGGCTAGTCACAATCAGTGAGTTTGGGCTAGGGTGAAGCCCAGTGCTAGAGAATTGCTGAGCAAATATAAGACCCTACACTTGATCCTAAGCACTGCAAATGAATGAATGAATGAATGAACACTTGATCCTAAGCACTGCAAATGAATGAATGAATGAGATGAGATGAGATGAGATGAGATGAGATGAGATGAGATGAGATGAGATGAGATGAGATGAGATGAGGGCTTATTTAAAACTAAGAAAAATACTGGCAGAAATGTATCTAAAACAAGATAAAAGATACCCACTGTTAGATGCCTCTCATAAAACAGAGTTCTTAAATTTAAAGCTTTTACTACCTGGACCACAGTAAAATTAAATGTTTATTTTTTTAACTTAAATTGTATAGACTTGTTAAACTAGTAGTTCACAATTAAAAATTAAACCAGCATTTATGGAAATATAGCATACTTTGTTCTTGATCAATATTTTTGAAGTAGTTTAAACATTATGATAAAATAATTATGAAGTTATTTATTTGCATAATAATTCCATCATGGAGACTATGTAAGACGAAAAAGACCTACAATGATTCTTTAAAGGATGGTTTATAAATATATGTATTATGAGATTGTTTATAGCCATGACAAATTAAAACAAACCAAGTGGACAAAACCAGGACACTGATAAGAAAAAGGTAAAAACTTTAGTCTTTTACCAGTCTCGTCAAGGGTTCCTTGGAGAAGATGCCCATGCTTCCTTGGGTAGCACAGGAAATGTGGGCATAGATTAGAATGGTGGATACCAGTTCTAACCGTCCATCTTGGGTACTGCCTGTGTCTTGTATGGGCTAGTATTCCAGTGCCACCCATCAAATTCTTAATATCATTGTTAAGCACACACATGATCTATATTTTAATTTTTTATTATAATCTGGTTTGTCCTTCGTAGTATATAAACAATAAAGGATTGTTTTTCCGTGAACACAGCACACCTTCTCCATCCTGCTCAAGATTTTACCCACAGTTAGAATTCGGACATTTTAAGTGAGATGAGGTGGGAGTGGAACCTGCCTGTGTTTTAGTTTAAGCAAGTTAATCTCTTTCTTCATCTGCATGTTGAGAGCTGGCAGGTACCTTAATGAGTTGTTTTAAGGTTTCTTCCAGACACATTAAGCATCTCAGCACAATATTAGGAACTTTGAAAGTAGGACTAAAGGTGGATGTGGTTATTCTCGTGGTTATCTGTGCTTTTAACAGCCAAGTCTCATACATATTCTCATGTATGGATAAAAACCCAGAGGCTTTCATTCTTTTTTTTTCCATCTTTTTAAAATTTTTTTTCACAATTTATTAAATCTCCTGACTGAAGCCCCCTCCTTCAACTTCCTCCAGTCCTATCCTCCCTTCCTCCCACCCCCATCCCTTTCCCCTAGCCCACTGAAAGGGGGAGTTCTCCACTATTGCCATCTGCCCATAGCTTATCATGTCTCATCAGGACTGCCTAGATCCTCTTCCTGGTAAGGCCGTATCACCAGGGGTGAGTGATCAAAGAGCAGGCAACTGAGTTCATGATAGAGGCAGCCCCTGCTCCCCTCACTCAGAGATCCACATAGAGACTGAGCTGCCAATCAGCCACATCTGATCATGCATAGTCCTCCAATCATCCTGAGTGAGGTAACCCAGAAACAGAAAGTCAGGGATGGTATACACTCACTTATAAGTAGATATTAGCTGTATAATGTAGGCTAGCCATCTATAGACCTAAAGAAGCTAAACACTAAGGAGGACCCAAGGGAGGATGCTTAAATCTCATTCAGAATGGCAAACAGTATAGACACTAGATGCGGTGGAAGAGAGAAAACAGAATGGGAGCGTACTATAGAGGGTCCTCTGAAAGGATCTACCCAACAGGGGATCGAAGCAGATGCTGAGACTCAGCCAAACTTTGGGCAGAGTGCAAGGAGTCTTATGGAAGAAGAGAGGGGTGAAAATAGAGGGACATGGAGGGGATAGGAGCCTCACAAGGAGACCAACAAAGCTAAAAGGTCTGAGGCCAGGGGGTCCTGCAGAGGCTTTCATTTTTAATGCAAGACAACCTTTGAGGTCCCATTTTAGTCAACTGTAAGATTTTAGAAGGTAGGAAAGGAAAAGAAAGCATTCCGGAGGAAGGAAGTTCCATCAGTAACAGAGAGCCAACACACTTGGACGAGACACACTGTCATGCTGTCAGTGCACACACCTAACATGCAGTGTGGTGATGGCATAGACTCCAGCGTAGGTACAGTTGCTCCTTAGGGTCTTTTGTGGATTCATTTACTCACCTTAATTTCAAAGTAGTCCCAATGGAGATCGAACTTCAACAAAAATTTGAGGAGATATTTGAAGGATCACTAGTTTGTCATGGTCCTAACACTGAGAATTTGGTAGGTCCAGTAAACATTACATTGAAGTTGTCTTTTATGTTCATTCATCTTAGTTACACAAATTCAGCCTACATCCTGAGGAAATCTTTCACTGCGATTAATGACAAATTAATCATGTAAACAAGACAAAGAACAAAGTTATGAGGAGTTTCTAGGAGTTTCTGCTCTCACGGGAAGCAGTTAACTACTAATCCTGGATGAGCCTGGCTTATCTCAGCAGCAGGGAAGAGGGAGCTGAATAGCTTAAGATAACGTTGTATATAATACATTCACTTACAGTGCCTGACACAGGCTTTCCCTTCAAACCCTGAGCAGCATAGATTGAGCAACTCATACATTGACATGAACTTTACAACAGCAGCTGAGGCCCCAGTGCACTGTACATTAATTAAGTAAGCTATCAGTTACACTGCTGTAACATGCCAGGGAAATGGGAGTTCAAGCAATGTATGTTGATTTTTTTTTTTTCTTACTAGTTTAGAGGAAGCTAGGCCACCCAGCGTGATGAGAAGTTTCTCCTCTTCTTGGAGGCCCAACAGCCAGATTCCTTCTGCTTTGTTAATTTCTTATGCCCCTGGGTAATCTCATCTGCAAGATCAAAGCTGGCTCATAACACCATGTTCAAGGGCAGCCTGTCCAAGAGAGAAATGGAAAGCAAGGACCACACACTCTTCTGTGTTGAGGGGAAAAAAAACAACTTAAAAACTTCACTCTGTTCATGTCTCATTGCAAGAAGGAAGTCACAGCCCACACCTGGCTGCTAGTGAAGCCATGATCTGTAGACATGTGCCCAGCCAAAGTCAGGTGCCTGTCTTTCAAGGATGGGTGAAGGGGAGATAGTTGAAAGTCTAAGCCCCACTTGGTAGTGTCCAAACAAATTGAAGGAAAACATTTATCTTTTAGGCTTACAATGTTTATGTTTATTTCTCGAGATATAACAGTGTCTAGTTTTGCTGTTTGTTTGTATCTTCCACCAAATGGGACTCATTTGTAACTTGTAATGTAATCATCTTGTAACCTGTAGTATATTCATTTTGTCATGGTAGGAGACTCAGCCAGAGGCCAACAACTGAAGAATTAGAGCAAAGAAACATCTTAAAACGTGAGTATATGTTGCTATACAATAGTTCCTCGGGTGATCAATAATAAGGTGCCCCCGAGGCAGCCCATCCATCAGGAGAGAGACACGATTCACAACTGATTGAAATGGCCTGTGTATATGTGTTACTAGATGTTTACATCTTTTAAAAAACAATTTCTTGGTTTTTATATTTCTCTTTATGGCTTTAAGCCTGATGTCCCATAAAGTGGAGTCCTGCTCATAGCAATTATTTTTGAGAAAAATGAAATGTATCCCATGTGTTCTTTTACCCAAATATTAAAGCAAATGCTGTAGCTTGCTTTCAAATAACTGCCAAAGAAAGAATCCACAAGGAAATCAATCAAACATTCCTATATTGTTATGAATAATAAAGTTTGTTGCTAGGTTGAACAAATGTCCCAATTTAAAATTATGGTAAGAGGGGTTTTTCAAGGCATTTCATTTTCCTTTGTTGAGATAATTCTTCTTTCTTGGATTCTTTGTGGTTTCTTGACACTTAAAAGAGTTCTCCATTCATTTCCTGCTTTATTTTTCCATTCTGACTTCTGGTGGCAAAGTGTGGGAGAGCCCAGTAGAAACAGTCTGTCCCACCATTCTCTGAACTTGTAGGTGTTAGCCCAGTTCCAAAGGAGCTCTTTATGTTGTGGTCTTTCAAAGAGTGGGAACCATCAGAACTCCGAGCAGTGCTACAATAGCAGTAAGCCATTGGCATGGGATCATCCTTTTCAACAAAGCTGGCAGAATACAGTCAACCTGCTGGATGACCCCGTGCTCTACTGAGCTATTTTCCTTTCTAAAGGACAGAAAGAATTCTGTAGTATATTTGTAGGACTGCTGCCATAACCAAAACAACCCAACAATGAATACTTACTGGTACAAGGAGGACCAGCCACCTAGACTGTAGTATCTCTTCCCTGCTGTACTTTTTCTGTTTATTTGTGAGCATAGCTTGATTAGAACCCATCAAAGTGCCTACTAATGTGCATAAATGCATGCTGGAAAGACAAAAAGGTGGCTACAAAAGAAAGGTGCATTTTTACTTTAGAAACGTCTAATGTTGACATGAAAACAAAACAGCAAGGAAGTGTCAGTGTTTTCCATGATGCATTCCTCAGGCATACTCACTGAGTTAAACTTTAGGCTCAAAGGTGAACTGTGAGCTCCTACAAGTATAGAAGACATGCCTTATTGGATGTCTGATGAAATACTTTGAAAACAGGGCCTTGCAAGTTTGGAGTAATCCTGTTTTGGGGGACCAATGTGCCAAGCCACAGTGGAGTTTAGTTATTTGAGGAACTCTTTCATGGATCCGGAAATTTATTGCATGTTGATCTTAAGTGCTGTGTTGGCTTTTGTGGCCTCTGTTTTCCTGGAGATTTGGGAAAGAGTGAGGGACCAAAGTCAACTCAGACTTGACTCCAGGCCTGTTTTACTTCCTTCTAAGTTCATGTTGATTCTGGAAACAGGAGGTCCATTTCCAGTCTGAAGAGACTGATACCTGGCTCCAGGTCCCCTGACACCGGCCAAGGGCAGCAGGCAGAGCTGGGGAGGTTCTCTCCACTGAGCAGCACAGGGCTTAGCCCACAAACACTTCATTCAGCCCCCTTGCTACTGCGCTCTTCTGTACTTTCCCCTTTTTGCTTGAATATTTCATCTCCAGTTTTCCTTCTAAAGCCCCAAGAATATATAAATGAAAACACTAGAAAACTCTGTCTGTGACACAATATGGTTTATAAGTCACATAGATATTCTTTTGAGGGCTAGAAAAGTGATTCAAAGCATAAAATATTCAACAGTTCTCTAATCCACGCCCACCACTTTAGTAAGCATGGCTGAGATGGCAATAAATACTAGCAGCTATTCTGTAAGGACGTGGGACAAACTTGATGTCTTAGTATTTTGTCCCTTATACTCCCCACTTGCTTGCTTTCCTATGTTGGTGAAAGTGCTTTTTTGTTTTTTTTTTTTAACAACTACACTTATATTGTTATGTTTGATTATTTCTTTTCAAACTAGTCCCTTAAAATCAAGAACTTACAAAGAAGCTGTCTTTTCCTAACTCTAGCTGATCAGGAAAACTGCTATGTATGGCACACATTTTCCATAAAGGACCTGAGAAAGAAAGAATACATTGCTCTTATGTTCAGTTGTGACTGTCGTGCCAAATGTATTTTCCACAGAGGGGAAAAAAAATTACTCAGGCCTTAAGTTCTGAACTTTTTTCTTCAACAATTAACTGTGAAATTTCTTAAACCTACAAAAAGTGATGGACTTTTACAGAGGGCCACCAGCCATGTGTTTGCCATTTATATTCTACTGTGAACATCCTTATTCTTCATATACCCATTGATTTGAGTTTTTTAACATATGTACATGTTAATACGTGTGTGTATATATACATAAAAATGTACATATATATGTATATATGATATATGTGGATACACATACATATAGACATTTCAAAAGGTTATAAATGTACTTTCTTTGTTGAAAATGCATACCTGGAGCCAATGAGATGGCTCGGCAGGTTAAGGCACTGCCACTGAATCTGACAACTTGAGTATAATTCCCAGGACCCACATGAATCCACTCCTACAAGTTTTTCTCTGACCTCTACATGTGTGCTGTGGCAATGTAATTGTGAACAAATACACAATAAATAAATAAATATTTTAAAGTAAAACAAAACAGAAAGCCACCCACATGGAAATGTGTAACACAGACAACAGATAAAAAGCCACAATGAACATAGGGGAGGAGATGCCCGAGTTTGCCTTCTCCCCGTCAGTGGCTCGCCAGTGCACTATACTCCAGTTGTTGGTTTTGATCCTCCCCTCTTCTCTTAGCTAAACCACACGGCGTCGGTGCCACACTGACTGACCAACAAGGCAGGCTTCTGCAGTGCCCACTGCCTTTAAAGCTCATCTATTAATGGGCTGTTTCTTCACACGCTTTCCTGTGGCTGTCTGAGGCAACACCCTTCAACTATTATGCAAGACACTGACCAAGAGCTCTGTTACTTTCTTCTTCAGTCCATCCCAATGTCCAAAACAGTTCACATCATACTGTACAGTTGGCCTTCTAATTAAGCAAAAGGTGAAGGAAAAGCACCCTGACTGGGCACATTGGAGGATATTTAAGTACCAGCTTCACAGTTTAACCTTGACCCTGTCCCACTCTGCCAAGACTCAGAGGCTACTCCTCGGCAGCTCCCCTCCATCCATTACCCTCTTTAGAAGTGTCACTTCAAACGTGGGAAATGTCAGAACTCCCAGATGGTAAGTCTCTGTTTACTCCTGTTCCCTATCTGCCGGGGGCGCTTCCTTATTAAACGTCACTAGCTGTCACCTTGTTGTACAACATCCTTAATAGGGCAAAACTAGTATTGCCTTCAGAGAAATGACATTCCACATAAGTAATGAAAACCTTCGGGATTTTGTTTATGTGCTGTGTCTCTTTGAAAAATGCCATTAAGAAAGGAAGCATGGGAGGTGGGGGCCTGGGGAGTTGGCTTAGCAGCTGAGAACATTTGTTGCTCTTACAGAAGACCAGGTTTGATTCCCATCATTCATGTGGTGGTTCACGGTCATCTTCAGTGTCATTTCCAGGACATTCAATGCCCTCTCCTGACCTTTGTAGACACCAAACACACACATGGTATACAAACATAAATGTAGGCAAAACACTCCTAAAATAGAATGAATAAATTTAAATTTTAAAAAGAGTAGCTTAAAGAAAGAAAAAAAGAAATGAAACATGGTAGGCATACAGGAAGAAATGGCTAAAATTACATTTAAGGATTATATTTTTCTTTAACTAATTGTATTATCACAGTTCTTGCCTTATGAAGCTCTGATTTTAATCATATTAACAAGAAGTTTGGAATTTGTCTAATATGTATAATAGTCAATTCACAAGCTTCATTTAGTTCACATTAAGTAATTGACCCTTTGTGTACATTTTAAGGGTAGAGAAAGACATGTTTTTGTGAAGCAATCAGCAAAGCTTACATAAGAAATCTGAGATAGAACCAAATTCATTTAAGGCAAGAACTTCAAGTGCCACTTGTCTGAAGCTTGATTTCAGATTGTATCACTGTATATAGTGACATAGATCATCTTCCTTGTAAATTAAAAGACATATTTCAGAAGAATACAGAAACTTCATTGTGTGTAAAGAATAGAAACTTATTGGGGTCAATGAGCAAATACCCATAGGTGCTATTTGTAGTCAACACTAATGTTTTACTTATGAAACCAATGGCCTTAGTGGTGAAAAGGCCATTTGAATTTTTACAGTAAATACATTTTGGGGTTGGAGAAATTGCTTAGTCAGTAAAGTGCTGGCTGTGCAAGCATGAGGATCTGAGTTCTATCACCAGCTCCCCACTTAAGAAGCTGGGTGTGGTGGAGCAGAGACACATGGAATCCTGGGGTTCTCTGGTCAGACACCTCAGCCTAATCAGTAAGCCTCAGGTCCCAGTGAGAAACACTGTCTTAAAAACCAAGGTGGTTGGCAGCAGATGATGACATTCAAGGTCCTCTGACCTGTACACACACACACACACACACACACACACACACACAAACACACACACACACACGCACGCATACTCATAGATGTGTTAAAGAAATAAAGCCTTTACATAGAACTCTCTTTACATAGAAGAGCATTTTTCTGAAGCCTTTTAACTGATCTTCTACAGTACAGTCTTTCTTCAGTAGAGTCTTTAGAATATAAACATCAGCACGTATTTTACTATGAAGTAGAATCGTGCCTTACTTAACACAGATGAGATACAAGAAGCAACAGACAAGCCTTTCAAATATGCATACCATAAATCCCAAAAGCTGTTTATTTCTTTTAAAATTCTGAACTTTTTTTCATTCCTGTCCATTGGACGACATGAGATTGCACTACTTGATGAAGCACTAGAGGAAAAGATGGCTTTGAAAAGTTAAAGTCACAAGAAAATAAATAATTTCTACCCATAGTACAACATAGCCCCATTCAGAACATTGGCTTGAAAGCCAAGTCCCAAGGAGTGCTTACATTTGCTTCTATGGAAACATAGGAAGACAAACTAAATATTTTGGTTGGGTTTGAATGAAAGTCAGCAGCTTGGATGTGCATTGGATGGTTCTAATTTGTTCTTTTAGTGTGTCTCTGATTTTTCACATGAAGGACAGATCCAGAATAAATTTTTCTCTGAATTCTGGTAGATTCTAAAACCAGGTGGTCGTCAACAATAATATGCATGTAGAACAAGAAATCTGGAGGCTAAAGGTTTAAAATTAGTGATAAAAGGCAACCAGTTCCATTAGGAAAAAAGACATCATTGTACATATATGATGTGTGTGACTGCTCTTCCTGGGGAATCTTCTGGTGCATGTCTAAGGTGATGGCTGTTTGATCAGCATAAGCCACATATGGGTAATTGTTTTGGGTACACTTTTCTGATTATACAATTATCTCTAGTAACTGTCCATTTACCTCCCTAACATACAGAAAAGAATGAAGAAGAGGAGCAAGAAGCCAAAATGGAACTCAAACGGAGACTCAGCAGGAAGGTGATGACATTATGACTGCTAATGAGCATGTGTGTTCTGGGATACAGTTTATTTTTGTTAGATAAAAACCCAGTCTTAACATGTGAATGGAATGTTTAGGGATGGCTGCTCCTATTACCTCACCAAGACATCATTCCTAGATAAAATCAACAAGGCATACAGATCAATTATTTTCTATTTACATGTTGTGCTCATTTTGAAAAATTAACTAAGTTTGTACATTGCACTTACTGATTATAAAAGTATGTATTTTAAGTGAAAAGTTTAAATACAAAAAGTAAGAGTAAAAGAAAAGTCACACACAAATCTTCTATTTAAAGAACCAACATTAATATTGTAATATATCTTTATGTCTTTAATTAGATTTTAAAATGCTCACACTTTCTATTTAGTCTAGGAAATATTAAATAAGTATTTTGTGACTATTTGCAGTTTGACATTGTTCTATAGCAGACCTGAGTGAGTAATTAATTGAGGGAATTTGACCACAGTGTTACCAAAACTGACAAATGGCTTCTCTCTGGAACTCTGGCAATCCTTTCCACTTATTTACAGAAATACAAACCTGATCCCAGGGCCACAACCTTTTTTTTTCCCCTCTATGTTACAAATACTAGTCTTTGGAAAAATTAAGCACTATCAGAATTGATATTTTATTATAAATCCTTCTAATGATTTATCAGATATACCTTGCATACCTGGAAAGGGGCAGGGTGACTAAAATGTGACATCATAGTTGAATATGTGATCTGACTCACATTGGTGAGGGCTGGCTGGGAAGTTCACAGCAAAAGTAGGTTAGGTAGGTCTGGGTTTTGTTCTAGTGGAAGAATTATCTCGGTCTTACTCTTGGGGAAAGGATCAAGAGAAAAAGGCAAAAACAGCCCCAGGGCTGGTGCCAGATTAAACATAATAGTTAATTTGAATGGTACAGAGGACTCCAGAAGGAAGCCCATGAACAGTCATGTCAGAAAGGTCACAGAAAGGAAGCCTCCCTCACCTGCCTATCAGCTGCTCTGGCTGTGGATGGCCCTTCTCCTCCAGGGAGGCTGCACTATAGCTGTGCCTTTCTCTACTTCTGCAGAGAAACCCTGTATTTCTATATATGCTGGGAGCAGAGACTAATTTCCATTTTCTAGGAGTTCCATAGCTTTTGTCTAAACTTGTCAGCTGCTACCACAGCCATTCTAGAGCTGTATTTACCTGGTGGGCCTTTGTCACTGTGTGTTCCTGTGTCAGAGACAGACAAGCCTAATCTCACTGTGAGGCATGTTGTGGGGAATTGCACAACACAGACAGTTGCCAAAGGATGACCTAGCTAGCAATGATGATCCTCTAGTGTGGAAATGAGGGCATGCTACTTTCTAGGTCTCATTACAAATTCCCAAGATGCCACTGCTTCTCTTTTAATACCTGAAAGTGACCTTAACTTAAAAGTGTTCCACACAGAAAACTTGCCACCTAGAGGCTGTAAAGGTGTAACTGATCTCTGCCTCCCCCCCTTCCCCTCCCTCCTTTAGCTTAGCCTAAGACCTACAGTGGCAGAGCTACAAGCCCGAAGGATCCTGCGGTTTAATGAGTATGTAGAAGTGACCGATTCTCCCGACTATGACCGCCGAGCAGACAAGCCCTGGGCCAGGTTGACACCTGCAGACAAGGTAAGAATTTCAGTGACATTTTTGTGCTTACAAAACCTGCATACTCATCCTCCACTCACCCATCCAATCATCTTTCTCCCTCTGAACATCTGAACGCTCAAGTGGCCATGTGGAGTAATAGCAGTACAGTTCTTTCAACTGTGTCTCAGAGAAATTGTCTTCAGTTGCCATGTAAACAGTCCTTATTTAAGCATAGATGAGGAGGGTTTCCTCACAGCAGTAGTCAGTCTTAATTATCAGGTTGTCTTTATTACAAAAGACCTAGGAGATCATAAAGCATGCACACAGGGCTGGGTTTTCAGGCATTTCTAGAGGCAACTAGATATGGAAGTCTCTGATCTAACAAGTGAATAAATCCTTTGAGAAATTCATAATATTTATTAGGCAGTGCTGAAAGGTAGGAGTTAAGGCCTAGTTGGAGGCAAGAGTTCGACCTGGGGAATGTCTTTGGGAGTTACTTCTTGTGGCAGCCTTGTCTGATGTTCGCTTTGTTGCTCTCTGGCCACTGTATCATGAGCTTCATTTCTCCACTACACCATTCCCTTCATGGTGGGCTGACAGCTCTGAAGCTGTGAGCAAAAATAAATCTTCCCATACCCAAAGATTAATACCAACTATTTCTTTTTAAACTTTTTTTTTACACTAGGAGCTTACAAGTATTTCCAACAGTAAGTTCATAAATTTTTACTCTCAGCAAAATCTGACTTTCAATAAATACATGTCATACCTGTAACTAGGCACTTAATGACTCTGTGTAGTATTGTTGTGGTTTTTCCTCCCAGCCCTAAGCTCCCGGAATAAAGACTTATGAGACTCAAAACATACTTACAAATACCTTGGCCATATAGCTAGGTTTCATCCCTGACTAACTAATAACTTAAAATAACACATTTGTTCTAATCTTAGTTCTGCCAACTGGCTGGTTACCTCTGCTCAGGTACCATGCATCTGTCCTCCTTCATCTTCCCAGGCAAATCCCCTGCACCTGGCTCTTTCCCAGAATCTTTTCTGCCTGCCGAATATCTCATCTTCTATTTTACCTATACTATAGGCTATAGGTTTTTTTTAATTGACAGGCAATGCATCCATACAATGTGCAAGAAATTCTTTCAACATATAGAGACACTTGTGTCTTGGTTGCCATGACTCCAATGTGGAGCTTACCTGGGCTGCCCACAGAAGTACTTACATATGATGTCTTCAGTGTAAGTGATCAGACATCCTCCCTGAGAGGCTTGCTTCCCTCTGTGCAGGTATATGTCCCAAGAGAGACCAGAAAAAAACTACGTGGCCCTTTCCAATCAGCTCTGGAAGTCACTTGGCTGTATGTCCACTTCATTCTGTTAGTTCCAGGCAAGTCATAAAGCCAATTCAGAACCAAGGAGAAGGGAGTAGATATCTCTACCTCTTGATAGGGGAGTAGTAAGGTCATATTGTATAGACTGAAAGTGTTATTTATCCTTCTTAGAAAAGTATGATTTGCCACATCCATTACCAGCCACCTGATTATTCAAATGCTAACCTTTAGATGGGCCAGATAAACAGTGAAACCTACAGATTGCAAAAAGTACAAGAGTGACAGTCCAAATGACTACCGCCCTCATATGTAAACTCAATTTGCCATTCCCTGTAAAGGCAGAGCTCATCTGTCTCCAGCTATAATGGGCAGAGATTTCTTTTTTTAAAGAACATCTGAACTGAGACTAAGATAGACTTCAGTCTTGGGCTTATTAGCTGCAGTGTACTGGGCCTGGTCAGGTTTTCTTCTTCAAGTATGGTTTCTGTTTTGGAGTGTTCTGAAGACATAGACTTCTCACATCTCCCTTGACCATAGCCAGAGCACCGGCGCCCCAACATGGAGCCAGAGTCCATCCTGACTTACAGGGGAGGTTCGCCTTCTCCCTCAGAAATCTCACACATTATCCTGAGGTGATTTAAAGTCAAAAGGATGACATTTTTAGGGCTGTGCTTTTATTGTGTTTGTGTTCTCTAGGGAGCAAAAGTGTGTTTTCTAAAAGTAAGAGTTTATTTTAGACAGAAAAAAGTGTGTACTTTTAAAGGTAGAAAGTAGAAAATAAAAAAATGCAAAAATTGACCATGTTTACATTCAGTATGTTTTGTACATGCAAGTGTTCTGTTTATGTGTAGTATGTTTTATATATGCAAGCAGTGTGTGTTTCTTGTCAAATAGCTGAATACCCAGAAATCACAAACAGTAAAAATCAACAGTGTAATTCAGATAAATGCATAGCATTTTTATGAATGTCTAAAAATACTGTTCTCTAGGTAACACTGAGAAAAATTAAATCATTTCCCATGATTGTAAAAATAGGTGTATACAGGGGCTATGTAGCTGGTTCTATAGGGAGTGTGCTGCTCAATAAGCATAAAAACCACAGTTCGGATCCTAGGACCCCATGTAAGAAAGCTAACTGTGCTCATCATACATATGTGTAACCCTAGCAGAGGTAGCTGGATCCCTGGGATGCTAAGCACACAGTCAAGCTGAAACAGTGAGCTCCAGGCTCATTGAGATATCATATCTCAAGAAATAATGCAGAGGTGATCGAGGAAGGCCTTCATATGTCAACTTCAGGCTTCCGTACATGCCCAATGAGTGTGCACACACACATGCACATGTGCACACACACACACACACACTCACACACACACACACACACTCACACACACACACGTACACACATAAGTACGTATAAAGAAATATGGCCCACATGCTAAAAGCATTTTATTTAAGGGTGAAAATTGTATGCTACTTGTCATTGTAGCAAAAAGAAAAAAAATGGTTGTTATTACTTTTACCTTAAAATACTTCATAACACTTATTGGTCAGAGTCTAAATAATATATTTGATTCATTAAGTTAATTGCTCTAAAATTCATTACGTATGATTTAACTGTTGTGTTAAGAATTAGGTTAGGAGGCCAATGAGATGGTTCAATGGGTAACTTAATTTGCTACCAACTCTGACAACCTGAGTTTGGTCCCTGGAAAACACATAATTAAAGGAAGTTTCTCTCTAGCTTCTACATGCATCTCACGGCACATGCAGTGCTCTACACAAACACGCAGACAGGCTCACATACACAAAAATAGATAAATGTAGCTTAAAATTAGTTTTATTTTTTAAGTATTGATCTCTGCAACCCACTTGAGTGGCTGGACATGGTGGTGCATGCCTTTAATCCCAGTACACAGGAGGCAGAGACAGGCAGGCAGATCTGACAGGCACATCTCTGTGAGTCTGAGGCCAGCCTGATCTACAAAGAGAGTTCCAGGACAGCCAAGGCTGTTACACAGAGAAACCTTGTCTTGAAACCACACACACACAAACGGACACACACACACAAATCTCTTGAAAATAAAAATTACTGAAGGCTCATATTACTTTTTAAAGAAAAATAAATTCAAATATTATTTAGATACTCAAAGTAATTTCACTCAGTGGTTACCCAAGTTGGATTAAAATTTAAAATACTTATGAGACTTTCAGTCTAAAATTTTCTAGTAAAGCAGAATACATATTATTTTTTGATGATACATAGATCTGCCTCATTTATTAAAACTCAATGCTATCTTAGGTACAGGGGACATGAAGATGAATAGAGCCTTTCCAGAAATGCATTGACTAGCCAGTCCTGGGAGGAGTGTGATGTTAATTCTCTGTGGAATGTCAGTAGTTGCTCATGGGGTGCACACTTCACTCCCCATGACACTGAGCTTAATGAGTCAGTGAGCAGTCCACTCTCTGTCTGATAACAGCATTTTAGCAAAGAAATAAACAAAAGATAGCACACGGAAATTCTAGCTAATTCTTCATTCACAACCCATGCTGGAATGTTTGAGAAGGCTGCAAGAACATATTTTCAACAAATTGCCTGTTGCTTCTTGCCAAGAAGTGCCCCCAAACTGAGGAGCACTGATTAGATTAAGAATGCATGTGGCTACTCACCACTAGCCAACCTTAAACCTAGGCTTAGTCATTTTTATGTGCTGGGTTTAATTCCCATGATAGCAAACACCACTGGGCATATTGTCTCAGTGCAACTCCCTGCCATTTGGGGTTGGTGCTGCATCTGAGTTTCAGCTGCTTTCCCATAGGTAGTCCAATCCAGCACCACCGGCTCCAATCCCATGGTATTGTGTGTATGTAGGACTTGCAGATTTATGGGTAGACCCCCCATCCTAATCACTTAATGAATGTTTGGTATCCAGTTGGTCACTGATTCTCTGGGCCTGTGTTTCATCTTAGAATATCATGTAGATTTTCAACTGCCTTGTAAGAAAGCAGCCCAAAGCTGCTGGCTTAAATCAGGGATGTATAGCACTCACAACTTTGTAGGTAAAAATTCTGGAGCACATCAGTCCAGAGGTTTGGTTCAAGCCCCCATGGCACTGGAGAGATGCCAGGCCTCGAGAACCCACTTCCAAAGTCATTTCTTGATGGATGTGTCTCTGCCCTCCTGCTCCCTGTCTGCATGACATCTCATCCTCTGAAGTCTCTCTTAGTATTGGGAAATTCTCAGCCTCCACCTTGCTCAGGTCAGTCCAGTGTTTCATGTGGCAGCTGGCTTCTAAGAAGCAAATGTTGCTGGGCCAGGAACAGACACAGCCTAGGCTGATGTGGTGACAGCGGCACAGGGATTCTGCCATGGTCCCTGTTGAAAGCAGTGACAGGGCTCACCCGGAGTCCATGCTGAAGAGGCAGGCAGTAGACCTTAGGAAGGCCGTGTTGTGGTGACATTGTAGAGCAGTGACGGGACTCATCTGGAGTCCATGCTGAGGAAGCAGACAGCACACCTGAGGAAGGCAGTGATCTGGTGACCCTTCAGAGGAGATGGGCTGTGCCCATGAATGTGTGACTGGTTCTGCGGGGAGCAGTGGGTGTGTGCTGGGGAGATGGGGACTAGAAAGCCATAGTTCTTTTTAAAGATTTTTAATTAATTTTTTCTTCACAATTTATTCATTATATATCCCAATTGAAGCCCTCTCCATCAACTCCCCCAGTCCCACCCTCCCTCCCTATTCCCCTCATCCCCTTCCCCTAGCGCACTGAAAGGGGGAGTTGTCCACTATTGCCGTCTGCCTGTGGAAAGCTGTAAGTTTATTGTGTGGAGTGGGGCACAGCTTATAAACTCCATAGCCAAGCTGTTTCTCTTTGAATGCTTTTCCTGGATTCTGCTGTATTCTTCAACTGACAGCAAGCTCACTATCACCAGTAAATCCTTCATCTTGTTTGTATTCAGCTCTCCTTCATCAGCGTCCTCTTGCATCACAGTGAATTGCTCAGGAGGCAGAGGGAGGCAGATCTCTATGAGTTTGAGGCTAGTCTGATCTACAAAGTGAGCCCAGGACAGCCAGGGCTCTGTTACACAGAGAAACCCTGTCTCAAAAAAACCAAAAAGAAAAAAGAAAAAAAAAAAAAAAAAAACAACCTAAAGCATATTAGTAGAAAAAGTTTTATTTCAGTTCGTATATAAAAGCTTAAGTAATCACAAGCTAGAGTGTCTGGTGGGGATATGGAATGGTTGGGCCACTTACCTCATGAGTCAAGAGAGCAAAGAGAAGATAGACAGATCATAGTCCAATAATCTCCTCAGAGGCATGCCCTCAGTGACCTAAAGACATATAAGACCCTACCTCTTATGTGTTCACAGTACTTCTAATAATGCCTCCATGGACTTTGGGCCTTACCACATGGCCCTTCGGGTCACACTCACCCCAGCTATACTAGTAGGAATGCTGAAGCTTAAGGGGAAAGTTACTCCATAAGTGTCATGATGCCATGGAGCATTAATGCTAGCATCCTTATCTTCCTCGGCCAGTTTAGGTGCCTCCCACAGCCTCTGCTGAAAGTTTTGCATGGAGAAGAAATTCTAAATGAACACAGACATGGAATTCTCTGCCCTTTTCACATGCAAACACTTCTTTCCAAGGAGGAACTTTTTCTAGATCTTCATTTGAGCGACTGTCTGGTTCCTGTCTCCGGTGCCAGTTGCTACTGTGACCAAAACCAAGCATCCACATTGTTGTGACTGGTGAAACACATGGCATAACTGTGTCATAGGGGACTCTGGCCTACAAACATGTCTTTGCCTTAGCACTTCCAAAAGTTAGAGTTAGTAATAAGAATTCTGAGCACTGTTCACTGTCCCGAGGCTCCTCCCCCCCCCACTCCCAAAGAGACTTCCAGGCCTAAAGAGTATATCTGGGTGGAGGAGACAGTCTGTGACAACAGGGTTTAATTATCCCATTAAAATATTTTTGGAAGGGAAGTAGAATGTTAGTTAATGATGAGAGCCACAAAGGGTCTTGGGGCTTTGTTCTCTTTTCCCTTTTCCAAAGTTCATTGACTTTCAACCACCAAGTAGATTCCCCTCTCTCGGAAGGCACTCCCTGTGGTTTATATTGACATTTGATATTTAGCTGAAGTCAGTCCCTTTAACATAGATGTCATAAGGATATTTTATTTCTACTTTTCCTTTTATATGAGGGAAAACATTCTTTGCATAATATTTACAATATTCTGTGTTTTGCCTGAACAGTGCAATCTACACAGAGCTTACAAAGATTGAGGTTTTTTTTAGTACTTTTTATGAGTGAGATATTCTCTGTAGAAAAATAGGAAATAAAAATAAGGCAGAAATTTGAACTAATCCCATGTATAATCCTGCCTCTGTCTGTATACAGAACAGCCAAAGTTAGCATTGGAGGGGCGTCTCCGCTTTCCAGTCTGCATAAGCGTCTTCTTGTTGTGCATGGCATGGATTATGTGTTCTTTAAATAAGGCCTTCTATTTGATGTTTCTGTGAGTGGCTTTAAATGCTGGGCTGAATTTTCAGCCCTGTTTGTCTAAACTTTCAGCATGAAAAAATAAATAGCAACTGCCTTCTCGCATCCCTGCGGCAGTGAGTCAAAGCTATGTTGCTGTGGGCGGGCAGGCTTCAATGTAAAACTTTCCTAAGAACAGACTATGGGTTCTCTGAAAAAACCCCATGCCTTCCATCTGCGGTGGTCATCAGATGGGGGGGACATTGCTGTATGACCCAACAGTGAGTCTGGTGAAGACCTTATTGCCTCCCCCCACACCAAAGACCCTCTAAGGGAGGTTGCCCTAGCTTTAATTTGGCTTTCAGCTGAATATCCCTCCTTTGAAATGCAAAACCAAACGTGGTTATGACTGAGGAGTATTTCCAGAATTTGTGCTATTTGCAAGTACATAATGAGATGAGATAGCTGAAGAATGAGGACTGTGTCTACACACAAAATTCATTTATGGGGCCCAGAGTCTAGCTTAGTGGTAGAGTGCTTTCCTGGTAGGGATGAGGTCTGGGTTCAATCCCCACCACTGCATAAAAAGAATGCATTCATGGGCATACACATGAAGGCCATTTTACACGTTTGTACCATACCTCTGCTTTGCAACTGTCACATGTGGTCAGGCATGGAATGTTTCCACTGGGGCTCACATGGGGCTCAGAAAGCCTCAGATTTTGAAGAGTTCTGATTTTTCCAAGTTTTATATCAGGAGTGCTCAGACTGTAACATGTTTCATTTATTAAACCTTAATCTGGGATAAATTAGTGATTCTTTTCTCTTTCCCAAAATATTACGTCATAGAAGAATATCTGCCTGGCAGATATTGTGTAGGTTGGGAAAATATGCAACCTAAATTCTGCTTCATTTTCTCCTGTTTAGGCAGCAATAAGAAAAGAACTAAATGAATTTAAAAGCACAGAAATGGAAGTTCATGAAGAGAGTCGTCAGTTTACCAGGTAGGTAGACAAGATTTAGTTTTGCATGTTTAGAATACTCAACATAGTCAATTTCATGTCAGGTGTACTGCGACACCGTTTGATTTTTTTTTTTTTTAACGTGGTTTAGCAGGAAATCATCTACTGTTTCTGCTTACCTCACCTTTGTCTGTCTTTGCTTTTACGGGTAACCTAGAGTCCTGGTGGCAGATTGAAAGATACAGCAGGATCCGATTATAAATGTCTAGACTTTTCTGATTGGTTCAGTTATGTCTTTTAAGAACACCCAAACTAACCATGCTAAATAAAGTTTTCCAGGGCTGGAGAGATAGATGACTCTTCTAACAGACCCAGGTTCAATTCCCAGCACCCACATAGCATCTCACAACTGTCTATAACTCCTGTTCCAGGGACTTCAACATTCTCACACAGACATAAATGCAGGCAAAATGACAATGCACATACAACAAAAATAAATAAATTATTTTTAAAATTTCTCAAATGAGGTGTTTTTGTCTTTACCTTTCAGTGAAGTCTGAATCATTCTGAAGGGCTACATTAAGGCTCTCTTTTTTTGTTTCTTTTTGGGCCAATGAGCAAGTATTGTAATCTTCTGCTCTTAAGCCGAGGCCTGAAGTTCTGTGCTCTGAACAGATGCTGGTGGAGAGGCAGGATGGGGATGTGTGTTATTTCAGGGTCACAGGACAATACTCAGGCTAGAAACTGAGTTTTCAGAAGCTAGAACGTCCAGTGGAAATCAAGCTTTGATTGGCTCCTGAAGTCATCCCCTGTGAGGTCAGACAACTCTCTGAGGTACTCAACCAGTAAAGAAAGAAGCCTGACTTTAACTCACAATCTCAGAGACTCCAGGGCATGTCTGACTGGCTCTGCTGCTTCAGGACCTATGCCAGGCTTCACATCATGGTGGCCACACATCGGAACACCACTCACCAGCACTGTGCCCAGGAATGAGAATAAGGAAGAGACGTGGGACGTGGGCCCCATCCTCACAGGCGTGCCCCAACAACTGCAAGCTCTCATGCCACGCCCACCCCTGAACTCCACAGCACTCCCAGTAGAGCCAAGCTGAGGACCAAGACTTTAGCACATGGGCACCCGAGATCCAAATTTCAACAACCGTAATGCTATGATTTTTCTCCCCATTACCCTTGGTTTTGCCAATGACAGGAACTAGCGAGGAACTAATGTTCCTGTGGTCTGGTACCACATGTAACTGCTGTTCTCTTTACATCTCATCCATGTATGAGCTTTGCTTCATATAACAGGCATATTCCTAAAATTTTGCACAGAAATTAAGTTTTTAGAATCCAGATTGAGGGGCTGCGGTGATGACTTTGTGGGTAAGAGGACTTTCCACACAACCATGAGGATCTGAGTTTGGATCTCCAGCACATATCTAAATAGCCTGGCATGGCCACAGCAGCCTATAACCACAGTACTGTGGGAACAGAGACATGGAGGTCTCTGGGGCTCGCTGGCTGCCAGCCTTTCAGGGAGGTGTGGGACAGGGGGATACAGACTTGAGATCCAGGTTGAGCAAGAAATCCCATCTGCTTACATACTTGCACACACATATGCACAAACTCATATAAACCTACAGACAGACAAACACAGAGAGAGGGGAGAGGGAAGAGAGAGAGCAGGAGAGAGAGAGAGAGAGAATTGAATGATTGAAAATTCCAGAACAAATGGATGTATGAAGAAGACAAGGTTCTCTGTCTTTCTGAACACAAACACTGATGCAATGCCCTAATCTAGAAATAGCCTCAGTAGGACAGCCAAATCCTGTGCTCCTAGCCCTTCAGTGACTCCTAGAGGTCAGGATGCTGTTCTACCTAGGGCACATTGTCACAAGGCAAAGGAAATGGAGGTGAAACTTCATTTTTTCATAGCAGGTACCTTCTGTGAAGTGTTCTGTAGACACTGATCACGTAAGACGGTCTAGTGTGGCAGAGACTTCACCTTAGCATGGTTCTTCTTACTTCCTTGTTTGTTTGCCAACATATGTCCTGAATGGATCAGTGTTCTCTCCCTGAGGGCTTTCTGATGGTAAAGGGCTTTCTTGGCCCTTTACTATGCCAGACTGGTACCCTCTCTGTTACAGCTGGAAAAGTTCACGTTAACACATGACACCTGATGTTATGCTTGTTTAGGAAAACTGATCTTAAAAAGGAGACAAGATAGTTATGGTGACACAGAACTGGCTGGGGAAATAAATGGCATGTGTTTGTGTGGCTGAGTCTTGACCCCTAAGCTCCACTCATCCCACCTAGCCATTCAAATCACTTTTACTTCTGCATAGCTTTCCTATAAATCGTTAAGATCTGTTAACCTTTTTCCATTTGATAGCATGAAGTGAGAATAAATTACAGCAGAAAATAAGCAAGAAAAAAAACCCATGCATTTTGTAAAAGTTCTAATTCTCTGAGATGTATTTAAAAGATCTCCTTTCTGTTGCGTTCTTTTAGGAAATTCACTAAAACTAATCATAGGGACATGTCAGAAGCATTTATTTTTATGTTTTTATATGCGCAATGATGCAATTTAAAAGCTTATCAATAAAACAAAGCCCCTCCTTTACTCCTTTCCCACCCTCATCTTTATTCTCCCAGGTAAGTGCTAGTTAAAGGTGGAGGTATGTACTTCTAGGCATTTTTTTCCTGTGCAGTTCCAAACTCATCCATATATAATGTATGTGTATGTATAGACAGCCCAGATACATTCTCTCACTCACACACAACATGTGGAAAGGCAGTGCTTCCTGTTGTAAAGATGGAGCTGGTTTCCGCCTTCCACCTTCCCGATGGTGAGTGCTCTCTGTCACGAACAACTCCACATTTGGCTAAGGCCGAGGATCTGGCTTGCTTCCATGTATGTGGACCTATCTGCATTGCCCCCGTGGCACGCCTGGGTTGGCTACCCAGAGGCTATTTAAGCTGTGGGCTGGCTTTCCCCGGGGTCCGAGGATTGTTCAATGTTCCTGAATAAACTGCATTGAAAAAAAAAAGGAAAAAAAAATGTTAAAATAAATAAATAAATAAATAAATAAATTATTAAAAAAAAAAAGATTTTTGTAATGTATTGATCAACACCCTTTAAACTATTATTCCAATAAGGAAAAATTAAATATTCATAACAGCAAAATAAACATGCCTTGCTCAAGTTTTAAGGCTTGGCACTAAAGCAAATGTCTACTACTATTTTTCCATTAATTTATGTGACATCATTAGAGTTGCATTCCAGCGGGGAAGTACTTTTGGCTTTGGAGATATAAAAATCATGCTTGATCTTCATCCTGGTGTCAGTGTTTCTTTTAAGAGGAAAAAGTTTTGATAAACACTACTGTCTCTAGTCAAAATAATATGAAAATGTGGCCATGAATTTCTCTTAGGAAACTGCTCATGTAAAAGACTGCGGCATTCTGGACACCCGCCCACTCATGGGCATAAACGCTCTGAGTCCTCACCCATCCCTTTAAAAGCAGCCTAGGCACATGGCAGCAGTTCTTTCTTCTAGTTAGTGCCAGACTTCGTCCCCTGCACCATGTAAGCCTTCCTATCAGATCCTAAGCCTCTGAGGCCTGTACAAATTGAAGGTAGGTTATACTGAAGAGAGCTCTGTGCCCTGTTCATCCAGAGACTCAGGCACAGCGATTGAGACCTCTCTCTGGGAACCTGGGAAGAATTGTGTCCATTTGTAGCCTCCTTTGTCTCCAGTTATTTGCAAACATCACTTATCTCTGGGGAAGAGAGCTGGGAGCTGGGGTAGACACAGGAGACTTTCTGCCACTGACCCTTTCAAACTCTTTGCATTTTTGAGACGGGAGAATGTCCTGTCTAATCAACAACAGATATTTAGAAAAAAAAAAAAAAAACACTGAAGGAATCCAACTCCTTAGACCCTGTTTCAATAAATAAAGATTCCAGCCTGGCGATTTATTTTGAATTACGTGCAGGCACTGATATCGGGAGTACTTTTAGCACAGCAGGAAGACACTTCTTTGGCCTCCATCGCAGAGAGTCTTTTGTTGTGTGTGTTATGATAAATTGTGTTGATCTGTAATATCCCTGGTTGCTCCCAGCATTTTCCAGAGAGCTTTTTGGAATTGAAACCCAGGTTAGGACCTTGCAACAAGGATGAGGACAAGAATTTAGCCTGGGGCCTGATAAGAGACCAAGCTGTAACCTGCATTCCTTGGCATATTAGCTGCAGTCTGTATTCTCCCCCTTTGTTGCCCACTCAGCCTCCTGCTTGAAACCCAAAAGTGAACCTGCTTGAACAGTGGTCTGTGTGCTGATTATGTAGTCATTACGTTCTCAAAAGACACCACCATGACAAACAGAATCTACTTCCCTTTTAGAGACAAGTGGAGTTTCTATAATAGAAAACAGTTCTCTAAATTATGTGGCAACTTACATAAAAATTCATATTTTACTTAAAAGTAAATTTTAAAAGATTACAGTAGTAAGGCTTGGGTAACTGGAATCTTCTGGGTGGTATTCATTTTCTAATGGTCTTTTTTGGTGTGTTAATGTATATCAGATTTATAATCAAGAGAGGATGTCACTTTTTACAAAATAAGTTTAGTTTTGCACACCAACATTTTAGAGTACAGAGTAACTTCAGATATGAATAATCTTACTTGTCTGAAATGTTTGCTTATTAAAGAAGGAGTATTATCATTCTCTCATGGATCATTGAAGTGAAGTTTTTAAAGTCAAAACAGCTCTCAAGAGATTTTTTTTTTTTTTTTGTACCACAACCAGTAGACAAACAGTATATTGCCTGACTGCCTATGGTACAGTGGTATATTTAAAATTCAAGTGTCTAGGAAAAAAAAAAAAAAAACACTGGAAATGAGATCAAAAGGTCTTAAGTCTATTTTAGTTATGGAGTACTTTTTCTTTTCTAAACTTCTAAAATGCTTTTCATGTATTTTCACACTGCATATTTTATTTTGTTTGGAGGCATGTGCTTGGATCTACATAGAAAAGAAACCACTCTTTCAGTTCCTAGATGGGCGTGGCCTTTCAAAATGTGGCATTGCAGGGACTGTAGCACACCCTGTGTAGGGTCTACCACAGAAGAGGGAGAGGGCTGGAGCCTGGCACTTCCCTTTGGTAATCCATTTTCTTGTACCTGGACGGAGACATTGAGAGAGTTGTAAAATACTGCAAGTCTGCCTCAGCATTGGGAATAAGAGGAGCACAGGCAGCATGGCTGCAGTGCCCCAGGAGACAGGCAACGGTGGCTTAGGAGAGGATCTTCATTTAACACAGCTCTGTGTGGCACAGCAGTGAGACCCCTGTAAGGAAACAGGGCTTGATGGTGGGGTCACAGCTCTGTGATAGTGTTCTTGCCTCTCCTGCACAGGATCCTGAGCTTAAGCCCCAAACCCAGAAAGCATAAATAACTGAAGGATTAATTACCTAAGATCTTAATATGTATCCAACATCTTAATATGTATCCAACATTTAAGCACACAGACAGAATATTTCGCATGTGTGAGCAGTCTTATTTTTCTACTATCTGAATGAGTTCATAGGAGTATGAGTAAGCTTTTAGGAATGGAGTTTGGGAAGAACTTCCTTTGGTAAATAAATATTCTTCTTTCAATTCCATGACTATAAGAAACAGTCCTGTTTCGATCCCTCACATAATAGGAAACTAAAAATTATGCATTCTAGCTTTTTTTAAAAAAAGATGTCAATAATTTCATAATCAGACACATCTTAAACAGAGGATGGAGGAAAAGCATGTGTCCTTAGGGCAGAGTGAGTCTGTTTATTGTTTCACTGACTTGATGCCTATAACCAAAACTGTCATTCTATCAGATAGGTGAAGTTCTTGGGAAATAAAGCTAAACACTCAGGAAAAACTACATTTGCTGTTCCTCTCACCATAAAATTCCACAGCCAAACTTGAATAGAGAAAGCCTAATTTTTCCTAATTTTGCAGGGTGTAAACATCTTTGACTGACTTGGATACTGTAGTGTGTTTCTTTGTTTTACCAGATCTTGTGGCTTGTCTATAAGAGAGGCTGCAGCCACAGTGCTAGCCAGCCACACCCTTCCCCAAGCCAGTCCAAGGACCTGGTGTCATGCCACAGTGCAACCCAATAGAATTCACTTTCAGCTTTTTGATGTGTAATTTTGTTTTGTTTTGTTTTTTTGAGACAGGGTTTCTCTGTGTAGCCATGGCTGTCCTGGGCTCACTTTGTAAACCATGATGGCCTTAAACTCCTAGTGATTGGCCTCCCTCTACTTCCCTGAGTGCTAGGATTACAGGTGTGCACCACACTGAGCTGTTCTGGAAAGAACCCCAGTTTTAGTTTCTCCAAACCAGCAAGAAAATGCTTAAAATTCCCTCCACACCCTCCTGTATAAACCATTTGCCCAAAAGTCTGGGTAGAAAGTAAATTCCAGCTGTTTGGCTCTCCCTGAGCTATCCTGGGCTCTGTTTCCTGGATGCAGCCAGCACAGGTGTGCTGCGCCAATGGAGGTGGGGCATCTGGACCAGCTGCTTTTTTCACTGGGAAAAGCTTAAGAATATCCATTCATGTCTGCTCTCCTAGATGCATGTGAGATAGCTTTGGTAACTGTCATATCACAGCTAGAGATGGAGGTCAGGCCTTAGGTATGCTCAACACTATGAGTCTACCCATCACTGACTTGGCCCAGGTCTGTCCTCGAAGGTAATCTGATAAGTAGGACAAAAGTGCATGGAATCTCTCTCTGGCAGGCAAGCTTCTGGATGGAACCAGAGTTCAGCCTTACCCTTACCCAGCATGGGATTCCTAGGCAATTATAAGTCCCTGCAGCTTATTATTTCAGTAGTCTGATAGCATAGATGTCTCTCTTTAAAATATCTCTTTTCCTGGATCAATGGAACTGCATAGAAGACCCAGAAATAAACCCACACACCTATGAATACTCGATATTTGACAAAGAAACCAAATCCATTCAATGGAAAAAAGACAACATCTTCAACAAATGGTGCTGGACCAACTGGATGTCTACATGTAGAAAAATGAAAATAGATCCATATTTATCACCCTGCACAAAACTAAAGTCAGAGTGGATCAAAGACCTCAATATAAAACCAGATACTCTAAATCAGTTGGAAAAAAAAGTGGGAACAGCCTAGAACTCATTGGCACAGGAGACAACTTCCTGAACAGAACACCAACAGCACAGGCTCTAAGAGCAACAATCAATAAATGGGACCTCATGAAACTGAAAAGCTTCTGTAAAGCAAAAGACACCGTCATCAAAACAAAACGACTGCCTACAGATTGGGAAAGAATCTTCACTAACCCTTTATCTGACAGAGGACTCATATCCAGTATATATAAAGAACTAAAGAAGCTGAAAAGCAGCAAACCAAGTAATCCAATTAAAAAATGGGGAACAGAGCTAAACAAAGAATTCTATGTAGAGGAACATCAAATGGCAGAGAAACACTTAAAGAAATGCTCAACCTCATTAGCCATTAGGGAAATGCAAATCAAAACAACCCTGAGATTTCACCTTACACCCATCAGAATGGCTAAGATCAAAAACTCAAGTGACAACACATGTTGGAAAGGTTGTGGTGAAAGGGGAACCCTCCTCCATTGCTGGTGGGAATGTAAACTGGCACAACCACTTTGGAAGTCAATCTGGCGCTTTCTCAGACAATTAGGAGTAGTGCTACCTCAAGACCCAAAATTTGCTCAAGTACACAACAAGGACATTTGTTCAACCATGTTTGTAGCAGCTTTATTTGTAATAGCCAGAACTTGGAAACAACCCAGATGTCCATCAACGGAGGAATGGATACAGAAATTGTGGTATTTTTACACAATGGAATATTACTCAGCAATCAAAAAGGAGGAAATCATGAAATTTGCAGACAAATGGTGGGATCTAGAAAAGATCATTCTGAGTGAAGTATCCCAGAAGGAGAAAGACAAACATGGTATATACTCGCTTATATAGACCTACAAGATATGATAAACATAATGAAATCTACACACCTAAAGAAGATAATCAAGAAAGTGGACACGGGCGAAGATGATCAATCCTCATTTAGAAAGACAAATGGGATGTGCATTGAACGTATGACAGGAGTCTACCGCAAAAGGCATCTGAAAGACTCTACCTAGCAGTGTTTCAAAGCAGACACTAAGACTCATAACCAAACCCTCGGCAGAGTGTAGGGAATCATATAGAAGAAGGGGAGTTAGCATGATATGGAAAGGATAGGAGCTCTACAAGGACCAAATATATCCGGGCACAGGGTCTTTTCTGAGACTGACACTCAACCAAGGACCATCTATGGATATAACCTAGAACTTCTGCTTAGATGTGGCCCGTGGTAGCTCAGTAACCAAGTAGTTTTCCAAAGTAAGGGGAACAAGGACTATTTCTAACAGGATCTCAAGGGCAGGCTCTTTGACCTCCCCACCCCACCCCCCAGGGGAGGAGCAGTCCTGTTAGGCCACAGAGGAGGACTTTGCAGCCAGCCCTGAAGATACCTGATAAAACGGTCAAATGAAAGGGGAGGAGGTCCTCCCCTCTCAGTGGACTTGGAAAGGGGCAGGGAGGAGACCAGGGAGGGAGTGTGGTGTTGGGGAGGGAATGAGGGAGCAGGATACAGCTGGGACACAGAGTTAACAAAATGTAACTAAAAATAAAAATAAAAATAAATAAAATATATCTCCTTTCCTGCCAGGATAGTCACAGGAAGATAACAGAAACCTCTCTTTGAATGAAAGCTCAGTTGAAGACTTGTGTTTGATCATAATATAGGTAAAATTATAGACTGTAGAGCCAGCACCTCTACTTCCTCTTCTCTGCCTTAGACAAATGACTTTTTTCAGGTTGTTATTGGCCCTTCCTCAGTGGCATTCTGAAAGGTTCTACCAGCTGAGTTATCATATAGTAGTATATTTAAGTAGTAAATATACTAGGAAAATAAATTTGGGACTCTTAAGAGTGAACTGTCCAGCTATATAAAATTGTTTGTAGAGTTATCAAATCATTTCCTAAATGCTTTTTACTGTGTATTCGGTTGTTTGTGCTTTCAGCAAGTGCTGATTAAGTACCCAGAGTGGGTTTGCCAGTTCTGGACTCTGGAAACTTAGTGCATATAAAGTCCTGGTCTCTGATGTCATCATCTGATGAGAGAGACAAATCATTAACAGTAAAAGAACCAGCAGTCATCTCAAGTGCTGTGGAGAACATGCAGCAGGATGCTGTGAGAGACAACGAGACATGGAGCTTTCCCAAACCAGTGAATGGGCTGAAGCTAAAGCAGAAATGTATGCACTTGGAGCTCAGTTCTTAACTCCACCACTGACCATGTGTGACACCCTTTGACCATGATCTATATTTGAGGAACAGAGGTATTTCCTGGATGTGTTACATGAGATACCCATGCCCCAGCCATGCACAATTCCTTCCCAGCTCGGTCCCCACATACTTGGCACAGACACACATACAGACAAAGCGCTCACACATAAAAATCAATAAAAATTATAATTAAAAAAGTAAATCCAAGTGGGGAAAGTCAGTTTAAAGTCACTAGTAGGAGCTGGTGAGGCACTGGCAGCAATGCCCTTGCTTGGGTGGGGTGTTTGTTTTATCATTTCTGTTTGTGTTTGTTTGTTTGTTTGTTTGTTTTAAAAACAGCATCTCATGTAGACCAGGTTGCCCTGGAATACCTCATGTAGCCAAAGATGACTTTGAACTTTCCATTGCCCTATCTCTACCGATCAAGCAACAGGATTACAGCTGTGTACCACCATGCCTGTCATTAATCTAATAAAATAATGATTGTTGTGTTTGCCTTTCATATCTACAGGCTAGGTATAACCAAATCCACTTAAGACATATCTCACTTTGCTTAATGTGGGTTAGAATATGGCTGTAGATCATAGCAGAGGTTTGTCTTGATTGTTCTATGAGCCTGAATACTACCAAGATCTTTTTCATAAGAATCGTGTCTACTTTCCTATATAGCACACACAACAGTGTTCTGTTACAGCAGCAATTTTACAGTAACAGGGTGGATGATATTCAGAATGGCTTTCTGCATCTTCCTCACTTCATCAAATGTAGAATACACTTCCATCCAGAGACTCACAGTTTCTGTTTTCTTACTCCAGGTTTCATCGTCCATAATGAAGTGTGGGACTGCTCAGAACTATACACTGATCATCCCTGGCAGAAGCCCTGCTTCCTGAGACCCTGACATTGCACTGAGATTTGAATGTGTCTGTTTCCATTTCATTGTAAAGGCGTGCAACTCGGGTTTGGTTAGGAGTGTTCCTTGCCTTGATAGCCCAGACCAGGCCAACAAGCTGAGAGCCAGATGCAGCAAGCCTGGCTGCCCAGAATGTGCCATGATATAGGGGGCACCCTGGTTTTCGCCACTGTTCTTCATCAGGAATTTTAATCAAAGAAGACAAGCAGAAGACAATCGCCAGAAAGCCAAATGGTATAGTGCGTGTGTGTTCACAAAAAATAGGCATTGGAATAGCTGGTGGTCACCCTAGCAGGGTGGGAGCTAAAAAGAGAAGGAATTATTATGTTAATGAAGAAAATCATTATGTTAATGAAGAAAAGAAGAATGAATATAAGTATATTTTTGAAGTAGGCATTTGGTAGCTGAGAACTCGCTAAGGGATTTGGGAACCTACTCACCCAATGTGGACTCCTTAAAGACTTGATTCTAGAATATTCTTGTTTGACCGATAAGTTGGTTCTGTGTAGTTCCATTTTTTTTTTTAATATTGTGCCAGTGAACCCAGTTGCCAGAAACAAATCTGAGTGTTCGTTAAATGCAAGAAGCTTCAACTAACTCTTCCCAAGCATGCTTGCTGGCATTGTGTTGCATGCTTTAAGTAACACAAGACGTTTTCTTATACTGTTTTCCTAATGTATGAACCCTCTACATGGGAACAGAAATAAGGTCAGCTATAACGAACGTGACCCTGTAAACCTGTTGCAAGCTTTAGAGTTAGATCTTCTAATCTTACCCTGTCTTAATTATCTCCAAAGTTGGGAAAATGTTCATTATCTAAAGATGATCAGGACAGTCATGGCATTCTTTTTGAAAACTCAATCCAGAGTTGCAGCTTAAGCAACATACAAAAGTGTCTGCTGCTTGCTCCAAGTTGTGAGGAAGGATTTTTAAAAAAGAAAAAGATAGGTAGTTTTGAAAACTGCATTAATTAAAAAAAAAGTTTAGGTTGCTGCTATTAAAAAAAATAAAACAATAAAAACCAAGTGCATGGATTTAAGAAAAATACCCCAAGGCTTAAAGGAACACAGAAATCTGCTGGTTTATATAAAAGAGCCTTTATCTTCTATGATGAACACTGAGTCACATCCATACATACAGTATTTACTCCCCTTGCCAGAGAGACACTGAGATACAGTTGAAGACCATTTCCCATGACCCTATAATCAGAATTGTTTACATTAAGAAGCTTCCTCCCTCACACTGCTCTTCTCTGTGGTGTCAGCCCCAGCACAGAGCCCCAGAGGGCTCCCTTGTGAATACTACCTTGGATTTCGTCCCTTAACAATTGGTTTGGGCCCCTTGTATTAAAAACATACGCTTTCTTAAAGGTAGAATCTATATTACATCTATCTTATTCTTTGATCTGGAACTATGATAGTTCTGAAGTGTTTCTGCCTCAGAATGTGGAAGACTGTAATTTTCTATTCTGCTGAAAATCAGCATTTAATCAGTTGAATAAGTGTAGGTCCTGCCACTCTGTGGTATTTGAAAGAACCACTTGAAATTTGATGATTTCGTTTCAAAGAAACAGTGATTAGCTGCAGTTGTCTATTACGAAAAGCCAAAGCCGGGAGGACCATTCCATGAGGTAGTCAGCATTACCATACCCTTTGTTGTGCTTAGCTGTTTGCATTAATCAAACAAAGCAGCAGTCTACACTAGTTCGTCTCACTAATGGCGTAAGACGGACTTTGCTTTTGAAATGATGTCTGTGAGTGCCCTGGTATTCGTCTTTGGCTGGGGGCTTGTTTATTCTGTTGCTGTTTTCGCACTGCTGGGACAAACCAGGCCTTGTGCATGCTCTGCACACTGTAACCCCTGAACTACACCCATAGCCTTTGTTTGTTTAATAGAGTCTCAACTCGGCCATAGAAATTCACTTTGTTCTCATTATTTGCAAAGAAGTTTTCCTTCTTGATGATACTCTACTATCATCTTAGTGTCATGAGAAAAATGCCAAGGCAGATAATGTTTCTTTGTTTATGCTTATAATCTGAGAACATTTTAAAACTTCTAATTGCATCTTCTCCTTTCATTGTAAATGCAAGGCAGGATCACCAGTTTATTCAAAGTGTGTTTCTATTTGGTTGGTAAAAAGAGCCAGCCTATTTTGAGCCAGGCGCAGTGGCACACACCTGTAATCCGAGCACTTTGGAAGGCAGAAGCTGAAGGATATCTCTGAATTTGAGGCCAGCCTGGTCTGCAAAGTAAGTCCAGGACTACACAGAGAAACCCTGTCTCAAAAAACAAACAAACAAACAAACAAAAAACAACAACCTTTTTTCCCACTGTACAATTCTTTCCACAATGATATTCACCCATTACAAAACAAAACACAAAATGCTTTGCATACTGAAGCTGCCCCCAGTCAACACCCCTGCACTGCACAAATGAAAACTTGTCTCCCTGGTGCCGTCTGCCAGATTTATTATACAAATACCTCTTCATACCAATTGATACATTTGGAGGAAATATTTGTAAGAGAGACATTTAAAAAGCTAAAAATTAACTACCAGTAATCTGATATTTAAATAATTGAAACACTGGTTACTTCATTACAATGATCTATTAAACATTTTTAAAAGCCATGGAAAGAATTACAATATTATGAGCCAACAGTAGTTCTCAGATAAGGCTCTGTTTTCCCGGTTAATTTTTAAAGGCAGAAAAGTTGAAAGGCTGTATAGCTCAGCACCAGCCCACCCACAGGCCTCCAGTTAGGCCCCACAGAAAGCAAGGGCATGGCTCCCTCTCCCCGCAATTATGTCTCTGCCGACTACCAGCCCATCTGCATCCCAACAAGCAAGCTGCTGTTCTGTAAGAAAGCAAATGTGTGTAGAAACTGGAGTTATTTTTGTTGCAGTTTTCCCACAATTCCAGTTTTTCATTAAAGCACACTATTAGGCCCATAGAGCAACTGAGTGGGTTTTCCTGACTCCCGAGATCTGATGAAGACTCAGGAAGAAAGGACTAGATCAAATAGCAAAGCCCAAGTGGCCATTTCCAACCTGGTTTTTGATGGAGGAGGAAACCCCTGTTGCTATTACGGTAATGAGAAGACACTTGTCGGTCATTAAGCAGCCTTGTGATCACTAACAACCAACATGACAAAAGCACTCTTCTAATCTGAATTCACTTGGGGCACCTTGACTGGTGGTTTCCTATAGGTGTGAAATGTCTTGTGGTTTTGTGTTGCTATGATGAACGTTTATGTTTATTCCTTAAATCATTTAATCAAAGTCTACGATATGCAGAGCACCATCCTGGGTATTTGAGCAGCTATTAATTAAAGGAAAGTCAAACATATCAATCTCTCTGACTTACCCAGAAATGCTGCCTTTCTGGTTTTTGGTTTTGTTTTGTTGTTGTTGTTGTTGTTGTTGTTTTTCCCGTCTTTATTAGCCAAATGAAGGCAGTCAGTTATATGTCTCTGGTGTGAGAAGAAAGTTCTGAAATTTAATTGAGACTATATTTAAGGAAATAAAAGAATCTAATATTTTGGCTCTTCAAAATCACCAAATAAAGATAATTTTAAAAAGACCACTGACTGCGCTTCCAGAGGACCCTGGTTCAATTCCCAGCACTTACATCTGTCATCCTCACACAGACATACATGCAGTCAAAACTCTAATTAACATAAAATAAAAACCATTATAAAAAAGTCACCAAATAATGAAAATGAATTGTGAGCCCTTAGAAACTGCCAGGCTTTGTACCTATAATCAATTCCATAGTACATTGGCTCTTTTTTAAAAAATTCAGTACTTTGTCCTTAAGAGAGGAGATGTGGGTTAACACCATATGTCCAGGTAGACCTGACAGCAACACATGATAGACGAGACCTGTGATGATTAAGCTGTAGGTTCAACAGAGCCTACAGGTAGAGGATTGTCTACCACGAAGCAGTATGTCTGCATCTGGACAGTAAAATAAGTGTTCCTATCTCTTGCTCAAAAAGGCCACGCTGTGCTATTTGTGCGGGATCCTAGCAGCATATTTTAAAGAAATAAGCTTTCTTTAGTGTATGTGAAACAGACTTAAGCTTGTGGATGTATGGATTCATGTCATTTTATTTGGTATGGTGAATTTGTTTATGCATTCTTAAATCCCCACTTATCCACTTTACTAGTACAAGAAGCTGTACTTGGAGATCGTTATTCCTTAGAGAATACAAATTGTCCCTTCACCCCTTAAAATGATTAATCTTTTGTTAGTGTTTGCTGTCTACTTACTGGTGATATGTTTTGTTTAACAAAGCAGAATGAACCTTTAGACGATATGTGCGAGAGGGGACAACAGTGACAAGAATAAGCATTGTCACATTAACGGGAACAGCTTCCTGAGAGAAAGAGCATTCCTAGGCAACTCAGACTCATGCTCCAAAGAGGGGCTCTAGGCTCCGCTTCAAAGCCAGGCAGGGACCAAAGGGTGATGGAGATGAAGGTAGAAAATCCAAAACCATTCTCATCTTTTTCTTTCTATTTACTTTTTCTAATTGTTAAGACTATAACCCTCTTTCAAAACATTTCTAGAGAGCAACTGTAATAGAGACCAGTCTTTTTTTTTTATGATATTTTGTGTTTTCTATGTTTGTTTTTTGAGGCCAGCTTCATCCCAAATTAACAAATCTCATTTTATAAAGTGCAGGGATTTTGGCAAAGAAAATAAAGCCCTGTGGCTGCTACTTCTACTAATGCCAATTTCTAGCCATATTGGGTTTTACTGCAGAAAAAAATGGCATTTAGCTTGTTGCTTCTGTCACAGCTGCATGTGAACAAAAAACTGTTGATAGATTTTTCCCAGTGGGGTGCTGTTGGCATTTGGATCTGGACAATTCTTTGTTGTGCTGAAATGTACCACATGTTGCAAGATGTTCAGTATCCCAGGCTTCTACTCAACACCAGGATCATTCCCAGACATTGTAAAAACCAAAAAAATAAATAAATACATAAAAAGCCTGCCCACATATTTATCTACCTGCATAGAAGGGTGGACCCCTCAGCTGAATAGCGCTGTCTGCTGCAACAAGGACACGTGGGGGAAAGAGCCTACCCTCAAATACCATCTCTCTTGCCTTGCATGTCTCTGATCCACTTCTTCAAGCCTGCTACTTAGATGCAGCTGAAATTGGCCTGTCCTGTAAGAAAGAGGTTCCCAGGTGGTCTTGTCCATTACAGTGGGCAGTGGGCAGAGTGACTTGGCCTGATACTTCTGGAGAGAGTACGTGAAGCAAACTCTTGTTCATTACTTCACAGTGTTACTTCAGAACTAGACTGCTGGTCATCGGAACACAGCAGCTTTGAACGAAACATTGGTCTTTGGAAGTCAATACTAGATTCTACCCAGTAACCCTGTGGACGGAGCTGCAAAAGACTCTCTCACCCTTCCTCCTGTTGACAACACACTTAATCCACATGAAAATGCTTGGATTCATCTGTGTAAACATATGCATACGGTTCAGCTTCTCTAATAAGGTGTGCAACTATGACATTGTGACAGAAATGTAAGTGGCAGATTGCATTCATAGTGTTCACACCACAGATAAGGCAAAAACAAAATGAGTTTTCTCCAGGTGCAGCTCCATCAGCCTGTGCTGACCACACAGAAAGATACTGTTTAGGCCGCTGAAACTGAATAGTTAATACATCTTGAGAAACACTTAGATGAATTGCAGCTAGCTGCAAGGATGGAATTAATTCCTCCCACTCCAATATTTTAATATTAAATTTCTAAAGACACTTTTTTTGGAGCAGAGCAACTCAGAGTCAGTAAAGGTGATTATAGCGTAAATCTATATAGATGGTGCTTAAAATTTTTTATCTTTCTTAATAGCAGTATTTTTTTTAAAAAGAGAGAGAGAATAAATTGAAAGAGTAAATGAGGCAGAATGCCACTCCACCCTCAGGGCAATTTTGTGGTTTATTAAAATGCCAATAATATTTGTGCCACTTGCCAGCTTGGGAAGGGGGAGGGCTTTTCCCTTAATGGATGCTCATGATGTGATTTTTGACTGTGTTGTTACATTGCTTGGAGAGTAGTGTCTACCATGAGAAATTGCCACTGTAGTACTAATTAGCTTTTGGAAAGAATTATAGAGAACTGAGGGTCAAACCACTTTCATCACTCAAACCATAGGCACTAATTCTTTAGCATTTCTTCTGTGGCTTAGATGTGTGCAGATGTATTCAAAGCATCCTGTGCAAATTTCACCAGTATTTAACCTGCTGAAAATTCAAACTAGTCTCTTTCTCTCTCTCTCCTGAGTCACAATGGTTTTTCCGTAAGGGACTGTCTGTGTTCTTTTGTTCTCTTGAGCTTTGGTTAGCGATGGTGAACTGTGATCACCAGTTGCGAGTCTCCAGTACATGATGCAGTCGTGAAATGGTGTGCTATCTGTGGGTATTAATAACTGGAACTGTACTTGGAAGAATAGGACAGTTTCTCCTCTGGTGGTTCGTAGTCCTTTACTATATTATAGTATGTGGGTGTGATGCCTGCAAGTAGATACACCGAAGCATATGTCCTCCACGATTGTAACCTGAAAGACCATGTATTATCTTTTTATTCCATATTGTTGTTTGTGTTATTTAAAATGGAAAAGTATACTCCATCTAGTAGTATGATAATAGAATACTCCGCTGTGCACAATTCCAAGTGCCTTAGAACGTTGTTTAGCTTTCATAAGTATATGTATATGCATAGATGTGTGTATAAAACTGGGAAATGTTACCTCAATAAAATCATTGGGAAATCCTAGGTTTAGTCTGTTACTGTTTGTCTTCTTTATCAGATAGCTCAGTCTTTCTATTTTATATTTATTTATTTTATGTGTTTCTGAGACAGGGTCTTCCAGATAGGCCTCTAACTCAATACATAGTCAAGGATGGCCTTGAAGTCCTGATCTTTCTGTCTCCACCTCCCAAGTGTGCTGAATTGCAGACATGCACCACCAAGTCATTATGCACAGGCTTTTTAAGTTAACAACTCATGGAGGTTTCATATGTAAAGAAAGTCTCAGATACATTTTATCCCTGATAGTGCAACCCCACCTAACTTTTAACATATTTTGTATGTGAGACCTAGTAATTTGTACTTTTCATTTAAAAAACCTACCTTTAAGATTTATTATTATTGGTGTGTGTGTGTGTGTGTGTGTGTGTGTGTGTGTGTTAGGATTCTCTAAAGGAACAGAATTGATAAAAATGAATCTACGTTAAGAGGGGGTTTATTAGGCTGGCTTACAGGCTGTGGTCTAGCTGGTCTAACAATGGAAAAAGAGCAAGAATCTGGTGGTTGTTCGGTCCGTGAGGCCAGTGTCTCTGCCAGTCTTTGATCCATGTTCTAGAACCTGGGAGAAGTATGTTCTAATACCAGCAAAGGAACACCTCATCAGTAGGGTAGATGAACTTGCCAGTGAGAATGGCGCAAGCAGGCGAGAATCTGAAGTTTCTTCTTCCGGGTCCTTTCATGTAGGCTGACACCAAAGGGATAATTCCAGATTTGGGGTAGATCTTCCTACCTCAAATGATTCAATCAAGAAAAGGCTTTCACAAGTGCGCCAAGATCAAGTTGACCACCAAGATTAGCCATCAGAAGTCCACCCATTGTCAACATAACACACTATCATGTATGCTTATGTCATTCTTATTTTATAAATATAAACAATGGCCAGGTCCTAATTATGCCTAATGCAATATAACTATTCCACGGACAAGGGCAAATGCATTATATAGTTTGGAATAGGTGGCATTGTCCCTTGAGGGGCATTCTTTTAATATCTCACCACTTAAATATGATAGCCACTGATATTATCTCAATTGGTGTAGCATTACATGACAAGGACAAAAAGGAAAGAAAACCTAACTATCTGCTTAATATGTCTATCTACATATGTACAAATACATTCTTAATGAGATATGACAGAAACACTGATGTTAATTATAATCTTTCTTCCTGCAACTGGTCACATGGCCTTAGCTGGTATTTATTTCTACTGCCCATTTTGTATTTCTTACACCCCCAGCAAGCACCTCAGCAGGTCATTTCAGGACATGAATGACTCATGTCTTCATGAAGGTCTTGATCCATTATCATCCTGCCTGCACTGGGCTGTAGTTCCCCACTGACTTTAAACATAGGACGAAGGAACACCAAGACACACTTCACAGAATCTCCTGCACTTCAGACATGATCTTCCTAACCTCCACTGTAGAGAAGCAGTGTAATTTCCTCATGGGAGTCCAGTACCCAGAAAGGCCAGAAAAAAGTGTAGCTGGAGTAGGAAATAGACTTCTTCACTGTGTTTGCTCTTTAATGCACTGTGAGCAAGGAAAAAAGCTAGAAGCATATTAAACTAGAAAGGTGATTGAAATATGCCTTTCATTCCTCAACAGGGTTTTACACATAGTTACTTAGCAATTTTCAGCTCCAGAACAAGGTCATGGATGATAGGAAAACTGAAAAGGAACCCACCCATGTGTCACTATTTCCCTAGATTTAGGGGAGAAGATGAAAACCAAAAACATTTAAAAAGATGGTTTAGGCAACTATCCCTGAACATGGAGCCTGCCCTGAAAAATGATTGCTTTATGTTTTGTTTTATGCTTTGTTTCAGTTTGGGTTGGGTTGAGTTTTGTTTGGGGGTGGATTTTTGTTGCTGTTGTTTTGTTTTGTTTGTTTTTGCAAGATTACTGATGATTGAACTGAGGGAGCCCTGCTTATCAGGCAAGCACTCTACTGATGAGCTACTGCCCTGGTTTTGGATTTTTTTTTTTTATTATTATTGTTTTTCAAGACAGGGTTTCTTTATGTTTCTCTGGCTGTCTCAGAACTAGCCCTGTAGACCAGGCTGGCCTCAAATTCACAAGTGCTAGGATTAAAGGTGTGTACCACCACTACCTATTGATTGTTATTTTTTTTAAGAGAGATAAAGAACACTCTTAAGTTGGGTGGGTCCTTATAAACATTTTTAAGGAATTTGTAATTTATCCTCAAGACAAAAAGAACCCATTACATACTTCAAGCATTCTTACACCCCCTCACTCATCCTGACCACAATGAACTGTAGGAAGCAATGTTAAAAGCATAGAGCCTGTTGTTATTGCTATAGTCTGGTTTAGAGGAAAAGTAGTTCCAATTGAGCTATTTACTATTGGAAAAGAAATGTCAACTAATTTAAAGAGAAGTTGAAGTGTTGGATGTGGAGAAGGGGGGCATGGAAAAGTCATGTGCCTGTGTGGTATAAATAATGACAATGCCACTTGGACAGAACAGCAGTGATCAGGCTCACAAACGGTAGAGCTGGGTACAGAAAGGAGGGTCAAAGAGTGTGAGGACACGGACATGAAACATTTAGTTTTTGGCTTGCAATTCAATCCGTTTGGTTTGCCTTCTGCTAGGACATGCACATATTGATAGATGTACAGGAGTCAGATGGACACAGAAGTGTGAAGGTCAGGGGAAGTGGCTGGTTGGAACCCAGAAGGTAGTTAGATAGGAAAGTACATGTGCCAAGCCTAAGTTCCAGGGTTCCATCCCAAAACAATGCAGGGGGAAGAGAGAATGTCTGAGAGAGAGGGAGTTGGGAATTATGTATACATGCAACGAAAGCTGCAAAAATAAACAAACCTTTCCAACAGGAAAAGAAATAGTAGCTTAAGCCCATGTGTTTTCAGCAGTCAAAATTCAGTAACTATTTTCTCATTGCCTGACTTTGTCTCTAAGACCACAACATTAAATTATTTACACATCATTGGGCATTTATGAAACTTGCTTGTTTTTAATTTTAAGGGCTTTTACTAGTTACTTTAATTTTAAATAAAGTATAATAGCTTTTTGTTCAGGATATTAAATTACATTTGAAAATTCCTGATATTGCACCAAATATTGTATATAGCAATATTAGCTCAATGAATCAAAGAGCTTATTTTTACTTTTTATTAGAATAAATTGCTCATTGTTTAATATAGTCACAAATGAAAAAATTAGTTTATATTCAGTTGCTGTATTCTGTGTACATACAGATCTATAGCAGTTTTATCTCCATTATCCAAAAAAACTTAGGACTAGACGTGTATCTAATTTTTTTTGGATCTTAAAAGATTTGTATGTACATAATGAGATGCCCAGGGGTATAGAGGAGTTTTAGTTCAGAATATGGCTACTGTGGCAAGAGTTCACATTCAAAGACCTTCTAGGTCTATGTGATCTGGCTGGAATACAAACACGCCTGAGGCTCAAGGCCAGCCTGGTATAGAGCAAGTTTCAGGTTAAGAAAAATTAAGGTCTAGGCATGGTGGTACAGGCCTTTAATCCCAGCACTCGGAGACAGAGGCATGCAGATCTGTGTTCTGGTCAGTTCAGTTGAGTCAGTGAGCTGAGAGGCAGAACTTGAGTTCATGGCAGTTCAGTTTGTGGAATTCAAAGGCAGTTTTTACTGGGAGAGTTTTACAGAAAGGTTGAAGAGAGAACAAGCTAGACACAGATAAGACAGAACGAGCCAGAGAATGAGGAATCAGAAGAATAGAACAGATTGTTAGAGTTAGTTTGAGGCCAAGCAGGGCAATTCAATCAGAATTTGAGAGAAGCCAGCTTGAATCAGTCATCTCGGAGGGAATTTGAGCCAGAACAGCAGAGTTGAAACAGCCAGCCAGAGTTTAGAAGAAGCTAGAAAGGATGAGCTTGTTTAACAGTAAATCTGAAAGGCTGAAAACATTCTAGCCCTCGATTAGATTGTATGGATGCTAGAAGCTTCCAGGATTAGGCATTAGTTAGCAGACAGAGGCAGTAAGCGTCCAGATGACAATTAGACAAGCAAATAAAGGATATTTTTGCATTACAATGTTTTGTATTGATTTGTGTCCCCCTAACACTCCAAATCCATAATGTGGCTTATTATATTTAAAAATAAAGACTTTAAAGCAAATAAAAATAGTTGAGGTGAATAGAGTGGGGCTTTAATCTAATGGGACTAGTTACCTCATACAAAGAGACATTAGAGATTGCTTGCCTGAAGAACAGTCACCTGAAGCTACAGCAGGAAGAAACTGAAAGCATTCTAGGCCTAGATTAGATTGTATGGAGTCTAGATGCTTTCAGAACTAGGCCTAGGTTAGCAGATGGAGGCAGTAAGCCTCTGAGATGGCAATTACATCAGCAAAATAAAGTTACTTTTACACTGGGGATAGACCCACATCTAAACACAAAAGTCATTTGTTTCATCTACATGTTATGCAAATTGCCTGAAGATCACTTTTACAACATTCTCAGCATACTTGTTCTTTGACAGTGTCTTGTCACATAACCTCAAATGTGGAATTTTCCACTTGTGTCTTCATGCAGCCATACCTTTAAAGTATAAGAATTGCTGGGTGTTGTGACATATGTCTGTACTCCCAGCACTTGGCATCAAGAAGATCAGGAGCTACTTAGTGAGTTTGAATCCAGCCTAGGCCACTAGGCCTCTCACAAAACTCTAATAAGAATTACATCCTGGGTGGAGAGATGGCTCAGCTGTTAAAGGCTAGGCTCACAACCAGAAGTGTAAGAATTACTCTCCTCACAGTGAGATTAATGATATGTTAACAGTACAAGCTGCACACAAAGCAGAGAAAGAGAATGTCTGTATGATATGAACGTAGAGAGGAAAATAAGTGTGTGTCTCAGGTCACCAACATTCTGAGCATATGCTCATTGATGAAGGATAGATAAAGCTCATTGATAAAGGACAGGTGGCATTGTCAATTTCCCTTGGCAGAAATATCTGTAATCTTCCCTCTCTTCATTTCTTGAAAGAATAGAGATAAGTTTGTAAGTTAAATGGATATATAATGCAATTAGCTCATTATTGCAAAAACTATCTTATGTGATAATATCTGTTATAAAAAGGAAAGGGAATAATGATGACTTATGACACACTTAACTTCCTAAAACTAAAGTCAGTGGAACTGAAACATACAAAAAAAATTACAATTCACTTCAGGACTACAGAGGCATAGTAAAGAAATAGCAGATTAATATTTGCAAGTGTATCTATCAATCAAATGTATCGACTTTGTATTCTAAGACAAGAGTCAGTGAACGAAAAAGTCAAGAAATTTGAAGACTATGGGAGAATTTTACAGAACACATTTAATTCCTGGGCAATAATTATCCTTGTAATCCCAGCTATCTGGAGGTAGAGGAAGGAGAATTAAATTACAGACAAAGTAGTAATATTTTAGATGATAGATAGATAGATAGATAGATAGATAGATAGGCAGATGATAGATAGATGGATGGAGATAGTAGATAGTAGATAAATGGATAAGAACATATGATTTCTAAGGATAGAAACAAGTAAAATATTTGAAACTGAATCATGCCAGATAATTTAAAAAGTCAAAGGAGGGGAATCAGGTCAGTGTGCAAATGAACTCAGCCCCATAATGTAAGCAAAGCTCATGTCCTGGAGTATCCCAATGCTGAAGGTCCTGGTTTCAGAGATGGCAGTCCTGGGGCCAGCATCTTAATGTGTTCTTGTGACTGGGCCAATAACCCATGTTCATTAAATGCTTACAGGCACATTACGTGCGCTTCCTTATTTAACAGTGACTCATGACACACTTCTAATGTAGTTATTCTCATTTGATATTGGAGTAAACTAAGTATCACTTGCACCAAGTTCCACCATAAGAATGTAGCAAAGACCCTGAAAGTAATACCAGCCAGGCTTCCAGTTGCCTATTGCTGTCCTCATGTTTTAGCAGACAGAAATCCATGCTTCAGAAACAAAGGAAGCTTCCCCTTCCCATTCGGACTTTTGGTGGGGCACCATGAAAGCAGAGAGTAGTTGGAGCACCATTTTTGTCTCTATGTAGGTATGTACATTAATTCTATCCAGCACAGGGCCAAATGCCTTCCCTTTCTCACTATAGAAGAAATTGTTTAGGGCTCCATCTTCACACACTTCCAAATGTTCCTTCTCTGAACATGTCCCCGCTCTTAGGACTAAATAACATTTACCTGTTGCCTCATTGGTAAAGATAAAACAGAATCCTCAACATGTGCTAATCTTAAAGATCTATAAGTGCATAATTTAATCATGTAAAATTTATCACTTGCAATTCTTGTAGGCCTACATTAAACATTTCTAACCTGTTCAGGCCTTGCTTTTTTTTTTTTTTTTCACATGTGTGTCTTTATATAGGATGTTCTGTTCTCTGCATTCAAAAATTACATATTGGAAAATTCAACCAATGATAAATAAAAGAAAGTGTTCTTTAAAATTTTGTCTTTAATGGATGCAGAAATTGTGGCACATCTACACAATGGAGTATTACTCTGCAATGAAAAATAAGGAAATCATGAAATTTGCAGGTAAATGGTAGGACCTGGAAAGGATCATCCTGAGTGAGGTGTCACAGAAGCAGAAAGACACACACGGATATACTCACTGATATAGACATATAATACAAGATAAACCTACTAAAGTCTGTACATCTAAAGAAACTAATCAAGAGGGAGGACCCTGACTAAAATGCTCAATCCCCATGCCAAAAGGCAAACAGGATGGACATCAGAAGAAGAAGAAAACAGGAAACAACCTAGGAACCTGCCACAGAGGGCCTCTGAAAGGCTCTGCCCTGCAGACTATCAAAGCAGACACTGAGACCTATGGCCATCTGTTGGACAGAGTGCCGGGAATCTTATGTAAGAAGTGGGAAATAGTTAGATCTGGAGAGGACAGGAACCCCACAAGGAGAGCAACAAAACCAGAAAATTTGAACACAGGGGTATTCCCAGAGACTCATACTCCAACCAACTACCAGGCATGGAGATAACCTAGAACCCCTGCACAGATGTAGCCCATGGCAGTTTAGTGTCCAAGTGGGTTCCTTAGTAATGGGAAGAGGGACTGCCTCTGACATGAACTGATTGGCCTGCTCTTTGATCACCTCCCCCTGAGGGGAAAGCAGCCTTACCAGGCCACAGAAGATGACAATGCAGCCATTCCTGATGTGATCTGATAGACTAAGATCAGAAGAAAGGAGAGGAGGACCTTCCCCTATCAGGAGACTTGGGGAGGGGCATGCATGAGGAAGGGGGAGGGAGGGTGGGATCAGGAGGGGAGGAGGGAAGGGCTTATGGGGGGATACAAAGTGAATAAAGTGAATTAATAAAATAAAATAAAATTTAATAATTTTTGTCTTTAATGAACATATATAATCTTACTATTTATAGTCCCCATTTTATTGTTAGCATGTAGCACGGACTGGCCTGGAACCCATTCTGCCTCAGCCAAGCATGACCTTGGATTATAGGTGTATGCTGCTACATCTAGTTCAGACTTTTTTAAAAATTGCTTCCTACAATAGTTTAACAATTTCATAGCATTGACCTTGCATCCAGCCTGCATTCAGAATCATAAGCCATTAGAGATTATTTTGAATGCCTAGATGAGGTGCAGAGGGACTTGGGAACCCTCTGGGCCTACCAGAATCGATCTCCTACAGGTGTAGCAACATGAGGGCTATGTTACAGATTTCTTCTGGAAAGACATGAGGAAATGTCCACAGATACCACAAATGTCCAGCTTGGTGAACCACTGAGATTTATTGGGGTAACTTAGAGGATTATAGGAGTGGGGGGGTACTTACAGGTACAGAAATGACACAAAGACCCCATTGTCAAAGCCCACCCCAGCCAGCATGGGTGACAGCTCCCCCAAATTGGGAAGATGGAGCACACTGCATGGCACAACCAGGTTCAAGAGTGTCTTTCCAAAGGGCTCCATTGAGCTGGTCTTCCTCCAGGCAGCTCAGCTGGTTTTTGTTTCCTGTACACAGTTGAGCTAATCTTAGCTTCTCCCTGGCCTCTAGGCTTGTCAAGGAGTGACTCTCAGTTTTTATTGTTTCTGCACTCTTGGGGAAGGAAAGGACTATTGTATCTGGAAGTTTCAGGAACTTCCTAGTGATATTTTGAGTTCTTTGCTTCCTGTTTCATAAGGAGCTTCACTGAGAGATGGGATGTTTCAGTCTCATAGTAAACTATTAATGCAGCTCTCAATGTGAAGACACATACAATGATGAATGATGAAGCCACTGAAATTTCCATGCACATCCCTCCCAGCTCTTCAGGAATAACTGCTATTCACAACTTCAGGTTTAGTCTTCCATATATTTCTTTATGCTTGCATTACTATTTCTGTGGGAAATGGTTCTTTCTTTTAAGGCTAGGAACTTTCAGAAATGCCGTCTCCGAGGCTCTGCCAGCGCCCCTTCTCCGATACACTGAGCACCGTGCTAGCCCTCCTCCCACCTTCACAGCACCCGGTTGTAGGAATGGTTTATGGATGTTTTTCTTAGATTAATTATTTACTAATGAATTTTTGTTATTTTACTTTTCTCTGTTACAAGCAATACTTACATGCACATCTTGTTCCATCCATCTGGGTACATTTTCTCTTCTTATCAATTAACTACCTCCGTAATATTGTTAATACTGTTAATGTTAATGTTGTCAAGCATGTAATCTATAACTCCTGAAGTTACTGCTTCAGGCTCTAGTTTGCCTATCCCAAGCAATAATGCTCCACTTTTGTGTACATTCGTTTCCTGCTGCCCTGGAATTCTTGAGTGTGGCTGATGGAAAGAAGTTTTCTAAGTGTGAGAAATACTGAGGGGGATAGAAATGAGGCCAGCATGAGAAACATATTTTCAATGAGTGAGTTAGTTTCACACAGGAAAAAACAACTTTCCAGAGCCTAGACAAACCCACAAGTTATGTTAAACAGTTTAAAAATAGATAGTTAATTACAGGATACTAATAAGAAAGTAAAAGTATGGTTTGGATTTAATATAATCCCCATAAAAATCAATTGATAGTATTCCATTGTGTAAATGTATCACACTTTCTGTATCCATTCCTCTGTTGAGGGACATCTAGGCTGTTTCCAGATTCTGGCTATTATGAATAGAGCTACTACAAATGTGGGTGAGCAAATGTTCTTATTTAATGGTGGGATATCTTTTGGACATATGCCTAGGAGTGGTATAGCTGGATCTTGATGTAGCACTATTCCTAATTTTCTGAGGAAGCGCCAGATTGGTTTCCAAAGTGGTTGTACAAGTTTACATTCCCACCAGCAATGGAAGAGGATTCCCCTTTCTCCACATCCTCTCCAGTATGCATCATCCCTTGAGTTTTTGATCTTAGCCATTCTGATGGGTGTGAGGTGAAATCTCAGGGTCGTTTTGATTTGCATTTCCTGAATCACTAAGGATGTTGAGCATTTCTTTAAGTATTTCTCTGCCATTTGATAGTCCTCTACAGAGAATTCTCTGTTTAGCTCTGTTCCCCATTTTTTAATTGGATTACTTGTTTGTTGCTGTTTAACTTCTTGCGTTCTTTATATATACTGGATATTAGCCCTCTGTCAGATACAGGGTTGGTGAAGATCCTTTCCAAGCCTGTAGGCTGTTGTTTTGTTCTGATGACACTGTCCTTTGCTTTACAGAAGCTTTTCAGTTTCATGAGGTCCCATTTATTGATTGTTGATCTTAGAGCCTGTACCATTGGTGTTCTGTTCAGGAAGTTGTCTCCTGTGCCAATAAGGTCAAGTCTCTTCCCCACTTTTTATTCTACAAGGTTTAGTGTGTCTGGATTTTAAAAACAAGGAGATCATAAAGTTTGCAGGCAAATGGATGGAACTAGAAAAGAACATCCTGAGTGAGGTAACCCAGAAGCAGAAAGACACACATAATATATACTCACTTATAAGTGGGTATTAGCCATATAATATAGGATAACATACTAAAATCTATAGCCCCAAAGAAGATAAACAACAAGGAAGACCCTAGGGAGCATGGTTAATCCTCATTCAGAAGGGCAAACAGGATAGACAAATAGGAGAAGACAAGAAACAGGACAGGAACCTTCCACAGAGGACCTCTGAAATACTCTACCCACCAGGTTATCGAAGGAGATACTGAGACTCAAAGCCAAACTTTGGGCAGAATCCTTATGGAAGAAGAGGGAGATAGAAAGACCTGGATGGGGCAGGAACTCCACAAGGAGAACAACAGAGCCAAAATACCTGGGCCTTGGGGGAGGGAGGAACCTGCAGAGACTGATACTCCAACTAAGGACCATGCATGAGGAGGATCTAGACCCCCTGTTCAAAGGCAGCCCATTGGCTGCTCAGTTTCCAAGTGACTTCCCTAGTAAGGGGCACAGGGGCTGTTTCTGACATGAACTCAGTGGCCGGCTCTTGATCACCTCCCCCTGGGGGGTACAGCCTTGCCATGCCACAGAGGAAGATGATGCAGCCAGCCTTGATGAGACCTGATAGGCTATGGTCAGATAGAAGGGGAGGAGGTCCTTCCCTCCTAGGGAAAGGGCATGAGGGAGAAGTGGGAGGGTGATTCTTGGAGGAGACAATGGAGGGGGCTGTAGCAGGATAAAAAGTGAATAAATTGTAATAAATAAATAAACTTAAATTTAAAAAAATTAATTGATAAGCACTTTAATAAAATATAATAATAAATAATAACATTTTCTGTTAAGACAGCACTCAAACCTGTCTCTGAACCTTTAAGATCAGCACATGTGTTGGCATTTGTTGACAGGGAAAATTAGTTTTGAAGAAGAATGTGCTGTGGTAGTCAAGGAATTCACTGAGCAAGACCTCCTCCTGAGTTCACACACCAGCCTCTTCAGGGACTGTCTCTGTACCCTGAGACAAAAATTTTATTCTTTTCATTTCGAAACAATCTTTCATATTTATCACTTGCTTATATCTCTGAGTGTGCGCAGGTGCACATGTGCTATTTCCTGCAAATGGCAATCACAAGACAACTAGCAAGAGTCAGTTCTCTCCACCACGTGAGTCTCGGGAATGGAACTCAGGCCACAGGCTGGGAGGCAAGTACTTTTCTCTGCTGAGCCATCTTGCCTCCCCCAAATATATCTTTGAAGATATTGGGAGATGGATTTCAATCCTATTACAAGGATTTAAGGAGTAAACATATGTGAAATGCTTCAGTAAGAGGCCTTTTTTTTTTCCTACATAGTTAAGGCAGTAAGTTACTGCAGTCAGGCTAAAGAGTCAGAGGAAATAAGGACTTCCACTTCAGTAGAACTGAGCAGAGTAGTGTAACCAGTAGACACCATTTGGAATACTTTCTCCTTTTGAATAACATATGAAAGTGTTCTAGACAAAGAGATGGAGAGCCCTCCAGATCCCTCTGCTTTCCTCCTGTGCCCTGAGAGAGACACGGAGTACCTTGACTGTTCCATGACCTGGCCAGCTGCATGTGTTTTTTTTCCCTGTAGGCTTGAACCTAAGATGGAGCCTTGAAAATTCCCAGGCTCTGATAAAGCTGCGTAGGTTAGTTCCCAGAGCAGGAAAATATGAACATATGTTGCTCAACCATACAAACTTGTCATGGCTCAGCGCCATATTTCTTAAATCCTCATATGGACTTTGAATTGATCCCCCTAGTGTTTACTTCTTCTTTCTTTCTTTGGAATCTCAACTGACCTCATCTCCAAATGGTTTGGCAAATTCATTTGAAGAATTCCCTTGCTACCCCTCTTGGGGTAACTCCAGCCTAGGACTCAGCATGCTAAGTCATAAGGAAAAGAGAGGGGAGGAGAACCCATCTCACCCAGGTGCTTTTGGGACCTACAAACAGTTTGACAGGGCTGGAATATGAGGAGTGGTTGGCAAACTAACAGGATGTTAAAATGAGATAAAATCTCCATTACCATCCAAGAGTTTTACTTCATCCAGAGGCCAGAATGTAGACACAGTGTCTGGGGAAGAGACTTGATGAGTGTTTAAAATGAACAATGTAACAAATTGGGTCATGAAACTATACATATGGAAACTGAGAAAGTAAAATCAACAGAATATCCTCATTGACTGTCACTGAAAGGCAACAAAAATATGGGTAAGATTATGAACCTTCCTAAACTGAGCTGATGGTCTACATTTCTATGCTTTTCCACAAGTTAGTAACTTCGGTTCTCTGAATGTCAGACATACATCATTGAGATTATCTTAGTATTATCTAACTAGGCTTCAGGAGCCTGTGGAAGGAATTAAATTAAATTAAAAACACTTTGCTGTATGTTAGTGTTTGCATTAGAGCAATAAATGGTAAAATATGCATACTATTAGTTATTTAAAGCAAGCAATATGGTTTAGTTTAGAAACCCAGGTTTTGGTCAGACTCTTTAGCCCTGCATCTCAAATTTTCCAGCTAATAGTTATGTTTACTATGAAAAGTAACTTATTTTGGTACCTTGGTTTTAGTATCTGTAATGTTGATGTAGAACATACTTCTCAGAGGAAAAGAGTTTATCCTTCTACCAGCTGTAAGTGCCACATCCAAGAACACAGATTTGAAATGCCCTGATTAACTATGCAAGTGGAAGTGGACATGTGGACTTCTATTAATTTTCTTTTCAGAATTATAAATCTAATCCCAGAACTCCATAGACAGAGGCAAGTGGATCTTTTTTGAAGCCAGCTTGGTCTACATAGTGAATTCCAGGACAGCCAGCGCTACATAGTGAGATCCTATCCTATCTCAGAAAAATAAACAAACAAAACAAAAACTAAAGAAAGGAAAGGTCTTTAGCTGAGAATGTTATTGCACGTTTTTAACCCCAGCATTTGGGAGGCAGAAGCAGGCGCCATCTCTGAATTTGGGGCCAGGCTGGTCAGTAGCGGCTTGATTACAATAAATTTTTGTCATCTGCATTGACCTGATGTTTGAGTCATGTTGGATTTAAGCAGACCGCGTAACAGTAAGAAGATCTGTAGTTGGACAGGAGGCTGGGCTACATGAAACAGTGTCTCAAAAACAAACAAACAAAACAGAACAACCTTGGGATTATTTGTTTTCATCTTAGAAAATATGCAATCAGCAGAGCTTCTGAATGTATTTTATTATATCAAATGCTCCTAAAACAAATAGTCTTAGGGAGAGTGTTAAAGGTACGGTTGGGGGTTGTTCATCAAAATATAAAAAACGAAGACGATGATGTCTGCTCTGCCTATTAGATCTGTGCAACTGAAGCCAGGGAAGTGGCCACCTTCCTTCCAGGAGCTTGCACAGAGTTGGCCTTGTTCTCAGTTAGGGATATAGTAAGGAATATCTTCAATGATAATGTTTCATTCACCTTCCAAGGGTTGGGTCTGGAAGTTCCCCATGAGGTAGAACTCAGGCTAAGTGATCAACTCCCTTCCCGCACTAACTCCTCCTAGAAAAGACCCACCCACTTAGAAAGTCCTGCTAGTCCCGCCTCCCGGAAGTTCCCGCGAGCGTTCCGAGGACTCCGACTACGCCACTTCCGGCTTCAGTCCAGCAGCAACTCGGCGATTGGCCCATTGCCACGCCATCGTGTGACGCCATCCTGAACCTGTGTATCCACGTGTGGCTCTGTCGGGAGACACCGGTGAGCCGCGGTTTGGTTTCCGCGATTCCGGAGAGGGAGTCCCTGCCTCGTCATGGTGAGAAAGCCGCGGTGCTCCGGGCGGGAGCCGGCGGGTTCCGCGTCTGTCTGTGTTTGCCGCTCCCTGCAAAGCGGCTAGCTTAGGCCACTGGTAGCACGGCGTGGTGACCCGAAACCGGTCACCTTCGTGCTCCAGGAGGACTTTGAAAGAAGAAGGGATGGTTTGTTTCCCTTTTGCAAAACTCCAGGAGTTGTAAAATTCTGACCGCTTAAGTTAACTCAGTACCTGTGACATAGACGCTCCGCCCCCTGCTTCCGGGGTCCTCATGGAACACCTGGTTGACATCTCGACTTTACAAGACCCAGTGTTGAAAAGCAAATAAAAATTTATCGAGGAGTAATGAATCTAAACATTAGTTGTCTGTGTCCTGGTTTTATTTAGGAGTTAGTAGATGAAATACCAGTCTCTACATTTTCTTTTGGCAGGCTCCTTCCCAGAGCACCCATTATAAAGGACTTCAGGCATTTGCACTTCACCCTGTTTGATTTTTTTCCTCACTAGGTCGTTATCTTACTGATTTGCTTGCCCAAAACTGAGAGTTTCCCAGGCTGCCCCACTGCCATATTCCCAGCCCCTCTGAACAGGTGTCGCATTGGAGGTGCCCATCCAGTGTTTGCTGGAGAAGGAAAGTATGGATCTTTCAGAAGACAGGGAGTCTTGTCTGGCTTAGATGTGCAAACTTGACAAATCTGTTCAGCCTTCACATACTTACTGAGGGTATGTGGTTGTGGAGTTGTCCGCTGTGTTGGGGTTCTGTTTTATTGACCTTTGCTGATTATTTTATAGCCTCACAGAAAGAAAAAGCCCTTTATAGATAAGAAGAATGCTCTGTCTTTTCACCTGGTACACCGGAGCCAGCGAGATCCCTTAGCAGCGGATGAGACTGCACCCCAGAGAGTTCTGTTGCCAGCACAGAAGGTAGGCCCTGCCCTGGAGTGCTAAGCTTCTGGGTGGGTGCTGGTTTTGTGGTGCTGAAGATGGAACTAGGGGACATACACATGCCTAACAAGCATGCTGTCCCTTAACTGCACCCCTAGAAACTGGTCTCTGGGAAAAGAACTGTGACTCAGTTTCTCATCTGTGTGCTGACATTTGATATCGTATATATGTTTTGATTGACAGGATAAAGCATTTTTGAGATTATTAAATAAAGAGACCTTACAGAATCTTAGTAAAGTTTACTAGAGCACACCTACATTGTGTATTATATAAAGTCTGGCTGTGTACTCAGTCTCTGCTTTCTCTTGGGTTCTGCCAAGTTACAGTAGCCTTCAGTTTGCATTTCTGCTTCCTAGTCACTCATGAAATAGAAAACATCTGAGCTCATGAGTAGCTTTGGTAATCTTACAGGCGCTTTGAAAAAGCTAGCTTTTGTAACCTTACACTTGTTGAAGATGTAGACTATGAAACTATTGGGGATGCTGGAAAAATGGGTCAGTCCATAAGAGTACTTGCTGCTCTTGAAGAGGGCTCATGTTCAGTTCCCCACACCTAAATGTAGACTCATAACCATCAGTAACAACTGTTCAGGGAGATCAGATACCCTCTTGTCCTCTGTGTATATATACCAAGCACACATACATGTAGTCCAAACACTCATTAAAAAAGAGAAAATTTTAAAGGTTTCAAGTATTGGGGGGGCATTGGCCTTTGTTTAGCTTTTCATTAAAGCCACCCCCTACACCACTGAAAAGCTTTCTTTGCTTATAAATACAAGAAACTGTTCTTACTGTCAAAGTCCCCAAATCTTTTCTTCTAACCTTCCAACTACATTTTGAGTGTGTGTTACTTATATTTCTTATGTGGAGTTGTACAGAATTGTCTAGTTCAAAGAATTGTTTTCATTCGTGTGTCTTTGGGTCAAGGGCTTGATGCATTTTCCAGTCTTGTCTTGTATTCATGGGTTCTGATTGTCTGCCTCATCCTGGCTTATTTTCATTCCATTTAAATTTTATGTAGCACTCTGGTTTAGATGCTCTGTAGTTTTGATATCTGTCAAGAATTAGTGATTCCTGTTAGCCAGTATTCATATACCATTAACCTCCTGCTCTCTTTAAGGGTCCTGGCCTTATCCATGGCAGGGTAGCTAATTCCATCTCATTATCCAAGGTAAATAATGAAGAAAGACGAGCAGAACAGAGGAAGTATGGTGTCTTCTTCGATGATGACTACGACTACTTGCAACACCTGAAGGAGCCTTCTGGGCCTGGAGAGCTTATTCCCAGCACCGCCTTCAGCACATACAACCATGATGAGCAAGATGAAACCTCAGGCTTTCCAGTAAGCTTTCTTACTTAGCCCTTGAATGTGAAACTGTGCAGCAATGAGTAGAGATGCCTCATTTTTAAGTCAATAACCTTGGGGCAGTAAATGGTGTCAGTATGAAGAACAGAGTCTCTACCTAAAATTGGATGGATGTTTGTATATCTAAACCATTGGGAAATCATAGGCCGCTTCTCTGGTAGCTGGTGTCAAGGCTAATAGCCTTTTGTCAGGTTCAGAACTTTGAGTCATGTCAGACAACATTTTCCATGGGGGGGAACAGGGCATTTTGTATTCTAACGTTTTGTAATCAAAAACTGCTATAGGTTGAAATTTGTTGATCTTTAACACTTTAGTGAAAACTCCCAGGTAACGTGAAGACAACAGCATGAACTGGTTGTAATGAAATGACTGTTAATCTTCTCAGCAAACGTGCAGTCCACTGTATTACGCTTTACCCTTTAAATACAGACAAGCATGTGTGTACCCAGTGCTACTTGTGTAAGTCCCAGGCGCACCTATGTATGTTGAAAGTGCTGCTTTTGCATGCTACCACCCGGCGCTTAAAAAGGAAAAGACATTCATTGGGGTTGTCAGCAAAAGAAGAGAAATGGCAAGGTGTCTTCTGAGGGAAGGTAGGATCTGAACTCTTCCGGGGCAAAGCTCATTGCTAGGGAGATGAAGGAGTCAGGGTTCAGGAAATTGTCCTGAAGAAAGAGGTGATAACTGGAGCTGTCAGTTTAGTCTCTTGTATGGGCCCACATGGCACCACCACCTCACTAGACAGGTCCAGCTTCTCTTGCCCCTCCTCTAAGCTGTTACCTTAGTAGCAGAGTTCTTACTGCCCCTTCCCTTCTGTGCCCCACTGAGGGAGACGAGGTCTCCTGCACAACTGCTTTCTCTTTCTGAGAAGGAACGTTTTAGTAAAGTCATAGCATGTTCAGCATGAATTCTAACAAACAGAAAGTTTAGCTTTTAATCTTTAATTTATTTTATTTTATTGTGGAGTTGGTGGTATTACTGTGTTTCATTTCTTGTTGGGTTTTTTTTGTTTTTTTTTTATTGTGAAGTTATCTATGTCCTATGTTTTCTTGGGTATAGTTGTTTTCTTTGGATTGGAGTTTTCCTTCTAGTGTCTTCTGTAGGGCTGGGTTGTTGTGTAGATAATGTTTAAGTTTAGTTTTGTCATGGAATATTTTGTTTTTCTCCATCTATGTTGACTGAAAGCTTTGGTGGATATAGTAGTCTGGGTTGGCATCTGTGGTCCCTTAAAAGTCTGCATGACATCTGCCCAGGCCCTTCTGGCTTTCATAGTTTCTTTTGAGAAATTTGGTGTGATTCTGATAGGTCTACCTTTATATGTTGCTTGGCCTTTTTCCCTTGCTGCTTTTAATATTTTTACTTTATTCTGTAGGTTTAGTGTTTTGACTATGATGTGACATGAAGAGTTTCTTTTCTAGTCTAGTCTATTTGGTGTTCTGTAGGCTTCTGGTATATTTATGGACATCTCTTTCTTTAAGTTGGGAACACTTTCTTCTGTGATTTTCTTGAAAATATTTTCTGGACCTTGGAGCCTGGAATCTTCTTTTTCATCTATTCCTGTTATTCTTAGATTTTGTCTTTTCATGCCATCCTTGATTTCTTGGATATTTTGTATTTGTAACTTTTCCAATTTTACTTTTTCTTTGAAAGAAGTATTAATTTCTGCAAATGTATCTTCAGAGCTTGAGATTCTGTCTTCCATCTCTTATATTCTGTTGGTACTGCTTACCTTTGTGTGGTTCCTCATCTTTTCTCTAAGTTCTCCAGCTCCAGGGTATTCTCAGTTTGTTTTTTCTTTATTGAATCTAATTCTGTTTTCATGCCTTGCACCATTTCTTTCATCTGTTTGAATGTGGATTCCTGACTTTCTATGATGGCTTCTATTTTTTTGTTGTTGTTGTTCATTTCCTCTCTATATGACACTAATTGTGCCTCTATTTGTTTCGCCTGTATTTGTTTGAGAGCTTTGTTTTTTTCCTCTTTATGTTCCTCTAATAACTGGAAAAGCATAGCTTTAAAGTCCTTTTCCTGTGTTTCTGGTGAATTGAAATATCCATTGATTTTGGGGGTTGCTGGTGAAGCCATGATATCCTGATTTTTTTTGTGTGTGTTCTTACGCCAACCTCTGGCCATTTGCTTATCCATAACCTTCACTGTTTGTTCCTGGAGTCTGAACTTCAGACTGGGTCCATCTTTCTCTGGTGTCTGGAATTCTTCAGGAAGATGACGGAGGTCCACTGGTTTAAGAGTGTGCATTGGTGTTTTAGCTGTATCTAAGGGAAGGAGGTCTGCAGGTGCAGATGCACAAGTACAGGCGAGCAAGCATGGAAGTGTGTGTGGAAGTGTGCCTTGAAGGACAGGGTGCTAGAGAGTTAGATGCTTGGAATGTGGGGCTGGAGGTGGGCTCAGGCGGAGGAAGAGGATGCTGGCACCTTTTGAGGATGCTGGCGCTGTTCGCAGGCACTGTTCTGCAGTTCACAGGTACAAAACGCATGCACAGATTTCCTGAATACCTCAGTGGCCAGCAGGCCTGGTATTCAGATCTGTCTGGGCTTTAGGAATTGTTTGCCTGGACCCCACTAGTAGACCCACAGAACAGGGCCTTCAATGTTGAGAATGCTGTCCTAAGAATCCCTATGTTGCCCACAATGGGGCTGTGGGTGGAAGATTCGATGTTTGGCTGTTAGCGTATAGGGACCCTGGATCTGGGGCTCTGCAGGCACTCGAAGGCACAATCGCTGTCTAGCAGGTCCAATCAGAAAGAACAGGGTCTCAGATTTGATCCTGCAGGGGTACATGTGAGTGTAGGTGATGCATCAGCTTAGTGGTGTTGCAGCTACAGAACTTGGGGGCTGGTATAGCAGTCCACTGGGAGTCCAGCCACTGCGGCAAAACTGGGAGGCTGGTACAGATGCCTTCTGGAAGTCCCTGGGGAGCCACGGACCTGGTTGGCCCTGTGCTGTGTGCTAGGTGCTGTGGGCATAGCAGGCCACCTCTGTCCTTGCCGAGGAGGGAGTAGGAAGGCCCTTCATGGGGAAGTGCCTGGGGATTGAGTATTTGTCACTCTCAGTACCCCGAGAAGTCCTTGGGTGACCTGAAACCAAATGGTCTCAGCTCACGGTTTGTCCCCTTTTTCCCAGGAAGCCTCAATGTCTATGTTCTGGGTTCAGCTGCCCCTCCATTCACCAATTTCGGAGTTTCAGATCCTCTGCCCCTCAGATATGGTGCATGCTGGTTGCCGCCATCTTGGATTTGATATATGAATTATAAAGCATGCAAATAATGTCTTGGTAAAGCTGTTTTAAAACAAAGCAAAAAACCTGACTTTAGCTAGGAATGGTGGTGCACACCTTTAATCCTAGAACTTGGGAGTGAGAGACAGGCAAGTTTCTGAGTTCCAGACCAGCTTTCACTACATAATGAGACCTTTTTTGTTTTGTTTTGTTTTGTTTTGAAATGGCTTTACAATGGAAAAAAACAAAACCAGCCCATGTTAACCCATATTTATGGCACTCAGAATCTCATTTTAGATGCCCTAACAGCTTGCTGTGTGTGCACTGCAGTTATTAGCCTTTGCTTCATTATCTCAGAAGGGAGCTTCTATTTGGAGTCCGTTTCCATCTTTCCTCAGACAGGTTCTTTACATGTTCGCTAGGCCAGCCTGGAACTCTGGTGCTGCCTGTTTCGACTTCCTCAGAGGTGGAAAGCCAGGCTTGCATCACTGCCCAGCTACAGTACTCCTTGTGGGCCAGGGACAGTATCTGTCTTGATGTCATTCCTGCTATTGGACTCAGGGTAGGGTGGGTGAGCTGGGAGGCACACATGAACATAGCATTTGTGAACACCTTCACATACTGATTGATGGAGGAGAGGAAATTAAAGCTAACAGGTCATCAAGAGTATGTGTATTAAGTAGATTGCATAGTGTAAAGATTGAGGAGCAAAGGGTTTACACAAAAGAAAATTCTAGGAACAGCTTTATGCAGGAGGAAATGAGCTGAGCTGACCATCAAATGTACTACCTGAGATGAACATTTCAGCTGGGAACAGACTGGGTCATAGTGACAGGATTATGTATACCCAATAAATTATATTGAATTACTACATGACATTGAGGAACTGGACTTGAGTTCTGTACTCTTTTGCCAAGGAACAGACATTTGGATACCTAGAGTAGGCTTGATTCTTACAGAGCCTTGAGAAATCAAGACCTGTTCAAAGTGCAGGCACATCTGGCAGAGATAAGAAGGTCGAATTAGGATTGACTAATGGAGTAGCTTTGCAATGACTTGGTTAAATACACATAGGATGTTGCCCAAAGGAAAGGAGTGAAATTGTGCACAAGAGTTGAGAGGGATGTAGGGACAGAGATGCTTTGTGACCTTCATGCCATTGCTGGATTATGGGATGTTATCTCTAGTATAAGAGGGGAAAAAATGTATTACTTTTGAGGCTCCAGTTAGGTAGACTTGTAAATGTGGGTTAGATCCTGGGTCCTCTTAGTGGCTAAATTCAGGCATGTAGCTTTTCAATTTCAGGACTTCTGTGTTTTCACTGAGATGTCCATGCTAAAAGCTTGGAAGTTCTGTGGAATAGTGTATAAAGTAGCTGTGAAACACCTGAAAGGGCCCCTGTTAGGGTGGTGCTGGAACGTTGAGAATGTACGCTGGCACGCATGGGAGATCAGGGTACAGTGACAACAGCCTCCTGAGACTGGGAAGAGGTCACCACAAATTTATACCAGACAGTTACTCACTCAGGCCTGGAGGCCAGAAGTCGGAAACCAAGCTCTTAGCAGGCCCAGTTCCTTCTTGGGGACTCAAGAAGATTCTGTAACTCATCTAACTCTTAGTTTTCAAAGCCTGCCAACAGTCCTTGACCTGTGGTTGCCTCATTCCAGTCTATCTCCATTTTCACATCTCATTCTCCCTTTTATGTGGCAAGCCAGCCACTAAACTCATATTTGAGATCACGAGAATACATATGGTTGTGGCCTTCTTGCTGACAATAGACCTAGGAAGTAAAGAACATTTAGAACACGTGAGGGACCCATCCAACTGGCCTTCATAGCAGACCATTTCCAGCTTGTTGCTCCATTGGTACCGTGAATAGCTTAATTCATTCATGAAGACTGAGCACTGACCAACTGTTAAGGTCCATCTGGTCTCATATCAATGTTTCTTGGTGATGAGTAAATTGCAGTATTTCATAGGAAATAAGCCATAACAAACCTTATTTCAAGTATGGTCGCAGCCTCAGGCTGGCTGGCTGGACACGAATTTTGAAAGCATACTTTTCAATCTAGTACAGTAACTGAACAGTATTTTCTAAATAAACCTAACAACTGTGTCATTTTTTTTTTTCAAGAGCACTGGAATTAAATTGCCTTCATCAGTGTTTGCATCAGAGTTTGAGGAAGATGTTGGATTGTTAAACAAAGCGGCTCCAATTTCAGGTGAGTTTAGCTTTTTTTAATGTTTATTTTATTATTGGAATATACGTCCATGAATAGTACTATATGTACATGATTTCCACCCCCACAATCTCTTCCCCTGCTCCCCATTAACTTCATGACCTCTTATTCTTTAATTATTGTTACATATATGTGTATATGTAAATATAGGCTGCTGGATCCACTTAATGTTGTCCATGTGTGTATGTTTAGGGACAACCGCTTGGACTGTGGAAGGTTCTTCCTGGAGAAGACTGGTTCTTCCTCTATCAGCAGCTGTCAATTGTAGCTCTTGATCTAGGGGTGCAGCTAGTGATGTTCTTCCACCATCTATATTGGGAGGTCACCTGGCATTCTTTTTTGTATGGATCTTATTTAGGTAACTATATGGTTAGAGTTCTATGGGTGCAACTCCTGTTGTATAGAAAACACTACCTTATAATAGGCATCTAGAACCTTTGGCTCTTAAAGTCTTTCCAATCCCCTTCCTTGATGTTTCTTGAGCTGTAGGTGTAGGGGTTCTGTTATAAATCTACCAGTTAGGTCTGGCCACTCCACAGTGAGTTGTTCTGTGCATTTTGACCAGTTGTGGCTTTCTGTGTTGGTCTCTTGTCTACTTCAGTGAGAGGCTTCTTTGATGGTGGGAACTGCAGTGGGAACTGCACATGTCTGTGCATGTGAGAACGGGAATTCAGAATGCAGTTGGGAATTAACACTGATTTAGGAATGGACTGACAACAGTAGAGTTTCCTCAAGGGTTCATGACCTCACCACTTCTCAGTAGTTGGCTAAATTTACAGTACCGGAAATAAATTTTCTCCTGTTTAAGTTGTCTTAAGTCTAACTGAGTGACTGTTAGTTACCCCCAACATGTAAGTACCACTGCTGTATCCTTATGTATCTTGTGCTGCTCAGTGTTGATGCTGTGGTTCACAGGTCTTATCCATTAAAGAAAGACTCTAACTTCTTTAAGTTTTCATTTGAGTTAAGTTGTGTTAAACAAAAAGAAGCACAATGAAGAGTTGAAACAATTGATAGAAGTCTAGAATTTGGATAATAGAATATGAAGAGGAATTGATTGTGGCCAGCATAGTTTGTATTATGCATCAACCTCATAGGTCTTTATAGGTTTCATTTGGTGAAGAATGTGGAAACCTAGAAAGGGAAGTTCATGTGCTCTCTTATGAAGATAACAGTGATTATCATTATTCCTTATAATTTTGAACAATAGCATATATAAGCATTTGGAAGAAACATATTTTGAGATTCACTCAAGATGAACTGAAAGTAGTTCAGAAAACTTTCAGTACAACCATTGTAATAGTTTAAAATGAAGGTCTGCAGCAGTATTTAGTATTTTTTTCCTAAGGTAACCAACAGTTGCCCTTGTAACATTCTTTCATTAATTTATTCTATGGAGTGGCCAGTGTATAGTAGAGTCTTGAGTTAAACTAATGTAAAGCATAGTCCCTAACCTGAAAGAATTTCTGTCTGTTAGAAAGATACTAAATGAGATATTACAGTTGTGACATAGGAGAATAAATTTAAGGGCCACTAGACCTGGCCTTGGGAAGCTGGGCAAAGGTTTCAAGCAGAGTTGGCTTGTTGCTTTTGTGGTTGTTCTACTCATGAACTACATCCCTGAACCCAGTTGCTTTCTGATGTAGAAGGCAGGTGGAAGGAGAAGGGAGAGGAGGCTGGTAAAAAGATGTTCCAGACAGAAAACTACGTGCAAAATTGAGAGAGTAGAAATACCAGATACTGTATACATTTTAGCATTCTGGAATGGTATAAAAGAATGAATACAAAATGCAGCTGGAGAAGTAGGCAGGGGTGGCATAACAGACATTATTGGCAGGCATGTCAAATGAAAAGTTTGAACTTTAAATATTTTCCTTAAATAGAATTATAAAGCTGAAGAAAACAGCTGGGATTCATTAAAATTTGTAGTCCATATTTGTGAACATGTGAAAGTCACCAAACATTTATTTCTAATAAATGAATTGGAAGCCTAGATTCTTTCTTCAAGTGAAAATTTAGGAGTTTCGCTTAGAAAGTCAAAATGATTCAAAATGGAGGTGTTTTTACTAGGAAATATTGAAGAATAATGGGTACTTTAAAATTCTCTTTACTGAAAATGGACTGAATTTTTTAAATCTTTGTTCTATTTGCAGTATGTAAATAAATCAGATTGTATAAAGTAAATGGACTATGCTTTCTTCATATCCCCCGGAGAGGCCAGAGGACCTGGGGGCTTGTTTTGTTTTCTTTGCAGCAGTGTAGCCCAGGCTGGCATCCGGCTCACAGTGACCTTCCTGAATGCTGGGATTAAAGACACCAGTTTTGCTCAGTGTCTCTTTTCCTTTTAGGCCCTCGACTAGATTTTGATCCTGACATTGTTGCTGCTCTTGATGACGATTTTGACTTTGATGATCCAGAAAACCTTCTTGAAGATGACTTCATTCTTCAGGCCAACAAGCCAATGGGAGGAGAGAGGATGTATGTGTGTGACTTCTCTAGTGGGAGGGGAACCACGCTCTAGTAGGAAGATAGTTTTGAGAACATGTAGTCCAAGATGTCAGTATTAGAGCAGAACATAGTTGCGTTTGAGGCATACTATCAATATCTGGAGCTAAAATCGCAGAGTCCTGTCGGCTGGTTTCTTTTCCTACCGTGCCAGATGAGCTCAGTGCACCTGAATCCCACTTCCTCTAGAACCGCCTGCAGTAGCTCCAGCTTTACAAAGTTGCTTTGTTCTGTTGTTTCTTCTAAGTTCTTTTGATTTATGACCTGTTGGCTTTAGGGAATCAGAGAGTGAAGATGGCAATGAATGGGAAGATGTGGACAATGAGGAAGGGAGTGATGATGGCTGTAGCTCTGCAGACCCACTGTCAGATGGAGGTGAGGTATCTGTCCCATGTTCACCTCAGGAAACCATCAAAAAGCACCTGTTTTGGGAAGAGGAAACCAAAAGCCGTTTCACAGAATACTCCATGACATCGTCAGTCATGAGGAGAAATGAACAGCTGACTCTGCATGATGAGAGGTTTGAGAAGGTGAGTCCTTGAGGGATGTCACTGAGTATTCTCCATGCTGAGGAAGTCTGGAGCCAAAGTTAAAACCAGCAGAACTAGAAACTGCATTTCATATTAACATCCCCCAGAGCAGCACCCTGGTCATCGAAAAAGCTCTTAGGTTCCAAGAGTTGACCGGTTTAACATCCTGACATCTTTGTCTGAGGTTTTTGTTTTTGTTTTTTTTTTTAATTTATTTTTATTTTTATTAATTATAGTTTATTCACTTTGTATCCCCCCTGTAGTTCCCTCCCTCCTCCCTTCCCAAACCTACTCTTCTCCCTCTTCCCCACCTGAGCCCCTCCCCAGTCCACTAATAAGGGAGGTCGTCCTCCCCTTCCCTCTGATCCTAGTCTATCAGGACTCAACAGGAATGACTTCATTGTCTTCCTCTGTGGCCATGTAAGGCTGCTTCCCCCACAAGGTGAGGTGATCAAAGAGCAGGCCAATCAGTTCCTGTCAGAGACAGTCTCTGTTCCCATTACTATGGAGGCCACTTGGACACTGAACTGCCATGGGCTACCTCTGTACAGGGGTTCCAGGCTATCTGCATGAGTGGTCCTTGGCTGGAGTATGAATCTCAGAAAAGACCCCTGTGCCCAGATATTTTAGTTCTGTTGCTCTCCTTTTGGAGCTCCTGCCCTCTCCAGGTCTTACCATTTCTCGCTTCTTTCATTAAGATTCCCTGCACTCTGCCCAAAGTTTGGCTATAAGTCTCAGCATCTGCCTCGATACCCTGCGGGGTAGAGCCTTTCAGAGGCCCTCTCTTGTAGCTTTCTGTCCTGTTCCCTGTTTTCTCCTTCCTCCGATGTCCATCCTCTTTGCCTTTGCATCTGACTCTAATCTGCAAAATTTCCTAAGAGTTGGCTGGCATAGCATAAACAAATTTCCTTTTTGTTATTGTTTCTTCAGCTATAACACTAAGAACAAACAAACAAAAAGTAGGGTGTGAGATACTTTTAAAACTTAAATTATTCCAGATTTGACTCCTCTGTGACAGGCCAGCTCCTGGTTTACAATACTGTGTGAATCTCTTCACCCATTCTGTGCTATAGCTCTTACTACCATGCTCATTCATGTATAGTAGCTGTAAGTTAGCTTGTATTGAGTTGGGATATCATTCCTCCACAGGCAGAGATTCTCAAGTGTACATTCAAAGTGCTCAAGTAGTAGTAGTAGTGTCTGGCGAGTAGTAAGATGTGATGCTTTCCCAACAACGGTGAGCAAATGAGGGAATGCTTTCCTTTAAGGCGTATGGAATAGACAAGTTCTAACTTTGCTGCGATATCACAGAAGTGCTAGTTTCTCTCTTCTCTGTCAGGGGAAGCTAGCTGTTAAGTACAGGCATGCTCACTCATGAGGAGATAGAGTATTCAGATAAAGCCTAACAGTGTTAGGCTTTTGAATAGTAAATGTCATCTGAACAAGAGTGAAGTTTATGCATTAAGCTTTATCCAACATTTTGATCATTTTGCCTGCATCACTCAGGGATGTGAAATTGTCTTCAGAGTGTCCTGAGGCAAAGATCTCTGGATAACATGTTATTGTCCGATCTGAGTAGAATAAGTGCTTTTATTTTCATGTTAAGTGGAAGCCCATTTTAAGTCTAACTGTAAAACCCTGAAATATGTCTTCTTTGGGACTGAAAAGGGGGCTCAGGTTAAGAGTCCATCATGCTCTTACAGAGGACCCTATGCCTTCTGGTCCCAAATGCACTGCTGCACTGGTCCATGTTCATACATGCAGACACTCAAACATGTAAAAATAAAGCTATAAAAAATAAAATGCCTTATCTGCATTTCCAGTGGTGCTTCCTCTCTCCTCATACACTCATGATAGCTGTAAGCTTTTAGTACTATTGAAATACTATGTAAGAGTAAAGTTAATATAAATAAAAATACATAGTGGTTTGTTTTTCAAGGCATCTTTTTTTGTTGTTTGTATTCAAGTTTTATGAACAATATGATGACGTTGAAATTGGAGCTCTGGATAATGCAGAATTGGAAGGTTCCATTCAAGTAGACAGCAGTCGGTTGCAGGAAGTTTTGAATGACTACTACAAGGAGAAGGCAGAGAAGTATGACAGCTCTTCCTTCTTGAACAGCTTTGTTTTCCTGCTTTTAAATGACGTGGGTCCACCTAGTCAAAGTCTCCTCCTATTGATCTAACATCATTGTACAATATCGGAGGTTATGGTAAAAGATAATAAATATATGAAGAGATGTTAGAGTTGCAAAGTAATATGGTGCTTTTAGCCTTAGGCTGAAGAATCATAACTTAGTATCTGGTTTCTTCCTTTATCTCAAGTGGGGGTGTTCCAAAAAGTGAATAGTTATGGCTAATAGATAAGCTTCTCTCCAGTTGATTAGCAGAGCTCAGCAGTGAAGTATTTGCTCAGTCAGCATCTGCACCAAAGTGACTCTTATCTGAGAGGTGGAGTTTTAAAATGTGCTAAAAGGTCTTATTCCATGAAATACTGCAGCATGCAATTTCCATATTGCAAAAGGGGCCATAGGCTCTAAGGGAATTCTGTGCATACTTTGGAGAGATAGATGAACAGATAGATGTTCATCTTACAGAATCTGCCACCTTGCACAGATGCAGCTAGACCTACCAGAGCAAATGAGCAAAATCCCTGGAAGGGTAGGGCAGGGATAGCTATAGAGACATGGACCAGAAACATGGCAGGCACAGGAATAGGATTTTAAATTGCTCTGTCCCTGTAGCTGTTTTAGTGACATGGAATTTAATGTTTTCTTTATCCTTTTTTCATTTTATAAAATGTACCAAAAAAGTTGTGTAAAATTGAATACTCTTGAGCCTTTTGAGGATCAAGATCTGCCAATGAATGAGCTTGATGAATCTGAAAAGGAAGAAATCGTTACTGTAGTTCTTCAGGAAGCCAAAGAGAAGTGGGATTGTGAATCTGTTTGCAGTAAGTATCTTATTGTCCTGTCAGCTGCCAAAAGTATGAAAGTAATTTAAAGTCATTGTGGGAAAGTAGATATGTTTTAGTAGAAGTTAACCATTGAGGGAGTTTGTGCTAGAGATAGACTTAGAAAGAATATGACTGTTCTTTCACTACTGAGTTATAAATAATTTCAAAATGGTTTTCAGAGAGGCTCTAAAGTGATTTTGTACACTGAAAACACCAAGATTAGGAATATAGTGTAAATTGTAGGCGCTTTTGATGAACTTACAGTGTATTTAAGTGACATATTATCTTCCTTTTCAAGGTACATACTCCAATTTATACAATCATCCACAGCTTATCAAATATGAACCAAAGGTAAGTATTGAGATCCTGTAGCTCCATTTTTAGGAATGGAGAGGTGGCTTAACAGTCAAGGTCACTTCCTGCTCTTTCAGAGTTTGGTTCAAACACACATCTGTGGTAACTCCAGCTCCAGAGAATCTGACGTCCTTTTCTGGCCTCCAGGTGCACCCATGCATATGGCATACATTCGTACAGATGCACACACATACAAATAAAAGCTTGTCTTTAATGCTCTTTCTCACAGTAACTTTATTCTTTGTGGTTAGCAGTGCTATTAGGAAAAGCACCAATAGTGCAACATTTGCGAGCTGAATAGGAATAGGAAATAACTCTAGTGTTATTATACCTTTGTTTCAGCCCAAACAAATCCACCTATCTTCTAAAACGGGAATACCTCTCAATGTTTTACCTAAGAAAGGCCTCACGGCAAAGCAGGTTGAACGAATGCAGATGATCAATGGCAGTGATCTGCCCAAGGTGTCTACCCAGCCACGTTCCAGAAATGAAAGCAAAGAGGACAGAAGAGCAAGAAAGCAAGCCATAAAGGAGGAGCGGAAGGTAACAGTGCCTTCTCTTGTAGAGCTTGCAAAGAGCTGGTGGAAGGGTGTGGCATAAGTTTTGTGGATATAGTCTGTCCATATAAATGTATAAACATGCAAGTAACATAAAGATCCCCTTGTACAGGAACGAAGAGTTGAAAAGAAAGCTAACAAGCTAGCATTCAAACTGGAGAAAAGAAGGCAAGAAAAGGAGCTGCTGAACTTGAAGAAAAATATTGAGGGGATAAAGCTATAGGTGTTGAACATTCAGTATAAGTTGTATTTCTGTTTCAGTGGTTTTCATTATGCTCCATAATTAACCAGGATCTTAAAAGCGGTAAACTTGTCCCCATCATTTTTATATGCAAATAGCTGAGAAAAATAGAGGATTTGTGTTTTTATACAAGTGAGGTTCTCTTGCCAGCTATCTTGTAAATACTGTAATGTTTTAAGTTTAATATTGTAAGCTTATATTTCCTCTGAAATAAATGACTTCATGAAAGTAAAATGTTTGGATAAATTAAAGGAAAATGTCTTCATAACGAACGGAATTGATGTGTTCATTTATTTGTATGACTGTCAGAGTTGTTCCCTGCAGATGTTCTCAGATAATTCTTTGAAAGCTCTCCACGCCTTCTTGGGAATTACATGGTTTAATTTGCCGTCTGTAGGGACGTGATCTGCTTAAGCTCAGTTGTGAAATGCTGGGTTCATTCTCAGTGGTGAGAAGAGCATCCCTGAGAAGATTCCAGGATAAGAACTTATTTTCCCGTGTACACAAGCGACCTTTTCAAAAGGACTGTGAAGATGAGCTCTGCAGTTGTCAGGGCAGGGATTTCCTGCCTTGAGACCAGATGGGTTTTTTTCCTGTGGGATTTAGGAACAGCATAGCTGGAGCAATCAAGAACACTTACTTCACTGTAACCTAGAAAGTTTCTCTTTCCAACATTGTTTAATGTTTGGAACCATCACAGTTTATTAAAATACAAAAGTTTCCAGGTTTTGAAGAGATGTTCTTGTTTTGACATCTAGAGACTTATTCAAGGTTTAGGCAGTGACTCCATCATAATATTCATTATTTGGTAAGCTGTGACTTCTTACTGGCCTTTGCTCATTTGCCCCTGACCAGTGTGAACACTGTTGGTCAGAGTGGGGAACAAAATGGCTGAGGCACAGTCAGTTGTGGCAGGTGAGCTACACTTGATGCTTGATTTTTATAAGTGTCACCACCTGTTTATTGTGTCTTTCCAAAGCTTGTTCTAAGGTTTATTCAGTTAAATCCAAATTACTGTATTTCTTTTAGAGTTCTGAACAACAATGATTTACTTCTGTTAACACTTAATAACAACCAAAAATAAAAAATAAAAATGCGTAGTTTGTCATGAGGAAGGGTAAGATGCTGACTGTGTTCTAATGCCAGCCAGCAGAAGCAGAGTTATTTGCTGTTTTATATAAATTCTAAAGAGATGGGCCATTATAATGTTGACCATCACAACAGAAAAATCTCCAAAGCATGGAGAGTCCTGGGCACAGGATGTCGCTGTGCCCTGATCCTATTCAAATTCATCTATTTTGTAAATAGAAGAATACAACTCAGTGTCAAGTCTTTAGCATATTGCTATGGAGGCTGATTAATTTAGCTTAAAGATTGTTAATTCCATTCTGGAGAACAATTTTGTAGTGACTTGAATGAATTTTCTGATGTTTTATTCTCCCTACACACACCAGACCTGGAATCACACACACTCAAATACTCGGTTTTCACCCCTCCGTAAGCTGATGAGACCTGAATACATCAGCTCTGCTGACCGATAGGAGCTCACAGAGATAGAGGGATTTTGCCTTTAAGAACTAAGAGTTAAAAGTAAAAAATTAAAAAAAAAAAAAATCAGCAGCACAGACAAGTTGCTGATGCCGTCACTGTGAGCTCACCTGTTCCCCTGAAGTCTTCAGATAAGCCTTTCTCGAGGTTGGCGCTCAGTGGTAACCTTTATGTTTTCACTAACACTTCTTCCCCTGCACTGGGTTCTCTGTAACACTGTCATACATGACAGTTTCTCAGGCTCCTCTGATGAGAGAAAAGTTGGAGGGCAAAACTTTGCTTTACCACTTTACCCTCTTGCCCAAGCTAGTCGCTGGCATTCAGTAAATAGTCTTAAGTGGCATATGTATGGATGGGTACAGGGTAAAACACTTCATAAAAGAACGGCTTAAACTTTGGGATTCAGTGGTAGAGTCACAAGGGTTAACAAGGAGAAAGGGCCCCAAGTAGGCATTATGAAGTTTTGTTTTGTTTTATTGTATGTGTGGATGTGCAAACCATGGTGCATGTGGAAGTCAAAGGAGAGCTTTGTGGAATTGGTTCTCTCCTTCCACCTTCATGTGGATTCCGGAATTGAACTCAGGTCATGGATCTTTTTTATCAACCACTCAAGCCATGTCACTGGCCATGCATACTGAGTTTTAGACTTGTTTGAGCATTGCCCTGGGTTGATTTCAAAGCCTTCTTTTTAGACACTTTGGTAGTATTATAATTGCGTGTGTCTTCACTGCTGGTGCCATTTTTGCATGCTCTTTTGATGCACCCTATAGATACTGTAGTTAGGTACAACCTGCATTGTGATATCACATCCCCTCAGTTGAAAGCAGCTCTGATCCCTAGCCCCTGGCCACACAGTATTATTTTTGTTTTTATGTATTGACAGTGGTTTGCTTGAATGTGCCTGTTTGATCTACTTAGAGGGCAGAAGATAAGGATTCCCAGTGTTTTGAAAATTAGTTGTGGAACATGGTAAAATATGTAATTTGCAAATACCTGTTATGCAAATAATAGAACACTGAGGCAAGTGCTCTTAGGATCCATTCTAAATTTCTTTTTCCTCTTACTCATTTATAAACTGCCCAGTCCATTACACTAAACATTTTCTTTTTCTTTAAACCATTTATATGATACCACTAAGCACAACTTCCTTATCTTTGAACAACTAGAAGCACGAACCTCTTTGAAGGCAGCATTTGCATGTAATAGTTGAGATGCCTTAGAGATGACCTGAACAGCCCTAGGTCTGACTTCAGCTTTCAGAGTGTGTTCACCTGTGTGCAGAGGTCAGCGAGGGAGGTGCTGAGTGACTCCGGGAGGCCTTCGCCAGGCCTTTGAGGAGCCCTGCGCACAAGCTCATGCTTGGCTTGTGTTCCTGTAGCTCTCTAAGACCCACCTCCAGCTCCATGTCAGTGCAGCACTGCAGGGCTAGCCCCAAAGGGCTCTGATCTTTAGAATAGTGATGCATGTTTGTAAAGATAGAAAGAAGGAAAGGAAGAGGGAAAAATGCAGGAAACTGAAGAATGCTTATCATTTTTATTCTTACCATCCAGATGTAGTTACTTTGTATTTGTTCTAAATAAAACCATCAACATGTTATGCACAGATCTTTTGGTTGACTTGTTGGTTTCAGGATTTTTTGATTGGGGGAGACTGGTTGGTTGGTTTGTTTTTTTTGTTTTATTTGTTTTGTTTTGTTTTGTTTTCTAGAAAGGATTTCTCTCTGTAGCTCTGGTTGTCCTAGAACTTACTCTATAAGACTAGGGTGGCTTCAGACTCCTACCTCTGCCTCTTTAGGTGTGTGCAACCACACCTGGCTGCTTCTGCTTTTAGGAGTCTCTAATCTAGGATAAAGCTGAGCTCAAGGTAGTCCTCCTGCCTCCTAAGTGTGGGCATTACAAATGTGAGCCATTGCACCAACTCTTTTTAATCGGTATATTCTCATTCATTAGTCAGCAGCCCACATCTGTGCAGAGCCACATAGTATGCTTTTTTGTTTGTTTGTTTTGCTTTGTTTTTTGAGACAGGGTTTCTCTGTTTCGCCTTTGGCTGTCCTGGAATTCACTCACTTTGTAGACCAGGCTGACCTCAAACTCACAGAGATCCACCTGCTTCTGCTTCCTATAGTATGCTTTTTTTTTTCTTTCCAGGTCATGTGACCTCTGCACAGCTGCAGAAAGTGTGAAAGCAACAATGGATACGAGTAAATGAGTGTCTGGGGGGGGGGGGCGGGTACTCCAATAACACCTTGTTTTTAAAAACATGCAGTCTCCAGTGTGAGTCACAGATCACAGTTTGCTCACTCCTGTTTTCTTAAATGTTTCATTTTCACAAAATATACATAGTATTGCAAAAAGTGACAGTACAGCTAAGAGCTTTCTTTCACCCTTAACCCAGCTTTCCTTCGAGTTTCTTGAACAGCTATACTACAACATCCAAGCTGGCAAATGTTCTTGTATAATGTGTGTTCTTAGCTCTGTGCCCCATCACACAAAGGGAGAGTGTTCTCTCCATCTCACATTCAGCTTCCTCCGCCACCAACAGCTTGACAATCTAGTGCTCTCCCATCCCTGTCATTTGGCTTTTGAGGATGTTTTACAAATGGAGCTATGTAGCATGTAACTTGGCTTTATCTCACTCAGCACTGAGATCCTTTCAAGCTGTTGCATGGGTCAATAGTATTCCTTTTTATTGCTGTGTAGTGTTCCAAGGTATGGGTACACCACAGTTCATTTAGCCTCCTATCAACCGAAGGGCATTTTGCTTGTTTCAAAGTGTTATTTTAAGGTTGTGGTGATCGAATCTTCTGTTTGAGTCAGTTCAGAGTAGGTGACACTATAGACCTTGAACTTTATGTGACTCAGCTGTTGCGGCAGATACTCTCTTCATTCCTTATAGACAAGCTTCTGACTTGAATGTCATTTAGAAGGGAGTGGTCTATCCATCTCTTAGTTTTTTGTTGTTGTTTTGGTTTAGGACTTTGTTTTTTGAGATAGGGTTTCTTTGTATAGCCCTGGCCATCCTAGACTTGCTTAGTAGACTGGGCTAGCCTAGAATTCACAAAGATCCACCTGTCTCTGCCTCCTGAATGCTGGGCTTAAAGGCATTCGCCACCATGACCGGCTCATACCCAAGTTTTTAATTGAATCATATCTGTTATTTTAAATTCTTTGAATTCATTAAAACTCACTTATATAAACCAAAGATCTTTGGTCTTCTGGAGGTTTTCAGGCTAGTGGGATATCATAAACCTATCATTGAACTTCTGTCTTAATCCTTGTAGAGACAGAGACTTGGGTTCAAATCTCAGTGTTACCACTTGGAATTTGTGGACCAAGATAAGTCCCTTAACTTTCAGCCTCCTTTTTCTCTGTTACAATGGCATGAGCCCTGTCTTACAAGGCTGCTGTGAAGAGCCCATGAAATAGCCTAGAAAAGACATGAAGAGAAAAGGAGAGAACCTTCAATAATGTTAGAGAAAAATGACAGTTTTCAAATCAAGCAGTATTCATTAACAAGTGGGGGAATGCTAACTTTGCTGAAATTTTTATTTTTTAATATGGAGTTTTGCCAAAAGGACAGGAGGGAAAGTGTTTCTGTGGGCTGAGGTGGATGACCTATGCTGAAAACACAATACCGATTATCAGACCTGTGAAGACATTGTTTAAATCAGCAACATCTGCACAGCCTGCCATCTGCTTCCTGCTAAGCAGATCTCCGTTTTTCACATGGTTCCCCTGTTGGTTTCTGTGGCCCTGTCCTCTTGCTTCTCCTGGCTCATCACCATCATTTTCTTGGCCTTAAGTGGACGTTTCCCTAAGGATCTTCTCTCCGCTGCTTTTTCCACAACTTCTTCCCTGGCAGTGTCCTGCTTTACCTCATTCCCCAAAACCTACATCTTCATCCGTCACCCTGACCCTCCCTCCTTTCCATCCTGCTGGATGGACAACTCTATTGAACTAAGTATTTCCAAGAGTGGGGTCATTTTTCTTCCTAAAATGAATTTTTTCAACTCCCTGTTTCTATCCACAGCCCCACTATCTCCTCAGGCTTCCTGCCTACAAACTAGCATTGTCCCCAAGCATTCATCTTTCTGTCACTTCCTCACCCCCCAAAACTCTAGTCATGTTGAAGGTTCTGTCTCCTTCCCTTCTTGATTAAGTTTCCATCACAGTTTTCAAATTAACATACCCCTGTCCGTCTTCAAGTATGTCATGTGAGACCTCCACGGCCCTGCGCAGGTTCCCTGGAGGACCTCCATGCCACTGATGGCCCCTTTTGTCTGTGGAGTAAAAGCCATATTTTTGTTTCAGTATGAAATCCCTATGCTTAGACTTGAACCTTTAAAAAAAATCTTTATATACACAAATTCCAACAAAGCAAAAATAAGTACTAAAATGTGAAATCTTAAAAGTCCATAATATTTTACTTTTCCCTAACTTTTTTATCTTCTAAGTAATTTATCTTCTAAGCTAGTAACAGCTCTTCCCATTTTTCTGACATTTTTCTGTATCGGACCCATGTATGGGTTTCTTTCAGTATATTTAATTATTTCTTGCAAGATCTTTTGTCCTGTGGTAGAAATTCAATTTTTGTTTGATTTATATTCCCAAGTAGTACTTTATTTTTTTTTATTTTTAAGGTGTGTGTGTTTTAGTGTGTGTGTTTATGCTCATGCTAGTGCATGTGTGTGTCAGGGAGGTCAGACTTGATATCAAGTGTCTTAATTGTTCATTTTAGTTTTGGGGACTCTCACGTGAACCTGGGTCTCAGTCATTGACTGGGCCAGCCAGGGAGACCCCAGGATCTGCCTATCTAGCTCCCTTCAGTGCTGGAGTTACAGATGTAGGCCACCATGCCAGCATTTACCTGAATGTGGGGCCCTACGCTCAGGTGTTCACATTTGCACAGCCAGCCCATTTACCCACTGAGCCAGCCCTCCAGCCCCTTCCAGAGCACTCTCCAGATGTGGATCAGGTTTCCTTGAGACATCACTGACAGTCTATGTTCGGTCTAAGCAGAAACCCAAAGACATTACCATCAGATAATTTGTGACTTTATGCTAATATGTTAACTCTAGTTATGTCTAATGCATGGCTCTCAGCACCTCATTTACCTACTAAAGCAAATAATTACACTCCGGTTGCCTCGAGTTTGTGTAATTTCCTTGTTTGGTGAGGTGAGAACTTTCTATTAGGAAAAGAAAACTTGTGGGATTGCAATGGATCTTCTGAGGAGGAGGAAGCAGGTGGTGGGGGATGGACAACTGCAAGGCTGTCAGGCGACTGAGGTCACCTGCAGCCACTCATCTTTCCTCAGCCAAGCAATTGCATGAAACTTAACATAATGTGCTCTTGAATCTCCTGCAGATGGCAATCAGAAGTTATTTCCCTGTGAAGTCTGTGGGAGATGGTTTGCAACAGATGTTCTGGTAAACATAAAGACGTTTTGTAGATGTGTTTCATTGGAGTTAAATGAACTGTCAAGTCAGTGAGGAGGCAACGGTGCCAAGATTAAAGACAGATGTGGAGGGGGTGGGAGGAGGAGTCTGTAACCTATGACTGCCAGGCCTAGAGGACATTGGGGCAAGCTGGTTATGCCACGTTCAAAAGTGACCGTATTAACTATGGTCTCCCTGAAAGCATGCCAGATGGAATGGTCTTGGCACAAATAATTATCCCTTGAGAGGTTTTGGCTCTTCCGCCTTTTCTTTAAGCATCAAAAATTCAAATTTCAAGGCCAAAACACCAGGGAAATTAGCTGGTGGAGAGGAATGAGCATTGAATTTCAGGCATCTGGAAACTTGGCTCATAGCTGCAAATTTGTCACTAATTCTGACAAGTCCTGTAACCTTCCTGTTTTCTGCCTTGCCACGTACACGGAACTCTGATTTCAAGGGGGTTTTATACCATTAGAACAGATAATGCATGGATACAAGCCTGCTCCAAGATCTAATTTTCCAGATATGAACTAACTGCATGTTGAGTTTCCAGGCTTTAAAGTTGAATAAAAGTTTGGATTATTTCAAACTTGAGGGACAGGAAGGGCTATAAACAGACAGTCCACCCTAACATTGTAAGGAGGTGGCCAAGAAAGATACGTGTTTAAAAAGAAACTCTTAGGATGATAGTGAAATCATTTGGATATTTTAGATCATGGAATACTATATTGAACTTGCAGGATTTAGGGTTTAAATGACAAGGTACCTCCAAAATGAGGTTGCAGTTTTTGTTTTTCTGGGAAATTTTAGAAACAAAATAATGTTTGCCTCTGGATAAACTGTGCTCAGAGGCAGGGCATGGGAAACAAGACAGTAAGAAGCACTCTTCAATGGCCTCTGCATCAACTCCTGTCTCCAGATTCCATCCCTGTTTGAATTCCTGTGTCAACTTGCTCTAGTGATGGACTGTGATCTGGAAGTGAAAGCCAAATGAACCCTGTCTTCCCCAACTTGCTTTTTGGTCATGATGTTTCATCTCAGCAATAAAAACCCTAACTAAGAAAGCAAACAAACAAACAAAAACAAAACAACAACAACAAAAAACTGTGCTCAGAGCTCCTAAGGCTACCAGTGGAGCTCATCCAGGCCTGTTGCAGCCCAGTGTCTACCCGTATCTCCCAGCACACTGTTACCTTTGCCGGCTAGGAACTGTGCCCCTAAGAGGTGCTGAGAGCCAGGTGGTACCGCTGGATAGAGGTCACTAGATGTCACGGATACTTTGTATACCCTTGAGTCTCACCCCTAGATAGAACACTCACACACATGGTCTGCCAGCTTCTCCTGTAGTCTAACGTGGAGGACTTGCAGGAGCACAGATTTTTATAGAACCTGCATTTTGGAGATCTAAACAAAGCGACTTTGTAAATGGTAGGTCTTGTGGAAAAGGACAAAGATGTGTATGTGTGCCCTAAAGGCATGGTAACCAACTGCATTAGGTCATTTTCTGGTGCTGGGATGAAACACTCTGACGATAGGCAATTAAGGAAGAAAGGGGATTTTTTTTTTTGGCTTATGGTATCAGTCAGAGAGAACCCATGATGGCCAAGAAGACATGGCATGGTAGGCAAGGTATGACAACAGGAACAGGAAGCTGGCCAGTCACATTTTATCTACATAGCGGAAGCAGACCAAATGAACAGGAAATAGGCCAGCCCTTAGAAATAGACTTTCTGCAAGGCTCCATCTCTAAAGGATTCCGTAAGATCCTCACACAATGTCCCCAGATGGGGACCAAGTATTCAAATGCATATGTCTATGGGTGACATTTCTTATTCAGAGTACCATACTTTATTAAGGAGGTACCAAGCAGAGGTCTATGTTTCCCTTTTTTTTTTTTTTTTTCTGTCAGAAATGTTGAGTATTTAATAGATTACTGGCTGGAAAAAAGAACATATAACCTAACTTTTAGCTTTTGAGGTGTAAAATCAAATTTAAAGTAAAACACTAACTATTGTGTTAACTTTCTGTCACTATAACAAAATACCTGAGATAATCACAACATAAACAGAAAGGATTCATTCTGTCTCGGTTTTAGAGCTGCCATTTCATGAGCAGTTAGCCCAACTGCTTTGGTCCTATGTTTCAGCAGTGAAGACAGAGAGGCTAAACGTTCTCATTCATAAGCAGTAAGCAGAAGAAAATTAGAAGGGTCACTAGTGCCACAGTTTCTTGAAAAGATACATCCCTGATGACCAAAGATCCTCACAGTGAGAAGTCATTTGCTTTGCTGTTCTGTTTTTGAGACAGGATCACTTGTATCCCAGACTGCCTTATGCTCACAACCCTACTCCTTTGCCTCCCCAGTACTAAGACAGAGGCCTGCACCACCATTCCCAGTTTAGACCTCACCTCTGGGGGGTTCCAAAAGTACAGGAAACTGTAAAGCACCTCCTGGCTGCCCAACAGGGCTGAGAGAGCTGCTGGATTTGCCCCACTGTGGTCTAGAGTTAGAGAATAGACTAAATTCTCTAGACACTAACCAGTCCCTGTCCTGGGGGCTAAGAATGTAGTCATTAAAACTTGGTGACAGTACATTTTCCAAATCAAGTTTCTACCCTTCCTTATCTAGGAAAGACATGGACCCATATGTAAAAAGATATTCAACAAAAAACGCAAACCCTTCGACTCCTTGAAGCAGAGATTACAGGGAACTGACATTCCCACTGTGAGCATGCCTCCTCAGTCTAAGGTTTGCCAACCATTCCTTTATTTATCATTATAGAAAGTACATTTAAGCTGGTCTGGGTGGGCTCTCTGTTTTCATTTTTGCTTGATAAGGCAGTGTAATGGCATTTCAATATAATCCACCTTTACTGTTTTCTGTATAATCTTACTTAGATTTTTCAAACAAATTTTAGATCCTTTCCAGATGTAGTAAAAAGATTCCTGTTTACGTTTTCATAGAATGCCTTTCAGTCTAGAAAGTGACCTGGGAAAAAAGTTCTTCCCCCCTCACCCCCGAGATAAGGTTTCTCTAGATAGCTGAGGCTGGCCATGAACTGACTGCATGGCCTAGCTAGCTTCAAGTTCATGATCCTTCTGCCTCAGCTTCCTCAGTAGTGAGACTGCAGGTGTGCACCATTCCAGTAAAAAAGTCACCAACTGGACCAGCAAGATAGCCACCACCAAGCAGACCTACTGAGCTCAGCCCCAGGCAGCCATGGGCTGGAGGGAGAGAGCTGACCCTGAGAGCTGTCTTCTGCCGCCACATGTGCTGTGGTCTATACGTAGCCACACCCAAAAGTAAATAAATAAAAATGCAATTTTCAAACAAAATTTTAAAAAAGCAACCTTTAATCTTGCACCTGTTTTGTTTTTTTTTTTCTAAAGTTCTATGGTTTCATTTTTTTCTTTGATTTTTATTTTATGTTCTTTTGTCACTGTTGTAACTTGTGAATGTTATAGCTGTAGCTTCCAAACTTTTAAAATTAGGGTGTTTTTTTTGGGGGGGGAGGGGAGATTTTTCTGTCTCTAGAACTTACATGGTCCCATTTGCTATAAATTCAAAACCTACTTATTTTTTTAAAAAAATCAGTTGATTGGTATGTAGTCTAGGCTAGTAAATGTTACTTAGGTTTTGTTTTTTACAGGCTCAGCCCGTGAGGAAATCTAACTGGAGACAGCAACATAATGAGTTCATCAATGCCATCCGATTGGCAAAAGAATGCACTCTAGCCATTAAAGAAGGCCGGCCCCTTCCACCTCCTCCCCCTCCAACCATCAACCCAGGTGTGTGGCCACTTGGCTTGCTTTTGAGTTCAGGATTGACTTTTAGCCATATAAAATGACAGTAACAGTGACGAAGATGTAATTTTATCCATTATACTAAATACATGCAGTACACATTACCCTTTTCTTCCAGTTCACAAAGCTTGTATGTTCCCTCCTGTCTGCTCCATCATGAGACTCCATCAGGAGATGTAATCATACCTGGTAGGGTCAGCACATACCTAAGGGGCACATCATTTGCACTGTGGCTGAGAAACTGGAAACTGTACACTGATTCCTAGGATCAGCAACCTTTGTTTGCCAGTGCTGATCTTATAGAGTTAAGCATTTGAAGATGCACAGTTTAAATGGCTTCACAGCTTTCTTACCCAAGCTTTGTGTTTTGAAAGTTTTCATACAAGTCTTTGACTTGCTTGGTTAGGTTCACACCAAGGTACTTTATGTCCTTTGTGGCTATTGTGAAGGGTGTTGTTTCCCTAATTTCTTTCTCAGCCCTTTGGTCTTTTGTATACAGGAGGGATACTGATTTTTTTGAGTTAATTTTGTATCCAGCCACTTTGCTGAAGGTGTTAATCAGCTATAGGAGTTCCCTGGTAGAATTTTTGGGGTCACTCCAGGTATACTATCATATCATCTGCAAATAGTGATACTTTGACTTCTTCCTTTCCAATTTGTATCCCCTTGATCTCCTTCAGTTGTCTTATTGCTCTAGCAAGGACTTCAAGAACAATGTTGAAGAGATATGGAGAGAGTGGGCAGCCTTGCCTTGTCCCTGATTTCAGTGGGAATGATTTAAGTTTCTCTCCATTGAGTTTGATGTTGGCTATAGGCTTGCTGTATATTGCCTTTACTATGTTCAGGTATGTGCCATGTATCCCTGATCTCTCCAAGACTTTAAACAGGAATGGATGTTGGACTTCATCAAATGCCTTTTCAGCATCTAAGGAGATGATCATGTGGTTTTTCTCCTTCAGTTTGTTTATGTGGTGGATCACATTAATGGACTTCCGTATATTGAACCACTCCTGCATGCCTGGGATGAAGCCTACTTGGTTGTAGTGGATGATATCTTTTATAAGAAAGAGGACAGAATAGGACAATAATAATTTGCAAACCTTCTGAAGTCTGAGGATTCTGTCTCTCTGTCACTGTCTGTCTGTGCTATGCTGTGCTGTCTGTATCTCTCTTTCTCTGTCTTGATCTCTCTCTTTGTGTCTCTGTCTGTGTCTGCCTACCTCCCTCTTCCCCTGTCTGTCTGTCTGTCTGTTTCTCTGTGTTATATTGGGTCACATACCACACACACACTTGAAGATCAGAGAACAACTTATAGAAGTCATTTCTTTCCACTGTTGAGGGTTCAAGAGATCAAACCAGGTTGCCAGGCTTGGTGCTTGGTGCAGGCACCTTTGCTCATGGAGCCATTGTAATGACCCTGGAAGAAGTCTTTAAAACTGAAGTTTTAGATATCAATACTTTATCCTTGGTCATACCAGTAATTCATCGCTTAAGCAAAAACACAGGCTCATGTTTTCCAAGTTATTTGAAGAATGTTTTTAAAGGTTTTACCCACACCCCCACCCAGCCAGAATCCAGAATCTAATCAAAGTTCAAACGTTGCTTTCTGTTGTCTTTCCAGACATTTCTCAATTTTCTGCTACACCTTTGCCCAACCATTTAACTTTTATAATACTGTTCTGTGTTTGTCTGCTTGTTCAGTCAGATTAATGTTTAACTTGTCTCTCTAGGCCATCTTTCTATAAGTTGGAGGTTAGAGCATTATGCTCAGTTAGATTAATTTTAATCTCTTGTCCAATGTGGAAGTTGCAAATATTTTTTTCTTCTGTTGTGTATTGCCTTTGGATTGTACTAATAGCCTTTAGTTAAAACACAAAATTTTAAATTTTGTACTACTTTTTCTTTTGTTCTCTATACTTTTTCATGTTATAGCCAAAAATATCACTGCCAAATATATTGCCAACATTTATCCCCTGAAGACGTTTTGGTTTAGGGAAACGACCTCATGTAGCTCAGACTGACCTGTTTGCTGTGTGGTGAAGGATGGCTCTGGGTTCTTGATCTTCCTCCCTCCACCTCCCACTTGTTGGGATGACTGTCATGCACTAGCCTGTCTAGCTCTTTGTGTTACTTATTCTAAAGTTCTAGGATTTATTTGTTAGGTGGCTGGTCTATTTCAAGTTAACATTTGTGTGTAATGAAAAGGTTAGGCTTCAGTCTTACTCCTTTGAACACTGATAGCCAGTTTGCTCAGCTCCATTTGTTGAAAAGACCATCCATGAGGATGACAAGAAGCAAATGTGGGGAGCATATAGGACATACATCAGTGGTTCTCAACCTGTGGATTATGACAGTTTTGAGGGTAGCATATCAGATGTCAGATATTTACCTTACAATTCATAACAGTAGCAAAATTACAATTATAAAGGAGCAACAAAGATTATTTCATGGTTGAGAGTCACCCACAACATGAGGAATTGTATTAAAGCATTAATATAGAACTGTGTGACAGAATTAGAAGGTTGAGAACCACTGACATACATGATACAATTGGTCAAAATTGTTATCATGAAACCTAACACTTTGTACAATGAATTTACAGCAATAAAAAAATAAATAAAATTTTAAAAAGGCCATTCCTCCATTCTTACACAGTATCATTAATCTGATGAAAAGTAATGTAAGGCCCAGCAAAGTGGCACTTGCCGGTAAGCTTGACAACTTTATTCTATCTCTAGGACTCCTGTGGTAGAAGGAGACTCTCACATGCTCCCACACACAGACACATACACACAAACAAAGCATTTTAAAAGTTTTTAAAGTCAAGTAACTGTAATTTGAAGGATCAATCTCTCTATTCTGTGCCACTCATCTCTATCTGTCTTTATGCCAGGACAACTCGATTTTGATTACCATAGGATTAAAGTAAGTCTTGGAAAAAAAAAACAAAACTGTGAAGGTTCCATATAGAGAAAGTTGTTTGGGATGTTTGGGGCCCTCTGACTTTTCAGATAAATTTTAGTATTTTTCCCCCTATTTCTACAAAAATGTGACTTTGGGGGCTGAAGAGATGGCTCAGCAGATAAGGGGGCTTATTGTTCTTGCAGAGCACCCAGGTTCAGTACCCAGCACCTACACGGTGGCTCATGATACTCTCTAGCTCCAATTCTAGATGCCTTCTTCTAACCTCCACAGGCTCCTGCCCTCACATGATGTGCACACAGACAGGCAGACTGTCTTGGTTATGTTCTATTATGATAAGACAAGAACAAGGCAATTTAAGGAAGAAAGAGTTTATTGGTGCTTACAGTTTCAGAGATAGAGTCCATGACCATCAAAACAGGGAGCAGGGCAGCAATTAGGCAGGCATGACACTGGAATAATAGCTGAGAGCTTATATATTAACCCACAGACATGAGGAAAGAAAGATAATTGGGAATGGCATGGGCTTTTGAAACCTCAAAGCCAACCCCCAGCAACACACCTCCTGTAACAAGGCCACACTTCCTAATTTTTCCCAAACAATTTTATCCACAGAAAACCAAGCATTCAAATATCTGAGCCTATAGGGGCCATTCTTATTCAAACCACCAGACATATACATGTACACAGAAAAAATTAAAGAAATAATATTTTAAATCTACTTTGGAATTTTAACAGGAATTTCACTAAACCTGTAGATGACTTTGGTTAGCATTGTTTTTTAACAATATTGTTTTCCAGTGTGTGGACACACATACAAAATGACTTTATATTTATCTATGTTTCCTTCTTTCACCATTTTTCTGTGTATAATCTTTCGCTTTCTCACTTAAATTTATTCATGTTGTTTTTATATCCATTTTAATTTTATAGAAAATGGAAATTTTTGCTTTATTCATGATTCATTGTTTGAATATAAAAATGAAGCTTAGTTTTGATATAGCAAATATGTATCCTGTAACTTTGCTGGATTGATTTATTTGCGCTAGCCCTGCTTCTGCGGACTCATTAGCATTCTGCATATATGTCACCTGCAAATAGATATTATTCTCCCTTTTCTTCTTATATGTCTTTTTTTTCCCTTTCATGCCTAAATTCTGTCTAGTACTTTCAATACTTGTTAAATATGGGTGGCAAGGTGGGGTGTTCTCATCTTGTCTCCACTGAGTGCAGTGCCACCACTGTTTTTTATGTCACTGTTTCAAGCAAAAATAATGGCATTCTTGGGAGGATTCTGACACGTGAAATGAAATGTGTGAAACAATGGCACAAAGTTGAATGGGGAAATTAGATCTATTTTCCAGGCTTTTACACAAGAATAGATGTAATATCATGTAAAAAATGCATTGGGGTTTGCTACAGGGATCATTCAAGAATACAGAGGTACACCTGGTAGACTTTATCAGGTATGAAAAATGGGGTTGGCAGCAGAAAACATACAGGAAAAAGACAAATAGCAATGTGCAGGTTGGAAAATTGCATATTAATGGCATATACTATTCTGATGAAAGACAGACACTGTCAGGCTAGGTAATAAAGCAAGAGCCAACAGTATGCTTTTCACAAGAAACACACTTTAAGGAAAAAACCGAAGGCATGAAGAAAGGCAAGCAATAACCATAGAACCAGAATAGCCTGCTTAGCAACAGGCAAAGCGAACTTCAAGGTAAGTGTTAACAGAGATGATTCAAAAGAGACAGTCATAAATAAAATAATAAAATAAAATAAAATAATAAAAACTATGTGCACGTGCTTCCAAGAACGTGAAACAAAGCCTGGTAAACTGGAAGAAGACAAATCACAGTTTTATTATGTTCAGGTGCTTTGTCGTTTCTATCATAATAACTAACAAACAGACCCACAGGAAAATCAGTAGAGCTACAGAAAATCTGAGCAGCTGTATCAGCTAACCTGCCAGGGAACTCAGGCAGAGCAGAATCCACACTGCTTTCAAGTACACAGGGAGCACTATATCCAGGACTGTAACATCGACTTCAGAAATCTTGAAAGAATTGCAATCCTACAGAAAATATATTCTCTGACCATAATAAAATTAAAATAGAAATGAAAAAATATATCTGAAAAAATTCCAAGTATTTAGAACTAGCAAGTGATTTCTAAACAGCCCATGAATCTAAGAACAAATCACACATTGAATTAGAAAATATTTTAAGTGAATGATAACAAAAACATCAAATATATGGGGGTCTCATCTATGATGATAAAGTTTTGCTTCTCAAGTTAAAATAAAAGCAAATTAAATAGAAGGAAAATAATAAATGTAATTTATTGTATTCATAAAATATTTTTAAAGCATTTGATCACCTCAAAAGAGCAAAAATGGTTTACAGTATGTAACACTGTACATATAAAAAAAAAAAAAAACCTCTCTCAGCAATAGGAAAATAAGAGATCATTTCTCCCACAAAGGGAATCCTTGACAAATCTCCATTTCTCATCATACTCAGTGGGGACAAACTGAACACTTTCAACTAAGCTCAGAGGGGGAAAAAGAAAGAATGTCCATTCTGTCCATTTCTGGTAAACCCAGTGCAATAAGACAAAAATCAACATATGATGATATAGCACACACACATATGTAATATCTAACATGACGACTGAGCTTTAGAAGTAAAGTTATCTGAATCACAAACTTCGTCACTAACGAGGAAACACAGACAACTCTAGGAAGCTTCTAGAACTAGAACAAATCCAATATGTTCTGTACTTCTGTGGATGAAGCAGAAACAGTTAAATATGAAATTAACAATACTTACAGTAACATAAAACTGTTAAACACTAAAGATATAGTTGACAAAATATGCACAGAAATGGAAACTGAAAACCGGTACACTGCTTCGAGGAGTTAGAGAGGCCAAAGTTCGTAGAAACTTTACCATTTCCATAGCCTACGAGACTCGGTAGCGTGTTGTGATGTTAAGTGTACTCACATTTCTCTATGGTTTCAATTTAATTCCAATAAAAATAACTGCAACCCTTCTTTGCCAAGTAGGCGGTGACCAGCTGACTCTAAAAGCATGTGCAACTTGGACAGATCTGGAATAGGCAAGCCAGTTTTGAGGGAAACATACAAAACAAAGGACTTAAGCTCTCTTAGTATCAGGACTTGGGATAAGTGTAGCAGTTAGGACAGTATGATGCTACAAGACCAACTGAAAAGAAAATGGTCTCTGGCTGTAGAACCACCCCTAAGCATAGTTGGTTTGCTTTTAAGGTATGCTCTGGCTAAGCTTGATATAAGCTAAAGCCATCCAAGAAAAAGGAAAGTCAGTTGAAAAAATGCCTCCATAAGACTGGGTTATAGGCAAGCCTGTAGTACATTTTTTGTTGTTTTTGTCTGAGAAAGGGTCTCACCATATAGTTTTAGCTGTGCCAAAACTCACTATGTAGACCAGGTTAGCCTCAAACTCCCAGAGATCTGCCTGCCTCTGCCTCACCAGTGCTGCGATTAAACATGTGGGCCACTATGCTCAACTCATAATGCATTTTCTTAATTAGCAATTGATATGGAAGGGTCAGTCTATTGTGGTAGGGCCACACCTGAGCTGGTGGTTCTGGGTTCTATAAGAAAGCAAGCTGAGCAAGGTGTGAGGAGCAGGCAAATAACTGGCATCTCCACAGCCTCTGCATCAGCTCCTGCCTCCAAGTTCTTGCGCTGTCGGAGTTCTTGCCCTGATTGCCTTTGATGATGAAAGTGATGTGGAAGTATAAGCCAAATAAACCCTTTTCTCCCCATCTTACTCTTGGTCATGGTGTTTCATCACGGCAGTAGGAACCCCAAGACAAAATACCAAGATAGTTAACTGAAGGAACGAGTAGTCTTATTAACAAATATTGCTGGGAAAACTAGTTACAATTTGAAAACATTTCTTATACTTTATATAACAATTCAAAATAGATCCTTGAGCTACGTAAAATAACTATTAAAATTAGAGAAGGTGAATAAAATGTGGTCAACAAAGATTACTAAGGCTGAAAGAGATTGGTAAACTGGGTGTGACGACACATGCGTGTAATCTCAGGACTGAGGCAGGGAGAGGTGCCAGGTTCAAGCCTGGACTTCAAAGGCATGCACCACCACGGCCCAGAAGGCTCACACTAGGACTGTATAAAGAACACTTGCAATTTGCCATAAAAAGATGAGAAGTGCTGGCAAGCACATGAAAGTTTACTTAACACTATTTTCCCTGTGCAAATTAAGGCTGCAATGAAATGCCACGACTTACTCTTCTAGTTTGCTATCTGCTGCCATGATAAACGCGATGAGCAAAGGAAATGTGGCGGGGAGGAAAGGGCTGTTACGCCTTACAGATTTCAGATCGTTGAGGGAAGCCTGGGCGGGGCTCCAGAAGGAAGCCAGATGCACGGCTGCAGCAGAAACCCCAGAGAAGCTCCCTAGCTTGTTCCCAATGGCTCATTCAGCCTGCTTTTTAAAATTACAATCCAGAACTACCTGTCCCAGGGGTGGGACCACCCACATTGCGCTGGGCCCTACTATGTTAATCCCACATTAATCAAGAAAATGCCCCTGTAGATTTGCCTACAGGCCAATCTGATGGAGGCATTTTCTCTTCCATGATGTCCCTAACTTGCACCAAGTTGACAATAAACAAACAAAACAAAAAACAGTGCAATTAACTCTTGTCAACTTGACATATAAAAACATTATTATTAATCCATAATTTTTCCTTTCTTGCTTATTCTAAAATCTCATGTTTATATCACAATGTGAAACATAGTAAAACTTCAGTCTTTTAAAAAATATCCAGTCTCATAACTATGGATCCTGTAAAATTCAAAATAACACACTTTATAATTCCAAGAGGGAAGAAGCAGGGCAGAATCACAATCAGATCCAAGCAAAACAAAATATAACTGTAAAAAGTCAATGTCCGACATCTGGAACTCACTCATTTTCTTTTGGACTTCAAAGGGCGTGAGCAGTTCCGCTTCTCTAGCTCTGCCATCCACAGCACACACAGTGTGTTTGAGGGATAGACAGGCTCCACTCCACACCTACCTGTTTGCTGTGGCAGTCCACAGCCCCGGCATCTTCAATATACTGGGGTCTCCACTGCAAGTGAGGTTGTACCCTCACCAGTGACCTCTCCTGAGTTCTCAGTGCCAAGCCTCAGCTTCTGTCCATGACACTCCCCTTCAACCCTGCAGTTTCCATGCTGTCAAAAAGTACCGTGTAGGAGACTCTTATACATTACCAAATTCAGCTGCCATCTTGAGATGCAGCTTTGTCCCCTTCTGGACCACACCTTCTGTGTGCTGACCTGAGAAAATTCTTCCCAAAAGATTTCACCTCAGTGATGTTAGTCTCTTCCTAATGACAACTGATTTCTCAGCCCTAATTAACCAGTATCAATTGTGCCAGTAAAGCAAATGTTTCACTTCAGTGGTGCTGGTCTCTTGCTAATCACAAGCTTATTCTTTTGCTCCAGATGACCAGAACCACAGATTCTTAATTTAAACATTCCACATCAATAGCCCCAATAGTCTGCTCCCTGTGAATCTTCACAAGTCAGGTGTCCATTTGTCTGAGTTTCTCTTCCAGACTCCTACAGAACAGCCACTAAACTTTAAACACTCAATGAATTTTCCAGCTTAAAGTTCCAAACATTTTCACAGTCCTTCCCAAAACAACACCATTAGGTCTGTCACAGCAACAGCCCAGTCTATTGTAGTAATTTTTGTTCTGCTTTGTATTCTATTGCTGAAAAATAAATACTAATCAGGACAAACTTGAGGAAAGGATTTATTTGGCTAACACATTACAATCACAGTCCATCATTGCTGGAAGAAGTCAGGACAGGAATGAAGACAAGGAACCAAGGCAGGAACTGAATCAGAACCGCAGAGTGCTGATACCTGCCTGACCCCCACAGGTCAATCAGCTTGCTTTTTTATGCAACCCAGGACCACCTGTAGAAGTGGCATCACCCACTCTCATAGCAATCATGAATTTTAAAAAAAAAAAATTGCCCACAGACTTTCCTACAGGCCAAACTGATACAGGGATTTAAAGTTCCTTTTCTCAGATGTTCCTAGTTTGTGTCAAGTTGACAAAATCTAGCCTAACACTAAACTTGAACCCTGACAACACGGCCATTAGCTGAAATGTGTAGCACCTATCTGTCACATATACTGCTGACTGAAAGGATAAAATGATGCAGTCCTTCTGTTCTGTTTTCTTAAGCATATTCAGCAATCCTACCTCCAGACATTTGGAGAAAGAATTAAAATTTATCCAGAATGTCTTCTAGTCACATTTATCTATATCACATAAACTGGGAAGAACTGAAAATGTCCATCAACCAGCACGAAGGAAAACAAGCAGTGAAATATGTACAAAAGAAATCTGCTCAACAGTACCATTGTATGTGTAGCACGATGGATAATCCATTATCAAAATTACAGAGTGAGTAAAACATGTCTATAGCAACAGGGAACTAGATCACTGATTTGACTGAGGCTGCATCTGGAGAACTGTGTCTGAATTGGGGTATGAGAAAATTTGGGGGTTACATGCTCTACATTTTAATTGGAACAGTTATATAAATGTATGCATTTATCAAGATCTACAGAACTGCCCACTTGAAATAAATTCACTTTATTATGTAAGTTATCCTGCCACAAACTTCACTTGAAAAAGTCTGAAAACAAGCCACAGTGTGATCATGCAATAAATACCTCTTAAAACTCAAATCATGTGCTTATACCAGAAAATAATAATTGCTTTATTTTGCTGCATACTAATGAAAATGCAGCTTAAAATAATGTATCATCTTAATATGTTTAATGCAATGATCTGTCTACCAGGTTAGTAACAAGTATCAGAGAACAAAACATTTCTTTTTATGTGATGTGTGTTTGTGTGGGCATGCAGATGCACGAGTGCTTGTGGATGTGCATGTGGGTGTGGAAGACAGAGAATAAGCTCGTGTGTTGTCCTCTGGAATACTACCCACCTCTGTTGAGAGTCTTCATTAAGCAGGAGCTTGCTGATTAGATTAGACTTGCTGGCCTGTGAGCCCCAGAAATCCTCCTGCCTCCACACCCATAGGATTGGGATTACTAGCATGTAGAATCACACAACATTTGTATCACACTCAGTTTATGATACTGGCAAGATAAGCCGTGTACCATCTCAGTCATCCCCACAGAACAAAGCACACATCAGATGAGAAACAGCTTCATTCTAACATCAGAAGCTGCATGATGATGGCTGCCTTACACGTGCTTAGTGACATGAAGCCGTGTCAGATGTGCTTCTTGCCTTTCCTTACCCTGTGGGCTCTAAAATTACAGGGTTATTATTTCTCAAAAAAGAATAATTCCCTTTGCATCACACACTTGATTGATTTTCTTCCTTTTGGATTTTTATGCTAAAATACAAATTTTATAATTAAATTCCTTACTATGTACTTAACAGTACTTCACAATAGCATATTTCATCGCAGCTTGGTTCCATTGCTTGTGCAAGGATTTTATATTAGCCTGAATTCTTAGGCTTATGTACTAAAAAATTTATATGCACATACAAAGAGATTTTTATATCTAATATGACCTAATATGCATGAGTTTGCAAGTGATTGCCTTTTCCTTGTCAGCATGATTCACCATTTTTATGACTCAGTTTTCATGAGTTGCATGTTATTTATTCTAGTTCTTACTGGCTTTCTGCTAAATATCCATATCTCCAGATCATTGCAATATTATACACGAGCAATGATATATAATACTTAGGATTGGGGTCATTCTGTGGTATAGTGGTCAGAATCTCAAAGGCTGCATAAGGATCTTTATGTAATTTTTGTATTTAAAATATTTTTGTTCTTCTACTTTAAATTTTTTTTATTAATTACACTTTATTCACTTTGTATTCCCTCCCTAAGCTCCTCCCTCCTCCCCTCCCAATTCCACCCTCCCTCCCCCTTCTTCACACATGCCCCTCCCCAAGTCCACTGATGGGGAGGTCCTCCTCTCCTTCCTTCTGATCTTAGTCTATCAGATCACATCAGGAGTGGCTGCATTGTCATCCTCTGTGGCCTGGTAAGGCTGCTCTCCCCTCGGGGAGGTGATCAAAGAGCAGGCCAATCAGATTATGTCAGAGGCAGTCCCTCTTCCCATTACTATGTAACCCACTTAGACACTAAACTGCCATGGGCTGCATCTGTGCAGGGGTTCTAGGTTATCTGCATGCATGGTACTTGGTTGGAGTATGAGACTCTGGAAAGACCCCTGTGTTCAAATTTTCTGGTTTTGTTGCTCTCCTTGTGGAGTTCCTGTCCTCTCCAGATCTTACTATTTCCCACTTCTTTCATAAGATTCCCTGCACTCTGCCCAACAGTTGGCCATAAGTCTCAGCATCTGCTTTGATAGTCTGCAGGGCAGAGCCTTTCAGGGGCCCTCTGTGGCAGGTTCCTAGGTTATTTCCTGTTTTCTTTTTCTTCTGACGTCCATCCTCTTTGCCTTTCGGGATGGGGATTGAGCATTTTAGTCAGGGTCCTCCCTCTTGATTAGTTTCTTTAGATGTACAGATTTTAGTAGGTTTATCTTGTATTATATGTCTATATCAGTGAGTATATACCGTGTGTGTCTTTCTGCTTCTGGGACAGCTCACTCAGGATGATCCTTTCCAGGTCCCACCATTTACCTGCAAATTTCATGATTTTCTTATTTTTCATTGCAGAGTAATACTCCATTGTGTAGATGTACCACAGTTTCTGCATCCATTCTTCAGTTGAGGGGCATCTGGGCTGTTTCCAGCTTCTGGCTATTACAAATAAGGCTGATACAAACATGGTTGAGCAAATGTCCTTATTGTGTGCTTGAGTCTCTTTTGGATATATGCCTAGGAGTGGTATGGCTGGATCTTGAGGAAGTGCTATTCCTAGTTGTCTGAGAAAGCGCCAAATTGATTTCCAGAGTGGTTGTACAAGTTTACATTCCCACCAGCAGTGGAGGAGGGTTCCCCTTTCTCCACAACCTCTCCAACATGTGTTGTCACTTGAGTTTTTCATCTTGGCCATTCTGATGGGTGTAAGGTGAAATCTCAGGGTCATTTTGATTTGCATTTCTCTAATGGCTAATGAGGTTGAGCATTTCTTTAAGTGTTTCTCTGCCGTTCTATATTCCTCTACATAGAATTCTCTGTTTAGCTCTGTTCCCCACTTTTTAATTGGATTACTTGGTTTGCTGCTTTTCAGCTTCTTTAGTTTTTATATACTGGATATTAGCCCTCTGTCAGATATAGGGTTGGTGGAGATTCTTTCCCAATCTGTAGGCAGTCGTTTTGTTTTGATGATGGTGTCCTTTGCTTTACAGAAGCTTTTCAGTTTCATGAGGTCCCATTTATTGATCTACTTTAATTTTATTTCAGGCCTGGACATCATCTTTCCTAAAAAACTCCTTTTATAGTCCAATTTTTGAACTCACTATTGATGGTACAATGATTAGTCTTTGAAATTATTTTCAATAGAAAGAAATAGAACATAGTAATTTTTCTGAGCTCATAATAAAGGGAAAAGATTACTCACTTTGAGACTAGGATAGAACCTCTGGCACTCTATGTTCGGATGGTTCAGCATCTGAATGCAAACAGCAGCCCCAACTCCTCAGCCACAGGACCTTCTCCCACTTGTACTTTCTCTCACTTCTCCCGTGCTCAGGCTTCTTGTTCCTCCTAGGGATCTCAGGGGATCTAATGCTCCGTTACCAATTGGAAGTGTGTTTGCCTCATTATCTCAGAGACCGTGGTTGGAACAGAGATATATTCAAGTATTGTTGCCTCCACAGCGGCATGCAGCGAGAAGCGCACGGAAAGAGTAGCACTGAATAGATGGATAAATGGAATTTGGCTCAACAAGCCAACTCATTGTCTTCAACCAACCTAAGAAGTGGTGTGTCTGCTCTAAGACTTGAGAAAACAAGAAATAATAGCCATGCTGAATGCTCACTTCTAGGTGGTTTTTCTATAGCATTGTAAAGGAGTTCTGAATGATGTTGGTGCATTCTGGTCTCTAAGCTTTTGCCCTCTTGTTTAGGAGTTGGAATCATGCTTGCTGGACCTGTTTCCACACAGCAAGAGCCAGCATTTATAACATTCTCGTATGTCCCACCCTTCCCGCTGTGCCAAGCCCTTGTGTGGATTATCTGTTAACTTTCACAACAACCTGATGAAACAGGCGATATGGAGATGGGACCTATGTAAGTTGAGCAACTTGTCCAAGTTCATACACATAGCAAGCTAAGAACTTGGGCTCAAACCAGTCAGGCAGGCTCCAGAACTAAGCTCGTCATCATTTCTTAGTGCTTCCCAGAGTTCTATATTTAGGGCCATTCATCACTGTGTGAAATTCTTATTTTTTGTTTCTGCATTTAAATACATATTCCTTGATTGCAGAACATTGCCTCTCCATATAGAAAGCAATGCATGGCCTGTAGTAGGCATTGAATAGATGGTTAGTACCGTTTTCCAGAATGGGAAATAAAAGGAATGACTACTGGGTCATCCCTAAATGTTTATAATTTTTACATTTGAGGAGTATTCATTTTTTTGAAGGAATTTGTTAAAATAGAAAACTTTAAGCCCTGCTTAAAGATAGGGCTTAAACTAGGGCTTAAAAAATAAAACAACTTCTCTTTATATACGAGGTTATACTTGCAGGAATTTTGACTATTTGATAATGTAAACTTCAATCCTAAGTGTAAGGGTGATACAGCTCAGACCCTTTCTTGGAGGAAAATCTTAATGTCACTCATATCTACTTGGCTATCCCTTAAAGATGCCTAATTCAAGAACAAAGCTAACCCTAATCCCTGCGTGCTTAGAAAAGATAGGCACAGACCCAGCTTTACTTATGAGAATCTCCATGCTACAAGACGACCTTAGATCTTGCTCCATTCCCACGTCTTTCTCTAGCTAGTTGAATCTGATAATAAAACATGAAAGAAAATTTGACAAGGTGCTATACAGAATCACAGACCATCTAGGGTCACTAGAAGCTGCCTGGGCTCTGCCGGGAAATACTTCTAAAGCTACTTTCCCATCACCCTTCCTCATTTGCTCTTCTATTTCTGAACCCCTACCAACTCTTATCCTATCTTTTTTTGTACTTTCCCTTCCTGAGTATGTCATTTGCCTCCTCATGTAAGTGGGGAAAAAAATCTAGCCACCACAAAATACATTTTTGTTGCTAATGACACTATGGTATTGGAGCCCAACCTCACCCCCTCAAAAGCCAAATTTTGAAACTAAATAGTAGCTCTCTCTAACTCTGAGCAACCTTTTGTTTCAACTAGTTCCATTCCTGGGCTTCTTCTGGATCATGTATGCACATTCTTGCCATAAAAACTAGCATGCTGAGTGTGCTGTCCCAGAAGCAGAAAGACACACACAGTATATACTCACTCATATAGACATATAATACAAGATAAACCTACTAAAATCTGTACATCTAAAGAAACTAATCAAGAGGGAGGACCCTGACTAAAATGCTCAATCCCCATCCCAAAAGGCAAAGAGGATGGACATCCGAAAAAGAAGAAAACAAGAAACAAGTTAGGAACCTGCTGCAGAGGGCCCCTGAAAGGCTCTGCCCTGCAGACTATCAAAGCAGATGCTGAGACTTATGGCCAACTGTTGGGCAGAGTGCAGGGAATCTTATGAAAGAAGTGGGAAATAGTAAGATCTGGAGAGGACAGGAACTCCACAAGGAGAGCAACAAAACCAGAAAATTTGAACACAGGGGTCTTTCCAGAGTCTCATACTCCAACCAAGTACCATGCATGCAGATAACCTAGAACCCCTGCACAGATGCAGCCCATGGCAGTTCAGTGTCCAAGTGGCTTCCATAGTAATGGGAAGAGGGACTGTCTCTGATATGAACTGATTGGCCTGCTCTTTGATCACCTCCTCCTGGGGTGGGGGGAGAGGAAGCAGCTTTACCAGGCCACAGAGGATGACAATGCAGCCACTCCTGATGAGATCTGATAGACTAAGATCAGAAGGAAGGAGAGGGGGACCTCCCCTATCAGTGGACTTGGGGAAGGGCCTGCATGAAGAAAGGGGAGGAAAGGTGGGATCCGGAGGTGAGGAAAGAGGGGTTTATGGGGGGATACAAAGTGAATAAAGTGTAATTAATAAAAGTTAAAAAAACTAGCATGCTGTGATGTTAGGACTTGTACACAAAGCTCTAAATGCTTCTATGCTAACATTTTAAAGAGAAATTTCTAATTGAAATAAGTGCCTAGGAGTGTTTCATTCCCTGCCATGTCTTTACTTAGGCTTCCCCTTTGGACTAGGCTGTCTCAAACCAGAGTTTCGGACCTTGTTCTCCGATGTTGCAGTAGAGTTTACATTCAACTTCTTTCATTTCATATAGTTGCGTTTCACAGTTGTCTTTGAAATGTTAATTGTGGTTTGTTGGTGTATTCACATCCAGATTATATTCAATGTCCTTATTGTATGAGGAGGTTTAATGAAACTGCTGCCCAGAGACATATTAATTTCTGCAAAGATCAGTCTTCTCGGCGTGTCTTTGATCCAGCCCAAACAGCAGCCAGACTGGCATCTAGAGCTCAGGTAATATCTCTCTCCCAGATGTGAGATTTGTGTCTTTGCATGTCTGGGACAAGCAGGTAGGATCTGACAAGGATCTCAAGTATCCATTCTCAGAAGTACAGGGGTCAGAAGGGTGATCACTGTCAATCCTCTTCAAGGGGGTTGTCTACTTCTGGCTCAACGTACCTTTGAGAGCTGCAGAAAAAAAATATTTCTGAAATGTTTGAAGCCTCTCAGGATGAAGACTTCAGTCTATAAAGAATGTCACTGTAGCATTATGCTAATACCCTGCTTATCCAATGGTGTTTATCAGCCTAACCCACTCAGAAAAGAACTATGACTCAGTGAAACTGGTCTAAGAGGGAGAAATCTTGCCAACAAGATGCCTCGCGGCTTGGGCTCTGATTTGTAGAGGGGTGGGTGGGTAGATGAGATATACAACATGTCTAGTTTATGGTCTGTGGCCCTAACCAAAAACACAGTGGCTGATGGGAATTGAGAAGATGGAACAAAAAGGAAACAGATTTAAAGGGGTTATGGGTCAAGCCAGTTAAGATTGGAGGATGAAAAGAACTGATCAGATAGATGCTCAAAAGTATGGGAACATCGAAGCCTGAGCATCTGGGAGCAGCAACAGGAACATTGCTGGGAACCCATGGAGCTGTCTTTCTCACTTTCTTTCCACCCTTTTCCCACGGCTTCTGGCTTCTGGCTTCTGGCCTTTTTTTCTTTTTAATTTTTTTTTTTTTTTTTTTTTTTTTTTTTTTTTTTTTTTTTTTTGAGACAGGGCTTTCTCTGTAGCTCTGGCTGCCCTGAAACTCGCTCTGTAAACCAGGCTGTCCTCACACTCAGAAATCTGCCTGCCTCTGCTTTCTGAGTGCTGGGATTAAAGACTTGTGCCACCCATGCCTGGCAGTATTGACCTCTCTGTTCTATTTTCTCTTGGTGGCTTCATGTGTCATAAGCAATGTAGACATGAATTTATTTCAGAGTTTTGTAATTTTGTTTTTCCAAACTTGGTATGTACACATGCACTTAAGACACATAGCCTGAAATCAATTTATCCAAAATTTTCGGTGTATTTCAGCTGCAACACATTGCATGAGGTCATGCGTGGGAAATTTCACACTGTGCTGGTGGTCAAAATGCTTCTGGTTTTGGAGCATTTCTGAATACACATGTTTGGATTAGAGGTGCTGTAAACCCGAAGAAGCACAGGAGAGAGGATGCAGGTTTGCTGAGGAGTGCTGAGCACAGGGTGAGAGGCTTAGTCTTTCCCGTTGAGAGCCTGGAGAAGAGGGCAGCATCAGAGCCGGGCTCTGTGGTCATGTTTCATTTCCCATTGCATGGTCGATCATGTGTAGGTGAAACTTTGAGATTTACCTTCCCCTGTAAATGGCATTAATGGTGCATAGCTAGTTGAGTTGTTGGGAGTCCAGTGCTGGTCCAGAAGGTCCTTTGACTGTCCGTTCTCTTCCAAAAGCCCCGTTCTCTTGCTGGGGGTTGGAAATAACAATTTTGAAGGACTATGACATCTTCAGGCTTGAATTTAACCTAGGTGTGGAGAGGACTTTAACTTCAGCTCTTCTTCCACCCCGTATAGCAGTACCAACAACTGACATTACTACGGATGGTTCTATACAGTCCATGGAGCTTGCCAGTATTAGTGGGCCAAAGGGGGTGAAGGGAAGCAGCAAACAAAGTGTTTTTTATTTGTGAAGACGGCCAGCTGGCTATCCTGAGTGTAACCAGGACTTGGCCCCATTCCTCTCCTTGTTTTCCAGAGCTTAGTGGTGACTGGGAGCAGAGGGGAAATTGCTTGCTCCCTGAATTCCATTGCTCACTGTCTGTATGAATGGCAGTGTTTGCTCCCCAAGTGCCAATGCCACCATTCTGGGACCTTGCCTAATAGGGAAGCTTATTCAGAAATGGAACAAGAAAGGAGAGTTTGCTCCAGGCTTGCAGGGCTGTTGATGGCATAGCCAAAATGTGTTTCTATTTCAAACTTAATCAGCTTTAAAAAAATCTGTCATGCCTCTAACCAGAAAAGACCAATACAGGCCTATAATAAAAATAAGCCTTTGGGGACTTTTGCTGTGCAAGTGAGAGGAGCTGAGTTCAAATCACTGGTACAGAAAAGCCAGTCATGGCCACATATGCCTATAATCCCAACAGTGGGGGCAGGAACAGATAGATCCTGGGAGCTTATTGGCTAGCCAGATACCAAAACAGCTCAATTACAGACCCCATCTCAAAAAGTAAGGTAGGAAATAGTTGAAAAAGATACCCAACTGACTTCTACATGGTTGAATATGTGTACATACACAGAAGTGAATGTACACACAAAATAACAACAACAACAATAATATTTAAGCTGGCTGAGGATGGGTGATCTGCCTGCTATACTGTCACAGTAATTTCCAAACTGATGAGGAGTTTATTTAAATATCAGAATATCTGGAGGTAGAGCCACAACAGTCTAAGAGGGGCTCCTCAAAAGGCTTTGGTTCTTGCTTTGTTTCCATCTGTGTAGTCGGCAGCTGTTCTATAGGACTAGCAAGGGCCTGGGGATACTGGAGTTCTGTGCTTAAAACATGTGCTGCCTGTCAATCTTTGTTTTTCTTCTCTCTTTTCATCAGAAAGCAAAGCCACCTTCAAGCGTAATGGGAAACAAAACATTCCATTACCGTATCCTGATTGACATTAAACGATTTCTTTTGCCTCACACAACTGATTTTATAGGCTAAACAGGCCACCACCAACCCCAAAGGCTTGCTTATGAATGAGTGTTTCCGAGCCAAACTGTGGCTTAGAGCACCAGCAGGAGACTAGGACCTGGGCTAACTGAAGCGCAAGGTGTGTCTGCTTCCTCTGCACGCGAAGGTCAGCGTGAATGCGGGTTTACCTCGTGCTTGGGACCCAGGGTTATGGTGTTGTTCCCCTTTCTATCTGTAGGGTAAGGCCCAGCCAAGTCCTAAAAAAGAAGCAACGGTTCCCAGTGCGGTGGGAGCCCGACTGCAGAACAGGGCTGTGGAAACCAAGAATGAAGCCGTGGCTCGTTCACGTAAGTCGGAGCGTGCGCTTGCACTGTCGCGTCCTGGGGCAGAGCCGCCATCCTGCGGCGGAGAACTGCCCACGGTCAGTAAATGCTAAGATGGCATCGAGGGCTGCTGCTACAAAAAGCATGAGGGTTAGTTTGAAGTTGAACCTTATTTGTCGAGAGGGAATATTTCTTATCAGGATTGCACCACTCTGACTACGTAGGAAGTCTTGTTCGATTACAGCAGCAGCAATCCATGGCTATCGCTCTCCAGTCTGCGCAAACGGAAAATACTGCAACTCTCAGGGAACTCTCAGGTCAGGTGTACAAATGAATGATTTCTTCTGACTGGCAGCAAGTATTGCCACCATCATGGTACTGGCTTTGTAGCTCCTCTACATAGTTTACCCTGCCACCTACAGAAATGGAAACCGAGGCACAAAGAGGATACATGACCTTTCTAAGGCACATAGCGGGTAACCAGCAAGCTGGACTAAATACCTGCTGTTCGCTCCACCCCAAGAAAGCTGCGAGAAAGATTGGCTTCGCTATGCCCAACACACATTTTTATAAAGTCAACCGACAAAGAAACAAATTGCCCTTTGGCTTTGTGCACTGTGTTTTAGCTGATGTCTCTCCTCTTCTTCTCTCCCGCAGTTCCATGGCCCCCATCCTCATGTTCCGTCCTGCCCCCAGTACTTGACCTTCCTACTTTCATATCACTTGTCATCATGCACTGTTTAGGCAGTGTGCATTATATCACAGCCACAGTGTCACTTCTGGACAGCAGTCGTATCCTGAAGGTACTAGCCAGTCTCAACCCGAGTGGTAGAACGAAGACGTTTTGCTGTTTATTTTGAGTGGCTTATCAAGAGATTAAAAACTTAATTGAGGGTCTGGAGAAGTAGCTCCGTGGGCAAGAGCAGTTACTGTGCAAGCTTGAGGTTCTACTTCAAATCCCCCCTAAAAAGCCGGTGTGTGGAGCCACGTGCCTTCAACTCTACAACTATGGGGAAGAAAAGCGATTAGCTTGATGGAGCTTCCCGGTGCTGGTCTAGCTCCGGGTTCAGGAGACTCTGCCTCAAGGGAATGAGATAAACCCTCGACCCCCCCCCCGACTTCCACATAAATGCGTGGCTGCATGCACCCACACCGGTAAATGTGCACACACACCGCAGGTGAAATGCCACAGAAACAAAGTAAACAAACAAACCCCAGAGCCACTAGTTTACAGCCGCCTGCACAGCCCTACAAACCCAAGCTGTTAGAGGTTTCCCCTGCCTTTGCTTTGGTTTTGGCAACATCACTATTTGTGTTTTCCTAACAAAACATTTTTCATTTTTTTCCAATTTTTATATACACTCACCACTTTAATATACAGCTCAGTGGTATTAAATGCATTCATCATGTTTCATAAGAACAACCACATTACTTACCTCTACTGCTATTTTCCTGTTTATTCCTGAGAAAGGAACCTAGGTCCTTGCTCACTCGTGTTCTAACACTGAGATCTTGTTTCTTTTACATTGCATTTACTTAGACTATGTGGTGCCATGACACTCCTCTGGGGTCAGAGGACAGCTTACAAGACTCAGTTCTCTCCTTTTACCATGTGGGTCCCAGGACGAAACTCAGGCCAGTAGGCTTGACAGCAAGCACCTTTGCCTCCCACGCCATCTCGCTGCCTCTTTGGACTGCTTATTTTGAGAGGCATACTAAGTAGCTCAGGCTAGGCTTGAACTCATGTAACCCATGTAGTCTTGAAATTTGGGATCCTCCTGCCTCAGCCTCCCCAGTATCTGGGTGGATGGCTCTTTCATTCTGTAAAGCTGAAAGTGGGTACCCATCAAACATTAGCTCTGCATTATCTTCTCTTTCAGTCTCTTGCAGCCACTGTCTGTCTGATCATGGCCACTCCAGTTATTCGCAAAGCATTTCTACTTTCATGACTAGATTATTCCACTTAGTGTAATGTTCTCAAGGTCCAGCCATTGCAACATCTATCATAATCATTACTTTTTAAGACTTAACATTCCTCTGTGTGTGTATGTGATAATTTTGCTTATCTACTCATCAATCAGTGTGCAGTGGGTTTTACCCACAGCTTAGCTTCTACGAGCATGTCCAAGACTCTTTTTTTCAGTTCACTGAGATCTGGCTTTGAACTCTTGGGGTAAATGCTCAGAAGCAGAATTGTTCTGTTTTTACATTTTCAAGAAGCCACAGTGATATTTTTTCTGCCAGTTGTACAATCTTACATTTCTACCTACTAACATTGTTCAAGAAAGAGGCCCATTTTTCCATGTCTTCACCAAATCAGGGAGGGGGCCAGTCCTAATGCATGATATGTCATTGATATTTTAATGTGCATTTCTTTAATGATTTAGGATGTTAAAAAATCTTTTAGCATTATGGTCAATAGTGCTTATTGACCATTAATGGATCGTCTTTGGAAACATCTACTCAAATCATTCTCATTTTAAATTCATTACTGTATTATTTCCTTCTGTATCACTGTGATGATCAAATGCCCAACAGAAACGAGTTAAAGGTGAAAGGAGTTGTTTTGGCTCATGATTTAGAGGTATCAAGATATACATTTCAGGACATGGCATAGAATATACCAGGGTGGCCAGGAAATAGAGGAAAGTATGCATTTCCTGAGCTGGCTTCTCCTTTGTCCTTGCTTATTATTTGAACCCCCAGCCTAAGTAGATGGAGGGTCTTTCTCCCTAGTGTAACCATCTGCACATGCCCTCAAACACATACCCAGAAGTGTGTTTGACTATCTCTAATTAATTCAAAATCACCATCATCATTGTTATTATATTATTAGTAATTCTAGATTATTATTAGGTTATCATCCATCAATATATCACAGTAGAAGGAGCAGGAGCTTGAGGAAGCTCACTGCATTCCATCCACAGCCAAGAAGTAGAGAGCTATGAGTCCTTACACTCAGCTTACCCTATCCTTTTTATACAGCTCAGCCTTCCCAGCCTAAGGAATAACGCACATATGAAAATAGGTGGACTTTCCCACTTCAATCAATGTTATCAAAATGATACCTTCGAGGTATGCCAAAGGTCCATCTCCCAGGTATTCTAGATTTCATAAGATGAAAATTAATTAGCCATCAAATGCCACCTCTTGTCAACTTGACACCCAAACACAACATCATTATAGATCATAACCTTTCACTCCTTGTCACCTAAGCCTCATGTTCATCTCATAAATCAGTACACAGTCGAATTTCAGAAGTCTAACAATTGCAAGTTTAAAAAGTCCAAAGTTGGTTTCTCATCTGAGACTTAAGGCAATCGTTAGGAGTGTTCTCTTATGAAATTAAAAAGAAAGAAAGTGAAAGGTTATGATTCTAGCACACAATGACACAGAGTGAGCACCATCATTCCTGAATAAAAGTATTCAGGCAAAGCAATGAATGATGAGCCAAAATTTCAAAATCCAACAGGGCAAATGCCAGATCTTAGAACTCAGGGTCTGGCATCAAGATGAAATTTGCTGAAATCCAAACGCTTAGATTCTCCTACTTTCCAGCTGTGCCATGTGCATAGCACACAGGCCCTCTCTAACGCCAGACCCACTCCGTGCCTCAGCTCTCCACAGCAGACATAGCATGAGCCAGGCAGCTCAACTGCTCTCATGTCTCCACTGCAACTTAGACTTTACTTTGACAACTGCACATAGTGGCTGCCCGGGGCCTTTTTGCAGGGACCCTAACCCTACCACACATGGCTTGGCCTCTGCTGTTCTTAGAAATGGCGGAGCTGAACTCCACGCCACCCCAGTCTCCTGTCTTTAATGCTTACAAAACCAGTGGGCAGCACTGTCAACTTCTCTTGCCAGCTCAAGAACACAGCTATATCAGCTTCTGTGCTGTGATGACCCCGAGGAAACACTTATCTTCAGCTTGGGCCTTCTTGCTTGAAATTGGTTTGGATCTCTACAAGACAGATCGTCTGATGGACGGGTTTTACCATTAAGACAACTTTCCTATCGCCTGATGTCCCAGTGTAGCACGTGAGGTTTCTCTTCAGTGGTCTCTTTAACAATTATAGCTCAGCACTGATCTGAATGCTATTCTGTCTCGAAATTCCCTCTGCCAAACAAATTAGTTCATTGCCTTTAAATCAATGTCCAAAGAGGGACATGAGAAGAAGGAAGCCAGATTATTAGGCAAAATGTCACATGAATGGCCCTTGGCCCAGTTCCTGCTGGAGTCCGTGTTCACGTCTGAACTATCACGGGCCATGCCATCTGCATTTCTCGCAGCAGTTTTGTCTTCCAGATTCCAGTCAGAACAGATCGTTCATCTCCATTTCCAGTGTGCAAGAGCTTTTCTAGGACAAAATACCAAACTCTTCCACTCTGCAGCCACAAAACAGTTCCAAAGGCCTCAGCACCATGAGGTCAGATTTCTCACACCACTGCTCCTGCTTCTCTGTACTAGGTTTTTTGGTCTTCATTACTTTTCTGTTGTTGTGACAACTATCCCGGCAGAAGTAACTTAGGAGGACTTGTTTGCTTCATTGAATCTGTAATGGCTTGGGAAGCTATAGAAACCTTGACAATAGTAGGTCTTCCAGTCCATAAACATGAAATGTTTCCACTAATTTATCTTGTTAATATCTTTTTTAAACAAGGAAATCATGAAATTTGCAGGCAAATGGTGGGATCTAGAAAAGATCATCCTGAGTGAGGTATCTCAGGAGCAGAAAGATATACACAGTATATACTCACTTATAAGTGGATACTAGACCTATAAGATAGGATAAACATACTAAAATCTCTACACCTAAAGAAGCTAAACAAGAAGGACCCAGGGTAAGATGATCAGTCCTCACTTAGAAAGACAAATGAGATGGACATTGGAAGTAGGAGGAAACAAGTAACAGGACAGAGCCTACCGCAGAGGGCCTCTGAAAGACTCTACCTAGCAGTGTATCAAAGCAGATGCTGAGACTCATAACCAAACCTTGGGCAGTGTGCAGGGAATCATACGAAAGAAGGGGGAGTTAGTATGACGTGGAGAGGACAGGATCTCCACAAGGACCAAATATATCAGACACAGGGGTCTTCTATGAGACTGTTTTTCCAACCAAGAACCATGTATGATATAACCTAGAACCCCTGCTCAGCTGTAGCCCATGGTAGCTCAGTATCCAAGTTAATGTAAGGGGAACAAGTAAGGGGAACAAGGACTATTTCTGACTTGTTAATATATTTTAGCAGTACTTTGTAGATTTTTCCCCCTATGCTTGGAATTGAACTCAAGGCTTTGAACATGTTATAGAAGTGCTTTATTATTAAGTTAAGTTAAACATTATTTGTACATTTTATTTTACAAGTCTTAAGTGTCGTTGGCTAATGGCAGAATAGTTTATTTTTTTATGATGTTAGAACAGTCGATTCCATAATTCCCCATTTAAATCGTTCGTTGTTGTTCTATACAGTAGAATTGATGTGCGTTCCGTTTGTATGTCACTACATTGCTGAATTCACTTGTTTTAATCATCTAGACAGTGACTTGTCGATTGCTTACTCTTTCTAATGAAATAACTAATGGTTTTACTCTATTTTTTCCTAATCTCAGCTTCATTTATCTTTTCTAGAACATTTTCACCTACATTTTCTGTTGCCTTTAGGTTGACTTTTTTCTTTTCCATGTCTTAAGTTGCCAACTTAGGTTGTTGATTTAATTTTTTAGTTTAGGGGATTTCTGAGACAAGATCTTGCAATGTAAGCATGAGTAGAACTTTCTATGTAGACCAGAGCAGCCTTGAACCTGAAGAGGTCCCTTCTGCCTCTGCCTCCTACTGCTGGGGCTACAAATGCGGGGCAACACACCTAGCCTCTTTCTTATTTTACTTTTACATAAACCTCTATAGCATAAATTTCTCATTACTTCTGCCTTGGCTGCATTTTATAAGCCTTGGTATGTTGTGTTTCAGCTTCATCCACTTGCTTTGTAACTTGTCTTGTGATTTCTCCTCTAAACCATATTTAACAGTATATTATTTGGTTTCCACAAAATTGTGAATTTCTCATACTTTACTTTTAATACTGACTTCTAACTTCACCTTGTTGTGGTAAGAGGACACTTGAGGTGCTCTCTGTCTCTTTTCACTTACTGATATGAATTTGTTGTAACATGCTGTCCATGATGGGAAATATCCTGTTGTGTGCACTTGAGAAAAATGTGTCTGCTGCTGTTAGACCAAGCTGTGTCTATATCTCCAATGGAGTTGACCTGTTGTGTTGCTTCCATCTTCTGTGCCTTACTCACCTGCATCTGGTTATTCTGTGCGGCACTAAGAGTAGGGAGTTTATTATTGTAAAACTTTGTTTTTCTTTTTAATTCCTTAAGTTTTGATGCATATGTTTTAAAGGAACTAATATTAGGTTAATTATTATTATATACCTCTTTCCTTCATTGAACTTTCTGATTCAATTTTATGTGACATTAGTATGACTATTCTTGCTCTTTTTAAAATGACTTTTATACATTATGTTATTTTTCTGTTCTTTGATGTTTAACCTTTATTTATGTGTAAGATGAATCCTTTATAGGTACCATCTGGCTGGATCGTGTCTTGTCTACTCTACCGATCTCTAGGTCTTGACTAAAGCATCTAATTTACTCAGAGGTAAACTACTCACTGATGAAGAGGGATGATCATCATTTTGCTATTGATTATTAGTCTTTGGGTTTTTTTTTTTTTAATTCCTCTACTGCTTTTTTTCATTTGTTTTTGCTGGCTTTTATAGAGGAATATTTAAATTTCTTCCTTACTTTTTATATATATTTTATAGCTAGGAGCCTTGTGATTACCATAAGAATTATATTCAATATGCTGAAGTCATCATACTCTAATTTGAATTTATAGCATCTTATCTTCTGTAATATACAAAGACTTCTGTTTTTTTGGTAGCTCTTTCTAGGACTTTTGATTTTTTTTTTTTTTTTTGCATTTATTTACTCTGGCTCCCAGGGACTGAACACAGGTCATCAAACTTGGCTGCAAGTTACTGTACAGCATCTTGTTCTTTCCGTGGCCCCTTTTTTTCTTGTTTGTTGATGAAACAAGATCGAAGTGTGTACTCCCTGGGTAATCCAGGCTGGCGTCCAACACAGACCCTCGTGCTTCTGCCTGCTGAGTCACACCACCATGCACCCTGAGATTTCTGATGTCACAGATTATGTTTTTATATTAACTAATCATTCTATTAAATTATATTGAAGAAAATGTTACAAGCTAAAGTTGTATTAATACCAACTTTTATCATTTTTTTCATACAGTTTTGAGTCACTGTCTAAGGTTCTTTATTTCACTCTGAAGAGTTTCCTTGTGTTCTTACAAGACAAAAGTAACAAATTCTTTTAGGTAGGAATTTCTTAATTTCTCTCTTACTTTTGGTTGACAGTTATTGTTAGTTTATTTAGTTGGTTCTTTTAAAAGACACTTTGACTGTACTGTCTTCTGCCTGTGCAAGTTTCAGTGGAAACTGCTGCTGGTCTTCTTGGGGTCCTCTTGCATGTGATCTGCCACTTTCCTCGGTTTGCTTTCAAGACTGGTTGTCTTTTAGAAATTTTATTTTGTCTTAGTTTAGTCTTTAGAGTTCATCTCACTTGGATTTCGCTGTACTTCTTGTACTTCATTTATACTTATGACTTTCATTAAATTTGGAAAATTTTCAGACATTATAGTGGTTAATCCTTTATGCTCTACTTTCTTTTAATCCAGAATGAATGTTTCCTCCCACAATACATATATTCATTGGCATGATGATTTATCTTCATTGTCAACTTGACTGTATTTAGAATCACCATGGAAACACACCTCTGGGAAGATCTACAAAAGCATTTTCATAAGATTTAAGTGAACAAGGGAAGACCCACCCTTAATGGGGGTGACATCATTCCATGGGCTTGTGTCCTGAACAGAGTAAAAAAAGTGCTAAGCACTTAACAGCATTCACCTCTCTGGACCTCTTCAGTGAGACGTTACTTGTGGCCTCATACTCTGCTTGCTATACCTTCCTCTTGTAATGGACTGTGCCTCTATGAACTGTGAAGCTGAATAAACCTCTTCTTTAGTTTCCTCTGTCAGGTGTTTTTGCCAAAGCACATCACTAATACAATGGGCTTGATGGACTTCAAGGACCTCTTAAGCACAGCTTCATTTTCTTCCTTTTTTGTATATGTATTCATGTGTGAGTGGCGTGCGTGCATGTGTGTGTGTTGCTAAGGGGATAGTAAATTTTTTTTGAGACAGGTTTTTTTCACTAGCCCAGGCTCCAAATTACGGTAGGTTGGCTGACCTCAGGCACCTCTCTGATTCCATCTTCTCGGCACCCAGCCTAAAAGTGAGCTTTTGTGTGATCCTGGAGGCTGAACTTTTTTGCCCATGCTTGCAAGACAGGCATTTACCAACTGAGACATTTCTTCTAACTCCTTCAGTTGTTTTACTGCCTGATCTTCAGACTTGATAATTTCTGTTCACCTATTTTTAAATTCTTCCTTCTACCTGATCAAATGTGTCCCTAAATCCTTCTAGTAAAATGTTCCTTTTAGTTTTCAATTACAGAATTTATTTTTGGTTTTTGTTAGGAATTCCATCGCGTTGTTGTTGTTTCCATTCTACACATACTTCATTTTCTTGACTTTTTCTAGTGTTCTCTTTGGTTCTTTGAGCACTTTACGACAGTTATTTAAGTTTTTTGTCTACTGGATCTGTTTAGAAGTTCCATCATCATCCTTTTCAGGGACATTGTTATAGACAATTTTTGCCTTTTGGGTGAGCCATGTTGCATTCTTTCACTGTACCTCTTGTAGCTTTCTCATTAAAAACTAGACATGCAGGGTCTAAAGATGTGGATCAGGACCAGCATTCAGTCCCAGCACCCACATGGTGGCTCACAACCACCTGTACCAGGTCATTCAATGACATCTTTTGAACTCTGTAGACACCGACATGCAAATGGTACATTTTCATACACAGGCAAAACACTCACGTAAATAATCTCAAAAGAAGTTGCTATTGCTGCTTTGCTTTGTGTGGTTTTTTATACGAGACATCCAAATCTCATAGTGTAATGACTCTTGAACCTGGATTCTCCTCCTTCCCTGGGGTTCGGTGAATTTTAAAACTTGTGACTGCCTCTGTGCCCTTGATCAGCAGAAGTAGTGCCTCTAAGGTAGTGGTTCTCAATCTGAGTAACAACCCTTTGGGGCTGAAAGACTCTTTCAGATGGATCACCTAAGACCATCTACACCTCAGATATTTACATTACAATTCATAGCAAAATTATAGTTATGAAGTAGCAACAAAATAATTTTATAGTTGTGGGGCCAGCACAACATGAAGAACTGAATTAAAGGGTCACAGCGATAGGAAGGCTGAGAACAACCACTATAAGGTCTTTCCAGATCTTGTGTCTTTCTCTGGAAATACGTGCTTAGTTTTCAGTTTTCCTGGATATGTAGTATTTTTGAAATGTCATGTTTCTAGTATCTGATTGCCCAAAAGAAAAAAATAAAAATAAAAACAAGTGATTCACTTTCCAAAATCCTTCAGAGCCGACATAGGAGATCAGATGCAAAGTTAGAAGCCAAGTCAAAGACCTCTTTTTTCTTTTTAAATTTATTTACTATGTGTCCAATATCTGCATCTATGCCCTCACATCAGAAGAGGGCACCAGATGTCATTATAGATGGTTGTGAACCACAATGTGGTTGCTGGGATTTGAACTCAGGACCTCTGGAAGAGCAGACAGTGTTTTTAACCTCTGAGCCATCTCTCCAGCCTGCCAATGACCTCTTTACCTGCACCATTTGATAGGGACCACCAAGCCCTGGACAGAGCACAGACCCCAGATGACTAGAGAACAGGATCCTTACCCTGGATCTCACCCTGGATCTCACAAGTCACATGGAGTTTGAGCTAGGAACGTGGGGAAAGAAAGTGCAATTGCTACTGTGCTAAGAGTTGAGGCTTATGAAATTAGCTGCACTTTACAGTTAAGCCTTCCCCCGGAAGTTGTAACTTTTTGATAGTCTCCAGAGCTCCAAAGCTGTTCTATCATACAGACTGTGCCACTGCAATAGGGTCTAGATGGGGGAATCTCCAGTACTCCCCATTCTGCCTTCTCCCCAGAATTCTCACAAGGTTTTACATTTTTTTAAATAATTAATTTTATTTATGTGCATTAGTATGAAGGTGTCAGATTCCTTCAAATTGGCATTACAGACAGTTGTGGGTTGCCATGTGGGTGCTGGGAATTGAACCCTGGTCTATTTGAAAGAGCAGATAGTGCTCTTAACCGCTGAGCCATTTCTCCACCACCAAGGTTTTACTTTTCTCCTAAGCTGTGAAATAATGTAACAGTAAGGTAGATTTTCCTTTAACTGAGAAAAAAATAATTAAAGTTGTGCACATCTATTTAATAAAAATTATATTAAGCCTTTCTTTAAAAAAAAAGTAATGAATTGTGCTCTACATTTTGAACGTTCTCTATTTCTTTCTTTACAGAGTATACAATAATGCTTTAAAATGTAAAAAGCGCTCATCAGGGTTAGATGGTGTTGACAATGTACAAAGTTGAATCTGACTTCAGAGCTAGATGTCTGGAACCCTTTATCTCTAATCTAGTAAACTTGGCAAGAGGGTGGAAACAGAAAAAAAAAAAAATAGAAAAAGAAAAAAAAAAGCTAGCATGTAAGGTTTACTAATTGAAAATTAGTAGTTCTCTTCAGGCGATTTCCTCAGTGTGGTAGCACTGCAGAAATGCAAAGGTCCCAAGTGAGGACACAGACGTCTTGTGCCTTGTTCTTGACTGGAGTGCTTGCTTGCTGTCTCTGCTCCCATCCAGCAGGTAGCAGAACAGTGGGTGTCAGCAAATGCTGTTTGTTCTTGACCAGTCAGTGGAAGTTTGTGACCTGGCACTGCCCACTGCAGCAGTGCTGAGCAGTGGGACCCTGAAGCTGTTCTATGGTCTTCCGAGCTCTCCCCTGGTGAAAAGATTAATGCTGTTTCCATGCTCGTGTTATTGGAACTATTTCCACATAGAAGCAGGAGCTTATCTTCACCTGTCTTGCTCACACTCACACAGAGCTGGCCTTCTGCTATGGATGGTGGAGCAAGAAGGTCCTTTGCCAAATGCAGGCAGTGCACCTTGTCCTTTCCAGCCTCAGGACTATAACAGTTAGATCTCAGACTACTTCTGTCCCAGATAGCCTGTTATAGAAAGCACAAAACAAGCTACAACATAAACTGGCAAGAAAATAAATCAAAGACATATTTGTGAAGGCACACATGCAGCTTTGTGCTGAGTAATGGGTAGAGGCAGGAAAAATTTGGAGAATCAAGCTAGAAAAACTCTATAGATTGTTGTTAATGGGGTAACGCTAATTCTGACTGAGAAGATGAGCATTAGGCAGAGCCTAAATAATCTTAGGAATGATTGTCGTAGGCCACATAATAACATGTTGGTCAACAGCAGACTGCATATATAAGGATGGTCTCATAAGTTTCCAGTGGAGCTTGGAAGTGAGTATCAGCTATAAGGTTGTAACGTAGCACAGTGGTTATATGTTGGTGATAATGCTGATCTAAGCAAACCCATCGCCACAACTGTATGAAAGCATAGCACATCCAAAATGTATAACACAAAGTACTTCCTAATGGTAGCATGTTACTCAGTTGCCGATTTATGTGTTTACAGCATACTTTTTAGCATTATTTCAGAGTATGTTCCTATTTACTCAAAATTACTGTTTTGTAAAGCAGCTGTGTTGTGCTGGCAATGGCTTCATATGTCTCATGTTCACTAGCTCTCTGACCACTACGGTCTGGCCAGGTCCCAGGCCCCAGCTCACCTAGAAGCCACTAAGTGACTGACTGTCCCGTAGATAGGTTTAGATAGGTGTGTAAGTGCTTTCTGTGCTATTGGCGCAACAAAACTACATATCCACACACTCCTGGAAATGTATCTTCATTCTGAAGGGGCATGTGACTGGCTGCTTATCCTTCAGTAGTTGTGCTCAAAATGCAGAAACACAGATAACAGAAAGCCATTCTGCTGAGGGTCCAGAGGGAAATGAGAAACAGGTATTCAAGACTGTAGTTTGTGTGCAGGTGCACAGAGGTTGGCAGGGCGCACCTGCGTGCTAGGACAAGGCAGCAGGCTTTCAGAGCAGCAGCCTAAAATGTCTGGCAGAAAGAATATCTAAGCAGTGGAGGACTCAAGGTTTGACACAGCTGTTTTGGCCCCATACAGTAAGGAAGAAAAACAGAAATGATTTAAATGCGGAATCCATAATTAAAAGGGAAGCAGAAAGGGAGGATTTGGAAACCTCTTAGCCTGGCCACGTAAAGAATAGAAGAACATGTTTGGGAAAGACTACAGAGGGTGTGGCCCAGCAACTGTTTGCTCAAGAGATTAGTGAATACAAAGAAGACAGCTTCTAATCCTCCAGTCAGCAAAAGACCCTGAAGGTATTTCGGAGAATTTCCAGGCTAGCTAAGGCATTGAGTGAACTATTTCAGAGTTGTGCCCACAGGATTTCAGCATTCACTGCCCTGTACCTCTGGACTCTGATTTCTGAATTCTGACACAGTAGTCCCAGCCAGGGTTCAAGGTGATTGTGTGTGTGTGTGTGTGTGTGTGTGTGTGTGTGTGTGTGTGTGTGTGTTTTGGGGAGGGAGCATTTGACTCCACCCTCTGCTCTGGGAGGCACAAGCTATAAACTTTGGCAGTATCCACCTGGTCTCAGCTCTGTGGGTGTGAGCAGTGTTAAGAGCACTGGTGCCATAGTGGTCTACCTAGACTTCAAGTGATGTCATTGACAGCTTGGGGATCTAGGCAGCAACCTGCCAGAAGTACATAATTACTGCAGAGTTCAGCCTAAGGCAATACTTAGTGGAGTTGTAGGAGCAGGGTAGCCCCAGAGTTCACAGGATTTTAGGAATACATATGTGCTACTTTTCTTGTTGCTAAGAGAAAAACAAGATAAAGGCTACTTAAAGGATAAAAGGTCTATTTAGGCTGATAGTTTCAGGGCATAGCCATACCAGAGTGGCATGTTGGGGGTTGGTCTGGGGCTAGGTATCCAAATGCTAAATACTGGCCCCCATGATCTGGTTACAGCCCACATTCTCATGTACACCAAGTGATGTTGTGTAAAATTTGCTCGCCAATATTCTCTGACTGGTTAAATAAAGTTGCTGACAGCCTATAGCTGGGCAGAAGAGAAGCAGGCAGAGCTTAGGTCCCTGGGCTTGGCGTCTCAGAGGAGAGAAAAGCAGGAGAGGAAGCAGGAGAGAAGGAAGTTGCCATGGGGCAGTATAGACCTTGAGCACGTGGCCTTGAGAGCTGGCCTGATGGATCAGAAGCAGCCAAGGCAGAAACAATTATGGCATATAACTTGGGTTGTGTTACATAGCTGGGAAATAGCTTAGAGCTTGATAGCTGCCCAGTGATGGTGTTTTAAACTTTTTATAAATCTGAAAGGTCTCTGTCTTATTATTTGGAAACTAACTAGGGTAGAGAAGCCCTCTAGAGGCTAACAGCCACTCCACAACAGGGGCTCCGGCTGTGATAACAAGGACATAATACAACTGGTTACATTTCACCTACAGTAAGGATGCAGAGAGAGATGGATTCAGGTCTTAAACTCACTTTCCCCCTTTTCTTTTTTATTCAGTCAAGGGCCCTTAGTCTGTGGGATTCTGCCACAGACATTCAAAGTGGAACCATCCTCCTCAGTTAAAAACCCTCAGACACACCCAGAAGTTTGTCTCCTAGGTTATTCTAAATCCAGTCAAATGGACAATGAAGATTACCCATTGCAGGCCATAAGCACAAATCTCTAGTCTAGGAAGACTGCAGGTGAGAAGTTCCAAGCCATGAGAGTTTCTGAGTAGACTGAGCACAGCAAAGACAGATGAACCTTGAACCTTGTGGGCCTATCCACTCCTGCAGTCCAGAGTGTGAGGCATGACATCAAAAGAGCTTATCCCAGGGTCTTAAAACTTAATGTTGTGAGACTCTAATCTTGCATATATACCACAGGCAAACCAAGGAGACCAACACCAGAAGGCCTGCTAACACTCCCATGCCCGCCCATTCCTTCAGATGATTCATGGCTGCAGCAATCCATGTTGATAATCCTGTGGCTAGTCCTGCGTCCACTCCGGTAGAATTTACTGTGACAATGGCCACTCTCAGCTGCTCCATCATAGTATCGAATTCTCCAGTCCAATTACCTAAAATATAGCTCGACAATTGTTTAGACAGATTTGCAGCGCAGGAAAAATTCTCATGTTGTATGCTAGTGACACAAAGTCCAGCATACTTTCATTGACAGCCAGGTTGAGCGATTTGCCATAGGGTATCAATTTGCTCCTGCAAGAGGTCAATCCTCTGATTGAACACCATCAAGCTTCCTTTTAGTTGAGCACTCAGGGTCAGCCGCTTTGGACCCAGAGAAGAGCATGTCTGATTGCATGCGGGTTGATGCCCCAGGTCCCGCCTCTGAGAAAAAGGTATCGGACGGGTCCGATGCTCTTTGGGTGGATGACACCTAAATGAACATCTGTACAAAGTCCCAATTTATTTCTAATATCAGAGATCAGACCTCTACTCTTGCCTGATGCGTCTAAAACAAAAAGGGGGAACTGTAGAGAGCTGCAGAATGCTATGCCTTAAAGATGGAGCTGGTTTCCGCCCTCCACCTTCCCGATGGTGAGTGCTCTCTGTCAGGAACAACTCCACATTTGGCTAAGGCCGAGGATCTGGCTTGCTTCCATGTATGTGGACCTATCTGCATTGCCCCCGTGGCACGCCTGGGTTGGCTACCCAGAGGCTATTTAAGCTGTGGGCTGGCTTTCCCCGGGGTCCGAGGATTGTTCAATGTTCCTGAATAAACTGCATTGAAAAAAAAAAAAAAAAAACTTAATGTTATTTCCTCTCTTGTTGTATTTTGGACTTACTAAGAAGCAGCTAGCCCTTCTTTCCTGTTAAGATGAGAGTCTTTATCCTAAGCCTGTATGGTTCTTGAATTTAGAAGCAAATGACATTTAATTACACAGGTTCAAAGCTCGGGTTCATTTGTCTGGTGAGTGAATTATGACACTCCCAACTCTAAATTTTTGAATTAGGTCTGGAATGAGCTAAGACCAGTGCTGCTGAAATAGAATGGATTTATTTTGCAAAAGAAAATATGAATGTAGGCCTAATAAGGCAGAATGCTATGATAAGAATATGTCCACCAAAGTTCATCCTTTGAAAATTTAGTCTCCAGTGAAACTATGTCGAGAAGATTTCTAAGAGAGGGTTAGAGTGTGAGAGCTCTACCCTCCCTCATGTATGTAATTGTGGCCTCTTACCATTGGGTGTTCTGTCATAGCATGAGACCACAATAAGACACAGGCACCATAGGTGTGTACTTGCCAATTTCCAGAAATATATATATACATACATACATATATATATCATTGGGCTGGCAAGATGGCTCAAAAGGATGACTGCTTCCCACCAAGGCTGAAAACCTAAGATTGGACCCTGGAACCCAAGTGGTGGAAGGAGGGAATCTACCTCTACAAGGAGGGAATCTACCTCTACAAGCTGTGCTCTAACTTTGATAATAATAGTTTAGGCTACTTGCTCTTACTCTCCTTTTTAAAAATTATGACCTTCTAAGCCAGGCATGGTGGCATATGCCCAGCACTCAGGGAGGCAGAGGCAGGCAGATCTCTGTGAGCTTGAGGACAGCCTGATCTACAAAGTGAGTCCAGGTCAGCCAAGGCTACACAGAAAAACCTGTCTTGAAGAAATAAAAATACCAAATAAATAAACATTTTGCTTTTCTATAGTGTCATCTATCTAGCACTTACCTTTTGTATTAGTTCAGTTTTAATTACTATAATGAGAGCCTGTAACTAGATCCTTTATGAGGAAAGTAGCTTACAGTTTTATAGACTGAAGGTCATGGGTCTGGGCCAGTTATTGTGGATGATATTCACAGTGGCAGGTGTGTGTGTGAGAGAGAGAGAGACAGAGAGAGAGGAGAGATGCTTCACTTCTTCTTAGGGTCATCCTACTAACAGCCACTCCACGTTAGGCTCCATTTCTTTCTTAAAGTACAATTCTTCTTGACATCACCACATGAGAGACTAAGCTTCCAACACATGACCCTTTGGAAATACAACCAAACCATGTCCAAACTATACCAACTTCTCCAAACTCTGGTTTTCACTGCCCAACTATGATCAATAAAATATGCACATAGTATCTCCCACTCTAAATTCACAACAGCACAGATAAATATATCACTGTATCAATCTTTATTTTTTAAATTTTTTTATTATTTATTACAATGTATACACTTTGTATCCCACTGTGGACCTCTCCGTTCTTGCCTCCCAATCCCTCTCTCTCTCTCCTTCTTCTCCCCCTATGCTTCTCCCCTAGTCCACTGATAGGGGAGGTCCTCCTCTCCTTCTATATGACCCTAGCCTATCAGGTCTCATCAGGACTGATTGCATTGTCTTTCTCTGTGGCATGGTAAGGCTGCACGCCACCCCCGCCCCAGAAGAAGGTGATCAGAGAGACTGCCAGTGAGCTCATGCCAGAGACAGCTCCTGCTCCCCTTACTAAGGAACCCAGGAGGAGACTGAGTCTATGGACTACATCTGTGCAGAGGTTCTAGGTCCTCTTCTCTGCAGGGACCCCAGAGCCCAGTTGTTGGGTTTTTTGTTGTTGTTGTTGTTGTTGTTTGCTTTGTTTTTTTTGGGGGGGAGGGGGATCTTTTTCTGTTTTGTTTTGTTTTGTTTTGTGCCTCTGTTCATCTCCCTTTGGAGTTCCTGTGGCCTCCAGGTCTTTCTATCTCCCCCCACCCCCTTGTTTTTTTTTGTTTGTTTGTTTTTGTTTTTTGTTTTTTGTTTTTTTGTTTTTTTGTTTTTTGTTTTTTTTTTTTTTTTTCATAAAATTCCATGCACTCTGCTCAAAGTTTGGCTATGAGTCTCAGCCTCTGCTTTGATAACCTTGGTTAATAGAGTCTTTCAGAGGCTGTCCAAGGTAGATTTCTGTACTGTTCCCTGTCTTCTCCTGCTTCCCATGTCTATTGCATTTTCCCTTCTGAATGAGGACTGAGCATCTTCCCTAGGGTCTTCCTTATTGTTTAGCTTCTTTAGGAGTATAGATTTTAGTATGTTTATCCTATTATATGTCTAATAACCATTTATGAGTGAGTGTATACCAGGTATGTCTTTCTGCTTCCGGGATACCTCACTCAGGATAATCTTTTCTAGATACCACCATTTTCCCACAAATTTCATGATTTCCTTGTTTTTTATTGCTGAGTAGTATTCCATTTGGTAAATGTACCACAATTTCTGTATCCATTCCTCAACTGAGGGACATTTGGGTTGTTTCCAGCTTCTAGCTATTACAAATAAAGTTGCTACGAACAAGGTTGAGCAAATGTCCTTATTGTATACTTGACCATATTTTAGATATATGTCTAGAAGTGATATAGCTGGATTTGAGGAAGTGCTATTCCTAATTGTCTGAGAAAGTGCCAGATTGATTTCCAAAGTGGTTGTACAAGTTTACATTCCCACCAGCAATGGAGGAAGGGTTCCCCTTTCTCCACATCCTCTCCAGCATGTGTAGTCACTTGAGTTTTTTATCTTAGCCATTCTGATGGGTGTAAAGTGAAATCTCAGGGTTGTTTTGATTTTCATCTCCCTGATAACTAAGGACGTTGAACATTTCTTTATTTCTCTGCCATTCGATAGTCCTCTATTGAGAATTCTCTGTTTAGCTCTGAAACCCATTTTTTAAATTGGGTTACTTGGTTTGATGGTGTTTAACTTCTTAAGTTCTTTATATGTTCTAGATATTAACCTTCTGTCAGATATAGGGTTGGTGAAGATCCTTTCCCAGTCTGTAGGCTGTAATTTTGTTCTGATGACACTGTCCTTTGCTTTTCAGAAGGTTTTCAGTTTCATGAGGTCCCATTTATTAACTGTTGGTCTTAGAGCCTGTGCTGTTGGTATTCTCTTCAGGAAGTTGTCTCCTGTGCCAGTGAGTTCAAGGCTCTTCACCACTTTTTCTTCTAACAGGTTTAGTGTGTCTGGTTTTATGTTGAGATCTTTGATCCACTTGGACTTTAGTTTTGTGCAGGATGATAAATATGGATCTATTTGTGTTTTTCTACATGTAGATATCCAGTTAGACTGGCACCATTTGTTGAAGATGCTCTTTTTTTCCATTGCATGATTTTGAATTCTTTGTCAAAAATCAAATATCCACAGCTGTGTGGGTTTATTTCTGGGTCTTCTATTCAATTCCATTGATCCTCTACCCTGTTTCTTTGCCAGTACCATGCAGTTTTTATTATTATTGCTCTATAGTACAGCTTGATATCAGGGATGGAGATAACTCCAGTAGATTGTTTTAGCAGTTCTGGGTTTTTTGTTTTTCCAAATAAAATTGAGAATTTTTTTTCAAGTTCTGTAGAAAGTAGTGTTGATGGGAATTGCATTCAAGCTGTAGATTGCTTTTGGTAGGATGGCCATTTTCACTATGTTAATCCTACTGATCCATGAGCATGGGAGATCTTTCCATCTTCTGATTTCTTCTTCAGAGACTTGAAGGTTTTTTCAGACATGTCTTTCACATGCTTGGTTAGGGTTACACCAAGGTACTTTATGTCATTTGTGGCTATTGTGAAGGGTGTTGTTTCCCTAATTTCTTTCTCAGCCCTTTTGTCTTTTGTATACAGGAGGGCTACTGAATTTTTTGAGTTAATTTTGTATCCAACCACTTTGCAGAAGGCGTTTATTAGCTAAAAGAGTTCTCTGATAGAATTTTGGGGGTCGCTTATGTATACTATAATATCATCTGCAAATAGTGATACTTTGACTTCTTCCTTTCCAGTTTTTATCCCCTTTATCTTCTTTAGTTGTCTTATTGCTCTAGCTAGGACTTCAAGTACTATGTTGAGGAGATACGGAAAGAGTAGACAGCCTTGCCTTGTCCCTGATTTCAGTGGGATTGAATTAAGTTTCTCTCCATTTAGTTTGATACTGGCTATAGGTGTGCTGTATATTGTTTTTACTATGTTTAAGTAAGTGTCTTGTATCCCTGATCTCTCCAAAACTTTAAACATGAATGTGTGTTGGATTTTGTCAAATGATTTTTTGGCATCTAAGGAGGTGTGGTTTTATTTTTATTTTTATTTTTTTTTGGTGGATCACATTGATGGATTTTCATATATTGAACCACCCCTGCATGCCTGGGATGAAGTCTACTTGGTAATGGTGCATGATATCTTTTATGTATTGTGAATATATTATTGAGTATTTTGAGTCAATGTTTGTAAGAGAGACAGGTCTGAAATTCTTTTTTGTTGGGTCTTTGTGTGGTTTAGGTATCAAGGTCACTGTGGCCTCATAGAATGAGTTTGGTAATGTTCCTTCTGTTTCTATTTTGTGGCATAGTTTAAAGAGTATTGGCATCAGCTCTTCTTTGAAGGTCTGGTAGAATTCTGCGTTGAAACTATCTGGCCGTGGGCTTGCTTTTTTATTTTTATTTTTTATTTTTTGGCAGGGAGACTTTTGATGGCTGCTTCTATTTCCTCGGAGGATATAGGACTGTTTAACCTACCTACCTGATCTTGGTTTAACTTTGGTAAATGGAATCTAACAAGGAAATTGTCCATTTCATTTAGATTTTCAAATTTTTGGTGCTTCTGAAGTAAGACCTAATAATTCTTTGAACTTTCTCTGTGTCTGTTGTATGTCCCTCTTTTCATTTCTGAGTTTGCTGATTTGAATAGTTTCTTTCTGCTTTTTAGTTAGTTTGACTATCTTCTTGATTTTTCCCAAAGAACCAGCTCTGGTTTCATTGATTCTTTGAACTGTTTTATTTGCTTGTTTCTAATTTATTGATTTCAGCCCTGAGTTTGATTATTTCTAGCCGTCTACTCCTCTTGGGTGTATCTGCTTCTTTTTTTCTAAGGCTTTCAGGTGTGTCATTAAGTTGTTTGTATGAAATGTCTCAAACTTCTTTCTGAAGGCACTTAGTGCTATGAACTTTCTTCTTAGGACTGCTTTCATTGTGTCTCATAAGTTTGGGTAAGTTGTGCCTTCATTTTCATTGAATTTTAGGAAGTCTTTAATTTCTTTTTTTTTTTTTTATTTCTTCCCTGATCCAGCTGTCATTGAGTAGAGAGTTGTTTAGTTTTCATGTGTGTAAGCTTTTTGTTATTTCTGTTGTTGTTTTGAGGTCTAGTTTTAGTCCATGGTAGTCTGACAGGATACAAGGGATTAGTTCAACCTTCTTGTATCTGTTGAGGCTTGCTTTGTGTCCAACTATATGGCCAGTTTTGGAGAAGGTTCCATGGGGTGCTGAGGAGAAAGTAATTCTCTTTTGAGTTTGGGTGAAAAGTTCTGTAGACATCTATTAGGTCCATTTGATTTAGGACCTCTGTTACATTATTTCCTTACTTAGCTCATGTCTAGATGATCTGTCCCTTGGTGAGAGTGGAGTGTTGAAATCTCCCACTATTAAGGTGTTGGGATTGATGTGTGATTTGAGCTTTAATAACGTTTCATTAACAAATGCAGGTGCTCTTGTGTTTGGGGCATAGATGTTCAGGGTTGTGCTGTCCTCCTGGTGGATTTTTCCTTTGATGAGAGTGAAGTGTCCCTCCTCATCTTTTTTGATTAATTTTGGTTAAAAGACTATTTTATTAGATATTAGGATAGAAACCCCAGCTTGTTTTCTGGGTCCATTTGCTTGAAAAACATTTTACCAGCCCTTTACTCTGAGGTAGTGTCTGTCTTTGTTGCAATTTCTTGGATGCAGCAGAATGTTGAATCCTGTTTCCACAACCATTCTGTTAGTCTGTGTCTTTTTGTTGAATCCATTGATGTTGATAGATAATAGTGACCAATGAATGTTAGTTCCTTTTATTGTGGAGTTGGTGGTGATAGTGTGTTTGTGTGCTTGTCTTCTTTTGATGTTGTTGTTGTTGTTGTTGCAAAGTTATCTATGTCCTGTGTTTTCTTGTATGTAGTTGATTTCGTTAGATTGGAGTTTTCCTTCTAGTATCTTCTGTAGGGCTGGGTTGTTGTATAGATAGTCTTTAAATTTAGTTTTGTCATGGAATATTTTGTTTACTTCATCTATGTTGATTAAAAATTTTGCTGGGTATAGTAGTCTAGGTTGGCATCTGTGTTCTCATAGAGTCTGCATGACATCTGTCAAGGCCCTTCTGGATTTCATAGTTTCTGATGAGAAGTCTTGTGTGATTCTGATAGATCTACTTTCGTATGTTACTTGGCCTTTTTCCCTTGCTGCTTTTAATGTTTTTACTTTATTCTGTAGGTTTAGTTTTGACTATTATGTGATGTGAAGAGTTTCCTTTCTGGTCTAGTCTATTTTGTGTTCTGTAGGTCTCTTGTATGTTTAAGGACATTTCTTTCTTTAAGTTGGGAAAACTTTCTTCTATGATTTTCTTGAAAATATTTTCTAGACCTTGGAGCCTGGCATCTTCTTTTTCATCTATTCCTATTATTCTTAGATGTTTGTCTTTTAATGCCATCCTTGATTTCTTGGGTGTTTTGTGTTTATAACTTTTCCAATTTTATTTTTTCTTTGAGAGATGTATCCATTTCTGCAATTTAACTTCAAAGCTTGAGAATCTCTCTTCCATCTCTTGTATTCTCTTGGTGATGATTATCTTTGTGGTTCTTGATCTTTTCTCTTTGTTATCCAGCTCCAGTGTTTTCTCTGTTTGTGTTTTCTTTATTGAATCTAATTCTGTTTCCATGTCTTGCACCATTTCTTTCATCTTTTTGAATGTGGATTCCTGTCTTTCCATGATGGCCTCTATTTTTTTGTTGTTCATTTCCTCTTATGTACCTCTATATGTTCCTCCATATTTTTGTTCATATCTTCTTTATGTGCCTTGAATATAATTATAAATTTAAGATCATTTTCCTGTGTTTCAGCTGCAATAGAATATCCATTGATTTTTGCAGATTCTGGTGAAGCTATGATGTCCTGGGTTGCCTGTATTCTTACACTGGCCTCTAGCCATCTGATGGTCTGTAGCCTTCGCTGTTTGTTCCTGGAGTCTGTACTGCAGACTGGGTCTGTTTGTCTCTGGAGTCTGGAGTATTCTTCAGGAAGATGGGAGAGAGGTCTACAGGTTTGAGAGTTGGTATATCAGATGCAGCTAAGGCAGAAAGGCCACAGATGTGTGTGGACAAGCACAGGAGTATGTCTGCCTGGAAGAGTGGCGTGTGAGGAAGGAGCAAAAGTGCAGGTTGTAGTGCAGACATGGTTCTAAGTTCCCACAGGTACAGTGGGCTACAAAGAAGCCCTGAATGTTACAGTGGCCCACAGGCCTGTCTTGGCATTGTGCTCCAAGATCTGTCTGGGTTGCACCATCTTGGCTCCAGGAATTGTTCCCAGGAATTGTTTGCCTGGACTCCACTGGGAGACCCACAGAACAGGGGCTTCCATGCTTATAAGGCTGCCCCAGGGATCCCTATGTTGCCTACAGTGGGGAGGGCGTGTGTGGGAGGGCGCCAATGTCTTGCAGCTAGCATAGAGGGACCCCAGATCTGGGGCTCTGTACACACTCTCTCAAAGACCCATTCACTCACAGGGGTGTGTGGGAGGCACTTGGGAACATATGCGGTAAGCTCAGAAGACCCACAGTTTTCTGCTCTCAGATTTGGGTCTCCTGTTTGGCCTTTAGAGTAAGGAGGCCCTGTACCTGGAGGTATACACTCCCCACTGCTGCCGCAGCCACTCCACCATTGTCTGAATATGCAGCCAAAAGTGCAGGGGATCAATAGTTCGCCACTCTCAGGTACCTGGAAAAGTCCATGAGGTGCCTGGATCCCGTCTGTCCCAGCTCACGAGTTGTCTCCTTTAGCCCAGGAAGCCTCAAAGTCTATGCTCTGGTTTCACTCACCAGTTTTGGAGTTTCGGATCCTCTGCCCTTCAGAGATAGTGCTCACTGGTTGCCGCCATCATGGAGTCCTCTCGTATCAGTCTTTCCCATCCTAGAGTCTTACGAGAAATCCTAGCACACACAGGAAAGTCTCTAACGCTTGAGGGCTGTGATGGTACATGAAGTTAAAACCCTCATGGAGGCTCAAGAGGAGTCACTTTTCAACATAAGTCATTATACATGGCCTTTCCCTAGCACAAGAGCACAGTCAATCATTACATCTATATTTAACACAGGAAAGCAAGGTCTAAAGGAGTGAATGAAAGAGACCAGCTTTGTCCCTGGGCCTTTATAACTGAAATCTGAGAGAGATGAGAAATTTTGAGGAACTAGAAGCATTTAAGATGAGCTAGACAGCAGACGAAGAAACGGACATACGAGCAAAGACATGGACATAAGAACAACAAGGATGTGGTCTGGACGTACATAGTTCCTTTGGCCAAGGCACAGGACAAGTTACAGTGTTAAAAAGAAATTACAGTTGGAATCTAAGGCTCGTTCCAGAGCAAGGACAGTAGTGAGTGCCAAGCAAGGCATTTGAGTGAGGTCATTGGCACCATACTGAATCCTCTTGTACTCATCTGCCAGGCCCATCTGTGTGAACTAGCAGATGTAATACCCTGGGGACCTGTTGCTCCTGGCCACTTTAAATTAGACTGGCAAAAATTCCTTTTGAGAAATAGCAATTTTGAAAACTTTGCAAGAAATTCATGCTTACTGTAAAAGACATTGAGAAATGGAGGGAAAGGTATGAAGCAAGCAAAAATCATTCTGAATCCTGATATTCTAACCATTGAGAATGTTGACATTTCCACCCCCACTTTGTTTCTGCTTCTGCCTTGGTTTTCTAACCTAACACAAGTTGAATACTCCCCTATGGTAGAAGAGTTCCTTTGAAAACAGTATTATATCAGGACCACATGGCCTATTTGCCCATTTTTCTGACGTCAAGCAGGTCAAATTGCTCCTATTTATTTTGTATTAAATAAATTTGGTGGATAAGGTGTCACACACCTTTAGTCCCAGCAATTGGGAGGCAGAGGTGCATGGATCTTTGAGTTCAAGGCCTGCCAAAGCTTTATAGTAAGACCCTGCATCCAAAAAAAATAAATAAATAAAAAATAAAAAAGTTCCTTGTTGATGGACAAGAGTCTCCTCCCAAACCTTGTTTGCATTGTACATTCTTCTAAGCACTTTGGGGACAAAAACTCATTTAATCTTTACAACAATAAAAGAATGTCAATACAGAGTCATATCTCTAGTTTACAGATAAACAAGTTACAAGAAAGATTAGGCAACTTCCACAAAAGAGCAACTCTGTAAACACCAAACCAAACAAGAAACAACTAATAAAAAGCAGTAGCTCTTTCCCCAAAACTTAGTGCCTTTGGGAAAACTGGGTTCAAACAGTAAATATCAAGGTTACATTAGGAAATTATTTCAGAAAAAAATGAATACTGCTCTTTTTGCTTGTCCACAAAGACTGATGTTCAGCTGGAAAATGAGTTTATGACTTAACAGGTAGTGACTAACAGCTGTTTTCTTGAGTTTGGTGAAAGAAGAGTAAACGTCCTGGGGAGATGCAGCGTCAGATTAGTTTCCCCTGTACCTCCATTCGGGGACCAAAATCACCATGCAAATGTGGCAGCAGGACACAAACTGGAGTCACTGCATGCAGCTGCTCAGTAGCATCATGCAGCCCCAATGCTATGGGCTCTGTTTCTAATTCCTGAGGCAACCAGTTGTTGGTTAGCAAGCTAAGTATCTTACCTCCTTCTTCCTCCCTCCCCAACTGAATTTTTCAGCAAACACAGTGAGAGAACATGGTAACATTTGGTTCTTTGGTAGAAGAAAAGCCTTTTTATTTTGGAGTAAAACTAACCCCAAGTTCTCATTTTATTTCTGTATCCTTTGCCTTACAATGTCTTTACTGTTGGCTCTTCATAAAACACTGAGTGGGTAGCAAGGATTCCTCTAGGACAGAGGGAACTCAATTCTTATGAGAATAAATCCTGTTTCCAACCATACAATCAAGACCTTAGGGTAGTATGCTAACATCTTTAGACTTGTGTGTCTCTGTGCTGGACAGTTATGCTGAGAACACGGAGCAAGCCTATTGAGGCAATAATGAGGAAGCAGTCTTTTCATGCTTCCAGGAGGCTTAGCAAACCCTTTCCAGAAGAGAGCTGGGGAAAAAAAATGTGAGGACACAAAACAACAGGATGCATTTGGAAAGCTGGGACAGTATTGGCGAAAGACATTGAGTCATGTTATGTATGTGGTTAGTAATTGGAGGTGACAGTTTAAAATTCCCCAGTGGAGAGGCCAGCCCATCGCCATGGCACACAGGCAGGTGAAGATACCCAAAGGCCCTCCTACAGCCATACCACATGGTGCACCTCAGTGGAGAACACCCAGAGGCCTGTCTTCTGGGTGGCCACCTGTGGCAGGAGACGCTATGAAGTGCAAGTATGTGATGGACAGACGGGAGAGAAACAGAATCGGAAAAGTTTGAGCATCATGAAGAGAGGTGGAACTAGAGACCTGAGGAATAACCTCTTATGAGTGGCCTGCCTTGCCACCTGAGGCCATGGTGAAATCCCAGCCTGTGCTGCCACTGAGGGCCATGTATAGGACGATGGCCATGCAGCAACCGAGGCCTGGGTCAATGTTCATGTTATCACTAAAGACTATGCAGCTGTCCCTGGTCTGAGCTGCCGCTGGGACCATGCTGATTTCCAAGGGCTGTGCAGCGCTGCCCCTGCCCCTCACTGGCTGTGGCATGTTGTAGAGCTGACCCACATGGCTGCAGCACTCCTGTGGCAGAGCAGGCCTTGTCCCTCCCTTGGGCAGCATTGTAGAGCACTTGGTGTGGGGGAGCCAGCACAAAGGTGTGAGCCTAGGAGAGCTGGCCTGCCACTCATCTGCCATGAGGTGGCATGGGTGTGGGGGAGATGTCCTCCTCTGAGACCCTCACCACCTACAGCAGGCAGGAGAGCTGGTCCTAGGATTGTGAGAGTGGGAGAGCTGGCCCCATCCCTCACCAGCAGCAGCATGTGGGGGAATAGAGGCCTGTGCCTCAGCTAAGTAGCATAGCAGAGCTGGCCTTGATGGCAAAGGCACAGGTGAGTCAGTTCTGAGGGCATGAGAGCAAGAGAGCTGGCCTGCTCCTTGCCAGCTGAAGCATTGGATGAGCTAGCCTGGGTAGTGCTGGAGAGCTCACCTGGAGATGTGTGTGGAAGAGCTGGCAGGCTGACCAACTCAGCTGCCAACCCAAGCCGAGAGCCAGGACTTCGAGTTGGTTCATCCTAACATCTATGTCATCTATGAACTACAGGAAAGCCTGAAAGAAGGTCCTGGAGATTCAAAGCTGCAGCATCTTCATGATGCAGGGCAACAACAGACGGAGAGAAGTCTCAGTGAGGATCCAGTGTTGATAGTGTAGAGAAGCCCGAGGCCTCAGAGCAGGCCAATGACTCACTGTAAAGAACATTTAAAGGCTATATTGTGTGACACACTACAGCTTCCACGACAAGACATTTCTTATGTTTTGTTTTAGTTTTGCTTGTTTGTTTTAGTCTTCTTTTGTGGTGGAGGTTGCAAGGGTGGAGGGTAGATATGAAGGGATGGAGAGAAGAGATGAATGGGATTAGAGTACATGATGTGAAGCTCACAAAGAAAAAATTCCCAAATGAACCACAAGTGGTAAGTTCCTGCGGTGGCAAGAAGCATCTGAAATGGTCCCTGTTGTCTGTCTATATCTATCTACCTACCTGTTTGTCTGACTGTCTATCTATCTATCTATCTATCATCTATCTATCTATCTATTATTGTCCCAAGTTCAAGAATGGGTGGGTCTGTGTCTGTAGATACCAGAAAAAGAAAACAAGAATAGGAGTTTGGAATTCAGTGTGATTTGGTTTCACAATTGTTCCTCATTTCCCCCCTTGGGATTGTTCGGTTTTGGCATAACAAATCTCTTTATGTTTGCAAAGGATTATCCATAGATCCTACTTCTGGAGGAAAACTCAGACAAGGATTCAATAAATCTTCTAAAAAGGATTAACTCCTAGAGGCCAGGTAAGAACAAAGCCACATGTATCCAGGTGCAGCTGGTCATGTACAGGGCCCACTGAGTGAACCTCTGAGAGAGGGGCCTAGCGTGAGCAAGTCCTGAGAGGGACTGACAAAGTATTCCCTTGGAGCTGTTTGCTGAGCTTATGGTTTCAAAAGACACCTAGAATTTTTTTTATTTGTGGATTAAAGTGTGCAGGTAGTGTGCCTACGCATGCAGAAGCCAAAGGGCAGCTCCAGGTTTCATTCTTCAGGTACCAGTTGCCTCTCTCTCTCTTTCTTGTTGCCTGGAATGCAACAATTAACTAGGCTAGGTGGCTATTGAACACCAGGGCTATTTCTGCCTGTTTCTGCCTCTCTCTCTCCCTGAAATTATAAACAAACACACTTCACCATTCCTGGCTTTTTTTTTTTTTTTTGACAGGGTTTCTCTGTGTAGCCTTGGCGTCCTTAACTCACAGTGATCAGCCTGCCTCTACCTCCCAGAGTGCTGGGATTACAGGCCTGTGCAACTGTGCCCGGCAGCTTTTTTTTTTTTTTAAGCATGGGTTCTGAAAATTAAAATCATATCCTACACTTGCAAAGCAAGCACTATACCGAGCTATTTCTACAGTCCTGTTTATGTCTTGATTGTACAAGGAAAGAGAATGCTTATTTTTGACCTGGAAGCTATTGACTTTTCCATTTTTTTACAAATACACTTTCCCTAAAAAGTACCTTGTGCTCACATCCATAGACTCCTACATCTCTGTCCTGCTGGTGTGCATGAATACATTGTAATTTAGGTTGAGAGACAAGGTATCTCATGGTAGAAAGGCTGGCACAGATAAACATGCTTCCCATGACTTGGAAATCTGAAGGCACAGGTTACCTAGAATTTTCCATGTGCAGCCTGTGGTAATGCTCCTGCCTTTTCTCTTTCTGTCCTCAGACTGGCTTCCAGAAGTCTGGCTTCTGAAGACTAGATGTTTGGTCACCCAGAAACACCACCACAGAAGGCTAGAAACGTCTGTCCTTATCTGGCATCTTTCAGAACAAGTGATGTTAGCTTTCAACTTTATTTACTCCTTTGACACTTTTTAAAAGTCATTAAATTTATCAGCCTAAATCATAATGTCTGCTTTAATGATTCAAAGATTCAAAGATGCTTGAAGTGTCCTTAAGGCATTTAAGAATGACAATGTTTTTGATATTTATATATTTTTATGAGCTAGCCATTGCATAGCTACAGTTATCTGCTAGAAACATCGGGTTTTAACCCACTTCATTCTATGTAAAAACCATGACATCCCATTTTTTTTATATTTGTATCTATTAAACTATGATTCCTAATAATTCCTACTTTATTTTTTAACGCTATGATTTTTTTAGTTTCTTTAATGTGTTTGTTTAAATTGTATGCAGCATATATATGTACAACATGCATGTCTCATGTCCTGCAGAAGTCAGAAGAGAATGTCGGATCTTCTGGAACTGGAGTTACAGACATTTGCAATCATGTGGGTGCTGGGAACCAAAGCCAGGTCTGCTCTAAGAGCAGCAGCTCTCTTAATTTCCGGGTTATACCTCCAGCCCTCCATTCTTACACGTTCCTGTACACACCTTATAGAGCTGTCTACGATAGGTCAGTCCTCCAAACAGTCTTTATGCCCCCTTATATGCATGTGCCGCACACACACACGGACACATTGTGTATGTAGGCTGGAATCAAAGTTGTAGAGCTCTGGCTGCATCTGCCTCCCAAGTGCTGGAACTGAAGATGTATGCCATCATTTTGAGCCCCAGACTTTATTTCTTGATGTAGAGGAGGAAGGTTGAAAAAACTTTCTGTGTGAAAGAAGGCTTTAAGACAGTGGTTCTTAACCTTCCTAATGCAACCTATGTTAACCTTCCCATTAACATAATTCCTCGTGTTGCCATGACTCCCAACCAGACAATTATTTTTGTTGCTACCTCACAATGTAATTTTGCTGTTATGGATCATAATGTAAATACCTATGTTTTCCAATGGTCTTTTGAAGGTCATGACCTTCAGGTTGAGAGCAACTGCTCTAGGGGCTTTGTACCACATTCATCTATCACAGCCAAACCTGAAGCCTCCTATTCGTTTTTATCATCACTTCGTTTACACAGTTGTGTTGGGAGGTGAGTCAACTCTTCCTTCTCTTTGGAGTCTTAAGGGTCAGGAAACTTCCCTTTGTAGAACATTAAGTTCATACTTTTTAGTTCAAAAGCAGTTTCTTAGTCAGGGTCTTTAGTTGGGAAAGTTAAGCCACGTTCTTGGTCAACATTTCAGCCAAAGGATCTCAGACTACTCCCACTGCCCTGCAGTACACTGAAATGCAAATGATCTAGACCATAGGGACCAAATGCCATTGTTTCACTTACAGGAAAATCAAGTATTTTCTGCAACAGACCAAAGACCACAGTGGACTATGTAAAGGTATTTGTGAAAGCGTCTGTAACCAGACCTTGGCTGAGGTTGGCTATTGTTTGGGGAGACCGCCTTTCTACCCAGAGGAAGGGGGGACTGTGGGAACTAAGATATCCCAGAAATAGTGACTTCAATCCCATGAGGTTATCTCACTGCCTCATTGTCCACTCTGGGTCAACTCTGGCTTACAAACCCTGGTCTCACGGCTGATCCCTTCGTGTAAGCTTCCACCTTGCTGTCACAGGCTTCAGCTCAGCCCCACTTGACAACATTTCTTCAATATGCAAATGAACTCAAGGCTTCTCATTCTCTCACCACCCCCACAAATACAAACACACACACACACACACCAAAACAAAACCTTGTCATATATCCAGGGGGTATAATGTTTTCTGAACAGGTGTAAACACGTGTGAAACTGAATCCTGATAGTACAGGAAACACCAAACTCTGGTGGCTAGACCTATGCAACAGAAATAAGTCATATGATATCATAAGACTCAGTGCTGAGAATGTGACGAAAGCTTATATGTTTTTCTTAATCATAATTTACTCAAAAGTTCTAATGGCTGCTGAAAAATACTTTCAGAAGAAGTAATGACCTGGAGGGGGCGTGAGGGAGCTGGGGAGGTTTTGTCTCTCGGTGGGAGTGTTGCACATGCTAATGCCGGAGTCGCTAAATGAAAAAACTCAAGTCAGGATGCTGGATGCTTAGCCTTTATTATATGTAGGATACATATGTTGGGAAAGACAGTCTCAAAAAACGAAATACAGAGTCTTCAAAGATTGGGTTTTACACTTCTAAAATCGATTAACAAGATATCAAATGAGAGATTACAAACACAGTTACATTGCAAAATGCAATCCTCTTGGGATAAAAACTAACAATGACTTAAACTGATCAACTACAGCTACATTTTTTTATCGGTGGTTACAAACAGTACTTCAGAACTTCGGCAGCTTGAGCAGCAGTTTAAGCTAAGCAAAGAAAAGTCTTATCTAATATATGTATTTTTTTTAATTCCAGTACAGTTTCTTAAATTCCTGTTAAAAACATAATGAGTATTAGAGTCAGCAAGACTCTTTGACTGATGCCTCAATTATTTTGCTACTTAACTTGGTTACACAGAGATTTTTTTTTCTGTCAGATATAATTGACAACCAGTTTTGTCTTTAAGATAAATGAAGTCATCACTCACATTGCAACACATCACATGAAAATATTGAAAACTACACTTACAATTCACTTTAAAACTGAAGAAATCAATAGCTTCACAAGGAGCTTTTTTCTATAAGGGCTACAAAGTAGGCTACAAGGAGACTAACTAACCTATACCCAACCCTAAAGGTAGACAAGTCCCCGAAAAGACACACACAGCCTAGTTATAAATGCCACACAAAGATTACCCTCTTCTTTTAAAAACACTTTCCAAATTGGAGAAATCCAAACCTTTCCATTATGTCCTTTCTAGGCAGTAACACACACAAAGGTACTTAGTTAACATCATCACAATTGCTTACAATTAAAGTCAACACAATAAACTATTTACAAAATAGCAGCTGATGTTTTGGATCTTGGTTTTGATTATATGATAATAATATGAGGATAATAATATGGGGATAATAATATGGGGATAATAATATGGGGATAATACGATAATACATGCAGTTCGATTACAGAATACACACACGCTCACTACATTTGGTACAAAGCATGAATACTAAGTATATTGGCACAATGCATGCAGTTAGAGAATTCTTTTTCTCAAGCTAGTTACGGCAAATAAGCTAAAGCCCCAATCCTGTTTTCCAAAGCTCCCCCCTCAAACTGTAACTGATGTTTCAAACTGTAACTGGTGTTTAAAACATCTTCCACAAGAAAAACACCCTCATAAGGACCAATTTATCTGAATGCATGATGGAAATGGGGCAGGATAGCAGTGTTGTTGCCAGCTGTGAAAACATGGGGCATCGGGGGTAGTGGGAGCTGGCCCAGACTCATAGTGGCCACTGCTATTTGGGCTTCTTGTGGCTGTGGCTGTGGCTGTGGCAGCGGCTGTGGCTGCGGTGGCAGTGGTGGTGGCAGCGGCAGCGGCGGCTGGGGCTGCAGCTGGGGCTGCGGTTGCAGCTGGGGCTGCAGCTGAGGCTGGAGCTGCAGCTGAGGCTGGAGCTGCAGCTGAGGCTGGAGCTGCAGCTGGGGCTGCAGCTGGGGCTGGGGCTGCAGCTGCAGCTGGGGCTGCAGCTGGGGCTGCAGCTGGGGCTGCAGCTGAGGCTGCAGCAGAGGCTGGGGCTGTAGTTGCAGCTGAGGCTGGGGCTGCAGCTGCAGCTGAGGCTGGGGCTGCAGCTGAGGCTGCAGCAGAGACTGGGGCTGCAGCTGAGGCTGCAGCAGAGACTGGGGCTGCAGCTGAGGCTGGGGCTGCAGCTGTATTGGTGGCTGCAGCTGTAATGGTGGCTGTAGCTGTATTGGTGGCTGCAGCTGCAGCTGGGGCTGGGGCTGCAGCTGCAGCTGAAACTGGGGCTGGGGCTGCAGCTGCAGCTGAAACTGGGGCTGAGGCTGTGGCTGCAGCTGCAGCTGAAACTGGGGCTGCGGCTGGGGCAGCGGTGGCAGTGGTGGTGGTGGCAGCAGGGGTGGTGGCTGCTGCTGCTCCGCCAGACAAGTTATGCCATGGGGCAGTGGTTCCCCTGGCCCCACAGGGATGGTATTATTCACAAAACCATTCTGGGAGGTTGTTGAGGAGAGCTGCCAAAAACTCAACAGGGAGGAAATCTCCAGAGATGCAGGAAACGCTATGTTCACAGCATCTAACAGCAGCTCTTTGGGCAGGGTGACTTTCCCAATCCCCTCCTTAGCCATCTCAAAACATGGGTTAAGCTTGAGAGGCGACAGAGGCTCTTGCAGAGGCAATTCCTCAAAGAAACTCATGTTGCAAAAGCCTTTGCCATCTGCTTTAATTGGCAGGCCTGCAAGTGGGGCATATGAGGTAGAAGCATGACTATACTGATGATCCTGAAGGGTGGGAGGAGGAGAGGTGGGAACTACCCCAGGGTGCAGAGTAACAAGCGGCTCTGGCATTGGTGGCACAGGCTGGGGGGCCTGTTCTGGGGGAGCAAGCACTAGACCATGAACCTCAGGTGCCAAGCCAGCTGCAAGCCCGTTCTGGGGGGACACTGCTAACTGGAAAGGTGGCATAGGTGCAGCCTTTAGCTGGAATGAGGGCGCAATGGTGTTAATGGTGCTCAGGTATTCTCCTGCCTGCATATTCTCTTGCATCAGCTCCTGTGAGTGTGTCTTCTTGGTATGGCGAGTAAGGTGGTCTTTGCGCCCAAATCTCTGGGCGCAAAACTGACACAGGAAGTCCTTGCATCCTGTGTGGACCACCAGGTGGCGACGCACATCCTTCCGGGTGTAGAAGCATCTCTCACAATGGTCGCACTGGTGTTTCTTCTCCCTGGTGGCCGCATTGTGGGCCTTTTCTTCCGCATGAGACTTGAGATGATCCAGCAGGACGTCGGTGCTCCCCAGCTCCAGGGTGCAGACCCCACAGGTGAGATCCCCACTGCTGGCCGAATGCAGAGCCACGTGCCTCTTGTAGCCCATCATGGTGTGGTACTTCTTGCCACAATCTTCACAAACGAAGCAGATCTTGTTGGGATCGTGGGTCTGAAGGTGGTTCTTCAGGTGATCCTTCCGGTTGAATGTCTTCTGACAGTGAGCACACTGGTGGGTCTTCTGAGGGGAGTGTGTGGCCATGTGTCTGGAAGTAGAAAGGGGAGGGGGGACAGTTTGCAATAGAATTATTTTATGAAGGAAGAAGAGCTACAGAGACAACACTGTCAAGATGTTACTCATTATTTTCTCTAGGTCTTAGTGACATTTTCACTTATGGACTGCTTTTCTGTATTTTCCTAATGCATACATTTTATTATTTAAAATGCCAAATTCAACTTTATACCCATAAGGAATATTGACATATTGTATTTTCCTGCTACATACAAATCTTAAAATGTAATTAGGAAATATATTTTTCAGGAAGGGTTTAAATGGGTGTATGATACTCTAGAAATTTCTGAATTTCCCAGTTTGGCCCGATGTGTAGAGAACTCATCACTGCCACATTTAGTTGGTGTACCTAACACAGCTCTTGCTTTCTCTCTTGATTGAGGATAGAAGTCAGAGACTCCTGGGAGCAAAAAAAAGTATGCTTAATCTCAGAGAAAGTGTCTAACCAATTTCTGATTTTTCAAAAGTCTGCCATCCTTAAACTTGGGAAAGCTCTTTTAGTAATTAATAGTGCAGGTCCTGGCCTAGCACTTCCTCTAAAACACAACTTGTTAGGGCTCATAGCTGTCCTATCATCTTTAAGACAAATCTCAGCATCCTACCATCTCACTTCTCTCCAGTTCCTGAGAAGAGCATGGCCTTCCTGCTTTGGCCTACTTTCTTCATGGAACAAGTCATTTCTCCAGAACCACCCGTCTTCAACAGTGCTTAAAGCAGCAATTCAACTTCCCATTGTATTTCTAATTAATTCTATTCACTATAATAACCTGTTTGTCCACTGTCTTTCCCCCTCCCCAGGTCTCCCATAGTACCCTGAGATGACCCCACAGAAGCCAGCGTTCTGTTTAAGTAAGGGAGCCTAGATGTACAGAAAAGAAGTTTGATACTAACCAGGAAGCCCCTGACATAATCAGTGCACATGGTGGGCACTTGATAGCGTTACTATGACAACTAGAGAATGGCCTATAACAGAAGACATTTGAATTTTAAAATACAGAAGCCTTCTCAGTCTTATTTTAAACATCAACTTATATGACACTATCATTAATAGTGATGTTCTTAAGGTCAGGAATGTAATTTATATCTTCCTGTTACCTCATTTAAGTGCTTCCTTCAAAGTACTACAAGATGGAATGCTAATGTAGTACTAAGACCACTGAGATTGGAAACCAGGCTGCTAATTCTCTCACCTCTGCATTTATATTCGAGTCATCAGCAAGTTGAAGATTGAATGACCATTTTGTGAAGATTAGACGCAAGCAGTATCAAGAGAAGTATACTGACAGCACTCACTGTCAATCAGACTACAGTCTGACTGTAGTTTGTCATTGCTGAGGCATTACTAAAATCCACTGTAGTCAGAATATACATCTTTGGTGCCACTTACCTCATAGTAGACAGTACCTAATTGACACTAGAAAAATAATTCACATTATATGCCAACTCTCTTTTAAAGGACTCATCTGAAAATTGCTGCTTTGGTATATCGTGTATCCTCTGAAAACCTGAGAAAACGTACATGCACAAGGTCTGGATACTCAAGTGAAACCCCACTTGTTCAGGTGTCACTATAATCAGGGGAGTACTAGATAGTGGAGGTATGGCTTTAAAGAGGCCCTAAAAGGCTAAAATGTACCCATACCCTGCTTTTTTCCCTTCAGTAGGAGTCCTGAAGGCTTGAAGAGACACTTAAAGGTCCAAGTAAAAACGCACACCTTCCTAAAGCCTCTCACCTCATCAATTTATATTTAGAGACGAAAGCTTTGCCACACTCAGCCTTCGAGCACTTGAATGGCCGATCCCTGGAGTGCGAATAATTGTGGATGGTGAACTTCTCCAGGGTGAGGAAAGACTTGCCACATGATTGACAGCGGAACGGAGCCATGGCCTTTGCTTTTCACACTTTCTTTTTCAGATGTGCTGACCAAATGCTGTGCCATTTAAGCACAGACAGAAAGAAGGTGGGAAATCACTACAGCTGGACTCCAGAAAAATGGTAGTGTAGGAAGAGATCCAGGGCAGGACGTCTGGATGGCCTTCTGTGGAGAGAGGAGGAACAGTTTTCTCACATCAGCTATTGGAAAACCATGTCACCACTAACACCACCACCAGCACCCCCACCCCACCACATTGGAGCCACTGACCCACAATCAGTATGTTCCTTTAAAAGACTCAAATGGGCTCAGCTCCCCATTTTCCCTCCTTGCTTCCTGCAGCAGCTGATGAGACACTCTCCCTCCTAATGAGGACTGCTAGTTTCATAGTGTCCAGGTCATCAGCTTTTTGCTCTCAGGTCAGTGTGAGACTCAGTTGACGGCTTCAAGGGGACAAAAGCAAGCCTCCCTGTAGGTGCTACAGTGAGATAGTGGCTCACAGTGACCACCCCTTATTCAAACCACGAGCTTTTCCTCTCCATGCACTGCTGGCATAAGAGAAGTTGCTTACAACACCTGTTTAAACTCTCAGAGGAGAAGAAATAATTTGTATACATCTCAGCGAATTTGTTTGTTAGATCACTATGCACAAGGCCTGACACAAACAGAATGTGCGGAAAGAGAATCTGGTTGTGGTGAAGAGAGGGGAAATATTCCTGTGAAAATGAGACTGATGACTCCAACAAGAGCCGGGGCCATCACTCTAGAAAATCACTCCACATTCCTCAGTTACTTGTGTCTTAGCTTAGCCTAGGAAATGATGCCTCTTCCAGCTCATCTTGTGGCCAATCCTGGTCCTTATCACCCTTACATCTCTGTCACTGTCACAGAACCCCTGGACTTTTTTTTTTTTTTCTGGCCATAAGATAATTGGCCTGGTGTGCCCAAGAGCATCATGAACAATGCAGTAGACCATAGTTCATCTCAGGAGACTGCTACCTCTCCATGTGTCAGTACTTTCTAAAGAAGATTAGAGTACAAGTTGAAGATCCCAAATCTGAAAAACCACAGTGCTCCAACCACTGAAAATGTCTGAATGTTGACCTGATAGCACTGGTGGAAATTTTCATACCTGACTGAATATGACAAGTCAGAGTCAAAACACCAACACCTTGAAACCTCACACTCTGGTATAAACGGGTATGAAACTGAAACGTGACTGAATTCCACACTTAGGCTCAAGTCCTAGCCACAGGATATCTCACTCTGTTATATGTAAATATTTGAAGAGTCATACTGAGAGCTGAAACACTTCTCTCCCAAACACTGCAGATAAGGGATGCCCAGCCTGTGATAGGCTCATGCTAGATGCACAGGCCAGCCTTTAGGGCAAGTCTTTAAAGCTCAGCTTGCCTGTAGCCTCTCAGCTATTGCTCTAAGTCTTTAGAGTTGCCATGTGTTGTCAAACATTGATTTTTACTTCGCTAAGGCACCTTCAGATCGGAAACCTCGGTGAGGCGTGAGCACTGGCTGAGCCACCTTTAACCACAGCAGCGCAGGGTACGTGCACACATTACTGCAAGAACCTTGTGCTTCTCATTTCCTGCTCCCGACGGCTTTAGTGTCGGGGCAGAGGTCACTGTGTGGGGGATAGGCTTCTTGTCGCCCTGTTCTGTGGGCTTGAAGCCTGTCAAGCTGACTTCTGTGCTTAGGCCTAAAGGCTTGGCAGTAGTCTGAGGCAGGAACATAATGGCGTCCTCAGCCAGTGCCTTGACAGCAAGGCTTTATGACGGCTTTTATTCCAGAGACACAGACAGCCCTAGCCTTCCATCAGGAAGTGTGACTTTATTTTTGATGGTTTGAGACAGAGTCTCATTTTTTAGAAAGTCCACTCTGTGGAAAGCTTGTGCCGCCAGGCCTCACGATCTTTCCCACTCTCACGCAGCACAGATCTGGCCGTAGTACTGGGCCAGCTACAAGACACATTCATTCAGTTGAAATTGCTTGATGTTCTTTCCAGGTCTGTTTTTGTTTTTGTTTTAAGACTAAAACATACATGGACTATAAAGTGTGAAATGCTTCCTTTCTTCTCTGCTCATAGCTGAAACAGCACTGCGCACTCGTCACTCTGGATGAGCCAGTGGGAAAGGTTCTGCAGTCCCATCACCCACTTCCAATTCCAGGCACACAGACTTTTTTCAATTAATCTAAGGAAATTTATTCCCCTCAACTCTGGCTTTAAGAGATGAACAGTATGCCCAACAGAACTTTCTGTGATGGGAATGTGATATAAACAATGGCTACCCCAGACATAAGCATGCTACTGGCAAATTGCAATTATCTTAAGTTAGACTTAAACATCCACAGGCAGCTAGTGGCTAACATAGTGGTGACACAGGCAGACTCTTAAGATTGCCTGTGGAGAGATGACAGGAAGTGTGGGCTTTTCTCTCACGTGACTATGCTACTGATTAACCCTCAGGTGTTTTGCTGAAACACAGGGATTTAGTTCAACTATTTTATTAACACAGAGGGAGGGGATGAGGTTCCCCAGTTCATACTCCAGCTCTACCCTGAATTCCAGCTTCTTGGTTTACATAATCACATAATATACGTAAACGGGCTATTGAGGACAATCAACCAAAACAAAATGACTTATAATCTTTCCATTTCTGATTGTACTGAAACAAACCACAAAGTATACAGTATATATGGAATAAGAACTGTGTGTCATGGTGCAGCTAATGGCTCCTAACCATTGAACTATGCACATGACAGAGCAGTGGTATGTGGCATCTACCTATGTGCATGCCACCAATTACGCATTGTGGAAGGAACCAGCATGGAGCAGACAGGTATAGAAAGAAAACAAGAAGTGACAAAAAGAACAACTACAGTCTTAGTTTCTCTGCAGATGAATGAGGTATCAACACACCATGTATACAACAGAAAACAGTATTTCTCTGCTTTTAAAGTTGTCCCTTGACAATATAGTTTGTCAGTCCCATTCTCTAGTCACTTCTTCCCTAGATTCCAAATACCAACAGTCCTGGACTTTATCCACGCCATTTTCCCTGTGCCTTCTCAGACTGGGTGCAATCACAGCATACAAGGCTATGATTTACTTAGAGTGGGGCAGTTTCCTTCAACTTCAAGTTCCCTGGACAGAAAAGGTCCTCTCAAAACAGAAGTCTCTCAGACACCTTGTGCTTAGCTTATGCACTTTAAGAACAGCCTGTTCCAAAACTTTATCTTGTTGATTTGTACATTGTGTTAAGCACACCCAGCCTAACACAAAAAGCAGAATTCACCCTTGAGCTAATAAGCTGCACCACTGTGAACACTCATTTCTTTGGAAAGTCTTTAGAGATTCCAGTTCAATATTTTATATACATGGGAACCTGGAATGCCAATGTTTACACTGCTTTCATGACAAAATCACAAACTTTCACAAAAATTCTGTGCAACAAGCAAACCTTAGATATTGGAAAAAAGCTAGTCATGTCTCTCAGGCAGCCCTCACCTAATTCATACTAGGTATACTGATAATTCTATTCTTCAGTTCAAACTTGATGTGCTTAGAATAGACTGTCTACTATATAGCAAACCAACAACAATTACAAGAGAGCTGAAAGCTATGGTCCTGAAGAGTCAGTCTGCCTGTGTCTTGACATACCAATCCCATTTAAATCTTACACATAGTACTACTATTTCAACACCTGTCGCCCTGGAAAGATAGTAAGTCTTCCCCCCAAAACATCTCAAGACTTAATTTTCAGTCCCCCTGATTCTAAAAATACCGAGTGAGTGATACAGATCTGCAAGTGAGCCAAAGAAGGCTTGAGCCATCTGCTTCATTCTGCTCAGGCTGATTATTTTAGGGATAAGAGAGGATCAGACTAGAATAAGAACATATATATATATATATATATATATATATATATGTATGTATGTATTAACAGCCAGGAAGACTGTAGTCCCTGGGGGTTAGGGGTATGCAACAGTGGATCAGGAGGTCAGAGCACAGATGGAGACCCAGGACTTCCCCAGTTCTTCATAACACAATCATATAATGGGGAACAACTGTTTTACAACATTCTCAAAATAAACCAGGACTTCTGTCTCCTGTTTCCATTGTCCCCAGTAATACAAAGTGAGGCCCATATCTGAGGAAATGAGATTTCCATTTTAGTCTTCCAAGATGGAGACTCTAAGTTGGTTGGTTGTTTTGATTTATTTCTGGCCAGTACTGCTACATGGAGTTTAAATGTTCTGATCCACAATTTCTCACTCATGTTCTCAAGACTTGGGACTGTTTTCATGTGTGAAGGCTAATTTTAAAAGGCCCTTTAACAAGGTTGGGTTTTTTGTTTGTTTCCTTGCTCGCTTGCTTCCTCTTGTATTCACAAATTATAAGGGAGCCATTTGTCAAACAGGAATAGCAAAAAATATTTTTTATTTCTGGCTTTAGGGTACTTTTCTCAGTTCATTGAAGGACTGAATATCAAGTCTCTCTTGGCAAATTAGAAACACATCAATCAGCAGGAGCAGTGGAAGCCCCGAACTGTCCTACTTCTTCCTGCCTATCTTTTATTCTGTGTACTCATTACATTGTGGGGTACAGAGCCTGAGCAAGGACCCTGTTGGAAGAGCTAGGTCTCTCATGGCACATGCCTTGAAGAGCGCACACATGAGGCTCCTGGGAAGCTTTTACGGTGGCCATTGCTAGTTTACCAGCTCTAAGACACGAAGCCCATGGCAGGCTCATGAGGTCTCTGTGATTTCTACGTAAAATTAGCATGTGTAATGGAGTCCTCATGGATAAAGGAATCACAATTTTCTTAACATTTTTAAGGGGTCCTAAGTTCAAACAGGTTTAAAGGGCCTTCCCTGAGGTGAGAAATGAGAGGAAAACCTTCCGAGTGCCATCATTCCATGCAAATGTTTTTACATGTTTGCAATTTGCTAATTCATATGCTACATATTTTGTGCCTATGCTTCATCAGAATAAAATGCAAAGTTTTAGAATAACATAGTTTTGTTTTGTTTTGTTTGGAGAATTCAGTAGTAAACAATCTGTACAAATTGATTTCAAGTATGTGTACAGGTGATAATTTAATAGGTACTATCCTGGAAGGCAGGCAGTCCACCAATCACAGGGGTTCATTTGTTGGCATATTTAAGTCTTCTGTTAAATATATGAGACTAAGATATTATCATTAATCCCCTGACATTTGAGCTGACATATCACTTTGAAGACATTTGCCTGCAATGAACTCATAAGTTGGCTCCACAAGGCCTGTCACCCAGCCATGTCTGCAGACTTCTCTCCCATGGCGGCTCAAAGGAATCAAGGCCAAAGATCAGCCTGCTGGGCTCTTTCCTTTGCATGCTACATTCTCTTGTAGCAAATGTGTTTTTTCCAAGCCTGGAATGCCAAGAGTCCCCTGTCTGCTAGGCAAACCCCTGTTTCCCTGTCTCTTCCAGATGAAGGAATGAGGTGCCCCATCCACACTACGGGTTCACTCAGCAGGTTAGCAGACATCTCCACCTGTCTGGAACTCTTACCCCAGTTCACACACATTGTTGGGAACCCCCTGACTACAGTGCCCCATCACCACCCCTGGGGAAGATCTCCCTGCAGCTGGCTGAAAAATCAGGTTTGCTGCCTCTGGGTTCCTTTCAACTGTCAGGAATTGTTTAGCTGGTGACTAAAGCTCTTACTTTCTTAATAATGAGGCCCATATTAAGAAAGCCATAGTAACATTTTTTAATCTAATACTTAAAGTTAAGATGGAGAAAGCAGTCTAATTGATTAAACCAAGCTTCAGGACACCAGATATGTGCTTTACCCATGCGTTTTTAAAAGGGACGAGTGCCTTCTGTCCACAGAGTGGACACAGTGGCGTTCGAGATGTGGACTGACTCAGGGAAGTTACTGCTACTCCTGAAACTCCACCAATGTCAAGGACAAGTGAGTCCACAAGGGTCCAATTGAGTTGCTGGACAGCGAGGCCTGTGTTGATACCCCCCATCCTTAAGTATACAAGGCTTCTTATAGTTTTGTTTTGTTTTGTTTTATGACCCTCTACTCATAATACTCGTAATAAGGTCTAAGAGAAAGTAGCTGGAGGGGCCAGAGATAGAGAGAGACCGTTTAGGTTTCTATCCTGCATCTAAAGACAGAACGGGCAGGAGGGGAGAACAGGCTTCAGCGATACTTTGTTAGCAGGCTTCTCAGGTTAGTGCCTAGACTAGTAAAAACAGCACATGGTGCCAGTAAAGAAACCCTAAGATCCAGAGGAATACTCCAGCAAAGAATAGGAGTTAATCTTTCTGGTTTAGGTCTGGAGGTTTTTCAAATGGTGCCCAGGACACCAAGGTGACTAAGTACTAAGTTACTGGCATCCTCTGCCATACTATGGCTCTAGGAAAAGTGGGTGCTATGAGGAACAAGGCTTATGCGGTGACTTTAGAAATGACTCAACTCTCTATGGGTGGTCTGAGATCCTGTCAGAAAGCTCATCACAAAAGCAACCTTGATGATGCTTCTCCCCCAGGTAGGCTGATGAAGTTCATTAACTCTGGGGCACAGAGAAGTTTGTTTTCCTTAAGGCAGGCTGCAGCTAGACTCTGTCTTCCCCTTTGATATCTATTCAGGGCTGTAGAAGGAGAGGGAAGCAGGCATGTGGGGGCCTGAAATTCCCAGTGCCCCAAAGACAGAAGCCTCTGCCCATAAATTCCCTGGCTTCCTCCTGGGGGAGATAATGAGGGGTGGGCTATAATGAGAAAACAGAGCAAATGAGAATTAAGTCTTATTTACAAAATCTTGGTAAAATGCACCTAAGTAACTTACTTGTGCATAGTAGAAGTATAAAGGAGACCCAAACGGCTTAAAAGTGACCATCCGTGGCTGCCTCATCCACTAGCAAAAAGTAGACTTTTCACAAATGGAATTTCTTTGTTACAGTTTACTTGGCTCTCATACACTGATCGTGGATTTGAATTTGTACACATGTATGTGTGTGTATATATATATATATGCAGGTTAAGCAACCAGAAAGTGGATCATGAAAGGGAAAAAAGAGATGAGGAAGAGAAGAGAGAGAGAATATAATGGAATACAAATGAGGTGAGAAGCAAAAGGAGGGGCTACTGGATTGGGGAGAACCAGCAGGAGGGAGAAGGGAATGGGGGGGATAGGGAGGGGACACTAGTAAGAACAAAAGTATGCACAAAAATGTCACAATGCCTACTTTATGTGCTACCTTTATAAACTAATCAAGTTTTTATTTGGTGGCCTGAAGATACTATCAGCCCACACTAATCACCGACTTTATACACAGGAAGGGAGAAAGGAAGGGGAGGGAAGAATAGGTAAAGAATGTCCACAAAACCATCTCCGCTATAATGAGAAGTATATAAACCTTAAAGTACCACAAAGGAAAGAGCCACACCACTCCAGATGCTTCTGGTAGGCAGGGTGTAAGGCTGATCACCACACACAAGTGCCCTCTTCTCATGTCTCCCCAAATACCACCATCAACCCCCTTCTCTTCCCATTGAGTGAATTCAGAGGATGAGGTGACTCCATTTTCATAGCCCTGTGAGGGAGGCAGAATGGGAGAAAGCAAGAAAAGAGCTATCTTTACAGACCCTTGCTTCTCTACTCCCCATCACACACTGAATTCTTAAATAGAACATTCAAGGAAAAAAAAAAAAAAAGGACAAATGTCTCAAGAGAGCCAGCCCAGCAGACAGAAACACAAGTGTTGAGTCCCAGACTGGTTTTGAACCTAGGACAGGTCATCTTTGTTTTAAGCTGACTGTTTCTTGATGGAGACTAGGCAGCCTGGTATGCGATAAGGGGTAGAGAGCAGCCCAACAGTCCAGACCCCCACAGCCCCTCCCCCCAAAAAAGCCTTTGGTATTAACAGCAGATCTTCAACTGTCCAAGTCAGGGGTGGACACTATTCTTTTGTGACAAATGAGAACACATCCCCTCCCCCCTCTCTATAAATCCCTATCAACTGGCCTTTAGACCTTTGTAGAGTCATGCTTCTATATCTGATAGCTGATCTCCTCCCTGTGACTCTAAGTGTAGGGCATGGCTAACCAGAACACCAATTAGCAGCATGGCCTATTGTCCCAACAAAAACCATACTTCTGGGACAAAAAAAAAAAAAAAAGGCCTGGGTTCTTTCTAGGAAGTGAAAGGGTACAGGTTAATATTGAGAAAAACAAAAGCAATCTGAGTTACAATGACAAGGGGAAACTAGATCCATGAGTTAAGACTCTCCGGAAGAGATATACAATCTATACTGTCCAGAAGGGATTACTCAAGACTTGGGTGGGTCGTGCAGCCTCATATAGTGGTTTCTCTGCAAAAACAGGAAAGGACCAAGAGTGTGGACACCCATGTATCTGCAGGATGGTCTGGGTGATATGAAGGTATAAATTTTGCTGCTCTAAGTTCTGATAGTCTCCGAGGAGGCTGTTGAGATTCTAGGTGAACAAAACAAGGAGCTGTGTGCTGTAGATGAAGAACAGCAGAGGGACAGGAGGGAAAAGTGATTTGGAGCCATAGTTCAGCCTGCCTGGATGCATGGGGAGAAGAAAGGTATGGTGGGAAAGTCTAGATGGGAGGCTCTTTAAGCACAGGAATGCAGACTTGTCACATAGGGAGTGGAGGTCATGGCCAGGCAGCAGTGGACTGCCTAACTGAGAGGCTATCAGTCATTGCTCTCTCTTGCATGACTATCTGAAAGGAACAGAAAATGTGAGGCCCTGCTCAGAAGCTCCCAATGAGTTTTTCCGCACAAGATTGAGTCCAGGAACTTATACACTATTATTTAAAAAACCAAGCAACAAACAAACAAACTTGTCAATGGATGGCTATCCAGAACTTAGAATCTGTTATATGAAAAAGCGAACTTTCTGTATCTGCCAAGAAAACTGTTCATGTAGAAAGAAAAATGTGAAATGTAAAAGTATTTAATCATTGAGCCTTTACAGTTCTGAGTCTTTTTTTTTCTTAATGCTGGTAAACATTTTATTGGGTTTGTGCTTTGAAAGAAAGTAACAGTAAAGAAAGAAGGCAACATTTCTAAGCATCTGCCTGGGCTTCTCTGAAAGGGGGAAAGGAATGTTAGGGACTGGGGAAGAAAGCTTAAGAAGAGAGGAACACTAACTAGGCGGGCCTCCTCTTTTTCTTAACCTTGTGTGTCTTTCCTCCCCCATTCACAGCTTTAGGTCTTTGTCTGTGTAACAGACCATCACAATCATGCTCAGTCCAACAGGAGACGGGGAGGAATGTGAACTCACTAAGTAGCTGCCCCTGCAATCCACATGTGTGGTCCCTCCCCCAACACAGCAGGCTCCATCTGCCCTTCTGAGCCCAGAGCCTCCCACAGGGCAGGCACCTTGCTCACAGTAAACCCAGCTTCCCACTGAGGCGCACACGCGCGCGCACACACACACACACACACACACACACACACACACACACGAGTCTACAGCCTCCTCCAGGCCTCTCTGTGCCTCCCCCACTTTGATACACACCCTGCTTGGGCCTGTCCCCTTGAGCCCCTTAAGACAGATGTCTGCTGCCAGGTTAGCCCTTTCCTTTCCTCAGCCTGTGGGCTCTCACCCAAAGCCTGGGCCACACATTCCAGAGCTCCTCAGTATCACACACGCTGTCCTCTAAAGTCATGTCCACTATAAATGGAAGACGAGAGTCAAGATTCCTCTTCTCTAGCCTCCCCAGACTAATTACAACTCCCTGGAGCCTTGGTCCATTCTTGGCAGATAATACTGTGGTATGAATTTCAGTTTCTTGGTTAATGAATCAAACTGTCATTTAGTAACAGTTGTCTTTCCTTAGAAATCAAAATAATACTTAAAGCAATACTGTAGTGTTTTGGTTGAGCTCATATAAAGCCTTCTCACGGTACTCAGTTCACTTCTTACTCATAGTCCCGCCATACAGATAGAGAGGCATCAGTGACTTCATTTGATAATCAATGAATTAAATTCCACTATCCTTTCTAGTGGGCTACTGTGCTGAGAACATGCCTGGTACCTGGTGTCTGGTAAGGAGTAACTTCCTGCAGTAGTACAGAGGCGCTCTAGCTGTCATTAGCTAAGCCCCATGTGCCCTTCTATTTCTATCCAGGCAAGCTGCCTGGCTAAGCAGAGACCAATAGTTTTTACCACTGTTTCCAGATCAACCCCAAAATGGGCAGAGGGTTCCCTGGCAAAGCTAAGTGCAGCAGCCTCTATGGGTTTATAGCTCATCCTCTTCCACAAGGGAAGAACACCTTGACATATGTTCAAATATATAGGTCTGTCATCAGAGGCAGCCTACAGTTTTTTGAACTGTTATGAACTGACAGCAGATAATGCCACAGACCTCCAAGGTATGGTTGGGGCTGCAGACAGGGTAGAGAAGCTGGAAGAGGAGACTTGGAAAGTTGCTAATTGCATCAACAGAGTCCCTAAGATATAGAGTATATTCATGCTTTTACAAAAGAATCCTAAAGTGTTTTATCATTTAAGAGGAAAATGGGGGAGAAATGCGTGTGGGCGGGCTCTACTACAATTTTCCTGAAGTACCTTGGACCTCTATCACATTCCTGCATCCCTGGGTTTGCCATGTGCTTCTAAGCAACTTAGTTTTTTGAGACGATGTATCCCTAGCTGTCTTGGAACTCCCAAATGCACCAGGTTGGCTTTGTACTTATAGAGATTCACTTGCCTCTTCTTCCCAAGTGCAGGGGTTAAAGGCACGTGTGCCACCACACGGAGCTAGCCCAAACAATTCCTTTCAAATATGTCCAGATAAAAACAATTTTTAAACTTTCATACCTTCTTCGTGAACAGGGAAGTCAGCTGAGAGGCAGGTATAGAGTCCTGTAGCAGTCCGTCTGAAGACTCAAACCTGGAAGAAGAGACCTTGGACATTGTCAGGGAATGAAGCTAGAAGAACATTCTCCTAGGATTCTACCACCTGAACCTTCTTTTTTGAGTACATGCTCCCCTGATGTGATTATAAATGAGATTCCCTACTGCTTTCTCAAGCATCTTAAAAAATAATCTTTATTTAAAATATATCCTTTGTCCTACATGCAACTGGATTAGAACTCTGAAGTCTTCCCCTGCTCTCTGCAAGTAGAAGAAAAAAACATATGAAATTGCTTACATAAAATATGCAAAACAGCACTCAGAGGAAATGGTGTTTCTTTTAAAACAACAATATTAAAATGCCATAAAACAGGTATGCAAATCTATGCAGTAACAGAACCTGAAACAAATTATGAATCGAAATAAAGCCGTAACTGGGTGGCATGCATTTTTCAGCAAAAGCCTTATGTAAGCATATAGATTTTGCAGTACAAAAAAGATGACATCTCTAAATTGAATATGCAGTTAAGTGGGTGCTAAACCTGACTATGCATCAGAATTAGATGGGAACTTTTTTTTTAAATAACATATTCCAAGGCCACTTCACAAATCAGCACAGACTAAAACAGCATGACTGGAACCCTGAAAACTGATGTTTTTCTGTAGTCCTCAGGAGCCTGGTCCTCACATCAACCCTATACCACTAAACACTGACACACATTTAGAAACTCATATCCCTGTTCGTCAATTCATTCTACAACTATTCCGCCAAATTGATTTTCTTGGGGGGGTAGAGAGAATGCCTCAGAATTTTCTTAACCAGTATGAAACCAATTGATCGTAAAAGCCAATTCTATCTCATTTAAGCGGTTTATTCACTTGACGGCCTGTTCTCTTAATTTGATCAAAAAAGGCTCTGTCTGTTTGTTTTGTATACAAACATCCTTCTATGTTAAAAATTGAAAAATTGCAGCTTTCCTTAGACAAGTTTTAGAAACAATCAAATGCAGTCCAGAAAAACATGGAGGTGACCATGTATTTGTCTGAATCTGTTTGTTTTACATCTGGTCCTCATTTTGTTTGCATAAACAGACCACGTAAGTGGTTCACCTCGTCTCAAAATGCTCCACCCTGATGGTGGTCATTTAATTGGGTGGTCCCCAGAGGCTTATGTTCACTATTTTTTTTCAAGAGATTTAAAACACATGAAAGCAAGAGAATAAAATTAGTCTGGATGATTCTTCATTGAGTCTGCCTATCTCCCCGGTGGACAATACTGATTTATGTATTCAGAGAGCAGGGTGCTCGCTTCTGCTGCCCAGGAAGGAGCTTACAGAAACTGAGGTACACAAGCCAGGCAGTAGAGTAGCTTGGCTTCATTGTCAAAATATTCAAATCATCAAGAAGAGAAAGCCATTCCTTTCTGCATTCAACAATACTTGGCCTCAGCGGACTCACACAGCTTATTCTTCTGCCACACAGTGTGAACCTGGCAGGGGAGCCCTGACAGGGAGGGGCTCAAGCCCCTCAGCCTTTCCACCTGCCCCACCCAGCACCACCTCACACACACACACAGTGAACAGTGTCCAGGAGAACCTGGAGCCAGACAGGGCCCAGGGGACAATCCTGTGCATCATGCAACAATGTAACATAGCAGAGACGAGACCATTAGGAAAAAAAAAATCACCCATCTCACTTCGACGTGATGCCATTTGCAGACTGCTTTTCAGGTCTTAGATTTCAACAGCGGACGGAAAAAAATGGTTTTCAAATGTCAATTAAAAACAAAAACAAAAAGAAGAATCATGAGATGAAAATGATCCTAAAAAATTAAACAATCCTAAGGTAGTGTCTCAGAGTTCCAGAAGGACAAGAAAAACCATGTTTTTCTAAGAAGGGAGTTTGGCATGTGGTAAATAGAATCACATTAACTATTTTAAATGGATTTTTAATGCCATCCATGGACAACAAAAATGGAAGCTACACCAATCTAGAGTATATGATTTCTAGAACGCATTTCTGCCTTAGTATCTTCATATTTTAGAAAGTGCCTTTTCCCCAGTTAATGAACTGGGTTAGCTCCTGGCTGAGCTTTCAGTGAAACTCAAACTGAACAGAGAGATTTCTTCCAGTTTCAGCTTGTCCACTTTGAGATGCTCCTCTTTAAAGTAAATGCCTGAAACTTACTTCTTTATGTCTAAGGATCTGAGTGAGAGCGAACTGGACAGGGCCAGATACTGGCAGCTGTGCTCTAACTCTCAGTAAAGATGTACGGGGCTTGCTTAGGAAAGCCTCTCAGATGCCTCTTTTTATCTTTTGAAGACCATGACCTCAAAATATGTAATGGGGCCCACCAACTTGGAAACTTACAGTTAAATATATCTCATCACAGAGAGATGGATCATGGACCTTGAGAACCTATCTCTGAAGAGACCCTAGGGGAGACCACATTTACTTCCAAAGAATGCCATTTAAGAAGACCAGGTTGACAAAGGGTCACATGAAATTTTAAGATTTAGGGTCCTCATATCTGGCTTCTGCTCTTTGATTTTAGATAATCTCTGAATTCCCCATGCATGAAATTCAAGGTTTCAAATAATTCCTGATATCAGAATCCTCCCAAATTGCTATCTTCAATCCTGAACTTTTTTATAAATCCAGAAAGAAAAAGCTACTCCCTTCCTACTGCCCCTCATGGGTCACACTGTTTCTCAACTCTGTGCCCTTTCAGAGTTCCCTACTGTGCCTTTCCTATGGCCACGAGATCAGCACAGGTGGGAGGTTTCTAATCTTTCATCTTTTCTCCCAGCCAAAGGCAGACAAAACCTGAAGCTTCTTTGTTACCATTTAAACCTACCACAGGAATTCTGCAGGATTTGTAACTCAGGAAGAATTTAAACAACAGAAAGACTTTTCCCTTCTTTGCCATGTCACCCCAGATCCAGTTTGGAAAGGAAAAAGCAATCTCTAAGTGTGGCAAGGGGGCCCTGGGACAGGATCCCTGACCAGACAGCTGCGTGGGAGCATCTCTGTGAGGGAGAGAAGCCAACCTCTGCTGGGCCTCCAGCCTCCACTCCCCACCCTGCACCGACAGCTGCAAGGCTTCAAGTCACCAGTGCTGTGATATATGGAAGGGCAAAGGGTCGGTCCCTCACCTTTCTGGCGCCATGAAAATCTCTTAAGTTCAAGGAAACACTCTGCCAGTGTAAGAAAGGCACCTAAGATGGGTCTAGATGGCATTCTCTAGGTTTTCTTTCTTCTTGGGGCTGTAGTCTCAAGGATGGTGGCTAGGGAGCAAACCCATCTCTCTGACCTTGTACAGTGAGATTCAGATTTATGGGTAACGCCTCAGTAAAGAGCCAAGAATCATCCTTAGAATTTTGCCTCTCCCCTAGACTTGCTAGGACTTCTGTCAAAAGCAAACAAAGGCCACCCGGGTTTGCAGAAGGAAGCACAGGCCCTGAAGGTACTGGTGACGTGGGGCAGGCCAGTGTTTTAGTACCCTGGAGCAGATAGAGCAGGAAGACCAGAGACAGGGCTTGATGTTAGAGTGTACTCATGAGATTCACTCCTCTGATTCCTATGAAAATCCTTAGAAAGGGAAAGGCATACGGTGTTATTTAAGGCCTTTATCTTAAGCTCTGAATCGCTAAAAGCAAACAAACAAAACCAAAGGAGAGCCTACTTGGAAGAGGCAGGAGGTAGAGGCCAGAGCAGTTGCAGACTGAGGTCCAGGAAACCTGGACTGTATTCCTAACCAAGATAGGCTTCCTCGTCAACAGGCTGGGACAGGGAGTGGCCAGCTGATTTCCTTAAGATGAAAATGATGAGAGCTAGAACCAAGGTGCTTCAGGAGAGATGTGATTCTACCCCTAAGACAAATAAAAGAAATGCTTGAAACAAGATGGGTTAATTCAAAGCCAATGCCTGTAATGATAGGCACTTGAGGTACCAATGACATGCTTGGGTTTGGGGGAAGGAGCTAATGTTTGGAGGTCAGTCAGATCCTCCAAGCCAATTCCACTTCATCTGTGGCTGGAAATGGCTTCTGGAACAGTGACCACTCATGGGGCAGAATGGACAAAGATGATCCACTTAGACTTCCCATCTGTGGCACCTAAAACCGAGGGGGAAAGAATGGGATGGACACTAAAGAAAGGCACAATCCACTCCTTCGTTCCACACAGAACTTTCCCATGGTCTCTGAAATGTCCCCCAAGCTGGTAAGCACAGAACCAGGTGTCAGGACTGTGGAAGGGCAGCATTTGAGATCTACACAGGTCTCTGAGTTTGGGGACTGGCTCCCCTACCTTCTAAATCACAAAGGTCCTGTCAGAGTGATCCTTGCTGGCATGCTACTGCATTCCTGTCACCTGCCTGTTTGGAATTCCTCAATGGCCCCATTAGTTTCTGTCAGTTCAACCAAGAGACCTGTCTAATCAGAACCACTGAAAGTTATTAATCAGGAAACAGTGTGTTCAGGCTTGTGTTACAGAAAGAGACCACACACAGTAGCAGGGCGTATGCCTTTGGATTCACCACTGCTATACATTACAACAGGTAAGTAGTCATTCCCATAGAGGGAAAAATATCAGCACCACCAACAAAAACACTGCCCACAAAAAAATTAATGGAGCCATTCTGCTCTGTTTCTCTATAACACCATTTAGAGAGTCTCTAATCTTCTCTGAATCACAACCAGCAGCTCTCCTGCACACTGTGAACTGAATAGATGGGCCAAATGAAAAGCATTAAAGAAAACAACATAAAATGACTGTGATCTTAATGTGGCTCCAATTTACATGGTGATTGTGTGTGCTCTTTATGAATCACTTTTAATTCCTGCTGGTGAGACAAAAAGGGAGACTTTTACCTTGGTAAGTACTACATAATGGGTCAATTGCATTATTCTCTCAATAAAGTATGTTAGCTATGGTGTAAACACACATCATTTCCAGGATTGTTTTAAATACTGATAGGGAAATGAGCCACACTGGCTAACTTGAATACTATTCTATACTCTTCTCCAAGAATACCCACTGCCTTTCCTTTTGTTTTAACTGCTAATGGAGAAGGGAAGTAGTTTTAAAGATTTATTTATTTGTAATGTGTATGAGTGTTTGCCCAAAATGTATGTAAGTATATCCCATGTGAGCTGTGGATTGAAGAGGGGGTGACTAAAGAACAGGGCAAGACCACTAAAGGCAAAATGTCAAGCCCCAATACTCCACCTTTGCATAAGTATTTTTTTTCACTAAACTGAAACACCCAGAAGACAGTACTTGACCTTGACCTACCCAGTGATTTACTTTGAGAGCCAGAAAAGGATAGAGATGAGGTGGCAACTGATGGTAAGGCACCAGTGGACTTTTCTTTGTGAAAAGACTAAGGAAAAGAAATACATCAATAACAACTCAAAGCCATCAACTGTCACTCACAGACAGAAATCCACTACAGGCCTCAGACTAGTCGCACTGTAGAAATATCAATGTGTCAGCCATAACTTTGACTAGTCCACAAACCAAGACAGCTTTCATATGTTTTGTTCTCATGTCAAAACCCTCCCAGCTTTACAGGTAAAATCCAGTCTGAATATGACCCAAGTTGGGGCTTCTCCTACTGCGTCAAGGTCTTCTTGCGTTGCTGAAAAATGTCTTTCCTATTCACTAAAAATGACAATAATACTTCAAAATAAACAAACTACAGAATGAATACTAAATATTTTAACTTCTCATCCATCTATCCATTCAGACCTATAGTGTTTAATAAGCCTTATGGCATCATTAAAGAAGGAAATATCTCCTTTCCTACTTGGCTGATTACAAGATAGCTATTCTGAAATATAAAAGTACTTAGGATCACATCCAAGGTCAGATGCTACTAAGTATGATCTTCAGTAATAATGCAATACCTAATTATTTAATCATACGGTTAGATAGGTTGTAACTTGAGAATAATCCAGCAGTTGGGTTTGGTTTAGGGTCCTATGAAATCAAAGTGGCTGTATAGGATAGAGATCTCCCTCATTTCTCACCTGGGGGGGTATTTATTTGCTTCCTTTAACAAAAGATTCATAACCTAAAATGGCAGAAAAATGAATTAAACACACTGTCAGGGGAGGTTTTATTCTATATTATCAACATATCATAGAATTAAATCATCTCAAATGCAAGCTAAAGTTAGTCAAGTAAAAGTCTGTGGCACTATTAATTAAAAGCCTTTTCATCTTCTTAATGAAAATATCTATACATGACACCAAGAATCTTTTTAGCAATGAAAACAGAGGCTGGACCCAAAAGAGACAAATCCCTACGTTTTTAATGCCTCCTCTTAAAAGGGCTCATGGAGCGCCAGAAAATTATGAAGGAAACAAAAAACAAAACAAAACAAAAAAACAAACAAACAAACAAAAAAAAACCAGTGTTTGCTAATGCTCCATAAAGGAAAGATTTTTAAAAAGCAACACTCACTGACCAGGTAAAACAGACCAATCAGGTTTTCCCAAAATTTAGGATTTGCAGTTGAAGCCTAGTTAAGTAATTACATTCACAGGAATGTACAGGGAGTCATCAATCCCCATTCATTCAGCCACATTTGCTGAGCCAAGAGCTCTGCCAGGCTGGAAGATATAAAAATGAATACGACACAGCTGCTTTACTTCCAGCTTAAAGAACACACCTAAACAAAGACCTATGGGGCTATGTTAAGTGCTATGGCCAGAGTATGCACAAAGGGCTGGGGCCAAAGGAAAAAGCCATAAATTCTTTCTGGGAAATCGAGAGAGTGAAGGGGGGGGACAGCTAAGAAAGGGCGGATGGCTCCTCACAATAAACTACAGTTTACTATGTTCCGAAAAGGAAGGTAGTAATCTTAAGATCTATAAACTATCGTTATTCCAGGAGCGGTCTTGGTCCACTATCAGTTTTATTTACTTTGGACACACACTTCTATTTAAAGCATTCTAACAATATAAAAACTTTTTGATGGGTAATCATTATATTACCTTAATAATCACACAAGATGTGATGGTATGAGTCCCTGGCATGTACTTAGATCTCAACTTCAAAGATGTTTTGGAAAAAACAAATAAAAAACAAACTTTGGAGAAGTCACACATAATATTAATGCTTTTTCTTAAAGTTAAAAAAAGGCATCACCTGATTATATCATGGTCCACATTTGTCTTTATGTCTGTGTCTTAAAAAGAGAAGGGAGTGTTGAATAGAGTTCTACTTACCATCATTCATTATGCATACCATATTCCTACTTATAGCATAGTTGTGACAAAACCCTCATTGTTCATTGCACACTAGCCCCAAACTTGAGTCATTCTAATGTAAGCATGAGAAACTCCAAGCTCCTTTGGGGTGAATTTTCAAATTCCTCTGTGTTAAATTGAGGTCTAATTTTCCCTGTGCCTGGTTTTCACAAGAAGGTCCATTCTACCCCGTGTGCTCCCTTTCAGCTGTCAATAAACAGAGGCAGTGAATTCCCCACCGCTTTACAAAGCTAGTTAGGCAGAGCCATTCATTCCTTCAGGAAAACAGGGCATTGATTTCAGCCAGTTCCCAGGGAGCAGCTGGAACAAAGAGATCAAAGGCCCACCTCTCTCTCAGTCCAAAGCTTTCATTAGGCCCAGCCCAGACAAACTGCGACAGGTCTTCTTGAGACCAGGAGAGGGCCCGACAGACCACCTCATGGTTCAATTCAAATTCATCCGTTTCCTACATTCCAGTGACAGTCCAGAAAGTTAACCATGACAAACCGACACAATCGTCTGGCATAATATACTGCTCACTAGTTCATCCAAGGTCAGAGGGAGAAAACAGGCTCTGAGGGAAGCCCTGGGCTTCTAGGGCCTGCTGAGCCTCAGTGGCTGACATTCCATAAATAAACTTCTCCCTCACTCCCCTTTTCTTCCTCTGCCCCTGTATCTTTAGGAGTGATGGTCCACTTAACGGTCTGAAATGTCTTTCATGCCACTGAACCCAAACTGTCTGGAAACTTTATTCCTAACCTAACAGTTGTGAGAGTGCGGTGGACAGCTTTGGTGACAAGCAGCCCTTATCAATCCATTCCTGTGTTAACAGCGAAGCTGTTATACCCAACAAGCTCGAGGTCACTCTGACTGGAAACAGTAATTTCTAATTTCCAGGCTTTCCCAAGAGCACCATCCCCAGGCAGGCCACACAGCTCAGAGAGGAATTTGGTTTATATAAATTCTGTTTGCAAAACAGAAATGGAAACAGGTGGGACAGTTACCTTTTTTCCCCCCCTTTCTTTGATCTAGGGAATCTAGCTAGGTAACCAGGTCCTAAATAGCCGGCTGTGTGTGAAGGAGTGTTTGTGCATTTGTGGGAGTAAAGAGGGCTAGCCAGGGGCAGAGTGAACCAAAAGGAGCCTGAAAGAAAGTGTGTTTTCCCAAGGGGTTACTTCTATTGAACAAACATAATTCAAAGGATTTCTAAATGTGCCCTTGAATTCAGAACTGCTCCTTTGACGCAACCTTCACAAACCCTGGAATGAAATGTGCTCATTTTATTGTGGCTCACTCCATGTCCGTCACTCGTCCTGGGTAAACACGAGAAGAGATGGGGTACCTTTCAAAATTCCTAAACTAAAAGAAAATACACAAGACTGGAATGAAAGGTGTGGGAAACCCAACTTCTTGACACAGCACCCAGCTGCCCACTTCCAAGCTTCAGTCCTGTCCTGGGATCCCCACTGAGTTCCTGGGCCTGCAATTCACTGCTTCTATCTTTAATACTGAAGAGGTAACATGGAGGGTACTGAACAGCCCTCTGTGAAAGGCTTCCACTTATTTTCTAGGTTAGACAGAAATGAGCTAAAAAAAATAAAATTGAAAAAATAAATAAATAAAATAAATAAAAAGCCAAGGCAGCAGACTATGACAGCATAGGCCTGCAATCTCAGCATGGCACTCAGACGCTGAGTGTACTGGGTCAGGAGTTCAAGGCCAACCTAGGCTCTATAAAGAGACCCTGTCTGAGGAAACTAAAGAAGAAAAAAAAAGAGACAAAAGGGGAAAGAGAGAAAAGTATAAAGTGGGGAGGAATGAAAGGTGGCTTGTGACGAAGACAGGTGACTGTTCATCAAGAATGTTAAGCTAAATCTAGCCATTGACTCACTTTAAGTTAAGGGTTACACTAAATGTCTCCATCTTCCTGGCCTTATGAAATGGAGACAGAAATATCTGTCAAGAATTTCTTTACAAGGTACTGTGAAATTAGCATGCCTCAAAAACTCGCTTCTTAAGCTGGTCTTATGAACATAATTACGGGTCACTATGACTCAACAGAGGTTCTCTGGAAACTCATTAAGTTCCTCTAAATCAAATTATTTTTCAAAAGTACTCATGAAATTTACTACTTAAAGAAAGCCTGTGGCAAAGGTCAAATACACTCATCACTTCACTTGCCTCTTTCAGAAGCATTTGCAAAGAACTGAAATTTTACAACTCGATCTTCCTCACAACCGACTGACACATTATGAATCTGCTTTTCAGAGCTGAGGAAATGGGTTTTGCCAAAGTCATACAGCAGCAGGGTGGAAACTTCAAGCATTTGGTCTCTAGACCTCACACTGTTCCCTTTATACCCTGCTACTGTGTATATGTACTGTGTATATGTACTATGGATATAATTATCTGCTTATATGTCCTCTCTCCCTAACTACACTTAATAAGCGATCATGTTATTCCTCTTAATAACCCTTCTTCATATCCCACTCTCCCAATTTCATTATCTATCATCTATCTATCTATCTATCTATCTATCTATCTATCATCTATTTATATATCTATCACCCATCTAGACTATAAATATGGGAATCACTTTATAATAAAGCTTATTTTTTATTGTACAGTACTTGTTGACTAGTTGTTAACAAGTGTGAACAAGACAAAAATTCATACCCTTCTAGAGCTAGCCTTTGAGCTGAAAAGTAGACAAAATATATATCAGATGTTGATTAGAAAAACAGCAGGAATATTAGGAAGGTGAGGGAAACAGTGGCAATTTTTAAATGGCTTGTCAAGAAAGCCTGTGTGAGAAAATGTCAATTTTAAGGAAGATCTGAAGCTTGTTAAGGAACCAGTAGTACAGCTATTTGTGGGAACAACTGTAAAACCTGAAATAAAAATAAGAAAATGGGACAGCTGAAGCAGTGTGTGTGTGGAACAGGAAAAGATTAGTCAAGAGGTAAAAGGGGCGCCTATTGTGTAGGCACTGATAAGCCTCTGTAAGTGAGCTAGGGAGGCACCACAGATCCTGGTCAAAAATTAACATGATCAAACTTTTAAGTGACTTACAAGGTTGCCATTTAGAGAAAGAGGAGTATAAAAAGTACTGAGCCAAATCAGGTGATCCTGGGAGTTATGACAATGGGCAGATCATGAAAGCCTGCACCGCTGTGAAGGGAGAAGTGCTCCCGTACATGCAGAAAGAAGAGTTGACAGCAACTGCTGGCAGCTGGATGTCAAGAACAGAAAGGAAGACAAAGGAGACTGTATTCATGTGTCTATTTGCTGATAGCCCCAAGTTAGGTGAAACAGCATTTTCTAAAACAAAAGTCAAGATACTGACTTAAGAAGTTCCAGAAGATACAAACTTATTCTGGCAGTTTATACCAGCTTCTTCTATTGTTAACAGATTAAAAATAAAGGTGCCCCAGGCAACAATAGTTATTTGATATCATCTTTAACATTCATTTACAATATTAAAGTCTTCTGTATCAAAATCAAAAATGGCACAAGAATGATTTGGGTAGAGATAATAATGGACAACAGTCTGGATCCATACTAAAACATGTGGCTCTTACCTATAATCATGCTGGAAAGGAGTCACTCAAGAAACACATGCTTCTAAGCCCAAAGTGTGGGTAGGTACCAAAGCTCCTCTACTAGCATTGGGGGATAAAGTGAAAAAGATCTTAAAGTACCAATCTATAGACCAAATCATGAGAATATTTTGCCCAAGACATTTACAAACATATTCCCTTGTGATGATAGAAGGCTTAATGCTGGAGAGGGGATTTTTCTTTTTTAAATGGAAGGGAAAAAAAAGAAATAGCAACTTACAAAATCCAATGACAGGGTGCACAAATCAGGCAGGAGCAACCTGAAAGCAAACAAAAAGTGTCTGTGAGTATCACACAACAGTTGAGTGTACACTGGTTAATGGTAGTTTTGAGACCATCGAAGATTTGAGTTCAGTTTTTATGACAGCCTTGACTTCGTTTCCCCAGCATCAAGGTTTCACAAAATTACATATAATGTTACAACTAAAATTCTGTTAACTCAATTCAGAGTCTTTTGAGATTTCTCCAGTTTTGTTGTATGTGCACATCTACCTCTGTAAAACTTTGCCAGACTCACAGGCTCACATCACCACCAAAGTCAAGACACAGAGCAGGGCCCCACCACAAGGGGCTCCCACATTCTTCCACAGCCACAGCCATAAGTACCATCAAGCTAATACCTGTTTCAGCATTAAACATCTATCCACTTATTAAGAAAAAATAAATAAAGACCCCCCCATACTTGAGCGACTACTACCAAGTTGTATATCAAATCATGACTTAAAAGATCTCTTTTTATGCATTGGAATAAACATGTTTTCTTTCTTCTCCTTGGTATTGCAGGACAAAACACTTATTTCAAAACCTGAGCAATTAAAGTGGACATGTTCTCTGAACTCTCATTCCATATTTTCAACGTATCTCTAATAAGAAACCTTTGGATATTTACCATTGTACGATATAAGTGTTTTACATATTACTTCATTTAGTATACAGAAACTAGTATCACCCCTGAGTGACCCAGGTGAAAACTAAGAAACTGAGAAGCTGAATAAGTTATATATAATTTACACATGGGGTGTTTGGGACCAGATCATTGCATCCAGGCTCACCTGTCCTACAAGAAAATCAATAATAATGACATCAAGATATGTTGCTTTGTCATCATAAAACCTCCAATTACTGCAAGATTTCACCTTAATATAGAGCAACTGACTAGGAAAAATGCCCCCAAACAATGAAATTAGTGTTCTGTCAGTTTGTGAGACAAGCTTGTATTATATAACCCAAACTGGCCTGGAATTCTCAATTCTGTGTTCCAGTCTCTAAGTGTATGCATCACATTAGCCAGACCCAAACAGTAATTTACAAAATGAAAATTGTTCTTTATTCAAACACAAAATGATAGAAAATGGTCAAAACAAAACAAAAAGCAATGAGCTGAGCACACAGGGAGACCTCTATTAGAACAACACACTCTTAAGCAGCCCTTAAATTGCTCTCCTGATGATGCCAGGCAGATGCATACACACATCCATGCCGACCCTTGAAAAAGCTCATTCAACTAACAAAGGTGATGATGAGGAGGGAAATTTTCAGTCACAGATAAAAAGCTGCAAAATTAGGCTCTTTATCCAATAGATATATCTAAAAGCCTAAAGGTAATGTCCAGATAATGATAATAATTCAGCAGAATACTTACCAGGACAAAATTTCCATAGGTTTATTAGCTTAATGATAAAACATGATTACTGAAGATTAGTAGCTATTTTCTCTTGCAAAACCAAACAACACATTTATGCATAGCTGTGGCAGGCTGGCCAATTTGAGAATACTTAAGAGGCACCTGCTCAATAAGCCACTGATATCTGTTTCAGATGTTCAGGGTATGCTTTGCTTACAAATGTCCCCTTAATGGTCTAGGGCCAGGAGGTGGCCAAGGAAGGCAGACTCATTACCAGCACAGGCTGGCGTGCATTTAAGTTATACACAAAAACAAGGGAGTGTGATGAGTTTTGCTTCCACCTGAAGCCACATAATCTATCAATAGTTTTAAAATGCTTATGTTTTATTCCATTTATGGAGCCCATTATTAGTATTTTAACTAAGCTTTATAGTTCCTCTCAGTCACTCAAACACACTTTCTTCACTGTGGGAATATGTACACACACTAAACACTGTAACTCTAACAACTTGCGTTCACAGAGTCCAGAGACTGTCAAGCTTCATAATGCCTCCCCATACTGTGGTCATTTCACATATTTCCTCTCTTCCAGCTGCCCTTCCTACTGCCAATGCTTGTACACATGTCCACCAACACCCTTGCCTCAAGGTTCACTGAGAAAACAAAAGCTACTGGATCTCACCCTTCCAACTCTAAATATACAGAGCTCCCTCCAGCCGCAAGGAGACATCTTCCTAGAACCAGAAGACAGTCCTTATCTCTCCATCTAAAATTTTCTCTGTTATCACTCCTCCCCTTTCCACTAAGACACATGTCCCCACTACAACATACCCTGGTATATCCTTCTTAAAAAAACAAATACTTCTTGATCTAATGGTACCCTCCAGCTCTGACTCAACTTCTACCCTTTCTCAGAGAAACTTCTGGAAAATCATCATTGTCTTGCTTCCTACTCACTTCCCAACTTCCCAACTTGGCCCTTCTTTGAAACACACTGTCAAAGGATCCTCATTTTAAAATTCAGGAGATTGATGCTTAAGAGATTATAAGGTTGAGAGTGAAGATACATCTTTGGAGATTATCCAGAGCCCAGGGTCTTCTCAAAGAACTCCCTTAGAACATCAGACTAGGTGAAGCCTTCAAGTACCCTACACCTCCTTCCTTTCTTAGGTCATCCTCCCTGAAGAAAAAACAGACTTACTCCTTAGAATATCACTAATTTTCATTTGAGAAAGGACCTTTCTGTACCCATATTTCTGCATTACTTATTTGTATATATATTAATTTTCTTGATAACCTGAGGCATAGGTGATTCTATCTCCTTGATAAAATTCAGTCGTGGCTGAAAGGAAATAAAAACCCTTCCTGATACCACATTGTTAGAGCAAGCACTTGACCTTGATCACCTGGGTTCCTGATGGTACGCTTCCTGTGCGTTGTAATGGTTCCCGTTAAATGGTGACATGGTAAGAGTGCCAGTCTTATTACCTCCCCAAGAGAAGAGAATTTAGAGTTGATGTAAATCCATTACAGTTCCTTAGAAACTGATTTCTCTCTCACAATGTGACTGTGAGAATTTGTATTGTCAAGATAAGATTGTCAATGCAGGTGATCAAAGCACTTACCTCCCCTGGCAATAGCTCAAAGCTGACTTAGCATTGGGAAAGTTGGGACTGGCCTGTAGGTCACCACACTTCCTACCCTCGTTTTTCTAGGCACAAAGACACCTGTGCTTTCTCAGAACTGCCACAAGGCCTGGGTGAACAGTGGCTCTGCCTGGGATCCATGCTTCTTCCTGGACCTTCTCCAGCTGCACAATCTCACTGAAGAGAGAAGTCCCAGGATCTACGGGAGATAACCGCCACTCTCAGCTGCATGTGTGTCAGGCCCGTAAAACATAGATTCTACCTCTCAGCAGCTTCCAGTGGCATGCTCTTTTTCAGATACATGCTTTTAAAGAGAAGTGGGTCAGCCAGTACTGGACAGCCTGTGCTGGAGGGGCAGGGATAGCACGCAACGATATGCCCTTTATGGCATATGACAGGGCTCAGGGCAGAAAATGATAACCAGATGGGTCAGGATCATGGACCAGCTTACCCCATTTTCTTTCTAGGAATGTTTCCCTGAGTAAACATTTTGCAGTTTATATGAGGTAAATTTGTTAAGAAAAGATCAAATGTATTTTAGGTTTAGTTTATTGACTCAATTTACAACTCCTAATATTTAGATATATGAAAAAATCTTTTTTAATATTCCTGAGTCAATCTACCCCCTTACAGTGAGAACATGCAAGTAGTTCTAGACTATGAATAACCATGTAAAATGCTGATACAAGAACATCAAACATGCTTTCTCTACTACATAACCAAGAAGAATAAGTATTTTAAGACGCGTACAACTATAAGATAGTGGTATGCAGAATATGCAGTGGCTTGCATGGAATAAGTCCACAGTGAACATTTGTCTGAGAAAAAAATTAACTTTTGAGTGAAGTCACTGAGGATTGTGGATAGCTTGTTATCACTTGGAATCAGAAGTGTGTTGCTGCTTTAGCAAAACCCAAATATAAATTTAATCATCAGGAAGCAATGAGGCAACTGGCCCCAACAGGCAGAAAGGGATGCTCCTGCATTTACACACTGTCAAGACACATAGTTGAGCCTCTGACTCTAGTGGGTAGAGCTCCTTGCCTAATGACTAAGTGGCTCTGAGAAAAGGAGGGAAAATACAAAACATTGGAAGTTTATATTCTCCTCACAAAGGACTCTAAGAAAATTGAGCTCAAAAAAGAAACCGAGTCTCAACAAAAGGAAGGGGAGCCAGGCATGGAGACTGAACAAAGACTATCACAAGTTCAAGGCCAGCCTTCGCTGCAGAGTAAGACCAGTTAAGAGAGGATGTCAGGAAGACTATGAAGGGTTTAAACTCAGGAAAACGTTGCCAAGTTAAATTGCCTGAAGGACACATGACAGAGACAGGACTGAATAAAGACTAGGCTTTTCTAAGAAAAGCCAGTGAGTCCCAGACAACTTCATTGAAGTCTATGAGGAGCCACAGAAATGAGACTGTAAATCTATGACATTCATCTAATCAAAAGGAAAAAATATCAAGGCCATGTTTATTAGCACACAGGACTGCCTAAAAACACAATACATAAATAAGTACAAAAAAACTTGCTGCCACAGACAAAGGCCTCTCAGGCTGAAGTGTTAAAATGACCCTTTGGCCCTCATACTTCCGCTTGTAGGAAGTGAGTAAAAAGAATTGGTTAGTCCCCAAATGAGGCAGTTTTTGTAACCCTCACTTCCAATGCAGCTAAGAACAGGAAGATACTCAGAACAATGACCAGACAGATAAGACGCAGGACCCAGGAAGAAGCATTTTGCTTCCTTTGGGGTATCCTGTCTCAAACTTGCTGCAGGCCAATCAACTTTTTCAAGTATAAATTTATAATAAAAAATATCACAGAATAGGTTTGGATCTGTATTATTTTTATAACTCCAAAGAGATGGCAGGAGTCCCTAATTTTCCTGTACATCATGGATTTCAAAACCTCACACTGAATGGCACATCCCTGTGTTCTACATAGCACCCTCTAGAGCTATGAACATCTTCCCTGGGCTTTTAAAAAGCAATTCTCTAGATTGCAGCTTGAAACATCTCTTTAGAGTGCAACAAGGTATTACACTAAAAGCTTATGAAGCAGACATACTTCACAGAAGGCCAGCCAAATGAACAGCTCCACCTCACACAAGCTCTCAAAATCTCAACCAGGAGCCACAGTAATAGCGCTGTAAAAATAACTGACATTATGCCTGTTAAGATACATGACAGGGAATGAGAGACAGCATAGTAAACACGAAAGCAGCTTGTCTCCATTTCAACCACTCTATCCGTGGATGGCTCGGGTACACATGGAATGAGTCCTTCATAATCCCTGCGTCAATGTGCAATGCATCTAGAGACCCTCTGCTCCAGAAGTAATTAAGGTTAGATGAGGCAGAAGGGTGGGGCCCCATCTGAGTGGTTGTCAGTCTTCCTAATGCTGTGACCCTTTAATACATTTCCTCATACTGTGATGACCCCCAACCATAACTAATTTTGCTACTGTTATGACTCCTAATATAAATATGCAGGATATCTGATATTTGGCCCCTGTGAGATTTCTGATCCTCTCTCGCCTTTATTTCCCAAGTGCCAGGATTACAGGCATGAACCTTCACAAGAACCACCTGAACAGCCCCCAAGTCACATTTAAATCTACTAGGTCTAGGTGATACTTTTGGTGACTATGGCCAGCATGCCACCAATCCAAAGCAAGTGACAACTATTGGGTTATCAGCAAAAACCAAATAAAAAAAAAAAAAACAGCTCATATATTTGTTAAAGAGAAGCAAAGAAAAGACAGAACAACACAAAAAGGGGTGAAATTTGGGCTAAAGGTGTGTGGAAGAGAACCTGCCTAGCATTTTCAAGGCCTCGGGTTTGAATCCCAGCACTGCAAAAACCAGTAAAAATTTCAAACAATGAAATACTGAGCAACATGTTTTCTCATTATTGCTCTGAGCCCAATGAAGAATATTTAAAACTTATCCATTAGTAACAATAGAAATTAGAAGGGAAATGTAAAGAAGGCCAGAGCCGACTGGTTTTCTTTATATCTAGCGTGGTCCCAAAGGGCAGACTTCAAGCAGCACAGTGGCAAGGAAGGCAGAGCCACCTCCACGTTGGCTTTACTGTAAATATTTCTGCTCAGTAATTTCATTTATTTAGCCATTTACTTTTAGCACCAAGGCAATACAGCATAGACAAGCAAGAGCTTTAGAATCAGACAAACCAGTTTTGCAACTTACTAACTATATGGTGTTAGGCAAATTTCTTGATCTCTTTGCTGAGTTTCTTCACAATTGGAAACAGAGATAATTCTACTTGCCTTGCAAAACCAAGCACAATTACCATGGGTATTTTAATAGTGGAAGCTATTTAGCAATAGTGTTTTGTATGTAAGTACCATGCAGGGCGTTTGAACAGAATCTCTAAGAACCTGATCAGCTAGAAATGACATTAAGATGAAAAAAAAATGCATGATGAAAGCTGACAATTTAAGAAGAATGATGGCTCACAGGTAATAGGGCTCTGATCTAGGTAGAAGGATTATAGTGTATCTTCAGAACAGGACCTAGAGAGTTTTGGTTGCAAGTTAGTTGAGGTGAATGTATTAAAGGTAGGGAAATAGCACAGGGAAGAATGTATCCATTGACCCCGCAGAGGGAATCTGGTGAGAGGTGAAGGCTGCCTGACCTTGGTTTAAGAAGCAGCACATACGGGGAGGCCAGTAAAGCTGGGGATGAACAAGGAGGGGCCATGACAGCCTAGGAACCATGGACCTCTTCCCACAAGGACGGGAAGGCCCAATGTCTTAGCAAGTAGCCATCCTACATGATGAGGAGGGAAGGAAACTGTGCAGCAGGGAAACTCACACAGGAAAACAAGGGCCGAAAGCTATGGGGCTGATAGGGATGCAAAAAAAACAAGAAGTTAGAAAGCTTAATTTTATCAATTAAAAAGATAAATGAGCTTTCCCACATTGGTACAGGTAGGCCCATCTTCTAATATTCAACGTAAATCTGACTGACCTTTAAGTTCTCAAGAACATGGATGTATTCAAACCAGCAAAATGTACCGCCTGGCATGAAACTGCTCAAAATATTGCTGGTGAATAAATATACACTAAAAATTCTAAACACAAAATTAAGAAATCCAATATTTGGCTAATGCAATAAAAGGTAGACTCACTTTCCCTTTCTGTACAGCGGGGTTTGCCATAATTTATGCCAAGTGTTGACTTTGTTCATGCAAAAGCTCTATCTCTAGCGTATCAAAGACTCAGATAAAAATCACTCCAGAAAGTCTGGAAGGTTGCCATCTTGGTTGCTAAGCTCTTGTGCAATACTGTTTTAGGAATCTATCATTCACTATGTTCTTTGCTACAGTCAAAGAACAGTTGCTTTATGACTCATAAGTATTACACTAGAAAGTATATTAAATCCCAATCATAGATATATATCCAAGGTTTACTTAATGTAAGCTGATTTGATGACTAAGCACTGGTTATAATAAAGTAATCAATCTAACATGCTTAGAAATCAAAGAAGAAATAAAATGAACGCTTCCTAGAGGATAGGAATAATTCATAACCCTTACACCAAGTATTCACTTAGTAGTCTCACTAACTTTACAGGAAAAAGCCCTGATTTCCACCTTTTAGAGATGGGAAAACGAAGATAAGAACACTGGCAAGCTAAACAATTCCCCAAGATTATACCGCACAACAAAGGGAGAGAACTAGGAAAGGAACAGAAGGAACTGAGCTTCAAGATCTAATAGATTAGAAAATGGATTTAATAAAATCAGTATTAACTGGGCATAGTGGCCCAACACTAAGGGAAACAGAGGCAGGTGGATCTCTGCAAATTTGACGCCAGCCTGGTCTACAAAAGAGTCCAGGAAGCCAAGGTTACACAGAGAAACCCTGTCTCAAAACAAAACAAAAACAAAATCAGTATCATTCTCAGCTCCACAGCACTGAGCACTGGCGGGACACTACCACCCATCTTCACAGCAAGATAGGAGCACCCACAGTCACCACAGGTAACTCTAGATGCCCTGGCCCGTGGCAAAGGAATGCTGGCTACTTTTAGAAAAAACGGAAACAAAGGGAAATTATACATTTTAGGGATTATAAAGATCAAGAGTAACCCTAACAAAGTGTGCAATGTCCTTTAAAAGTATTCCTCAAGAACATTTTTTAAAAAAGCAAGTGAGGTGAATGGAATGCTTAGATGTTACAAACACATCCATTCTTTTAAAAATCAACATATAAGTTCAAAGCTACTTCTATTTTTGAAAAGATCCCGGGGTTGGGGATCCTTCATGAAAGACTGGCATGAAAATTCATATAGAATTCATAAAAAATTATCATCACACTAAGAAAAGCAAATGTGAAGCCATCAATAGATAGAGAAGGCACTGGGCAAGTTTGAAATTGAGTAAACGTCCATAGACTCACCACTGGGGAAGCCTAGAAACCGTGACAGGTCAGTTGACAAAAGGATTTCTAGCACCCACATACTGGTTTCTAATTACTAAACTCAGGTGTTCAGAATCAGGACTTGAAAAAGAGTCAATTCGAAGGTGGGAGAAGGAACATATTAAATGAGTTCACAGCCTCCCAAAGCACCAGACTGTAGCACCTCAAAATATTTCCCTCAAAATATTAATTACAATGGTGGCTTTTAACTTATATCCATATACTATTTGAAATTCTTTCCATCGCTTGAATTTGGACTTTCTTCTAATGAACAAGATATGGATAAAGGGGGAAATGTAATGTAATGATGAGAATCATAACAGAAACCATCTTCCCTACCTGGTTGGGTTAACATCACTGGTTGATGTGTATACCATGAGCCCCCAGGAGAGGTATAATAAAAAGGGTAAATACCTTGTGATGTTCTAACCCAAATATATAACATGTATATAACCGTTAAAGTGCACAAATCTAAATTAAAAGGTATTCTACAACATATATGACCTATACTCTTCAAAAGTGGGAAGGTGATGAAGACTGAGAAATTGCCATAAGGTGGAACAAAGCCGGGATGTGACAACTGAATGCAATGTGCTGTGTGAACTGTAATATAAGAGAACATTCATGAAAAAAATAACTATGGTAATCTGAATAGAGTCTATGGCTTAAAGCCATGGTTTTTGTGACCTATTTGGGGTTCAATGACCCTTTCACAGGGGTCACCTAAGACCATTGAAAAACATAGGCATTTACATTATAATTCATTACAGTAGCAAAATTACAGTTATTAAGTAGCAATGAAATAATTTCATGGTCACAGGTCACCACAACATGAATTGTATTAAAGGGTCACAGAATTAGGAAGCTTGAGAACCACTGGCTTAAAGTATTATGCCAATGTTACCTTATTTTGGTAAATGTATGATAGCTATATAAGATAACACAGGAAGGTGGGCAGATAATATAGGAACACTCTACTATCTTGGTAAATCTAAAAATTCTATAATTTTATATTTTATATAATTCTATAATTTTTTAAATTCAAGGTTCAAATTTACTTTTTAAATTTTTGTTTTTTTTTGCCTTATCACACAGGCAAGAAACTCCAAAAAAACATTTAACAGCAATTGTAAACCTAGACGCCCTTTGCCAACGTGGGCTGCCACCCCTTAGGGGGCCCCTTCTCTGAAAAGAAGTAGAGAGGGATAAGAGAGAGGGCATGAAAGCAGAACTGGGTGGTAAGGGGGGAGGGAGTGGTATCACGCTGTAAAGTGATTAAATGGAAAATAGACTAGACACCCTTTTAAGGTTATTTTTCTCTTTGCATGTGGCATAATTGTGCACCTAGGACATTCTCACAAGTATATACACTACTCAAATAATGAATGAATCTGGCAAGGTCACAAAATACATGATCAAGACACAAAAATTTACCATTTTTATTTTAAACAAGATACATGGGAAATAAAACTTGGAGGAAAATTATAAAATGCACATAATGGGACTTAATAATATATAAGTCCTCTACATAGTAAACCACAAAATAACACTGAGAGTAACCAAAGAATTTATAAAATGGAAAGGTATACTGTGTTCATAAATAGCAATTTTCTATTATGATATTAATGGATAAGTCAATGGACAATTTTTCAAAACTTATTCTGTAAAGCCAGTACAATAGATTCTTAAAATGTACACTCATGAGTTCATTCTAATATTTATAAAAATGCAAAGATTTCATTTAAAGTTATGAAGAAAAATCAAAGGCTAGAGAGATGGGTACAGTGCTTGCTACACGAACATGAACATTTTAGGTCCCCAGCACCCCACATAGTGAGTGAGCCCTGGTCTCATTCATGTGGCCTCAGCATTGTGGAAGGAGAGACAGGCAGGGGGTGGGGCTTGGTGGCAGACAGTCTAGCAAGAAGGTGGACTCCAGGTTCACTGACAGACTGTCTCAAACACCAGCCTGGAGAAGGAACTGAGGAAGACACATGATGTTGACCCCTGGCCTTCATATTTGCCTATATGGGGAAGGGCACCTGCACACACACACACACACTCACAGGAGGAAGCGGGACAAATTAGAGAAGCTACACACCATGCCAAGGGCTTCAGGTCTAGCAGCTTAGTGGTAGAATGCTTGTCTAGCAAGCACGAGGCCCTATGTTCAATGCCCAGCACCAAGAAACGACAACTTGCTGGAAACCGTATTAAGACATATTAACTCTAGAACTGAAAAGCAATATAAGTGGAAGAGAACAAATTCAGAAGTAGACCCAGTTACATGATCTTTCCTTTTTCTACAAAGATGCTATCATTCAATGAAAATACCATCTTTTTCAATTAACTTATATAGAAGTTGTTTGCCCACATGGAAAAAGTCATCCTGATCCTGTCCTAACACATACAGCAGGATCAAATAGCAAAAACCATAGGTCCACCATGAGAACTGAAAATATAGACCATTTGGTAGAAGCTACAGGCAGGTGAGATCTTGAATCATTTATGGGTGGAACTCACAGAAGCATTATTACCCCGATAGACTGAACTTCAGAGAAATAATACTGCTTATCAAAAGGCACCACTAAATTAGGCCGGAATGTGTGTGTGTACCTCAGTGGTAAACACTTTCCTACCCTATGCCAGGCCTTAGACTCAAGGCTTAACACACATGTGTACGCACATGCACACACACACACACACACAGTAGGCATGGGGGGATGGGAGGGAGTATTAGGCAAATGACAAAATCCAGAGGCAAAAAATATTTTTACACAGACCAAATGGTACAGGGTTTTAATCTCTACACCCAGGAGGCAGAGGCAGGTGGAGTTCAAGGCCAGCCTGGTCTACATTGGGAGTTTGAGGCAACCAGATCTATACAATGAGACCTTGTCTCAAAAATAACAATTTGTTAGCATGTGCCTGGTAAGCCTTCCTTCCAGACTTCTCCTTTAATTAGGAATTAAAAGGAACAAAAATTTAAAACTGACAAAATATTTAAGCAAGCGCTTCTTCACAAAGAAATCGTGCTGTGCCAGCAGCCAGGGGCAACGGTGGTGGTGCACAGCCAGCCTGGCCTATGTACACAGCAGCCAGGGGCAACGGCGGTGGTGCACAGCCAGCCTGGTCTATATACTAAGTTCCTAGGCTAGATGTCTCAAAAAAAAATGTAAATGCTACTTATTACAAATACTTGTGATGATGCAACAAAACTATACAACTTCTTGGGTTATTCAGATTGTATGTCCCTTATCATTTGATAATCTTAAAAATCTTAATATGCATGAGATATTTTTGGAATGGGGCTAAGACTACATATAAAATGAACTTAATTTATTAATTTGCTTACTTACTTATTAGTATTGCTAGGTATTGAGCCCTGAGCCTCAGGGGTGCTAGGTATGCATGTACCTAAGCTATATGGCCGCCCTCAGCCAGATGTCACATACGCTTCACGCAGATAGCTGGAAAGCAATTTCATACACTACTTTTATTAAGTTGCATTTGACTGAGTCTTGTCATGTAAGGCCAGGTGTGGAATTTCCCACTTGTGGCACACAGGTACCCAAATGCTTAGCAGATGAAGTAGTTCAAAAAGACTAGGTTTTAAGATTAGGGACATTCAATCTGTACCCAGGAGACATATCTCTACCAATGAGTTTCAGGAACTTCGGGGGATGGAGATATGGCTCAGCAGTTAGCCCTGCTCAGACCCCCAGACCTACCTCCAGCTTCAGGGCGATCCCAGCATCTCCAGCTCTGTCAGTACCTGCACTTACCTGTATGAAACCCATGCAAATTCACATGTATATGCATAATTGAAATAAAATAAATTCATTTTTAAGAAGAAGGAACATTATGGCACTTTAATTTGTAACACTCCAATTAAAAACAACTCTAATGTTCATAAAAAAGTAAAATGGATAAAGTATTAGTAATGAATACTGTTCCTGTGGGGAAAATAAACATCCCACTAACAGCCAGAAAATAAATACTTTAGGCTTTGTGGGTCAGATAGTGCCACAGTAATAAACACAGAAACAGGCTTTGGCCATGTTCCAATAAAAATTGCTATATGCAACTATGTGATGGGCTGGAATTAGCTAAATAGGCCACAGTTTGCTAGTCCTGTATAGAAAAGAAAAACAAGCAAACAAACAAAACGTATAATGCAGTGTGAATGGCTCTCAAGAATGTGAGCCAAATAATAATAATAATAATAATAATAATAGCACATTTTCAAGTTCATGATCACTGAAATCAGGACAGCTGAGTGGGGGAAGGAACAGAGATGAAAAGGCTTTATGACCACATCTGCCTAGTCACATAGGCGCATATTTAGTACATTTCATCAGGCCACACCCTTTATTTTTGCCTTTTCCACATTTTGCAAGTAAGTTGTAGCTCAATTTGGAGGAAAAAAAAAAAAAAAGGCAAACTGGATGACTGGAATACGGATCTAAAGAAATAATATCCAGAATTTGACATGGACAAAAATATAAAAGCCAGATTAAAAACATGCAAGAAAGTTTAGTACATCTGCTTGTTGTTCCTAAAGGGAAAAAAAAAAAAAAAAAGGTTGTGCACAGGGGAGAGTGAAATCAAGGATAAACCTTCCCAAGCTTGAAAAAGCAACCTTAGGTAAAGTGTCCATGCATACAAAGGAACACAATACATACATGACTGTGTCTAGAAAGCCTTTGATTGCACACTCTACGTGATCATATGAGGAACAATTAAGACCACAAATCGACTCTCAAAAGTAAACAAATCAGTGGTATTGATACAAATGTTGACTGCAGTGCAAACTAGAAATCAGTAATGGGAGGGGCACTTCCCAAGCCTTCCACACTGAAGCTAGAGAATACCTCTCAAACAGTGAAATGAAAAAATATAGCATAATGGAAACATGTTTACTTCTTAAACAGAACCACGGAATACATGTAAAGCAACCGCTCACAAAAAACTGTAATGTTTTCAGATGACAAATGGGTACAGAGCCCAGAAGCAAGCCCAGACCAAGCTGGGCATTGCCCATAGCAGAGGGGGAGGCCCTGGCACAGCCACAATTGCCATTCCAGGTGAAAAAAAAATAAAATAAAATGCAGTTAATCTTGTATTATCTCCACCACATAAGCAAAACATACACAGTTACACCCACAAGTACGTGCGCTCCAGAACTATTGACAAAACATGAACCATAAACATTTTAGAAATCATTGTGGAACACATTTCATTAACAGCCAAGCTTTTTTAAAAAAAAAAAAAAATCAAGACACACACATCACAAAGATGAATGTCTGTTTATTATCCGAAAGTTTCTTCAACCATGACCTGTATGCAGAACAATGTTTCCCAGGAGAAATGTCTGCGAAGTTGGAAACGTCCTGGTCTGTAATTTCAGAGTGTGGAACATAATAAAATATAAAGTTCCATGTGGGGGCTGAGTGCTGGAAATGTGGCCCGGAGCCACGAAATAACTGAAGTCGGAATGGATGCAGCATGCCAACATTTTAAACCCCAGCATGGAGGTTTGCAAAGTTTGTGTGCTTTGTGACCATTTTAGTATTTGCTTTTCTTTTTCCCATAACAAAACCTCATTTGAGCTTAAACTGCTAAATAAAATATAAGTCCAAGTAACACCAAAGTTACTTTTGGAAAGAGCACACTGAATGACTTCAATTTTCTTAAGTTTCTCAAGTTCTTTTAAAATACACTTAAAATTTTTAATGTATAGAAACATATGGGGGAGTTAATAAATAGCTATGTGCCCCCAAAGAAATCATGAAATACAATGTTAATGCTGTTACGTTTCCTAGGTAACTCTCCCTGATCGACTTTTTATGACACAATGGAAATTTTGAGATTTCAAGCCGTGAATTCAGGCTTCTTCACTTTCTTTAATTTATTGACGGGGGGGGGGAATTAATGTTTAGACATACATGTATCAATTAAGAGTTGTTAATCCTGAAATGTGGCTCAGGTCACACTGCCCACTGGCCAGGAGATGCAGTTTTCAGAATCACAGTGTCCTTCACGTTCCCTCAGCCCTACCACTCCCTACTCCTCCAGGGAGGCGACCATTAACTTCATGTTCATAGCTTTAATTTATATTTCCCCATTTTGACATTTCATATCTCTTCGCTTCCCTAAACAATAGCTTTGCTTGCCAGGTTCTGAATTTTACATAGATGAAATGATGCAATATTAAGTAACTTAGTTTTATTTTTCCCCCTCAACACTGAGAGGTATCTGTGTGGAAACACAAAACTACTTCATTCGCCCCTATACTGTGCTCCATTTTATGACTGACACATGATTTATGTTTCTCTGTCAGGCCGACATGAAGGTGTCGTCCAGCTTTGCGGTACTACACAGACAGCCTCTTATACATGTCCTCTGGTGCATCTGAAAATGTATCTAGGGCAGTGAGTGGTGTTTAAACTTTTTGACTATGACTCAGAGTAAGCAATGACATTTTAGAACATCATTACACACATTCATGTGTATAAAACGGGGGGGGCATAAAATAAAGACCCTCTGACGTATTAAAAATCTCTTCTTGTGGTTTTCCGTTTCTTATCACTGTCTACATAAACGATTTCACAACTTACAAATACGGACTTCACGTTTGGAACAATGCCGCGCTGTGAGGGATGAGGACAGAGGCACGGGACAGCGAGAGCGGAGAAACGCAGACGTCAAATGTCCTCAACTCTAATTTTCTTGGCTTAAATGAATGTTCTCATTTATTAGTACATACATTTCCCACTGTTTTAGAGCAAAAACCACGAAACAACAGATTTTATCTTCTCATACATCACTAAAATATTAATCACTTACCACGCGTTAAGTAAGCAGACAGAGTCTCCAACACAGACCTATGGGTTAAAACGCAGAGGGAAGAGAAAGGGAGGGGGTCCTGCGTCGGGGGAGCGGGACCTCGGCGAGGCTCCAGAGAGCTAACGGAAAGGGCCTCGAAGCCGCCTTGGAGGGTGGGGTTAAAGGAAGATTCCTGGAAGAAAGACCTACGCTGGGACATTTCTATTTTTAATTTTTACCCGATTCCTAAAACATCAAAGTAGCACATTTGTTGCAGGGGAATCGGGGAGGGAAGTGGAATTCCCAACATATTTAAACCCTTTTGGTGCAAAGCCAAAACCCTTACCAGCGTCCTGAAAGTTGGTTGGAGCCTGGAGAAAAGGACACAAGTTGCGCTCTGAATTCCCCTAGGAATTCGTAAGAGTCCGGTGTTTTCAAGTCGCTTCAAGAGCACAAGCGAGAACTCCCAGTTATCGGTTAAGCATCCAAATAAGTGCGTTTTAACCAAAAGGACGCAAATCGCCCCCCCCCCCCCGAGTTTCTTTTTAGGCTCTTAGTGAGTTCAGAGTCACGAGGACCGGGCCAGGTCGCAAGGACCGCGGCTAAGTGCCGCATCACACTCCCAGGGTGCGAGCAAGCGCGGCACGAGTGGCTCAGAGCGCCGGAGCCCGAGTTTTACCTCCTCGGAGCCAGACGGCCCGGGACCCTGTGGTCCGCGCAGAGCGCGGCAACCCTCCCCGCGGCACGGCCGTCCTGCCGCGCGGTCGCCACCTACCCGAGCCGGGACGCAGCCTACGCAGCCATGACCGCGGCCAGCAGCGCCCGCTCCGCTCCGCTCGCCGCGAGCCCGTGCCCGCGGCCGCGCCTCTCCGAGCGTTCTCCCGCCTGCCAGGCGAGTGCAGCCGGAGAACGCCCCGGCGGCCGCTAAATGAAGGCTCGGGGCGGTCCCACCCCAGCCGAGTGACGAATGGCAGGCGCCGTGGGCTTTGCCGCGCAACGCCGCAGCCAAGGGGAGGGCTGCGCGGACGAGGCTGGGGGGAGAGGAGTGGGCCGCGTCACGTGGGAGGAGGAGGCCCCACTGGGGCTCGGGGGCCTGCGGGGGCGGGGGGCAGCCACGCAGCCCTGCGCGGTGACTCATCCGCTGTGTGCGCAAAGCCAAGGTCGCCCAGGTGCCGCGTTGGCGCAGGTAGCCGCGGCTCAGCCGGAAGATGTGCGTCGAGGGCTGATGGAGCCGGAGCGGGATGAGCCGCGCTCGGCCACAGCGCAAACCAGAAACCAGAGAGATGCTTCGCGGGCGGGCGCTCGCAGCCAGAGGCCGAGGGAGCTCGGTCCCCCGCGAGCCACGGGGCCACCGCTGGCGCGGGCCGCACAGCCACCGACAACAGCTTTGAGGGTCTAACAACCCCAAGTTCCGTGACAGCCCCTCTAGAAACCATACTCTCCCGCTTGGCCAGCGAGAAAACAAGACGGACTGAGGCAGTTTTTATGACCGTAGGCTCACGTTTTTCATACTTTAGACATTGAAAATATTTTATACTATTTGAGTTTTTTTTTTTTAAGAGCCCAAAGTGAACCCCCAGCGTTTGCTTTCGTCCTTGTAAGGCGATCATACTTAAAAGAGGTCTGAATGTGATGTGGAAAAGCTAAGGAACAAGGCGTTCCTGACTTGTTTCAGTTTCACGGTCTCCTGAGTGAGAGAGCGGCAGCGAGGCTGCTGCATACTTTCTCCTCCCCAACCCAGACTCATTTTCCACTGCTGCTTCTTTTACTCTTTGCTCATTAGCGCTAAATGTGCGGTCTAAACTTGAGATTTAAACGAACTTGATGGTCACTGTAAGCCTTTCCTGGATTACTTCTGTTTTAGTAAAGAAGGCTGGATATCTTTTTCCTTAGGCCATTTTCTTAAGTAGTATGTGACTTTAACGTTAGAGGAAAAATATGCTTTTATCTTCACATGTGGATAAACAAAACAAAGCAAAACAAAAGCACGGGTATTTTAAATCTACGCCTTGTAAAACCTCACAGAACACAAAACAATTTCTTCTTATGTTTTTTTAAATGGGGTCTCATGTAGTCCAAGCCGGCCTTGTACTCACTGTGTGCTCAGGCTGTCCTTGAACTCCTGATCTTTTTGCGTCCACCTCCTAAATGCTGGTATTACATTCTCAAAAGACTACGTCCAGCTGTCTTACTGATAAAGGATCTCCATGCAAAGGCCTGAATCCTACATAAGATTTCTTCAAAGGTCACTTGGTTTTTCTGCTTGAATGCCTGAAGAATCATTTATCAAGGACCAAATGGCCTACTTCCCCCATTCCACCTATATCGTGTTCTTTGAGTTTTTGAGTTACATTCTTTAATGAGTATAATGTTCCATTCATGTTATATCTGAATCAACTTCCGTTTTAGGACTGAGTGTTGTTTTTGTAGACTTTTTTCTTTTCTTTTCCTGTGAATTCTTTAGGTTTTAATGCAAGGAGGGTTGGGAGAAGGAGGGCACTTAGAAGCAGCCAGAATCGGGAATGCTGCTTGCCTAGGCAACGCAACTGGTAAATCCTTAGGCCCCGGCAAACCCCTCCTCGATAGAAATGAGCCCTTGCAATGATCTCCAGCCGGGATTTGCAGCCGAGCATAGCGCCCCAGGAGGTGACTGAACCGCAGGGTTAAATGTGTAGGTTCCTGGACACCTCGCAAGGATGCTACCAACTTATTTCCAAAGGGCTGATTTTTGTGACTTCTCAGGATTTGTTTTTTTGTTTTTTGTTTTTCAACATATCTCAAAGGGTAGGAAGATGGTGGGTCTAGGCAGATTGTGGAGACTCGGCACTTCTATCAATTCTCAAACTGGACACTGTAAGAATGCCATCTGAGACACTTATGCTCGTCTGTAATCCCAGCACTCAAAGGAGTATGGAAAAGTTTAAGGTCAGCCTGAACTATGTAGTGAGACCCTGTTTTAAAAAAGAAAAGAAAAATAAGATGTCAGGGTTTTTCCCTCCCCCCCCCTTGGTTATTTTCTTTCCCTTGGGTGGTCTAATTTTGACTTTTTCATGCTTTCCTGAAATATGCTTATACAGGAGTCTCTCGTTGCTAATAAATCACACGAAACTGTTTTTCCTATTATGCTATTTTCAGAGTTCTATTTTGACTATGAATGGGTTTCCCTGGTAGCTGGGACATCTTTTCCTCGGACACATACAGGACACATATCACAGGGTGTAAATAAATCTTCACAGGGCTAAACCAGTGAGGAATGATAACTCTACACTAAAGTGGTGGGGGTGGGGTGCCACAAAGCTCCTGCCAGGCAGCCACCATGCTGCATGGCTGCTGGGCTACGCCTCAACAGTGTTATCAAACCTGCATTTAAAAAGAAAGAAAGAAAAGAATGACATTTGATATTTTCTCATGAAACCCTCTCATTTTCAAAATGCCACCAATGTCAAGAGTGTCTCTCATAGCAAAACCGAACCGTGGGGTCTCCACAGCAATGCCTTCGACAAACAGAAACCCTGTAATCATTCTTTTTCTCAGTACTTCCAAGCATGGTTTGATTGCACAGACTCTTTACTGACTTCTTAAAATGTCTTTATCAGTCAGGCATGGTGGCTCACTAGATGACCCCAACACTTAAGAGGCAGAAGCAAGAGGATTAGCTATTCAGGGCATTCAAGGTCTTCCTTTGCTACAAGTGAGTTCAAGGCCAGACATGGCTACATGAGACTCTAACAGATTTAAAAAAAAAAAAAAAAAAAAGTTTTTCTTTATCAAAAAGCAAGAGAAGCAATGCTGAGGTTTACACTGTGATAAAATGTGTCAGAACTTTTCATTATCAGGCAACATTTTTACTGGTGGTAGCAGCTGTGGCGGTTTTAATATTTACACCACGTGAACAGACAGTTGATACAAAATATGAACACAATAACCAAGTAATAGGCGACAGTATCAATTTTCAGTCATGTAGAAAGGACATTGAGCAAAATCTGACATTCATTCTTGAAAACAAAAAGTAGAACTATAGGGGACCTTCCTTGACCTGCTAATGGGCATACTTGTTTCCTATAGCTGTCACAATAAATTACCACAAATGGCTGGTTCAAAACAAAAAACTTACTTTCTCAAAACTGCAGAAGCTGAATTTTAAAAGATTCAGCAAAGAACACGTGCACCCTCTGGTGGCTGTTAAGGAGAATCTGCCCTGGCTTTAGCAAGTTTTGGTAGCCGCTCTTTGGCTTGACAGCCACACTGTCCACATCTCTGCCTCCATCTCCAGGTTGTCTTCTTGTCTCCACCGTGACTACCTTATAAGGACACTTGTCATTGTATTGTAATTTGAACCCACTTGAGTTACTTCAATACAAGCATAATACCTAATGTTTTCACATGAAATCTCCTCAAAAACTGGGCATGCTGGTCCCTTAGCATAAATTTTTAATTAGAATATAAAACTTCACTACATTTGCACTTTTTAAAAATCAAATAATATTTGATATTGTCCCAGTGATTAGGACATGGGCATGTATATGTTTGGGGAGGTGTGGAACTTGCTTTGTAGAGCTGGCTGGAAATTGTACGCTGCCTATGTTTTCTGTAGGTCTGTGATTTAATTTGATTTCATTTTCTTGTTTTAAGTGCAAGCAGGTTTTTTCTCCATGGTAAAGAGCCAGTCACTAGTCTATTTAGCACTCTAACTGTGGCTAGTCAAGACTGAGATAAACTACCTGTTAAAATTGTGCTTCACTTTTCAAGGACTCTGGATTAAAAACAATTAAAACTTGATGACGTATGCTCCACTCCCAGGTGAAAAGAGAACTGCCCCACAAAGTTGTCCTCTGACCTCCACATGCGTGCTGTGGCACTAACGTAGCCCCTACACACAACAGACACACATTAGTAAGTGTTTAAAATACTTTTGTACTGACTACACGTTGAAATGATAACAATGATTATGTTCTGGATATATTAGTTTGCACACATATATGACCTGGGTTTGCTGAAGGAAGCTGTTTTACTGTGGCTACTGGAAAATCTAAGCTGGTGCGCACGACACACTTCCAGCAACTCTGGTCTAGAAGAACTCCCGGGACCAGCAGTTGTTAGCTGCACAAACCAAAGATCCTGACTGAAAGAATTGGTAAGCAGATTTACTGAAAATAGGATCTTCAGTTCTTTAGAAGAGACCATGTAAGAAAATGAGAACTCAAGCCTCTGGGAGAAAATATTGACAACACAGATCACTGACATGGGACTTAGAATATCCGAAGGACTCATGTGATTAACATACAACAAGAATGCGATAAAAATGAGCAAAACATATTTTTAAAAAATCTGACCAAAGAGGACATCGAGATCAGCAGTCACACAAAAGACATTTAAAATCATTTCCCCAGTGCAAGGGAAAACTAAAGTGAAATACCACTATATGCCCACCAGTACAGCTCTGGTTAAAAGGACAGACAATGCCAAGACTAGCAACAATGTGGAAAAACAGCAGCTAAAAGGAACACCCCTAAAGGGAAAAGAAACTGATTCAGTTTGAAAGTTTCTTTCTTTGCTTTTTGAGACAGAGTCTCCTTGTGTAGCCTAGCCTGACCTGAAACTCATAGGATACAAACTAGCCTCAAACTTGGTGATACTCCTGTGTCTGCCTCCCAAGTGCTAGGGATAATAGGCATGAACCACAATACTTGGCTCTAGATTATCTTATGAAGCTACACGTTTATTTTATAATCCTGGACTCCTATTCTTATTTAGCAAAACAAACAAACAAAGCAGATGCCATGTCTATACAACTACTTACAAGTGTTCATATTGGTTCCAAACTAGAAACCCAAATGTCATCAATAAAACAAGTATATTGATATTCTGAACAGCATGAAGGAATACCTAAGACAGGATTCTGAGTCCAAGAAATCACATGAAAAAGTAACATCCTGCATGCCTTAGTTTCTTTTACTGATAAAATATTCTGATAAAAACAGCTTAATTGGGAGTACGTTTACTTCAGCTCACCATTCAAGGTTACACTCCCTCATTGCAGGAGAAGTCAGAGTGGCAGAAGATTGCAGCAGGTGGTCACATTTGCGCATACAATTCTTTAAAAGTACAAAGAAATAAATGAGTGTGTGCTTGCTTGCTTTTCTGCTCCCCCTTTCCATTGACACAGTACAGGATCCCATGTCTTAGTAATGGTCCCACCCAAAATGGGGGAGTCTTCCCATATCAATTAACATAATCAAGATTTCATGAACACACCCCCACACACACATGCATGCCCAAAAGAAAATGAGAACTCAAGCTTCTGTCTGGGAGAAAATATTGACAAAACAGATCACTTGGCAGTTTTAAAACTTGTCAAGTTGACAATTAATATAAAACCATCATAGTATGATCACACTTACAGGTCAAATCTATAGTTCATAACTCAGTTCATCTCTCCTTTACCATTTTCTCTGTACCAAAAAGTGAAAATTGGCTTCTACATGCTTCTACCATGGTGATATTGCTACTATCAGGGGTGTTCTTTCCAAGTGCATGGGGCCAGGAAACCATGAAATGAACTCTCGTGAAAATAGAAACCAAAATAGCCTCTTTGCTCTAAGCAGCTTCTACAAACATTCTGCAACATTGATAAGAAAAGTAATACAGAAAATTATTTCCGAAGGTCAAGTCATTGCTTCCATTAAATGTTGACTATGTGGTTTGTAAGCCTTTGGAACTGGTTTGTGGGAAGAATTTAGAAAGGTTTGGAGAAGTGAGCTGTGGAGAGCCTAAAGTGCTATAAATGGAGCTTAATGGATGATTCTGATGGAATCCCAACCAACCAGAATAGCACAGAAACATGAGCAATAAAAACTGCATAACTAGAGGCCATTTGTGTCTCATTCTGGTAAAAACCTTGGCTACGTTTTATCCATGCCCTAAGTTTAAGTTTAATTAATTGTGGACTAATTAATTTGGCAGAGGAATTTTTTTTTATTTCAACATTGTTTATTGTTTCTGGAGCTCATGCTTTGGCCATTCTGTGGTCTCGGTAAAAGAGGGCTGAATTATGAATATGCACCATAAATTGTATAATTTAAGAAAAAGAAATGCTCTTTTTTTTTCTTTTCTGTTTCCCTCCTTAGAGCTTCAAAATAGATTTAAGACTTCTCCATAGTGGCTCAGCCAGAAAGTAGTGAGAACTGTGCTGATT